>NC_133331.1:241235186-241835186 GCF_042186555.1 Aquarana catesbeiana | reverse complement strand
ATTTTCCATCGGAAAATCCGACCGTGTGTACGGGGCATAAGAGTGCTACACAATAGTGTTGTTACATCAGTGTGAATAAATCAACATTACCAATATATAAAATAAATAATTAAAACAATAAAGTGAAAAAGTGTTATTTACATCAGTGCAAGATATGCAAATAAATCAGCGAATAACAATATACAAAATAAATAAATAAATTAAAAATATAAAGTGCAACGGGAAAATAATCTAACGCAGTAGATGTAATATGTGCAGTATTCAAAAAAGTGCCAAGTGCCACAGAATGATGTAATATTCAATCCAAAAACAATGTTATCGGTGATCAGTGAGTCTAATATTCAATAATATAAGTGTATGAAAAAATCCATACAAAAAAAGTGTCCATAAGAAAATCCAGCATGCTCCAAATAATCTTAGTGCTTATGAAATCATGCTTCAGTGTCATCAGTGACCCCCCTGGGAAAGCCTCTCACCTCAGAGCGTGTGACTCAGCTGTGTAACTAAGTCTACACACGCTTTGGAGCCATCCCACGGCTCAGTGATGGTATCCAGGTGCACAACGTAAGTAGCAGCTCCACAATTATAGGAGAATAAAAGAAAAAAACTGGATGCACAGGGCATCACAGACCAGCCCCAATGGCAGCCGAGGAAGCAAGGCCCGCCTGGCTAGCAGAGGTCATGGCAGCCATAGCCACATGTCAATCCACACTTACTGCTAAGATAGAGGCGGTGCAAATGGACGTGGGCCTCCTGAGACAGGATATGGATAAGCTCAGTACCAGGGTAGCAGAAACATAGCAGAGGGTCAGTAACACAGAGGACATGGTTGCTGAACACAGTACAGCTCTTCACACACTTCAGACTAATATTGAATTAAAAAATGGGGGGGTTAAGGGACTTTAGGTGAACCTGTGACCTGGTAAGGCCAGCTGTTCCATCCCTTGGGACTTTAAATGAAAATTTGGCCTGGTAAGGTCACATATTACCATCCTTGTCATACATCAAAAAAGGGGGGAAGAACAAGGGGGTGGGACTTTATATGAGGCACGTGGTAGCCAAAAAATAAATGGTGGACATTATAGAATCTTGTTGTTATTTTGTATTTATATTTTAATTGAATGCCACTAGATACAATTAAGTGAAGCAGGTAGAACATGTAACAATGGTACAATGGTAATACAGTATAAATAACATCATAAAATCAGTATCACATGATATAGCAAACACAATTCTTCCGTAGTGCACCAGAATATAGTTGGATAAACCAATAAAGCATAATAATACTTGCAGAGTCTATGACCTTGTTGGTCCAAAAAGAAGGGGTATAAAGGTAAACTTGGTATCCGGGTAATGTGTATTGTAATCATGGCATATGGCAGCTCTACGCGTTTCGTGGCTAGAGGGCCAATCATCAGGAGAAAGCACAAGATGTGTCTATGGGTAAGAAAGATTGGCTAGTTGGTAGGATATATGCAAGGTTTTGCAATGATGGGGTAACAAACCCCTAACCTAAAGGTCAAATGACTTACTGAGGTTTGTGTGTTGGCTGTGTGATGCCGGGCACCAAAGGCCGTCAGAACAAGTGCTCCCAACCGGGAGCTGCGGCGGACATCTCGCCCGAAGCCCCCCAACAAGCGTCAACCAGGGCAGGCAATGGAACACAGGGCAACCTAAGTGTGGGTTGGAATAGAGAGTGGACCATTGTGAGACTGTGTGCAGAGGGAAGGTATGAGGAAGATAGAGGAGAAGACCCAGATTGGAGAAACTGAGTGGAGGATGACAGCCATAGGGCTAACATAAAGTGAATGCGAGAAGAGAGGAGTTGGAAAATAGAATGACCCACCCATGGGACCAGGACAGTGCAGTTGAAAAGCAAGGAAGGGATTAGCAAATGGCTGATACCTGTGATGAGAAAATCTGGTGACAAAAGGAAAGAAGGAATCCTGGACTACGGTGGATGTGTGGAGGAGCCCTGAGTGCCAGAGCCGACCCGGGAGACGCCTATAAAGAGGCCGCAGTAATGACGCCGCCGACGTCACACCAGCGCAGCAGAGAGCAGGGTGAAGGGAAAGGGGGCGGGAAGGATCCGGCGACCAGCACCCGACCCAGCGCCACCATCCATTCCCCAATCTGCTTGCGAGTGTGGCAACCGCAACCATGGACGCAACTATGCCCATGGGTGGGTCATTCTATTTTCCAATTCCTCTCTTCTCGCATTCACTTTATGTCAGCCCTATGGCTGTCATCCTCCACTCAGTTTCTCCAATCTGGGTCTTCTCATCTATCTTCCTCATACCTTCCCTCTGCACACAGTCTCACAATGGTCCACTCTCTATTCCTACCCACACTTAGGTTGCCCTGTGTTCCATTGCCTGCCCTGGTTGACGCTTGTTGGGGGGCTTCGGGCGAGATGTCCGCCGCAGCTCCCAGTTGGGAGCACTTGTTCGGACGGCCTTTGGTGCCCGGCATCTCACAGCCAACACACGAACCTCAGTAAGTCATTTGACCTTTAGGTTAGGGGTTTGTTACCCCATCATTGCAAAACCTTGCATATATCCTACCAACTAGCCAATCTTTCTTACCCATAGACACATCTTGTGCTTGCTCCTGATGATTGGCCCTCTAGCCACGAAACGCATAGAGCTGCCATACGCCATGATTACAATACACATTACCCGGATACCAAGTTTACCTTTATACCCCTTCTTTTTGGACCAACAAGGTCATAGACTCTGCAAGTATTATTATGCTTTATTGGTTTATCCAACTATATCCTGGTGCACTACGGAAGAATTTTGTTTGCTATATCATGTGATACTGATTTTATGATGTTATTTATACTGTATTACCATTGTACCATTGTTACATGTTGTACCTGCTTCACTTAATTGTATCTAGTGACAATCAATTAAAATATAAATACAAAATAACAACAAGATTCTATAATGTCCACCATTTATTTTTTGGCTACCACGTGCCTCATATAAAGTCCCACCCCCTTGTTCTACCCCTCCCTTTTTTGACACTTCAGACTAAGGTTAAAGCCCTGGAGTACAGAGCAGAAGACGCCGAGAATAGAAACAGGCGTAACAACCTGCGCATAGTTGGCATGGCGGAGGGCATGGAGGGCAACAATCCCACGGGCTATGTGGAGGACATGATATGCAACCTTCTACCTGATGCCTGGCTGTCTCCTCCCTATGTGGTGGAACGGGCACACAGGATCCTGCCTAAGCCTGGCCCCCCCCCGGGTGCCCCCCCCAGCATTCATTCTAAGGCTCCTTAACTTTCGGGACAGGGATGAGATCCTCCGTGCATCCAGATCAGTGGGGGAATTGAGACACCAAAACAATAAACTAATGATAATTCCCGATTACTCGTTAGAAATGCAAAAACTGAGGAAATCATTTGATCACATGAAGGCTGCAATGAGGGCACGCAACATTCGATATAGTGTTCTATTTCCAGCTCACCTGAGGTTCCAGGATGGAGAGACGGTTCGCTTCTTCACCTCCCCCAGAGAGGCATCTGCATGGCTGGATTCACTGCCCCGTGAGCGACAACCAAGAGACTGATAAGTGAGTACCCTTTATTCATGACTGCAACACATGGGGCCCTGGGAGGACACCTGTTTTGGTGAACCTTACACTGACTGATTTAACCCTTACTGTCTGATGGCGTATGTTGCACCCATTGTGCCTGTTCACGCTAATACTGCCAACACAAGGCACCCAGGAACACCCCATGAAGGACTGATAAGATAGTGCCCTTGGACAAGAGATCCAGGAGACCCTCAAGGCCAAAATGGCTGTATATTCCTTCTCCTGGGGATCTCAAGGGAACCTAATGGCTACATACTCCTATCGATGGTTGAATAATTCTCCTTGCCTTCCACTGAAGGGACAGATCCAGTTAAACGTCCTACTCCCCCCCCCCCAATTCTTGTCCCCATCAGTTCAAGTTATGTCCCGGCGGATGTCTCAGCTGCGAGGAGGCAGCTCGGCTCACTCCTTGACCCCGCAGAACTTCCAGGGGGTAGGGAGCGCCTTTGCACTGAGCAGCAAACAAGCCGCCCATGATCTCTCACTGGCAGACATGGGTGCTCACTCGCTGTTAAACAAATTTTCTGAGCTGCTAGAACAAGGTCTGGCCAGAGCGCTCAGATCACTGCGGATATTAAAGCGGACATCCAGAGCTTGGGCACCCGTATTGAAGTCTTAGAAACAAAATTGCAATCTACCATTGCGTGCACAAATCAGCATGTGCAGCGCATCCAGGATCTCCAAGAGCGCTTGGATGGGGTACTTGCTAAAATCGATGACCTTGAGAATCACTCTAGACACTATCATTTCTGCATACTGGAGGGTTCTGGAGCAGTGTTGCCAACCATCAGTATTTTTACTGGCAGCCAGTAAAAAACAGGCACTTTTTGACAGGAAAAGGTTGCCAGTAAAAAATATGGCTGTGATGCTCAGCTCGCTGACCTGAGACCATCCGAGTGCCTGCTACAGTGTGTTTAGGCGGCACCAGCTGCTCTGGCGGAGGTGGTGCCTGAGCACCATTATGTGATGTAATGGTACAAGGGAGCCGAAGGGAGCAGCCGGAACCTTGTGTGCTTTCTCAGGGCAAGCCTGAGAGTGGGACTGTTAGTGCTGTTTGCACTGGAGTGGACTGAAGTGACCACCTACCATGGAGGGAGACTGTCACTGTGACTCAGGAGGGGATGTGTTGTATCGGTGAGGTGTCATCATTATCTGTGCTGCTGCATACTACTGTCAGTGTCGCTGTGAGAGTCAATTTCATGTGTGTGTGCCTGCCTATTCTAATTTCTTTCCTTCCTGAGTCCTGTCCCTAAGCTAGTTACTTACTATATCAAAAATAAAATAAGAAATATGTTTTGTGCCTTAAATCACATTGCTAATTGCCTATTGTACTAGCCTAAATACTGAAATTTGCACTTAAAACTGTAATTTTGTATCTTTTGGAAATGTCAGTAAAAACTTGGCGTTGCCAGTAAACGTTGGGTGTCATGTCAGTAAATTTCATTCTGGTAGGTTGGCAACACTGTTCTGGAGTCGATGAAGGATTCTGACTCAGCAGTACGCTCCTTTCTTCAAGATCTCTTCCTAGACCTATCTGACCACTGCCTGGAACTTGACAGGGTTCATAGGGCACTCCAAGCCCCACATCCAGATGGCTTCCCCTGCAATATTATTGTCAAACCGCATTTGTATGCCGTCAAAGACGTGGTGATGAAAGCTTCTAGGGCCAATGAGAACTTGACTGTCCTGGGGCACAAGGTACAAATCTTTGTGGATATTTTGCCATACACAGTCCAGAAGTGCTGGGCCCTGAAACCTTTGCTACAAGCCCTCTCCGGCAAAGCTATTAAGTATTGGTGGCCCTTCCCTTTCTGTCTTGATTTAATGCATGAGAATAAATCCTACACATTTACCAACTTTGTGATAGGGGAGCAACTGCTTCTACATCTGAACATCATCTCCCTTGAGCCTCATACCTCTTATCCAAAACTCCATTCAGCCTCGCTGACTGCGGAGATGCCTCCTATGCGACCAATCTCTCCTTTGTGGCACAGTCAATGCTCCCGTACGTTCAGAAATTCTGCCCCTCCACGAGGAGTGAATGACCTCTGTTAGGTTCTTTCTTGGCCTGTGGCCTCTGTGGAACATCCTCTGAGCTGGTCAATTTCTGAATGTGATTTAAATACTGCCTATAGTTCGGTAATACCCAAGCCTAGCAAAGATCCAGAAGTTGCAAATTATAGTCCTATCTCTCTGATCAATAATGATATGAAGATTTTAATTAAAATTTTAGTCAATAGACTCGCCTCTTTTATTAATAAGTACATTCACAGGGATAAGGTAGGGTTTATACCTGGTAGGCAGGGCCCTGATCAGATTTGGAGAGCCATTAATGTCATGTCTTTATTGTTCTCTGAGTGGTCAGGGAATCCACATCAGGAGGTTTTTCTGCTCTCTATTGACCTCCAAAAAGCATTAGACTCGGTCTTTTGGTCATATTTGTTTGAATTGCTAGGAGCTTGGGGTTTTGGCGATCATTTTCTCACTGTTATGCGTTCCTTATACGGGTCACCGATGGCGAAGATGCGCATGCAGGGCTTTCATTCTGACTCTATCCGTATCTCTCGGGGGACAAGACAAGGATGTCCACTTTCACCCCTCATTTTCGCCATATCCATTAAAACTCTGGCGATCCCGTCGAACTCGAATATTCAGGGTGTGACCTGTGGCAATCAAACTTATAAATGCGCCCTTTTTTCCGATGTTTGTCACATCGCCTTTTATTTTCTTGCCCAATGTGCTTCACTTTTTACATGCAGTAAGTTCAGGGGGTCTCAGGTCTGCATGTTAAAGATCCTAAATCGGTGGCAATGAGCATTAATCTTCCACCAAATTTGGTGTCCGGTCTACAAGCGGTGTTTCCGTTTCACTGGAAGTCCGAATTTGTCCCTTACCTCGGTGTTCATTTTAACCCCCCTCTTTGGCAACTTTATATAAGATAAATTATCCACCTCTCTTAAAGAAATTAGAGGAGGATCTAGGGGGGTGGATAGTCCATGGTCTGTCCTGGTTTGGCAAAATTCACTCCATTAAGATGACACTTTTACCACGCTTATCTTATTATTTTCGTTCTTTGCCGATATTGATATTAAGATCTGACCTAGTGAGGTTCCAAACAAATGTTGCTCTTTGCTCACAAAACAAGGGTGGTCTCAGTCTCCCGCATCTCATGCTGCACTATCAGGTGACCCAGGTGCCACAGTTATCGGCAGTGTATTCATGGGGTGTGAAACCTGAGCGGGTGGCCATGGAGCGGATGGCAAATAATAAAATTCCATTAGATTATCTTAAATGGCAACCCAGGAGGCATAGACTAGCCATTCTTGCCCCTACATCATCTAATTCACTGGCCGTTTGGGACTGAGTTCAGAATAATTAAATAAAGTAAAGTGACAGCTCTTAGGACAAGTGAAAAGGTATGCAGCCCCCCTAAAGAAACTCCCCAAGGTGTTTCAGAAATGAGTGTATATGTATAAATGGGGTAATGGCGCTCCCTAGAATTTTATTGGGCAGGTGAGTAATATAAAGTACCACTAATAATATATAAACTCCACACCGAGTGGCCCCACCCGGATAAGTTGAGTAAGTGAATAAATAAATAGGTACTAAGCAACCGTGAAGTAACAAATCTCCCTCCACGTCCGTGAGTGTGCAGGTAAAAAATAATAAAAATGTGCTAAGACAGAAAAGTAAATAATGAAAGTTATAAGTGATAATATGGTAGAAAAGTCTACCCTATTTAAACATACATTATATGTTAAAGTAACCGTAACAGGTGCCTAATTGAATAAGCTAAACATATAAGTGTGCACACTCCAAACATATGTGATAATGTGCCTGTGATTTAACAAAGTGTAAATATCTGAAATGAACATAGGCACCAATAAACCTATAAGTGTCTATACAATTGAAAGCCCAAATACAGGTTGATTGAGCACCCAATCGCACATTAGGCCTCTGCCGGATTATGAATCCACACCCATATGCATAAACCAAAGTGCTTTAAACATATATCATTTAAACCTTAGTTTAATATTTAATCACTCTAAACATATTAATGAACAGTCCAAAAATATTAACCAGTCCGTCATTGTGAGAAAAAGTCTTCAATACGATGTGGAAGCACCCCAGGAAAAAAAAAAAAATTATAAAAAACTTATAAGCAAAATTAAAGTTGTGACTTGAGTGTATTCAATGTTCTTGGTGACTTAGTGCTCCCCCTCAAGGGTCCCCACTCACCAGATCCATCCACCCCAAAGGGGTAACCCGCATAAAGAATGTGGCCTCTACGATCCTCCTGCCAACACGGTAGGTAGGTTTCCCAGGAAGGTCCTCAGCATATATAGGATGGAGAAGTTTAATCACTCATGCAGAAAAAAAGAGGAAAGGTGGACTCCCATAGTGTAGTAGTATTTGGATTTATTCCAACATAAAAAACTTTATTTAAAAAACTTGCGTTAAAAAACTACAGTCCAGGTCAGCTGGCTGTAGTAATGAGCATCAGACAAAAATAAAATAAAAAATAATAAAATTGAATAGGCACACCATAAGCCTAGATATGCAGCATAAACAGTGCCTTACACAACCGCTCTCGTACTATAGGAATATCCTGGCCGGGTAGCCCGTGACACAAGGTAGAAGTGGAGCGCTCGGGTCTCTATTATATACAAATCTTGCTTGATTCCACAATAAAACAACTTTATATGCAAGTGTGGGACTTAGAAGTAGCTTTTAAAAAAGACCTGGACCATTGGCAATCCTCCATTCTGCGTACAAAGGATTATTGAATGTCTCCTTGGTGGAGGTGAGTGTTAAGGTCCTCACCAGATGGTATATGGTTCCAGCACGTCTTGCGAAGCTATTCCTGACCTCCTCGCCTTTCTGTTTTTCATTTTTTATATTTGGTGGGTATGCCCCAGAATCCGGGGTTTCTAGAACAGGATTTTTGTTTTAATATGGAAGGTTATGGAAACGTCTGTTCCACAATTACCCCGTATTGCCTGAACGAACAGGTTGACAATATATCTCGATCAAAACAAAAGTTGATTCATTTTATGTTTCTAGCTGCCAAACTTACTATAGCTCGATCCTGGAAGAACCCCTCAGTTCACATTGTTCACTATGTTCAGGTGCAAGGTTTCCTGGATTATGCTCAATGAGCATCTTGCAAGCCAGCTTAATGATTCCATACTGCGGTTCAGGAAGGTATGGGAACCATGGACTAGCTACGTCAATATAGAACTTTAGGGATTCATTCCTATCCTGCTCAGGACTCCCTCGATCTTGATGCCTTTGCAGGCTCACTCTTTGGGTTTCCTCCTCCCTGTTCTGTCTCTCTTTTTCTTCTCTCTACCCTTTTGGGACCTACTTTCCTGTTTTCTAGCTAGATCCCTTCTTTCTCTCTTGTTTTGCTTTTACTTTTTTATTCTTCCATCTTTTGTTTGTTTTTCTAACGATTGGGGCTAGACTCTGTTTTATTCTCAATATGTGAAACCCAGCCAGCAGGCTCTGATAGGCTTTATGGCCACTTGGAAAGTTTTGGTGTTTATTTGCTGTTTGCTTGGGTATTTGCAGTTATCTTACCCATTATGGTTTTGCTGATGCTGACGCCACTCCATTGCTGTACTTTGGTCAGGGCTCAGCCTTTGTTTCTTTTATTCAAAAACTTTGTATATTGACTCTTTAATAAAAAGATTGAAAGTAAAAAAAAAAAAGAGAACAAAGCTCTTTTAATGTAAATAAAAATACAGTATATGTATCCAAATTCACCACCAAATTAAAGCCCTATTTGTCCTGAATAAAGCAATATATAATACTTTGGGGTAGACTACAAAACCTAAAAGATAATTAGCGGTACTAAAACATCCCCACAATGGGGGACTGTCACTTCTGAGTCACATTAAATGCAATACATTGCCATAAAATTGACATGGTAGTTTTCAGCCTTTGACAGCCCGAATGCACTCCCTTCTGGGACCTGCTTTGTTCTCACCAACTAAAGCTGGCCATACACGGTGCAAATTTCTTTCCTGCAACTACGGATTTCAGGAAAGAAATTTGCTTGATTCCCCCATCAACACAGACAGTGTTGATACGGGAATCCTTCCTGCCAAACCATTGTATTCTCCCCCCAGGAGAAGACCCTGATTATTGCTAGCAGCTGTACCAGCCGCTAGCAATAATCGCATGCAAAATATGACAGGCTGGTTGTACCCAAGTTGATAGATCGATGTTGAACTGGCTGTGTGGAAAAAACAAGTGGCAAATGCTGCGAAATACATGCAACCCACAACACGCCAAAAAGTCCCATGAGCCTCATGTAGAGCAGCCCACTGAAATCAACAGGCTTTTTCAGACCACACCAAACGTACTCACGTATTGACTATTTTCTGATCCCCCCTAGACACATACAAGCAATCAAAGATACCACCATAGAGTAAATCACATGGTCAGATCATGCCCCGATAACCCTACAGTATGCCATTTCTGACATCCATAAAGCGGAAAGACAACCATGGAGATTAAACGAAAGCTTATTGAGAGACCCAGAAGTCCTGACAGACGTAGTAAAAGAGATAGGACAATATTTAAATTCTAACTGTGCTTCTGACAGCAATCCAGGGGTAGTATGGGAGGCACACAAAGCCATGATCCGCGGGGTCCTCATCAAACACGGCTCCCGACTTAGACAAAGGACAACATAACTGACCGCTTTACTCCATAAACTACAGGCACTAGAGACAAAGCACAAGCAGACCCCATCCAGGCAATTAGGTATTGAACTCAACATTACCCGCAAACAGATCACCGACCTATTGCACTTCAAAGCCAAAGCTGCTCTTCAAATTTGCCGGAAAAAAAATATGAGTCGGGTAACAAATGCGGAAGGCTCCTAGCTCAGTCCCTACGAACACAAAAACTGGCATCTTATATACCACATATAATGTCCCCCAGAGGACAGAAATTATCCTCACCCTAACACATTTCACAAGAGTTCAGATCATTCTATAAATCCCTATACAATCTACATACAGCACCACCGTCCCAAGAAACAACATCAAATTACATTGCCTCCTCCCTCATGCCAACCCTATCAGCAGAAGCTAAAGATTTATTAGAAGAACCCATCACACTACCAGAACTTCAAACCGCTTTAGGCAACGCCAAACCGGGTAAAGCACCAGGCCCAGATGGTTTTACCACTACATACTATAAGACTCTACTCCCTTCCCTAGGTAACCACCTAGTAAACCTGTTCAATGGCCTTAGCTCAGGATCAAAACTACATGAATCTACACTACAAGCGCTGATCTCTGTAATACCCAAAGAAGGTAAAGACCCAGCCCGATTCGGAAGTTACCGCCCAATCTCTCTATTAAATACCGACCTTAAGCTCTTCACCAAGATCGTAGCATCCCGATTACAACAACACCTACCCTATCTAATACATCTGGACCAAGTCGGCTTTTGGCCAACCAGAGAAGCCAGAGATAATACCACCAAAGTCCTAAATTTACTACACATAGTCAATAAAAAAAAACACCAAGTGTATTCATTGGAACTGACGCTGAGAAGGCGTTCGACCGAGTGAGTGGTAATTCATGTTTGCGACATTGAAACATATAGGAATAGGTGAAAAGATGCTAAACTGGATATCAGCGGCATACTCAAACCCGACGGCTAGAGTCAGAGCGACCGATGTGATTTCAGACTCATTCCAGATTATTAATGGGACCAGACAGGGATGCCCACTCTCACCCTTACTTTTTGCGCTGTCCCTAGAACCTTTCCTGTGTCACGTAAGATTAAACCCAGACATTTCCGGCATAGAAGTAGACAAATCACAATATAAGGTATCTGCCTACGCAGATGACCTGATGTTCTCACTAACGAACCCAATGATCTCCCTCCCCAACCTAATGTGCAAATTTAATACTTACGGGAAACTCTTGAATTTAAAAATTAATTTCAACAAATCAAAGGCAATGGGGATAGGGATATTACAACCACTACTTGCACACCTCCGAGCTAGCTTTAACTTAAATATTTCAGGGCTGTGTCTGTCCATTTTAAGTACATACATCCCCCCGAAATTCTCCCAGCTATTCAAACTCAACTTCCCACCTCTCCTTAAAACGTCCAAAAATTACTTAACCAATGGAACGGCGGCCTACACTCCTGGTTCGGCCACTGTAACATTCTCAAAATGACAATTCTACCCAAATTTCTCTATCTCCTGCAAGCCCTTCCTATACATATACCCGTGGAATATTTCAAACAAGTACATTCAACGTTCATAACGTTCCTATGGGCAGGGAAAAAACCCAGACTACACAAGAAGATACTCTCCCTTCCAAAATAGTACAGGGGTCTAGCAATGCCAGAAATCCGCAGCTACTATCACACGATACATTTAAGCAGACTTGTTGACTGGTGCCGACATAAAGAAACCAAACTTTGGCCACAGATAGAACAAGCACAGAGTGAAACTCCTCTACATAGAGCCCCATGGTATCACACAGCCTTACCATCGAGTGTCAAACACCAACCACTGATGAACCAGGTATACGAGACATGAAATTCCGTGCGCTGAGGGAATCGGGACTATACCAAGCCTCACATTTCAGCATTGCGGGACGATAGAAAACAATTGCAGAACTCTCCGACCCAGTAGGCCAATACAGACTGGACTTCCTAAGAGCTCTCCAACTTGGCCATTTTCTTAATACCATAGCGCCTCCGGATACTACAAATCAACCCCTCACAACGTTAGAAAAGCTTTGTACAGAAACAGGTATAATACTACATACACTTTCCCTTACGTACAACTTGCTAATAACACCGTCAGAGGACTATCAACTTCTGAGCCTCAACATATCATCACATTCACTCGCAAATCTTCCATATGTACCAAAATTCAGGAGACCAACTATAAAATTCTTACTCGTTGGTACAGAACCCCAGCTCTACTGAACAAACTCTTCCCGACAACATCAGATCTATGTTGGTGCTGCCAACGGGAAAGAGTACCTTGTTACACATTTTCTGTTCCTGCCCCAGGCTACAGAATTTCTGGGGAGAGGTCCGCCGGATAATACAAAAATGTACAGATCGTACATTCCCAGACGACCCGGCATATTTCTTACTACATGCAAATGACACCCCCGCACGCGTCTACAAAAAGTCAGTAGTACGACACCTCCTAGACGCAGCCAAGGCCTGTATTTCGCTTAACTGGAAATCACCACACCCACCGACCATTGACTTATGGCTTCAAAAAATAGATGACATTAACAAAATGAAAGACCTCATCCTTACAAGCCAAGACAGACAAGAGGCATACTCTAAGACAGTGTTTCTCAACTCCAGTCCTCAAGGCGCACCAACAGGTCATGTTTTCAGGATTTCCACTATTTTGCACAGGTGATTTGATCAGTTTCTTTGCCTTAGTAATTACCACAGCCATTTCATCTGAGGGAAATCCTGAAAACATGACCTGTTGGTGCGCCTTGAGGACTGGAGTTGAGAAACACTGCTCTAAGACATGGCAACTATGGAATATTTTCAAATATTCAGAAAAGGGACAAGCCCTCAGAGGAGACCCACTAACTTAAAAACTCAAAATTCAACTATACAGCTCCCTAATATCAGGCAAATAATTTAGTGCAACATACCTTAGAGACATTCCATTCATTGTATGGATGCTTGGGTTCATGTTCGTGAACCCCCCCCCCCCACACCCCCCCCCCCTCAGTACAATCCCCCTTCTATTGACTACATCTCTTCTCCCTTCTATACACTAGGGAACTGCCCACGTAACTACTATCTTTAGCCTTCTTCACCTTTACTTCTACTATTTTGGAAAAAGAAATGAGATGGGCCCACGGAGCTAATAGTTACCTGACTTCCCACAGTCGTGAACACGAGAAAACCCTTTGGACATAGGGAAATACATCAGGAACCTAGATCCCTATAGATAGACTTAACCAAGAACAAACATCCTTATTTAATATATCTCCCAACACACAGCAACATGGGACAATGTTGTTATTACACCAAGCACACCCATATGATGTTTCCCATGTCCATGTACCTTTATTTGTATCTGTATTACTGTTATCCTGATTGTTTTGTTGTTGCGGTCTCTGTGGATCTTTTTCCTGATATAAATAAAAAATTAAAAAAAAAAAAAAGAAATCAATAGGCTGCCCAGGTGTCACAGGAAAAACGAACCACAAAACGTGCGCTGCCACTATGCTAGTTGTGAATGGGGCCTAAAAGTGAAATTGGTGCGTTAACACAAGAACAATGAGGCTCCATTCACATCTGTGCTTTTCCTTGTATTTCAGAAATGCGCTGCACCAAAAATTACAGTAAAAAGCTCCGCTCTTAAAAAAAAGTTCTGAAGCTTCTTTGGAGTGATTGTTGTGTGTAGGGCAGCCCATTCAGGTTGGATGGGCTGCCCTATGCGTGATAAGTGAAAATGCTCCAAAACACCCCCCCCCAAAAAAAAAAAAAACGCATGTGGGAATGTGGGTTCCCACTATGCAGAGATGTGGGCTTGACAGTTGAGTGTTTCTGTCCACTCCCTCCTATCTACTTGTATAAAGGAGGCCATACACTATGTTATTTGAGTGTAAAATCTCTGTACAATTTCGTTTAGATTTACCAGAACTATGGATTAGGACCACCTATTTATCCATTCACACTGTATCCAATCAGGCAGACCCTTGCACTACATAGTTGATGGCAGATCTAAAGGAGATTGTACAATCAGGTTGTATAGTGTATGATGAACTTTACAGAACCCAGGACACACTTCTCCTGTTTTCATTAATACAGCTCTCCTCCACATTAACAGCTCGGCTGTTATCTCATCTTTCATTGCCTGCACACTTCAAAATGCCAAATGAACGATCTATGCAAGATTAAAATTAAGGAAGGAAAAAAATCAATGCCTGTTTATTTAGTGAGAAGGGTGATCACTGATTGATTGCATTTCATTAAAAAAACACACACCAAGGAGTGGGTGGATAGGTAGGAGGGTGGATGATGCAAGGTGTGTGCTAATGAGGTCAGCTGGTCAACTCTTTCCTGTATCATGACCTATAGTCTGTCCAGGAAGTAAGGTAGAACTAATGGATACGTTTGTAAACATGGATGAGGACAGTGAAGTAAGTGTATGTAGAATTAATGGAAAGCTTTGATATTGATGCAAAATAAGTACACTACTGCTATATTGGTACATAGGGGAGCTGAAATTTAGAAAAATATATGTGAATAAAGGTGAACTTATCCTTTAAATTTGTTGCCAATTGCATTCTGAAAAATCTGGGTTCAAAGTCCAAGTTACCCCTTGCCAAAAACCTTGATAGGACTACTTTTCTAAATAGAGTAATTTTTTGGGAGTTTCTGGGGTCCTGTCATGTCCCAAGCCCCTGTAAATACAGTTTGTAGCCAAAAACAGACATGTCAGTTTTTAGCCATTGACATGAGAATGCCTTCCCTTGTTTCCAAGCCCTGCCATGTTCACACCATGCAAGACATACTTTTGTGGTGTTCTTATGTAAAGGAGTAGTAGTATAATGTATTTGATAACATCATTAACTACTTATATATAAAAGAAACTGAAAAAAAACTAAAAACAACCATTTTTAATTAATTAATTTGTTTAATTTCAAGTAACCCTAATATAAAAAATATTAATTACAAATGTTCAAAACATTTACAGTCTAACACTTCAGACTGTTTACTGTTCAAATTTTCAAAGATAGGGCCTATGTTGTCATGTCATAGTGTGAGAAAAATGTTTTGTAAATAAAATCTAAAATATACACGGTTGTTTCTATAGCATACATTTTCTCCATAACTTAAAAACAAAGACAAATTTGATAATGTTTGATTCCAGACAAATTAAAAAATGTATTTCAGAAAAAAAAACACCGTGCCTCATTCTTTACGTGGTGAAAAATCACAAGAAAAGCACATTTTTCATAATTTTCACAATTTTATTTTTTATGCTATCAAAAGAAAATTCTAAATGTCCCCTAAAAACAATGTCAAGACTGGCTAGACTTACTGCCAAACCAAAGCAGAAATTGTAAGCCAATCTATCCATGTCCAAAATCTGAAAAAATTCCTGGGACTCAAAGGGGTGTATAGTGCCCTAAGGCTAATAGTGTGCTGGAACTCATGTAGTTTAAATATATTTTTTTCCTTAGTATCTCTTTGCATAACACCCATAATATACAAAAATATGAAGCTTGTGTTTTTCAGAAAGGAGGACATCTGGTTTGCATGTTAACTTCTTGGTCACCTATTTTGTGTTCATATTTTTAAAAGGAGCAAGGTTTAGTCTGAATGATATATGAATATTACCATTAAACCAGCCCATAGATGTCATTCTTTCTGCCTTGGATGGCAGGAAAGAAAATCGCTTGAGGAAATGCCTCTCATGCTGCTATTGTGTTCTGCTGGTGAGGGGTGGGGGGACGGGGACGCGGGGAGCCTTCCTGGTCGTCAGAACATGATTAGTGCTAGCAGCTATAGCCACCAGCAGTAATCAAATGTAAAGAATCCAACAAGCTGGTTGTACCCAAGTTGATTGATTGACTTGGGTACAATCAGCCTGCCCATAAATAGATCAAATCTTGACGGTCCCTGTTGAACTGGCAGAATTTTGATCCATGTATGACCAGCTTTGGACAAAAGCTTAACCAAAATTAGGTATCATTAGTTTATCTTTAAGGCCGGTTCACATGTGATTCACACCGCATTGCTGTTCAGATCACATGCGATGTCTGTGCAATGCAATTTTAGCAATACAAACTGTATGGCTTAAATTGCATCATATTCGCACCAAAATGGTGTAGGACCCTTTTTTGGTCCGCACTGGAATCGGATCTCATCGGCACTGCGATCTGCTGACCAATCTGGGGGTGTCGTTAACTTTACATAGACACCCGCAGCTGTTCGCAGATCTCAGTGTGAACCATGGTGTGATTCAGGTGCGATGCGGGAACCCACACTGGATTCGCAAGGTTCTCGCATCGCACTAGTGTGAAACGGCACTTAAGCGTTTATTGACTGATTTGATTTGTGGTTTTGTTCAGTTAATTGGCTTATTTCCTTTTTATAGTTTCTAATTATAATCAGTCAGCTGATCTGATTAGTTAATGTTGTGGTTTTAATAAACTTAATTGTTATGTTTTGTTTAACCCTACTAAGCCTGCAGTATATATTTATAGATGCCTGCATGTACATACATGTACATACTTTGCAAAGCACCCTAAGGCCTCCTTTATACGGCCATTTAGCCACATACACCAGATTCCAGTGACCAGGGTATGCGAATACCGGTGGTTGTTCAGCCTATATTAAAGAAGTACAGCCAAAGCTGTGGATCGCAGGAGTGCAGTATGTTCTGCACTCCTGTAACCCGTTTTTTGGGGGACATCATAAAGCGGTCCAGGCTTGGGCAAGGTTGCGACAATAAAGTCAGGATCTGCTCACATGCCTGAACTGGCACCCGGCTCAGCCTCTCAGCTAGCGAGAGGCTGAGCTGGCCGCTCCTGCTCCCTTCACAGCACAGTGTTCTAGTGAGTGCGGGGTTGTGGGGACAGAGCAGAGACCAGTGACTGACAGTCACCAGCTCTCTGTGCATCGGAGTAATGCTCCATCCACCTAGGTAAGTATGATTTGTGAAAAAAAAAAAAAACTTCTGTTAACTAATGTCCTGCTAACTGTGGTTGCCGCTGTTCACATGTAGCTGCACACCACAGAGTTACCTGTGGTTAGAGACAGATGTCTGAGCCTGGACGCAGTCAGCTGCATCCCAACTCAGACATCCGCAGCTAACCGCTTGGTGTGCAGCTATATGCAAACAAAGCTTTTTGTATGTCCCGGTTATTCCAGCTGCAAGAATCTGTTGGTTTTTGCTGTTGGAATCCGGTAAATGAGGCTTAACAGCTGTGTAAAGGAAACCTAAGAGTACCAAAATCTGGAGCAGTCTGAGCCTCCAATACTTCACTTTGGGTCTGTGAAACTGCCCATTACAACGATGGTCTTTTGGTGAGGAACAGGAAGTATTTTTGTAGTATGTAGTGCCTCTATGTGATTGCTTTCCAAGTCTTCTGCCAGTGTTATGGTCTAAAGTTGACCACAACCTCTCTTTACACTGTAGCTTTGGGTCCTCACAATAATCATGCAGCTGAAATTTTAAACTAATGAATTGCAAGTTCAATTTTGATCACAATTCTATTTGTACCAAATTTTCTCCAAACATTGCATTTGATCATTATACTATCAAAATGTTCTGAAGGGAATATTTGTGTGTGTATTATGTACTGTATATGTGAGTATATATATATATATATATATATATATATATATATACACACTATATTTACAGTATATACACACACACACTGTGTGTGTGTGTGTGTGTGTGTGTGTGTGTGTGTGTGTGTGTGTGTGTGTGTGTATATATATATATATATATGTATGTGTGTGTGTGTGTGTGTGTGTGTGTGTGTGTGTGTGTGTGTGTGTGTGTGTGTGTGTGTGTGTGTGTGTGTGTGTATATATATATATATATAATGACTTCTCAGATCAAGGTGAGTGAGCTAAATAGAAAATTACTTGCATTCTTGGTCTAAAAATGAATATATTTTTGTATGATTATATGCCTACAGTATATAAATAACAGTTTTTATCGGGTGTTATGATCAAAGTGACAATGTAATATTTATTTATTTATTAATCCTTTACTTGGATTTCTTTGGCTATTGAATTTGGGGTAAGCATGTTTGTAAAGAAGAGGGGTTTCTTTACCATGGGAATCGCAATATTCTTCAGTTTATTCAGCTTGCTTTTTTCAGCTTGACACTCTGCGACACAGAGGCTGCACAAATTCTTCTCGCGTACAAGATAAAGATTTTCAAAACGTTGGATGGCCTCTTGTTGTTCTGCCTCCAGTTCTTCATTTGTTGGCAATATGGGATTTCTCTTGGTGTTCAGTTTCTTTAATTTAGGCAATTTAAGGATGCCAGGGGGCACTGTAGTAAGATGATTATCAAAAAGACCTACCTCTTTGAGTTCTTTAAGGGCACCTATTGCAGTTGGTAGAACGTCAATATCATTAAGGCCGAAATTAAGGTGTCGAAGATTCTTAAGTTGGCACAGTTCCATAGGGACACCTTTTGCTGTGAGTTTGTTGTTGCTAACATTAAGATGAAGAAGATTTTGAAGCTGTCCTAAAGATTCTGGAAGTTTCTCAATCTGATTGCTATGCAGGTCCAACAAGCGAAGGTTCCGAAAACGCTGTATCCAATTAGGCACCTTCTGAATTATATTTCGACTTAAATCCAGCTCTTCCACATCACAGAGCTTCAACAAACATTTAGGAATGACTGCAATTCCCATCTTAGATAGATCCAACCTTCGACGGCCATCAAATGTAATCCTGATGGAATTCTTAGCAGCTTTAAGGGTTATTTTTTTACCCTTAGGGGCTTTTTTCCCTTTTGCCATTGTCCTGAAAAAGTAAAAAAAAACAAAAAAACAAATAAACTTAAACTAGAATTTGAAGTATATGGCAATTCATTAAAACTAAATTAAACTTGCTATGGTAACAATGCCACTGTGTACAAGATTTGTCACTCAATTTGTAACCTGCCTTGTGTACCATTGTACAAATTCAATAAAATGTTTACCTGTTAGAAATTTTTTTTATTAAACTTGGCAATTGTCTTTATGGGTCTACTTAGCTATTATTTGTAATGGAAGAGGATTTTATACTGTTAGTATCAACACTATTAATTTTGAACTTTGCTATTTATCTGAATTCCTTTTCTGCAAATACTTGTATGTATGCTTTGTACAAGGCTTACCACTCCAATAGGTTTTTCCTGACACAAAGCATGACAGCATCCACGTATGGGATAGGCTCTGCCTCTTGCCCAATCAGGGCTGGTTATACTATATTTAAAGAAGTCGCCTCCCCCTAGGCAACATTCTCTTTTTTTTTCCCCTCAAATGCTCAGGCGGTTATAACTACAGAAGATTTAAAAATTTTCCCTCACCTTGCCGGGTTGATCTGGCCAGTCGCACAGGTTCAGCCTCTTTCCTGTAGTGAAGCCCCTCTGGTTGTAAATCATCCATACAAGGGAGCCC
This sequence comes from Aquarana catesbeiana, assembly GCF_042186555.1. Lineage (NCBI taxonomy): Eukaryota > Metazoa > Chordata > Amphibia > Anura > Ranidae > Aquarana > Aquarana catesbeiana. The sequence continues at coordinate 241,815,408 of NC_133331.1, read as the reverse complement.
CGCCTCCAGACCTAGGTGCTGGAGGGGCCGGGTTACTGGTCTCTGGGACAGGTAGGACGCAACCCCCCCCCATACACTCAGGCAGCATGGTTCCTCCATTGCTGGCACTTCAATCCATAAACAGGACATCCTTCTGGTAAAAAGCACTGTTGGACACTCACTATTCAGGAAGCAAACTACAGCAGAAACAGGAAAATAAGGGCAGCGCCCTCTTCCAAAATGGCGGTTAAGGGACTTCCGGTCAGCAGAGATGTACCAAGATGGCGTCGGGCCGACTTCCGGTTTGCTAGGAGAGAAGCTTTAAGTAATCAAGGAACACCTGTGTGAGGTAGAAACCCTCCCCCCATGCACTTATAAGGAGAGAGATGCAACAGTATGGTGCACAAACAGGAGAGAGTGCACACAGCGGACACCAGGTAAGGGGGGACCAAAGGTTGCAGGGGGGGGGGAGATGGGAACTGTAACACTGCATAGCAAAGCATTGAAATGTCATTATCTAACAGGTGGACTATTTGTCCCGTGTATGGGTCATTACATCTATAGAGGTAAGACACACTCCTAAAACTTACTAATGTTGCAGCACTATTAGAAGCTATAGCACAAATGTCTGTGTATTGCAGTTTTCTCAGAAACATCATGAGTTCTCCCAGAGACCAGCCACACAATATAAGGTGAGGGTTAGGTAAGTAGGTAATAAATACATGAAAAGAGAGTACTTGGGCTAATCAAATGTAAATCTTTGCAGCCCCCACAGCCAATACTGTTCCTCAAAAAGGACAGACAGAAGCCTAAGCTCAGCAACAGCCCATTCAAAGACCTGCCAAGAGAGCCGGCATAGAATGGAGGATACGCAGGCTGAGGAAGATACAGAGGGCCAATGTATAGGATGCGGTTTTAAGGCATTACCCCAAAAGGTTTTATGCCAGGTATGCCTACTGGAAGCCACAAGAGACAGAAAAGGCTGACGTGATTGCATTAATCAAACAGACAGTACGAGGGGCATGGCCTGGAGTTACATGGCATAGGGTGTGCTGCGTCAGAGCTCCATCTGAGACATTATCCTTTTCACCTATCCTCCAGGGAAATCCTGCTACAACCATGCCGACCGGTTACCCACGGTGCCTACCTGCACTGCAGCCTTCATGTCGCAGCTGAAATGGACATCTGAGGCCATAGAAAAGCTGGCCAGATATTTCCACGAGGGTCAGGACAATGAGGAGGAAGATGGTGCCGACCCTGTCCAGGCCGCAGCCTGTTCCCCCCTTATCCTCTCTCCCATCCTCTGTGGCACCCTTTGGACAGCTTGGCTCCCTCATTCAGCCTCCATGCCAGTGCTGACGTACTGGGTGCCCTGCTTCTCCTCTTCCACCCTCCAGTCTTTGGATTCCCCCCCCTTTATTTTTTCTTCTTGTTCTCAGACACTCCATTGACACTCACTTAGACTAATTGCACATTTTCCACCCCACTCAGCTGTGTGCTCTGCAGTTTTTTTTTTTGTTTGTCGCCACAACAACCCCCCATGGTCACACCCGGAACTGTGCATTCCCCCACTGTTCTCTTGACCTGGCGGCCATTAACATTTTCTCAAGTTTTGTTTCCCTGGCCAGCTGCCACCCCCACGGCCATGGTGGGTGGCTGTTTGTATGTCATGCCGGGCTGGTCCAGAGCTGGCAAAGTTCATAAGTTTTACCTGATATGTTTCTTACATTTGACTTACCTTATGCTTCAGTTTTACAGTGCCTACTTTATATTGTGCCTCGTTTGTTTTACAATACTGAGGGTGACACTCTGTGCAACCAGTCATGCTAACCTTCTGCTCCCAGCCGCCTGCTTGCACAGATATGCTGCACCCCCATGTGCACTCCCTTTTTCTCTATATTTTACATTGCTCTACACGACATGTCATATGTCTGACTCCTCTGCTGGGTGCCTCTCCCGACGGATGCGACTGCATGCCCAAATCCTCCAAGACACCTCATGGCCTCGCTTAAGTTAATTACCTGGAATGTGCGGGGACTATGCGCTAAACCCAAGCGAGTAGCTGTCCTCTCACACCTCAAATCTATGCGTGCAGATGTATCAGTCCTAGTTGAAACCCACAAACTCAAATGGCACTCAAAAAGCCCTGGGTTGGCTGGCTATACTATGGTTCGTATACCTCTAACTCCCGCGGAATAGCCATCCTCATTGCCAAAACAGTGCAATTGCAGCTCCACAATTTGCGGTCGGATCTTCAGGGTCAATTCCTATTCCTTCATGCTATAATTGGTGGCCTGGAGATGCTTTTTATGGCATTTTAAATTCCACCACCATTCCAGTTTCATGCTCTGCAGGTGGGACTTGCTTTTATGGCTAAACACCCCACAGTACCTGTAATCTGGTTGGGCGACTTTTATATGACGATTAACCCCAGCTTAGATAGACTTAGCACGACTGCCCAGACGCCACCGCCTCTATCCACCACTAGATTTGGCAGGTTAATTTCAGAGTTCGCCATGACAGACTCCTGGAGGCACAAACACCCAACCAAAATAGACTTCTCATGCTTCTCCCCCTCACAACCAGCCATGTCCCGTATTGACCTAATACTGATCTCCCCCACCCTGCTGCCTTACCTCATAGATGTGTGATTCGACACCAGAGTGCTCTTAGATCACTCCCCGTATTGGATGACAATACGACTTCCCGCAACATCCCTCCCCGCATATGGTGGCTGAACACATTTTGGCGCACCGTTCTGCCGGACATGGACGCCGCCCAAAGGGAGTGGACACACTTCTTTCACGCTAACCTGGGCTCGGCGCCCGCCGAGTCGGCCTGGGAGACTTTTAAACTCCACGCCCGACTGGTTCTGTCTACACGCATGAATAGACACATAGCCACATCCAAGCTCGCACTACAACAATCTTAAGAGCGGCTGAGCTCCCTAGAACAGGTGTTTCTTGCAGACCCCTCGGCAGCCAATGCTTCAATTGTCCATCTGCAATCTAGATTAACTGATCAATTACATTCTGAAAAGGCCAAGCAGGCAATCTTTTTTAGCAAGCAGCGCCTATTTGAACACAGCGAACGGGCGGGCAAGCTGCTAGCATACATGGCCCATCTCGACCACAGCCCCCCAGTTGTGGTCCAGCTCCAGACAGCCTTCGGACCCCAACTTGGTGGCAGAGGAGTTCAAGCAATTCTACTCCACTCTCTATACATCCACAGCATGTCACACTCAAGCTGAACTATCTTGATTCCTCCAAGACATTGACTTCCCCAACCTTACCCACTCCCAAATGTCCCAACTAGAGGCGCCTATCACCTTGGATTGTATCGCCGAGGCATTGGCACACCTTCCACCCTCTAAGGCACCAGGTTCTGATGTCCTCCCTCTAGAATTTTATACACAATTTCAAGAAGTCCTCATCCCCAAACTACAAGCTCTATATGCCCACATCTTTGAATCTGCGACTCTCCCGGCATCTATGGGAGAAGCGCTCATTGTTCTCATCCCTAAACCTGGTAAAGACCCTCTCTTTCCTGAGTCCTATCGCCCCATCTCACTCCTACAGTTAGATGTAAAAATCCTAGCCAAAATTCTTGCCTTACGACTTAACAAAGTAATACTTTGTTTGATTCATCCCGACCAAACCGTGTTTATGCCCAATAAGAACACTGCGTTCAGCCTTCGCAGGCTCTTTATGAATCTACAGGCCGAACAAGACAACATTGGATCCAGGGTAGTGGTGAGCTTGGACGCCATTCATTGGAATGGAACTACCTTTGGGAATGCCTCCACAGATTTGGCTTCGACCCTAAATTTGTCAAATGGCTACAGCTTCTCTACCAGGCCCTCACTGCCTGGATCCAAGTCAACGGCAGGATCTCCTGACCCGTTTGCACTATCCAGAGGCACTCGTCAAGGGTGCCCCATTTCTCCATTACTATATGCCCTGGCTGTGGAACCTCTGGCTATTGCCATCAGGGACCACCCACATATCAAAGGTCTCTGTATGGGGCAGATGACTGAGACCCTCAGCCTATACGCGGATGACATGCTCCTTTATTTGGAAGATTCAGGCCCCTCTCTAGTGGCAGCTCTACAGTCAGCGGTATTATTCTGTCCTGCAAATTAATTGGTCCAAATCCCAAATCCTTCTGCTGGACCTGCCCCATCCGCGGCCCAGGCAGCACTCCCTCTCGTCAGAGCAAGTCAAATCAAATACTTAGGTGTGCAGTGCTCGAGAGCCATCGCGGACTATGTAGGCCTGAACTTAGAACCCCTATTTGCCATCCTTAAAACAAAGACCCAGATTTGGTCCTGACCCCCTCTTGGAGTTATGGGGCGTATAAACTTAGTTAAGATGATTCTCCTCCCTAAGCTGCTCTACTTGTTCTGGCACACTCCCTTCTACATCCCCCCCTTCAAGTCCATGGAAGCTATCCTCAACACATTTGTATGGGGCTCATCCCGGCACAAACTCTCCTGGCAAGTACTGAAGTGTCCTGTCCATCTGGGTGGTACTGCCTTTCCTGACCTTGTCACATATAATATTGCCTCCCAACTGTCGCATTACTATTATTACATCCAAATAGATAAGGACCGCTACTCAGTCCTGGTGTGTTCCCCTGCATTGGCTCAGTTGCCCATCCATTCCAGATCCTCCTACGTGGCACCCATGGGCCCTCGGACATCAGAAACAATATGTTGTCCCATCATTGTAAAATCTAGCAGCATGCCATGAACACAACCAAGGCTCCTATATTTCACACCCACACGCCTCTGTGGGACAACTCTCAACTTCCTGAACTACACACAGTCCCTGACCAAAACCTCTGGACAGCCAAAGGAATTCTATTTCTTTCACATGTTCTAGGCAATGGGATAGTCAGATCGTTCCAGGCCATCAAAGACGAATTTGGCCTATCCAACCGAATGCTCTTTCACTACCTCCAGCTTTGACATGTCCTCAAGAATTTGTCCCCAGACTTGAGTCGCTGCCTCTTGTGAATGTGATCCGCGGTCAGGACCCCAAGGGACTGATTTATTTTTTTTTACAACCATCTCATGCTGCCTGCAGCCACTTCGCAGGCGTACCGACTGAAGTCCAAGTGGGAGGCGGACCTGGGGGCTGTGGAGGATGGAGACTGGGAGGATGCATTGGCCACCTCTAAGACGGTATCCCCTAAATTGTCAGACAGACTCACACATCTATACATTCTGCATAGGTCCTACCTCACCCCGACCCATCTATCCAGATTTAAACCTGCTCACAGTCCAGCATGCCCCAAGTGCGGGGATTCATGGGGTACATTTTATCACCTGCTATGGGCTTGCTCATGACTTCAGGAATACTGGTCACAGGTAGTTAAGTTTCTCCATGACCGTATGGGCTCTCCCTTATCTCTGTGCCCCCGCCAATGCCTACTTGGCATCCTCTCTCTCCCCAAAGAGGAAAAGTACCTCAATATATTCCTACAGGAATCTCTATTTCTTGCCAGAATGCAATTCGCCTGCACCTGGATCGAAGCAACCCCCCCCACTGTGCAGCAATGGATGGGGGCGGTAAACTTATTTGTAAGTTATGTCAAATGTGTTATCCTTCTGTATAGTGCCTGTTGCACTTGGTACTTGATTACGTATCCTCGTTTTTCATGCTCAATCAACTTTTTCTTGATTTAAAAAAAACAAAACAGACAGTATGAGACTCCCTGCAGGAAGCGTCAAGCAAACTTACACAGCCAGGGACAGTGTCCAGCCCATCATTAGCACAGAGAAATACCACAAGAGAACCTTCACTAGCGTCAGGCTCAGAGGAGGAATCTCTGGCAGTAGAAGAGTCATTTGCTGGGTTTGACTTTGCTCTAGTACAACCACTGGTAAGGGCAGTAAGAGAAGCCCTCGAGTGGGAGGAGGAAATTGCACAACCTGCGAAAACCAGGAAATACTATCCGCAATTAAAAAAGACAATACTCTCATTTCCCTTGATCGAGGAAGCAAGGGAGCTCATGTATGATGAGTGGAAGAAAGTTGACAGAAAGCCATCTCTATCAAACAGGTTTGAGAAAATGTACCCCTTCAAGGAGGAGGAAGTCCAGGCATGGGAAGAACCACCATTAGTGGACGCAGCTGTCATCAGACTAGCTAGGCACATTACACTGCCGATGGATGATGAAGTCTCCTTCAAGAAAGGAAGATAGTCATGGAACTAAAGAAAGTCTGTATGGTCGCAGGGAGTGCCTGTAAGCCAGCATTGGCACTAACGTCAGTAGCCAAAGCCATAACAGCATGGGCAGAGAATGGGGAGGCAGAACTGATGACAGACACAGGAAACACGTTAGTAACAAAGGTACTAGGCGAAATTAGGATGGCAGGCAACTTCGTTGGCAAAGCTGCGATCGATATGCTGTGGACTGCAGCCAGAATAATGTTGTCATCATTAATGGCGAGGAGAACGTTATGGCTTAAGCCTTGGATGGCAGACGGGTCATCGAAAACCAATTGGTGCCATATTCCCTTTGATGGGAAAGCTTTATTTGGTAGCAAACTAGAAGCTGCCATCTCAAAACTGACAGGGGGTAAGCCAGGGCTGATCCCGCAAGACCTGAAAACCAGGCGTCAACAACATCCAGAAAGAAGACAATTTACAGATAAACCAAAAGACAGAAGGTCATGTGGAGCAAACAGAAACATCAGAAGAAGTTGGAGAAACACACAAACGTCAGTAACACGAGTGAACAAAGCTAAACAAAGCACGGCACAGAAACCTTTTTGAGAATCCCTCCGCCCAAACTGGCCCGGTTGGTACCAGACTGCGCCACTATGCGTGAGTTTGGGCAGAGCAGATCAAGGACCCTTGGGTCATGAAAATAATTCAGGAGGGCCATCGTTGGTTTTTACAACGATGCCAACACAAAACACGAATAGTTCTCGAATATGTTCAAACACTACTACAGAAAAGAGCGATAGAACCAGTGCTGGACCAAGAAAGATACCAGGGATTCTATTCTCCTCTTTTCTTAATCAAGAAAAAAACAGGCGATCTAAGGCCGGTATTAGATGTCCGAGAATTGAACCAGTACATAAGGGTGCAGAAATTCCAAATGGAATCTCTACAAATGGAATCATACAAGCCATCGGCCAGAGGCAGGGGGTGTAAGAGAAGGGTAGAGAAGGAAGCGCTACCTGAGTGTAGTATTAAAAATGCTTTGAATGACACAAAGTAAGATCACACTTACAGGATAAAAACGTTAGAAAGGCTCATTTGTGTATATATGGACCATGGTGTGCTCCTCTGGTCTTGATCCGGTAGTGCTGCAGGGATGCAGACTGTAGATTATCGGCTTGGAGCTCCCTCTGTGGCCATCAGGAAGAGGCTGGGGCCGGCGTGGAACGCATGTGATGTCACAGGTCGTCCGGTCACTTACGGGAACACGTCCGGGGGAGGGCTTCACCCAAGGAAGGGGCTGTTGATAGGCTACGCGCTCGGAGCAGCTGCTCCTTCAATAGGCCTGAGTGGAGGGGAATAGTGCCAGCAGTGTGCTATTTATAGGCTGGCGCCATGGGACAACAAGTCCCAGCGCTGGCCGAAAACAACACAACACTGGCAATGAACAAGAGTACAATATACAATAAAAAGGGGGAAAAAATGATGGTGCATTAATAAATATATATGGATGTAAAACAAAAGACATGTAAGGTAGGCAATTGATACATGTGTGGATGTAGGCAATCGATACATGTGTGGATGATTGATTAGTGTTAAATAATGGTCCAAAATGGATAGTTATTGATAGTATGACAATAACTATGGCCGCACCAAAGGGTAGAGATACCATAAAAATAAATGGCCATAAAAATAAAAAAGTAATTAAACTAAATCTTATGCTGGTGTATATTTTAAGAAATTATTTTAAAATATGTATATGGTTACTAAAAACAATGTCCTGATTAAAAGGTAAAAAATATATTAAAAAATTTAGGAAATGTATATATGTACATATACATACATACATATATATATACATACACACACACACACACACACACACACACACACACACGAGTAGATATATGCATACATACAAACACACGCACAGATGCATGTCCCCCTCGGAAAACACACATGTATCTATATGCTCATCAAAGGAGGGGAAAAAAAAAAAAAATATATATTATATATATATATATATATATATATATATATATATAGCGACATACTAAGTGGTATACAACCATGTTAGGAACTATACAGGTCTAATATTATATGGTGGTTTGGCATGCATGTTGGGAAGGCACAAAACGTATGAGTGGGCGTACCCATGCATGGTTGTGCACAGTACACATATACATACAATTGCTATGCTGGGGGAGGGGAAAAAAAAAAAAAAAAAAAAAAGGACCCTATATACACATATCCCCATGTGTGCATACACATATGAATGTGCATGCATAGAATGGATACACGTCAAAAGGGGCTAAAGAACATATATATTGGGGGGTGTGTAGACATGTACATGCTTAGACGTGACTAAAAAATGTCAAGAGGGGAGTAAAATAAACGGGAGCTGCATTGATTGCTGTACTTATAACTATAGTACTTACTTGACTGTAAGAAATATATAGGGGATATCTGTAAAAATGGACAGAAAAAGTGACAAAAGAGGGGGGGAGTAGGAGGAGAGATTGTGGTTGGTTAGATAGGTATATGCACATAGATGAAAAAAAATTATATATAGAAGCATAGTTACTGTTACATATGCGCATGGGAGAGTCAGTGGCAAAAGGACATTCCCAGATGTGCACAAGTCCATACAGAATGACAAGAACCTAAGGGCCCGAATGGTTCTGCCAACGTAAAATAGTTCACAGGGGCAGGTGAGGCAGTATATGACAAAATCTGTAGAACAATTATAAAATTCTTTTAGGCTATAGTTTTTGCCTTTAACAGTGAAAGTTTTTTGGCCATGTTGGACGAACTGGTCGGTTAAGCAGAGGGTTTTTTTGCATTAGTACATCCCTCTGCGGGGTATCAGGGTAGGTTGTAATGAGGTTGGTTGAACAGGCTTAATTCTACTGGGTGCAACGTTGCTCTTTAGGTTCCTAGATTTTCTGTATGCCACTTTGGGTTTGGTATCAACTGTGGTTTTAAGGTGAGGGTCCTCTAACAGAATAGACCAATGTGAGGCCAGAAATTTCTCCATTTTCCTATAGTTGTCATGAAACTGTGTGATGAAATGGGTTCATTGTTTAACAGCAGATGAGGAATGGTTAGAGCCTGTGGGTAGGCTGCGGTATTTGTGGAACGCTGTGTCTATAAGTGGGGTGGGGTATCCTTTTTCTTGGAATTTCTTAGACAAAAGTTGTCCGTGAATGTCATAGTCTGAGTCTCTGGTACAATTTCTTCGAAGGCGGCAGAACTGGCTGCGGGGGATGTTATTGACCCATCTGGGGTGGTGGCAGCTGTCATAGTGTATGAAAGAATTACCTGCAGTAAGTTTGGTAACATTTTTTGCACATATATTTTCATTGTCATGGCAAAATTCAAGATCTAAAAATGCCAAAGTATCGGGGTCAACCACATGGGTAAAGGATAGGCCCAAGTTGTTATGATTACAGTACTGTACAAAAGCCACAATGTCATCAAACATGCATACATTGACCGTAGTATATCACATGGGCAGCGAAGGGGTGGTCGGCTGCAAGATAGATATGTTCCCAATATCCCATTGTGAGATTGGCATAGCTGGGGGTAAAGTTTGCCCCCATAGCTGTGCCATTGATCTGAAGGTAGTGTGTGCCTTCTGACTCAAAATAATTATGCTTTAGGAAAAAACTAAGGCTTCAAGTATAAAGTTGGCTTGCCGGGGGTTGGTGAGAGGATTGTTTGCCAGAAAATGTTCAACGGTCATACTCCCACATCATGAGGGATTGACGTGTGTAGTGACGAGACGTCAAGAGAGAGCCACCAGTAGTTTTGTTCCCATGTGTAAGGCTTGAGCATATCAAGTAGATGAGGCCCATCGCGTATGTAGGAAGGGAGATTCTTTGTCAGGGGTTGAAGGAATTGGTCAATATAGATAGAGAAGGCGCTGGTAACGCTGTCTATAGCAGCTACTATTGGACGGCCTGGAGGATTGGTGAGGTCTTTATGGATTTTGGGTAAATGGTAGAAATATGGGACTTTGTAGAAATTTTTCTTAATAAAAGAGGCTTCTGATTTAGAGATGATTTTGTCTGTGAGCGCTTGGTTGACGAGTGTAGTGGCTTCAAGGGCAAACTGAGATGTGGGGTCGCTAGGGAGAATGGAAGATGTCTTGGCACACCCCCCAACGTCCTGCTAGACCCCTAAGCCGAAACATTCCAGGAATAGACCGAAAAAAGCCCCTATTGGTCAGATCCAGGTGCCAATACCCTCTACATATGACAACTCCATACAATCATCTTTTTCTGCCCAAGAAATAGATCCTACGGATGTTTCTCAACGCACCCTACCACGTGCTCTCACGTTAGAACTCGAGGAACTATATGCCGAGAATTTTAATGCTGACCTGGAATGGCTCACCCAACATGACCCCACCTCACCTCCAGTCAGATATACCACATTACGCCCCAAATCTATCTTCAACCCCACACACAACAAAGGCCCCTATCACAGACCTTTTACCAGGTAGTATACTCCGATCTCATCCAAATGTGCAAAACTGATCCGAAGCACACCGATGTCAAATCAAACCTTTCCCCACTAGAACGTAAGGCATTAGAACAGCTGACCCATAATGAGTCCATTGTCATCAAACCCGCGGACAAAGGGGGTAGTATAGTGATTTAGGAGAGGGACGATTATATCCTTGAATCACGTAGACTACTCTCTGACTCCAATACTTATTCCATTCTCCCTAGCGACCCACATCTCAGTTTGCCCTTGAAGCCACTACACTCGTCAACCAAGCTCTCACAGACGTAATCATCTCTAAATAAGAAGCCTCTTTTATTAGGAAAAATGTCTACAAAGTCCCATATTTCTACCACCTACCCAAAATCCATAAAGACCTCACCAATCCCCCAGGCCGTCCACTAGTAGCTGCTATGGACTGCGTTACCAGCGGCTTCTCTATCTATATTGACCAATTCCTTCAACCTCTGGCACAGAATATCCCTTCCTACATACTCGATGGGCCTCATCTACTTGATATGCTCAAGCCTTACACATGGGAACAAAACTACTGGTGGCTCTCTCTTGACTTCTCGTCACTACACACGTCAATCCCTTATGATGTGGGAGTACGAGCCGTTGAACATTTTCTGGCAAACGATCCTCTCACCAACCCCCGGCAAGCCAACTTTATACTTGAAGCCTTAGTTTTTTTCCTCAAGCATAATTATTTCAAGTCAGAAGGCACATACTACCTTCAGATCAATGGTACAGCTATGTGGGCAAACTTTACCCCCAGCTATGCCAATCTCACAATGGGATATTGGGAACATATCTATCTTGCAGCCGACCACCCCTTCGCCGCCCATGTGATATACCACGGTCAATATATCAACGATATAGTAATCATCTGGGATGGCACTGTGACAGACCTAGCCGGGAGAGAGACTTTTGGAGGGGATTGAATGCTAGCCTCTTGCCGATCGATCGTGGGCCCTGGCATTTGGGGGAACGGTGCTCTTTGTGAGCTGTGTGCCTGGGGACCCTTGAGGTGGTATTACTGTGGATTTGGGTCCTGGTCCCCAAGGACACACAGACTCTGGGGACCCTGGATTTGCCATATTAGAAATAGTGGCTGATTCATAATGCTGGGACAAATACTGTTGGGAGGTGCTGGTGTCAATTCCAGCCACCTGTCTGTCTGTTGCCTGCTAGAATGTGTATTGTAAATAAGTCTCTAGTATGGGATCTAAGAGTCATTAGATCCCCATTGTTGTTTGTGTTAATTAACTCTGCTATTGTGATAAAGTTGATTGGGTTTTCTAAGCTACAAGATGGCCAGTCTGGCCTAAAGGTCATGTCTGAGTCATCTAGGCTGTCTAAAGGGATTAGTTAATTAGCCCATGTTAATTAGGTTTCTGGTCACAAGTGTATGTTCAGAGTAATATGAGCCGGAGGTACGCACCTCCTCTTTTATTGTATAAAAGAGACTGTATTCCTGTCAATAAAGAGAGATTCCTGGTTGAACTTACATACAGCCTGCCTGGTGTTTGTTCTGAGCTACACAACTGGATTAGAACGGCACATAGCTGTAGTTCTAGTCCCGGAGCATCGGATGACCGAACCACCAGATGTTGCGATCTGCAGTCTGATTCTATAGCCGCAGAGGAGTGTCGGGAGAGTGGAACCGAGCGAGCAGGGGCTTGTTACAGGCACGTTCAATGACATTGTGGCTTTTGTACAGTACTGTAATCATAACTTGGGCCTATCCTTTACCCATGTGGCTGACCCCCATACTTTGGCATTTTTAGATCTTGAACTTTGCCGTGACAATGAAACTATATATGTACCAAACCTACTGCAGGTAATTCTTTCATACACTATGACAGCTGCCACCACCCCAGATGGGTCAATAACATCCCCCACAGCCAGTTCTGCCGCCTTTGAAGAAATTGTACCAGAGACTCAGACTACGACATCCACGGTCAACTTTTGTCTAAGAAATTCCAAGAAAAAGAATACCCCACCCCACTTATAGACGCAGCGTTCCACAAATACAGCAGTCTACCCAAGGCTCTAACCATTCCTCATCTGCTGTTAAACAACCAACCCATTTCATGAGAAGTATAGGAAAATGGAGAAAATTCTGGCCTCATATTGGTCTATTCTGTTAGAGGACCCTCACCTTAAAACCACAGTTGATACCAAACCCAAAGTGGCATACAGAAAATCTAGGAACTCAAAGAGCAACATTGCACCCAGTAGAATGAAGTCTGTTTAACCAACCTCATTACAACCTACCCTGATACCCCTCAGAGGGATGTACCAATGCAAAAAACCCCTCTGCTTAACTTGCCAGTTCGTCCAACATGGCCAAAAAACTTTCACTGTTAAAGACAAAAACTATAGCCTAAAAGAATTTTATAATTGTTCTACAGATTTTGTCATATACTGCCACCCTGAGGACTATTTTACGTTGGCAGAACCATTCGAGCCCTTAGGGCATGTTTTGGCGAACATAGGTGCTTTATTGAAAAAGGCTGTGATCACCACAGCGTCCCTAAACATTTCCTAGCACACCATGACCAATCTACAGCTGGTCTTGGCGTGTGGGTTATTGAATCTATTCCTGCTACATACCCTGTGGCCGAGCGTTATAAACGCTTGTGCCAACAGGAAACATATTGGATTTACTCCTTGGGCACTTTAACACCTGGGGGGTTAAATGAGGATATCGAGGTGCATACACTGTTATGAGTTACCTCGTCTCCTCATGAGACTACCCCAACAGATGCCATTCAGCTGCGTGTGTTTTTCATCATTCTTGTCATTTTGAATGGGCTTGTGCACATCTGGGAATGTCCTTTTGCCACTGACTCTCCCATGCGCATATGTACAGTAACTATGCTTCTATATGTAATTTTTTTTCATCTATGTGCATATACCTATCTAACTAACCACCATCTCTCCTCCTTCTCTCCCCCCCTTTGTTGTTTTTTCTGTCCATTTTTACAGATATCCCCTATATATTTCTTACAGTCAAGTAAGTACTATAGTTAAAAGTACAGCAATCAATGCAGCTCCGTTTATTTTACTCCCCTCTTGACATTTTTTAGTCACGTCTAAGCATATACATGTCTACACACCCCCAAATATATATGTTCTTTAGTCCCTTTTGACATGTATCCATTCTATGCATGCACATTCATATGTGTATGCACATATGGGTATATGTGTATATAGGGTCCTTTTTTTTTTCCCCTCCCCCCAGCATAGCAATTGTATGTATATGTGTACTGTGCACAACCATGCGCGGGTAGGCCCACTCATACGTTTTGTGCCTTCCCAACATGCATGCCAAACCACCATATAATATTAGACCTGTATAGTTCCTAACATGGTTGTATACCACTTAGTATGTCGCTATATATATATATATATATATATATATATATATATATATATTTTTTTTTCCCCTCCTTTGATGAGCATATAGATACATGTGTGGGGGACATGCATCTGTGCGTGTGTTTGTATGTATGCATACATCTACTCGTGTGTGTGTATGTATATATACACATTTCCTAAATTTTTTAATATATTTTTTACCTTTTAATCAGGACATTGTTTTTAGTAACCATATACGTATTTTAAAATAATTTCTTAAAATATACACCAGCATAAGATTTAGTTTAATTACTTTTTTATTTTTATGCCCACTAAGCATCTCTACTCTTTGGTGTGGCCATAGTTATTGTCATACTATCAATAACTATCCATTTTGGACCATTATTTAACACTAATAAATCATCCACACATGTATCGATTGCCTACATCCACACATGTATCAATTGCCTACCTTACATGTCCTTTGTTTTAAATCCATATATATTTATTAATGCACCATCATTTTTTCCCCCTTTTTATTGTATATTGTACTCTTGTTCATCGTCAGCGTTGTGTTGTTTTCGGCCAGAGCTTGGACTTGTTGTCCCACGGCGCTGGCCTATAAATAGCACACTGCTGGCCCTACTCCACTCCACTCAGGCCTTTTGAAGGAGCAGCTGCTCCGAGCGTGTAGCCTAACAACAGCACCATCCTTGGGTGAAGCCCTCCCCCAGAAGTGATCCCGGAAGTGACCGGACGACCCGTGACATCACGTGCGTTCCACGCCGGCCCCAGCCTCTTCCTGATGGCCACAGAGGGAGCTCCAAGCCGATAATTTACAGTCTGCGTCCCTGCAGCACTACCGGATCAAGACCAGAGGAGCACACCATTTTATATCCTAAGTATTGTATGCACCTGTGTATTTGCGCTTACAGTTACCTGTATTTTATTCAGAGGGAGTGGATATTGTCCTTGGACTTGAAGGACGCATGTTCAGTTCCATCAACAATGCCACAAATATTTGGGCTTTGCGATAATGGAATACCACTTTCAGTTTGTATGCTTACCATTCAGCCTATCAACATCCCCGAGAACATTTTCCAAGGGACTACTCCCGGCCATAGCCAAATTACGCAAACAAGGCCTGCGTGTGTTCCATCACTTGAACGACGTCCTACTAGTAGCCCGAACACCTCAAGTCTTAACGGAACATCGGGAGATCCTAGTCAGAACCTTGTTAGGTCTAAGTTTTTTTTATCAATTGGCAGAATAGTCAACCAATGCCCACACGAAGAATGTTATTTTTGGGGGCCATTCTGGACACCGAGAAAAAGACGGTGGAACTCCCTCCAGAGAAGGCAACAGCGTTAATCTCCCGACTAGAGAGAACAGCAGCTCAAACATACATCACGCCATCTCACTGCCTCAGACTACTAGGATCGTTAACAGCCACAATCCCTATGATAAAGTGGGCCCATTGGCGGATGAGGACATTTCAAGTTAGATTCTTGAAATAATGGAAACGCCGATCCAGCGAATCAGGTTGTCACCAATAATGAAACATTCCCTCAATTGGTGGCGGAAGCCGACCAATTTAATGAACTGTCACCAACTTAATCCACCATTGCCAATAATAGTCACGTTGGATGCATCGGCGATGGGCTGGGGAGCACACTGCAACGGGCACCTAGCCCAGGGCCGATGGGAAAACAAGAAGAAGGTTTCCAACATAATAAGGTTAAGGGCAGCCTTCCAAGCACTGAAGGCATTTCAGGATCAGATAAGAGGGGCAAGTGTCACACTTCAAATGGACAACAAGACAGCGGTAGCATATATACACCATCAGGGAGGAACGCAGAGTCAAGCACCCCTAACGAAAGTCTCACCAAACATGAATTGGGCACAACAAAATTTAACGAATCTAACAGCCATATACATTCCGGCCCCACATGACTACCTAGCGAATACACTGAGCCGGAAAACGTTGAACAACAACGAGTGGGCACTAGACCAGACGGTCTTTCAATGGATCTGCAATCAGTGGGGTCAACCAGACCTCAACTTAATGGCATCTCCGACCAACAGGAAATGCAAACAATTCCTGGCAAGGGCGAAGTTTCCGCAGGCGGAAGCAGTGGATGCACTCAGCTCCAAATGGATCTGCGCACTGGCATACGTATTTCCACCAATAGCGATAATTCCCAGACTATTGAACAGAATACGCAACTATCCAGAAACAGTGATAGCAGTCATACCTATGTGGCCACGCAGACCATGGTTCCCATTACTCCAAGCCTTGGCAATGGAAACCCCGATCCCATTACCAGAAATACCAAGCCTCCTCCAACAAGGTCAGGTGTGGCAGCTTGGAGGCTGAAAGGCAGAGACTAGGAAACGCAGGTTGTTTGGCCTTGGTCATCGAAACCTTGTTAAAAGCAAGGGCAGTAACGACTAACAAAACTTATTCTAAAATATGGGAAAGGTTTGACGCCTTTTCAAAATGACACCTCGGGAAGCGCAGGTGTTGGAGTTTTTACAGGCAGGCCTGGAAATGGGCCTACAAACCAATACATTGAGGGTGCAGATATCAGCCCTGTCGGCGCTGACAGGAGTGAGATGGGCTACCCACCAGTTAGTACAACAATTTTTGAAGGCCTGTGACAGACTCTGACCTCAGGCAAGATTGTTTGTGCCCCCATGGGACCTACAAGTAGTGCTGGAGATGTTGTTCCAGTCATCATCTTTAGAGACTCAAACAACTTCACTATGGGACATTACAATGAAGGCAGCCTTCCTCACTGCCTTCCCATCGGGCTGAAGGGTGTCAGACATCCAAGCTTTAGGGTACAAACCCCCTTACTGTTGTCACCTACCCAACAGAGTGGTATTAAGGACATTACCACAACACCGACTGAAGGTAAATAAATCATTTCACAGAAAACAGGACGTTGTCCTCCCAACAATGCAGAAAGTGGCATCCAATCAAACACATGAGTTAGATGTCGGGGTCACTCTAAAAACATACATACAGAAAATGGCCTCTTTCAGAAGGGCTGAAAACCTGTTCATTATTCCAAATCGGAAAAGAAAAGCAGCGTCCACAAGGACTCTGGCAGTGTGGCTGGTCAGGATCATCAAGAGAGCTTAAGATACAAAAGGCCTGGACCCTCCAACAAATGTAAGAGCACATTCGACAAGAAGCCTGGCGGCATCATGGGCAGAATTCGAGGGGGTATCCCCAGAAATTATTTGCAGAGCCACGATATGGTCAACAAATGGTACATTCCTGACTCATTATAAAGTGGATCCAGCAGCATTAATGACCATAGAGTTTGGTCGTTCTGTACTAAGCAGAGTGGATAACTAATATATTTTCTTTTGCTTCAGCATACCCTCCCTTGTAGTTCTTTTAGGACGTGCTACATCCCATAGTGTATGCTGTCATGCTTTGTGTCAGGAAAACGGTAATTTTCCTTTCCTGATGCAAAGCATGACAGCATACAGGTCCCTCCCTTGTGGGCCTCACATTTGAGTATAGTTACGAGAATGCCGCCTAGGGGGAGGCGCCTTATTTAAATATAGTATAGCCAGTCCTGATTGGGCGAGAGGCGGAGCCTATCCCATACGTGTATGCTGTCATGCTTTGCATCAGGAAAGGAAAATTACCATCAGGTAAGTATAACATTTTACGTTTTAATGTTTGTTACTATTCCTAGTGCTATCTCCATAGCAACGTAGGAAGCACCAATAGACTGTTTTCATAGACTGTTGTAGACTGTTGCCGGACAGTCTGTGGTGAGGTGGGATCCCTGATTAACCACTTGCGGACCAGCCACCGTCATTATATGGGAGCAGGTCGGGTCATTCCCCCGAATTGCCGTAGCTGTACTGTGGTCCCTTAAATGCGCGCCGCGGTGTTAGAGTCGTTGCGCATGGCCGGCGGCCGCGAATACTGGGACTTTTATAATACTTTTAATAATACTTTTATACTGGGACTTTTATAATAAAACCAATTAGTGACAATCTGTTACACTTTGGTGGCAGGTGACAGTGACAATCCACATCTGGCGGCAGGTGACAGTGACAATCCACATCTGGGGGCAGAAAAGTGGCAATCCACATCTGGTGACAGGCCGCAGCAGTGGCAATCCACATCTGGTGACAGGCTACAGCAGTGGCAATCCACATCTGGTGAAAGGCTTTGCTAACTAGCCAAAATGAGTAAAAAACAAACGTCATTGGAGAGCTTTTTTGAAAAGGGGGAAAGACCCAATGATAAGACAACAGAAGACTCTTCTAAGACTGCAAACAGTCCTATTTAAATTACGGGTTCATTGCATCAGGTGATTCACATTCTCCAAACCCGCTTTGTATAATATGTGGTGAGCGGCTATCCAATGAAGCCATGAAACCTTCAAAACTGCTTCGCCACATGGAGACCAAACACCCTTCATTAAAAGACAAGCCTGTTGAGTTTTCAAAAGAAAAAAATGTAAACACACAGTACAGAAGCAATTATTGAAGACCACCTCTTCGATAAATGCGTCTGCATTGAGAGCCTCATTCTTAGTGGCTAACCGTATTGCTAAATCTAAGAAACCCTTTACAATCGGAGAACAGTTGATCCTGCCTGCTGCAAAGGACATTTGCTGTAAAATTTTAGGAGAGGCTGCGGTTGAAAAGGTGACATGTGTTCCTCTTTCGACTAGCACTTGTAAGCTAGACGAATTAATGAAATCGCAGAGGATATTGAAGCACAACTGATAGAGAGAATTAAGGAGTCAACATGGTATGCCATACAGGTCTACTGATGACAACAAGGCAACAATGCTTGTTTTTGTGTGATATGTTTTCCAAGTGGATGTCCACGAGGATCTGCTATGTGCACTCTTCTTGCCAACCAACACCACAGCTGCAGAATTGTTTAAGTCTTTAAATGATTATATGTCAGGAAAACTGAATTGGTCATTTTGTGTTGGTATATGCACGAACAGAGCTGCTGCCATGACTGGACGGCTTTCTGGTTTTACTACTCGGGTCAAGGAGGTTGCTTCCGAATGTGGGTCTACACACTGTGTCCTCCATAGAGAAATGCTGGCTAGCCAAAAAATGTCACTTGAACTGAACAACATTTTGCAGGCTGCAGGGCTGGACTGGGACAAAAATTTGGCCCTGGACTTCTTTCAGACCGGCCCACTTTACTCCAAACACCTGGTGTTGGCGCTTCAAGCTTCTCGGCCCCATGGTTGTTATGGTGTCAGGATGATTGAAGCGCATTATTTCTATTATTACATTGTAATATAACATGAAATAGTTCAACTCACCATAATGCAGAATCAGTGGGAGCCCTGAGTGTGTCACCTGCCATGTAACTTGCCACATTGCCTGCCACCAGATGCAGTGTGTCACTTGCCACGGCACTTGTCAGCAGAGGCAGCTTGTCACTTGCCACGTCGCCTGCCACCAGATGCCGCATGTCACTTGCCACCAGATGCAGAACGTCACTTGCCACGTCGCCTGCCACCAGGTGCCGCATGTCACTTGCCACCATCGCCTGCCACCAGATGCAGCGTGTCGCTTGCCATGTTGCCTGCCACCAGATGCCGCATGTCACTTGCCACGTTGCCTGCCACCAGGTGTCGCATCTCACTTGCCACCATCGCCTGCCACCAGATGCAACGTGTCACTTGCCACGTTACCTGCCACCAGATGCAAAACGTCACTTGCCACGTCACTTGTCAGCAGAGGCAGCTTGTCACTTGCCACGTCACCTGCCACCAGGTGTCGCATGTGAATTGCCACCTTCGCCTGCCACCAGATGCCGCATATCACTTGCCCCGTCGCCTGTCACCTGCCAAGTTACTTGTCACCAGATGCAGTGCTACTACAGAACTTGCTGGGCACCTCCAACCCAGCTCTGTACCCCCCAAACACACAACGTGACAGGGGAGAAGAGAGAGATACACAGCGCCAAATGTAGCATTAAAACAACTTGTATTCCACTTAAAGAACGTTACTGACAAAGTTAGCAGGGTGAAAGGCATTGAGACACTGTGCAAGAGTCCAGGCTTGTCATCGTTCTGAATTAGGAGCCGCCACCGGGAACCGATCGGGCCAGTAGATGCAGAGCTACTACTTCCTGGTAGCGGTGGAATGCATGATGGGGCGGACGTGATGTCATCATCCGGAAATGATGCAAGGTGTGGGAGGTGATGCATCCTTCAGACCATCATTCCTCTGCCACCAGGAAGTAGTAGTACACACCGATGCGCTCTGCATCTACTGGCCCGATCGGTTCCCGTTGGCGGCTCCTAATTCAGATTGATGACAAGCCTGGACTCTTGCACAGTGTTTCAATGCCTTTCACCCTACTAACTTTCTCAGTAACGTTCTTTAAGTGGAATAAAAGTTGTTTTAATGCTACATTTGGCGCTGTGTATCTCTCTCTCCTCCCCTGTCTCTGAAACTGGCCCACTGAGCCATCGGCCCACCGGGAATCTCCCGGTAGTCCCGATGGCCAGTCCATCCCTGGCAGGCTGTGATTAAAATGATAAACCACATTAAAGTACATGCCCTTAACTCATGTCTGTTTGAACAGCTCTGTAAGGAGATGGATGCAGAGCACACACGTCTTCTCTTATACACAGAAGTGAGATGGCTTTCTACAGGTAGATCCCTGCGCAGAGTGTTTGAGTTACGAGAGCCGCTCCAGAGATTTCTTTCTGAAAAACAGTCACCACTTGCAGCACATTTCAGTGTCACAGAATGGGTCACAAAACTTACTTACTTGTGTGAGATATTTAACCTGCTCAACGAACTCAATCTGTCACTTCAGGGGAGAATGAGAACTGTGTTCAAGTCGGCAGATAAAGTGGCTGTATTCAAAGCCAAACTGGAAATATGGGGGTGACGAGTGAACAATGGGATTTTTGACATGTTTCCAACATTATCAGAGCTTTTGAAAGAGACTGAGCCAGAACCTTCTTTCACCCAGCTGGTGCATGATCACCTCTCTCAGCTTTCAAAAGAATTTGAGCATTACTTCCCAACCACAAAAGACCCCCGAACTGGGAAGGAATGAATCCGTGACCCATTTGTGAATAAACCAGGTGAATCCACTCTGTCGGCGCTAGAAGAGGATCAACAGCTTGAGATCGCAAATGATGGTGGCCTTAAAAGTATGTTTGAGACGACTTCGAACCTCCATACGTTCTGGATTAAAGTCAAGGCAGAATATCCTGCAATTGCCACAAAAGCACTGAAAAGCCTGCTGCCATTTCCAACATCCTATCTTTGTGGAGCTGGGTTTTCTGCAGTGACAGCAACCAAAACGAGATTACGGAGTAGATTGGACATAAGCAACACACTTCAAGTGTCACTGTCTCCTATCACCCCAAGATGGGATCGCCTCGTTGCAGTAAAACAAGCTCAGGGCTCCCACTGATTCTGCATTATGGTGAGTTGAACTATTTCATTTTATATTCCAATGTAATAGAAATAACGTGCTTCAGTCATCCTGACACCATAACACTGTCTAGTTGCAGGGAAACAAGCTCGGGGCTTTCCACTGATTCTACATTACAGTGAGTTGAACTATATAATCACTGTATTATATTGTAATAATATAAATAATGTGCTTCAATCGTCCTGATATTATGATATCAGGATGATTGAACAACTAACGCAACACATCACAATTCCTCCCCCCCCTCCTACCAGGCCTTAGAAAAATATTCTTCCACAAAACCGGTTCTTGATGCCAAAAAGGTTGGGGACCACTGACCTAGAGAGTAAGTGACAAGTTGTCACCCACAGCAAACATAGACTAAAGTTGCTGAAGTTGCAATGAGCTGTTTGATTGTTGGATCAGTCCCTGATGGCAATGTTTACACTCTGCCTTATCATAACATCAGCTGTTAAGCTGGATACTTTGTGTTCTACAGCACACATTGAAGTCACACTGATTCCTGCTTGCTAGGGACAGCATTATCCTTCAGATCCAGCAGGGAGGATAGGGGGAGGGGCCAGACACAAATTGGTCTAGCCACCAAACAACCCTGCTATGCCAGGTGGTGAAGGAGGTGGAATGCCTGAAAAAAGAAAGGGGTAGACAGGGCCTAATGAGTTCACATATAATAAAAAGAGAGTAAATAAATAAATAAATTAAAAAAATATAATAAGATGAAAAATACAATTTTATAAAAATAAACTAAAAATTAACTGAATTCCCAAAAACCCACATTTATGTTAGTCCTCAAGTAGTGGCCAAATGTGTACCATGAAATATGATATCTTAAAAATATGTAGATATAAATGTAAAAAATATATGTGGATATGTATGAATTAACTCATTAAGATAACAAGACACACAACTGGAACCAATGTCCAATTGCAGATATCTGTGAAGCAAGTGCATATCAAAAAGATGTAGCTCATGTGATCAATGCTGAAAGCCTACCCACCTGGTTGCAGGATAGTGATTGCTATTGATGAATAAGTCAAATCATAATGTGTAACATAATGTCTAAACACTTGATAAGTGAACTCTCCAAATAGTGTGATAAAAAACAAAACTCAAACATGAAAAAATATAAAAATGGCCCCAGTAAATTGTGAATATAACGTGCCATGAAAAATGTATATATAAAATCACCAATAAAAAAAAACAAAAAACAAACCGGAAGAGACCACAGAGAACACTTACCCACTAAGATCCAATAGTCTCAAATGGCAGCGGTCTGCTCACAACAAAATGCAGGGAGCAAAAAAGGACATGTCCCAGGCTATAAATAGCCGGAGCATGATCCTTCCCCTATCATCCCAGCATCACCATTGGGCTTGGGTCAAAAGGGGAGGGGAGGCAGGGACACTGCCACCCAGCCAGATGGTCTCTCTCATCACAGACCCGGACAGGAAGCATCCCAGAAGGACTGATCCCGCCAGGGAAATACGGACCAATCACACATGCGCAGACAGCGCATGCGTGAGCCCAGGACCAACGAAGGGGCCCCGGCACAGCCCGTCACACCAGGACAGGCATCTGAGCAATGGTGAACTGGAATTGCGCATGCATGAGGGAGAGCCTCCACCGCACATGGGTGACCCAAATGCGACATGATGCACACGGCGTCAGTCACAATGTGGGAGAATAGTGTGTCAAACCAAAAAAGGGGACATAAGGTGATGCCAATCCCACTTGTCCCCTAAAGCATGAGGCAAAGGGTGACATGAAGCCCAGCTGCACGCCGAGAGCCAACCCACAGGAAATCCCGGGGTGGCATTCGCACAAGGCCCGGGACCAAAGGTCCCTGTTGGTCATGGCGGGAGCAGCCGGGGGTGGCATGGACATATTGGATTTCAACTCCCAGAGGGGAAAAGAGGAACCTAGAAGGGAAATAAGGTACAGCAAAAGAAAAAAAGGGAAATCTGGTACATCAAAAAACAAAAAGGGAAATATGGTACAGCAAAAGAAAAAAAAAACTGGGCATTCAATGCCGAAGCTAATCACTAAATGGAGGGAGGACATACTCCACTGCTGGATTCTCTGAATTGAGACAGCCATTATCGGCTATGCATAGCCTGTCCCATTTTGCAGCTATCCTCACTTACTAAGATCGAGTCTTGGTCGGATACGCATTGACCAAATGAACATTGCTCTTGTTGGCCTATTACTTGTGTGCACCTAGGAGGCATTTTACACAGATCCACTTTCAGACCATATCTAACGTAATTGTGGCCCAAGCCTGACGTTGTGTGTGTGTGTGTGTTTGTGGGGGGGGGTAGGTCTATGTTTGCTGTGGGTGTCAACATTGTCATTCTTTTTATGTGGTCATGGATGTAGGATTATTGAAATTTTAGTACTTTCTCCGGTCTCTCCTCAGAGGGGAGGCAGAGAACTGAACTATCAGCGGTCTTTGATCGCTCAGTTCTCACTGCAAAGCCGGCAGGGGACAGATGCAGCATTGGATTGATGATGCATCAACCTAGGTTACTATAAAATGTTTGTTTATTTTTGGAAATCCCATACTTCTCTTTTACGCCCCTTCCACATGGGACCGACGCCACTAAGAGTCCACCTGCTCAGCGGAGAATCTGTCCACTGATCCCCACTGAGTAGGTTGATGGCTGGTCCATGTCTGCTCCGCTTATGCAGAGCAGACACAGACACAGCCTGCTCTCCTCTATAGGCGGTCAGATATAAATGGATTCGATCCGCCAGACAGATGGGGAATGAATCCTCATCCATCTGTTTTTAACACATCGGTTTGTCCGTCCGCTCTCCGTTGACATCAGCATCTCCATAGAGGACAATGGAGATCAGGTCCGCCTGAAAAACTGACAGATGGATCCGATCGTTCTGCTCCTGTAGAATGGGCCTTAAAAACACAGCAACTCATAGCACAATGTGTTATGAGCATGTGCTAGCTCAGCTTGAAACACAATAACAGTTATTCCTTCTACTTTCACTGCGATTGCTTCGTTTTTAAGGACTTTTTGTGGCTACTGGAGTGCCGCTACTGGAGTGTCCAGAGTTTCTGTTTACCTATACTGCACAGTTAAGATATGAGCCGGCACCCAGAAAAAATAAGTAGTAGATTGGTGTGGACCGACCTAGAGTGGTATTCATCTTTTTGTTAGGCTAGGTTCTTTTGTTCTTATTCCCACAGTCCTTCAGACTGACACTCATCATTAGCCTGCCCAACTCTCAGGAGATCTCCCAGTAGTGTTAACCTGCCCCTGCTGTCCTCTCTCCTTGCTCCTGTTCCTGCAGGAAGGGATTCCTCTGTGTGCTTTGGCAGGATTCTTCCAGCACCCGAGCTCTGGCCCAAGTTCTCTCCCCCCAGACTAAGGGGCACTCCCCAGGGCCACTGACTGCCTCCTCAGCACTCCTTTTCCATCTTCCACCCAACTGCCCCTGCTGGCATCTTGCCTATTTATGAGGAGGCCTTGCCAGCTCTTTGCTGGGGATTGGCTGAGGACCTCATAAATATGTTAAGCAAGTCCTCCTAACATAACCCACTATGTCTAGAGCTTTCTTCAGTGTCCTAGTAAACGGGGGGGGGGGGGGGGGGGCACCAGAGAGGCTGCTTAGATGAATCATCCAGAGTCATTGAACCCTGACCCAGATTCACAGCTCGGGCTTAGCCCTGAGCTGAACCACATTTTCCTACACTAACAAATCTACACTAACAAATCTATACTAACAAACCTAGCACACTAGAGGGTGTTTTTTTGTTTCATACTTGTTTGCTGCAGCCAGTAGGACTTCCTAGACTTATTCATGATTGTTTATCTGGGAGGGGCTGGTGAAACAAAAGGTAGGGGCTGTGAGGGTTGAACTGATGAGGGGAGTAGAAGATTTGGATGTTAGCTTCCCATTGCCATGTGTCCCCAATGCAGCCATGTGTCCCCATTGCAGCTATGTTTCCCCAATGCAGCCATGTGTCCCCAATGCAGCCATCCTGGGATGGGTGATCTGTCTATCAAAGTTCCCTGGACAAGGGGGAGGGGCTGTATATGACAGCGCGTGGTGGGGAACACACAGCTATTGAAATGAAAGCTGTTATGTTCCCCGCGCTCTGATAAACCAGGCAGCAGCGGCTCACCTCTTCCTTCCCCTACGATCGCTCCCATACAACCCAGGCTGCCGGGGGGTGCTCGCCCCCCCGGCAGCCCACACTTGCCAGCCCTCAAAATCCACTCGCAAAATGCGAGCAGGCGAGTGGAATTTTTGAGGTCTGCTAACAATATCAAATCTTGCAAGATTTATTGGATATTATTCAAAAAATTCACAATTAGAAAATCTTAAAACTGGGACAAAAATACAGTGGGGACAGAAAGTATTCAGACCCCCTTAAATTTTTCACTCTTTGTTATATTGCAGCCATTTGCTAAAATCATTTAAGTTAATTTTTTTCCTCATTAATGTACACACCACCCCATATTGACAGAAAAACACAGAATTGTTGACATTTTTGCAGATTTATTAAAAAAGAAAAATTGAAATATCACATGGTCCTAAGTATTCAGACCCTTTGCTCAGTATTTAGTAGAAGCACCCTTTTGATCTAATACAGCCATCAGTCTTTTTGGGAAAGTGCAACAAGTTTTTCACACCTGGATTTGGGGATCCTCTGCCATTCCTCCTTGCAGATCCTCTCCAGTTCTGTCAGGTTGGATGGTAAACGTTGGTGGACAGCCATTTTTCGGTCTCTCCAGAGATGCTCAATTGGGTTTAAGTCAGGGCTCTGGCTGGGCCATTCAAGAACAGTCACTGAGTTGTTGTGAAGCCACTCCTTCGTTATTTTAGCTGTGTGCTTAGGGTCATTGTCTTGTTGGAAGGTAAACCTTCGGCCCAGTCTGAGGTCCTGAGCACTCTGGAGAAGGTTTTCGTCCAGGATATCCCTGTACTTGGCCGCATTCATCTTTTCCTCGATTGCAACCAGTCATCCTGTCCCTGCAGCTGAAAAACATCCTGATACTGCCACCACCATGCTTCACTGTTGGGACTATATTGGACAGGTGATGATAAGTGCCTGGTTTTCTCCACACATACCGCTTAGAATTAAGGCCAAAAAGTTCTATCTTGGCCTCATCAGACCAAAAAATCTTATTTCTCACCATCTTGGAGTCCTTCAGGTGTTTTTTAGCAAACTCCATGCGGGCTTTCATGTGTCTTGCACTGAGGAGAGGCTTCCGTCGGGCCACTCTGCCATAAAGCCCCGACTGGTGGAGGGCTACAGTGATGCTTGACTTTCTACAACTTTCTCCCATCTCTCGACTGCATCTTTGGAGCTCAGCCACAGTGATCTTTGGGTTCTTCTTTACCTCTCTCACCAAGGCTCTTCTCCCCTGATAGCTCAGTTTGGCCGGACGGCCAGCTCTAGGAAAAGTTCTGGTCGTCCCAAACATCTTCCATTTAAGGATTATGGAGGCCACTGTGCTCTTAGGAACCTTAAGTGCAGCAGAATTTTTTTTGTAACCTTGGCCAGATTTGTGCCTTGCCACAATTCTGTCTCTGAGCTCTGCAGGCAGTTCCTTTGACCTCATGGTTCTCATTTGCTCTGACATGCACTGTGAGCTGTAAGGTTTTATATAGACAGGTGTGTGGCTTTCAAGTCCAATCGGTATAATCAAACACAGCTGGACTCAAATGAAGGTGTAGAACCATCTCAAGGATGATCAGAAGAAATGGACAGCACCTGAGTTAAATATATGAGTGTCACAGCAAAGGGTCTGACTAGTTACCCTGTTTCCCTGAAAATAAGACCTAGCGTGATTGTCGGTGATGGCTTCAAAATAAAACCTACCCTCCAAACAGGGGCGTAACTACCACCAGAGCGACCCATGCGGGCGCTATGGGGCCCGCAGCCAAGTGGGGCCCAGTGAGGATGAGAGCACCGCTGGCACAGTCTCCCAGCCAGGGGAAGAGAGAGGAGAGGAAGAGGCAAGCTGTGACCTGTGCCCAATGCAGCGTGACCTGTGCCCAATACAGCGTTGCCTGTGCCCAATACAGCCTGGTCTGCCTGTGCCCCATACAGCCTCACCTGTGCAGAGGAAGAGGCAAGCCACCCGGATCAGCAGAGAGCTGAATTGCCCGATGTAATAGCTTTCATTAGAACTTCCAGTGTTCCCGGGGCTCACGTCACATAGCTCCACCTCTTGGCCCGGCACCTTTGATAGACAGAACGCCAATCCAATGCGGGACGTGTGACGTCATCAAAGCCATCAGGCCAAGAGGTGGGGCTATGTGACGATGAGCCCCGGGAGGACGGGAAATTCAAATGAAAGCTATTACAGCGGACAAACCCGCTCTCTGCTGATCCGGGTGGCTTGCCTCTTCCTCTGCACAGGTGAGGCTGTATGGGGCACAGGCAGACCAGGCTGTATTGGGCACAGGCAATGCTGTATTGGGCACAGGTCACGCTGTATGGGGCACAGGTCAAGCTGTATGGGGCACAGGTCACGCTGTATGGGGCACAGGTCACGCTGCATTGGGCACAGGTCACGCTGCATTTTGCACAGGTCACGGTCTTATTTTCGGGGAAACAGGGGAAGACCATGTGATAGTTCAGTTTTTCTTTTTTAATAAATCTGCAAAAAATGTCAACAATTCTGTGTTTTTCTGTCAATATGGGGTGCTGTGTGTACATTAATGAGGAAAAAAATGAACTTAAATGATTTTAGCTAATGGCTGCAATACAACAGAGTGAAAAATTTACATAAATA
Organism: Aquarana catesbeiana; assembly: GCF_042186555.1. Classification (NCBI taxonomy): domain Eukaryota; kingdom Metazoa; phylum Chordata; class Amphibia; order Anura; family Ranidae; genus Aquarana; species Aquarana catesbeiana. The sequence goes on along the minus strand of NC_133331.1, from coordinate 241,787,152 downwards.
TACATATATATATACACTAAACTGCCTGCACGCCACTAACTAACCTGCTTCTAGCTAACGTTCTCTCAATTATAACAATATATATGGCTGCCGTGTAAGCAGCCTTATATAGTGTGGGGCATGGACTTAGTCCCCTGAGCCAGGATTGGCTAAAGGCACCCTGCCTTTGGCCAATCATGGCTCTCACAGCAGAGCGTGCTGTGATTGGCCAAAGCATGCAGGGCAGGTGCATGCTTTGGCCAATCAGATGTCAATGCACTGCGATCTCGCAGTGCATTATGGGGCATTCCGCAGCGCTCAAATTTGCTGCGAATGCCCTGCGGCGTTCAACTGGAACATCAGGCCCATCCCTACTCGTGAGGAGCTACTCTTCAAACATAAAAAAGTCACTAGCGATCTTCCATCTATACGTGTAATTTTGAGACATACTAATCAACAATCAGAAATTAAAAGAATTTCGAATAGGCATTGGCCTATTCTAGCTAAAGACACTGTAATTAAGCAGTTCATCAATGAAAGACCAGCCATTACTTTTAGAAGGGCTGTTTCATTGAGGGACAAACTTGTAAGTAGTGAATTCCGGAATGGGAAAGGCGATCCATGCCGACATGGTGGCACTTTTGCCTGTGGTGGGTGCTCTTGCAGTACTTACATGTTGGGGAAAATTGTTTAATTCTTCCCAATGGTGAATCCTTTGATTTAAAACATTTTGAAAATTATTGCACGCAGGAAGTAGTATATGTGATTGCGGTTCTTCCTGTGTTAGTAAAACCAAACAAGAACTATGGCAACGTTTATATAGACATATTCATTGCATGCAAACACGCAACCCGGATTTACCATTGGGGAGGCATGTTAAGAAGATCTATAGGGGTAAATTTCCAAAAATGAAAGTCACAACACTGGATAGGATACAAAAAGAAAGGGGGATTGGAATAAAATACTCTTACAAACAAAACAGAGATGGATATACAAATTAAGGGCTACTTCCCCTCCGGGGTTAAATGACACTATCACCTTTAAGTCCTTTTTAAAGGGTTTTGCATCAGGTAAAACAGATTAGTCATTCTTGGATTTGTGTTTTTGTTTTTTTGGGGGGTTTTTTTTTGTTGTTGCTTTTGTCACCTTTATTTTTAAATATTTTTTGTCCCAGTTTTAAGATTTTCTAATTGGGAATTTTTTGAATAATATCCAATAAATCTTGCAAGATTTGATATTATTAGTATATATCTGATCTTAGGTCCATGACTCATTTGGTGTGGCTGCTTATTGGTAGCTCATCTGGGCTCCTGGGTCCCCCAGCGTGGACGTGGGGGGTTTGTGTCTGTACAATGGACAAGCTCTCCCCCTTCTTGCCTTTCTGCCTGCTTGATCCCTTTCGCGGGTAGTTTTTGGGCAACACGTCCACGCTGTCGGTGTCCCCACTGTGTCTCCGCCGAGTTCCCATCTATTCTGGCTACACTGCTTGGCACGCATTACTTCAGCAGCAGCAGCCATCCACGCCTCCCGTAGGCAGCGAGGAGGTGATTGGGCACCAGGGGAGATCAATGTTAATGGCTTCAGCTGGGGGTAATCAAGTAGACTTGCATCACCATTTATATAGAGCTCCCTTCCCACATTCAGCCAGTGGAGTCCATACAGTCAACCCATGCTAGATGTGAGTATGAAAAAACCCTTTTTCTCTTAACAATTTTAAACTTGAATGTTCCTCTACAGCTCTTCTTTTTCTTGTTTGACCATAAGCCTTTATAGAAGATTGCTCTCCTTTTGCTGCAGTTTATCCAGCTTTACACTTATATTTTGTGGCCTCTTACTCTTTCATTAGGTATGTTTCAGTTGTGCTTTGTTATACTTGATAGACTTTATTGGATGTTTGTTTCAAATTTATATAATACTACATTCATCCCGATTCTTGCCTATATTTATAAATGCCTATAAGAATTTGTAACTTACAATACCTTTCAAAAATGTATGGATCAGCTAAAGAGTGTCCCTATGCTTTGATTCAATTCAGTTGCTTTCTCCTTGATAGTCATTGATCTTCTTCTGGATTCTGGGTTGGGCTGAGACCCATGTGGTTTGCACTACTGAGCCATTACCTGTCGGTCTGGACATCCAGTCATGTTCATATCTTTGTAAGTGTATAATACTTGCTTTGAATGTCATATGAAAATAATAAAATCACGTACAATCTGGTAAAATTTTATATAAATCTCATGCATTTTCTTTTGCTGTTTTGATGTATGTAGGATTGCTTCCACTTCCTTATAATCAAAGAAAAACAAAAGGGGATTCTCAACTGCTCCTAAATACCGATCCGATAATCCCCCTTTAGAACATACTGGCCATATCTTGGCCTGAACCTGTAATGGGGATTTCTAAACGGTTCCACCGTCTAAACCAAGTATCTCGGATGATAGCAATCCAGAGACACTAGGATTTAGTAGTCCTCTGAGTTATAATTAAATCCAAAAGAAAAACGTGACAAGCACAAAAACTCTTCTATGAGAACAATTCAGTGATATAGGTACAAATCTTTATTAAAGACTATCCAAAAGTAAAATTCCATATATAAATGACTGTTAAACTACAACCCTATTCCCAGTATACATTAAAAGACCTAAAGTCTGGAGGAGGAAAAGGTGGCCACCATTTTCTAAATCCCCTCATACAACTCTCATTCTCACACACTCACATACACCAGTAGATATTGATTGGTCATACAATCTATTTGGATTGAAGGTGAAGTCATCAGGTGATCAATAGAAATTAGTCAATCCTGATAACTGGCATAGTCTTCTAGTGACTGACATATCCGATCACAAATTGTTTAACCACAGATGTAACAATCTTATAAATATTGTAAAGTGCAGGTGTGGTGTAGCATTTTCTTTTCAGTAATACCAGCTTGTGACAATTGCAGCCTCCGTTTCACACTGTGAATATTGTCTATTCAGAATGATTCAGTTGTTAAATAGCACAGTCACTGAAGCATGACAGCTAGAGGATACAAAATGAAATTGAAACTGACTTTACCATATGCTGGAGTTGAACTGCAAGCAGTGTGTCATGAGAAGCAGCGGGGGAATCCGAGTACAGGAACCAACTTTCAGAAGAGATCTGTTAGTAGCTGTCTCTGATGCTGGAAACAGGGATCCCACTTGCTAGACACAGTGCAGCTTCCTGCTTTCACGATGCTTGCTGTAATCAGCTGTTTGTGTAGATTCAAGTCCTCGTCAGTAATACACTTAGAGTATCCGCTGTCTGGGCTGCAGATGTCAGGCTCTGATGCTGGCATTTAGTCAGAGGGAAGCGAAGAGGTTTAGAGGCATTTCAGTAGGTGAAAATAGGTGGTCATCCATGGATCCTCCTCACAGATACAGATGCTTACATGTTTCGCTAATTAATTAGCTTCCTCAGAGCATGCGCATTAGTGTGTCAGCCAGGTTTAAATCTTCATCTCAATCAAGTGTCAATTAATTACAGCAGGTTAACAACACACTATGCTTTAATCACTCCTGGTATCATTCACCCATACACACACACACATACATCGTGCAGAGGAGCACTCAGAGTTAACCCTATATAAACCTCCGATCATCTCAAGACTCAGTTATAAATGGGATTGCGCTTTCTATTTAAGAGACTAACAAGAGCCTGGGTAAAGTGAAACCACTTAATTATAGAAAGGTTTAGAAACAAAGTTATTACATTTCAAAATCAGCTACAGTTCCATTAGTTGCCCAGGATAAATAACAAAGTAGCAATTTCATAAACCAATATAGCTCATGTTCGCATGTCATTCCTATAAATATACATATGACACATCATTGCTGGTTTAGTTGGATACTATTGTGGATATTATAAATAACAGGAGTAGCTCAAAAACGTGAATAGGGAGATCTCGTATACAGAGTTAAGCAAAATATCAGCATGATGTGAAGATTTAGACAGCATATCCCTGGTTATGTTTATTACCCACAAATGTACCTTATTTACCTAGTGGTCAGAAAACCTACTACCACAGCCCCAATACATGAAGAATTCCTCTTGATGTCAGCAGAGCTAATAATAAAGGGGCATTTACTCGATATGGGGCATCTCTTATTGTTCCAAAAAAAACGATAAGTTACATTCATTGTTCAAGCCTAGTGGCTACATACTTCTTAACATAAATATCCACATCTTTTCCTTTTGATATAGCACTTTGTCAAAATCCCCTCTCCTTGGGGGCAAGTTTAATTTGTAGATTCCTTTGCATTTGAGACCTCTAGGGTTGCCATCATGTTTCTCAAAAAAATGTAACGATAGTGGTCTGTCATCATCCTTGTTTAGTATACTCTGGACATGTTCGCCAACTCTGACCTTGAGCTGTCTTTTGGTCTTGCCCACATAGATAAGACCACATGGGCACGTTAGCATATATATGACTCTTGTTGACCAGCAGTTAATAAAATGGTGAATTTTATATTGTTTCTCAAGTCATCTTCCAGGACGGCACACCTGAGAGATGAGAGGCTCCTCCCCACAGGAAACACAATCAATCAACAGCTGTTTTAAGTCCACACCCTTCCCCCTGATCCTCAGTTTTTGATTGTGTTTCTCCCTACACGGCGAAACTGTTTGTTTTTTTCCAAATGACCGAAGCCTGGGGCTGGTGGTCTCCCCCTGGGAGCCGGACCAAATGCCTGGGAAGCCTCTGGGTCTGGCGGGATATATTTATCCTTCCCGGGGGGTTCCCCTATCCTTTCCTCAGGGGGGGCAGCAGAAACTGGGAAAGCCCCCCTGAGAGCTGAAGGCCCCTGGGTACAGTGGTGTCCCCAGAACTTCAGGGGCCTTTATCCTGTCTCCCCCCCCCCCTTACCTGTCCGGAAGTCCTTTCAGACGGGGGTGCTGGCCGTCGGTTCTTTCCAGGGGGATTGTATCCCCTGACTCCTGGGTCCCTGGTAGCTTGCGTGGGCTGATGGGGAGGGCACCGCCTGAACGACCCGCGTTCTTACCCAGAAGGGAAGGCTGAGAGTCAGCAGGAGCAGGCGCCCACATCCTCCTTTCGAGGAGGCACTAGTTTACTATGGTGAATGTCTGCCTAAACCACCTCATGGGAATGAGGAACGTACGGCATTGCCCCCCCCCCCCCATGTGTATATACTGACTGGACAGAGCAGGACACAGCCTAACCTTCAGCTCCCTAAAGGGACAGCAGTTGTGGGGGGGGGGCACTTTGGCGGCTATCCTCCTTGCGTGTGGACCATAAGGATGGAAAAGCAAGCCCGGTGGCTGTGGAAAAAGGGGAAGACGACAACGGTGAGTCAAAAATCCCCAATCCCAGCCAGATGGTTTCTGGGCATTTGAGATAATCTCCCCTGGGGTCTGGATTCAAATAGCCCAGAAGCTTTTGCTAAAGACACCAGCCACAGCTCCCTCCTACATCAGAGATGCTGTATGGTGGACAAGTGGTGCAGAGGAGCGAGTGTGCCTAAACCACCTCAGATGGGAAAGAGGTAGGTAAGGCATTTTTTCCCCTTCCACCTGTATTTACTGAGTGGTGCAGTGCAGGACCTGGGGTCTCCATAACAAAATAGCCCAGAAGATACTGCTAAAAACCACCAGCCACAGCTTCCTCTTATAGCAGAGACACTGAGGTTATCACAACAGTAGGTTGCCAGCCTCTCCCTACATACCCGGTTGTGGTACATTAGTAGGGGTGAATACAGCAAAGAGGGTGACCTGGTAGAACAAAGAGTTCCTTACTGGCCAGGTATACCACTGAACAAGTTATTAATGGTGCAATGGTTGAAGGATTCAGGAGTAAGCTCCCTTGCTCAGCAGGTGCACTAGGTTATCTGGCCCTATTAGCCCAGCTGCTAGGAATCTGCTTAAAGTTGCTCCAAGATGCTTAAAAGCTGACCTAACTTTCAACAATGTGGCAGGGACCAAGCTTCTGTGTGGCACAGTAGGGGTTCCCTTGTGACAGATCCTCCTTTTGGGGGTTGCTTGCTATGGGTAACTTTTCATAAGCTCCAACCTCCCACTCCACTCTTACATTGTGGTTATATTTTAATGCAGGGGGTAAGAAAAACCTTTTTGTTGGTTTGAGCTACAGTCCACTCAGTGACAAATCTAAAAGCGATTTACCACAAATCGTTTTTCCTATATCCTTTGATTAAGGATTTTCTGTGCAAACATATGCAAGAGCTAGATGGTTATATGATTGCTTCTTTAAGGGCTGCAGTTGGCTATTTACCTCCAGGCTAAATTGGTAACCACCCTTTTTAGAGGTCTTATATTGGTCTCTAGGGCTGGGCTCATTGAGACTTTAGTTACTGATCAGCCCCACCCGTGTATGAGCTGGCTAGCGTTTGCTCAATCTACGGAGGTAAGGTAGGACAACAGCTACTATAGTAAGGTGTCCAACCATTTTAGGATTGGTTCCTTCACTGGTGGTGAAGGATTAGTATCTACAGCCCAGGCTATGCCTATGAAATAATTTGCTCCTGTTTGGTTATTTCATAAAGGGATACACCATGACTCCTTGGCTGCTCACCAGTAGACCTCAGTAGTGAAGGTTTGTCCTTGCTGGGGTGTTTGGCACAACTAAAGTACACATTGAGATTTGTGACCTCTCTGCTGAAGCTTGTTGGGTGTCCTTTATATCCTAAAGGTACTGCTTTGTTTGGCTACAGATCAGAAAATACAACAGGGAAGGTGGTCTGTACTTTCTGGTTTTGTGCCGCACGCCAGAAACGCACATCATTGAGTCTGGTGATGACATTTCTGCTCATAATTGTTATATTGCTGCACATCAGACCTACACAAGATTGGGGTCTGTCTGTGGGGTTTTTGTGTCCTGTATTACTGCCTTATTGGTTGCTTATCAGAAAGGCAGCAGGAAAGATTGATGGCAGGGGTAGTACATATACTGCCTTTGGTAATCGGTACAGCACCACAAGGTGGCGTCGTGCTGATTCAGACAGTGCTATTAACGGCAATAGCTGCCGATTTTAGGCATGTGATTTGACATGTGAGTCGCATGCCAAATCGCTTCAATATGGATGTGCTATCTCTATTCAGAATTGTTAGATTGTTGCACATTAGAGATATACACGATTGAAGTTTGTCTGTGGGTCCTGTATTACTGCCTTATTGGTTGCTTATCAGAAAAGGTAGCAGTGAAGATGGATGGTCCTGATTTTGTTGGAAAATACAAATTAAACCTGTGCCATGGGTAGTACACATACTGCCATTTGTAATCGGTGCAGCACCACAAAGTGACGTGCTGATTCAGACAGCGCTATTAACAGCAATGGCTGCCGATTTTAGGCATGCGACTTTGACATGTTGAGTTGCATGCCAAATCACTTCAATATGGATGTGCTATCTCTATTCAGAACTGTTATATTATTGCACATCAGACATATACAAGATTGAGGTCTGTCTGTGGGTCCTGTATTACTGCCTTATTGGTTGCTTATCAGAAAGGCAGCAGTGATGACGGATGGTCCTGATTTTGTTGGAAAATACAAAATTGAACCTGTGCCAGGGGTAGTACACATACTGCCATTGATAATCAGTGCAGCACCACAAAGTGGCCCGGGCTGATTCAGACAGTGCTATTAACGGCAATGGCTGCCAATTTTAGGCATGCGATTTGACAAGTTGAGTCACATGCCAAATCACTTGAATATGGATGTGCTATCTCTATTCAAGATTGTTGTTGCACATCAGACACGTACAAAATTGAAGGTTTACTGCCTTATTGGCTGCATATCAGAAAGGACACAACAGTGAAGGTTGTTTGTCTTTTTCTGATTTGTTTTTGCTGCTCAGCAGGGAGACACATTGAGGGTAATGACATCTCTGCTCAGTATTGGTATATGCTACACATCAGACAAAGATTGAACATTGTTTGTGTCCTGTATGTCCTATATTTACTGACTTATCGTCCGTATATCAGAAAGGCACAGCAGTAAGTGGTGTTTCTCATTGATCTTCCTTGCTGTTTCTTAGGTATAAACAGTAGGGGGTTGTTGGCTGCACTCCTCCCAGGGAGCCACAGCATGGGGACCCCTTGTTTGTTCGACCCGAAAACTGCTTTTCCTGCGACCTGTGTAATCTTGAGGTCTGTGGTTCCGTAAGCAGGGACTGCTGGATACGCTGCGACCCGGAGTCGCAAAGTCACGAATGATACCCTTTGGAAGCCATAGTAATGACTTCTCATGCGTCTTGCAGTCCCAAGTGGCAGGTTGGGTCGCACGGGTGTGGGAACCCTAAGCTTATCTGTCCCTTCTGGTTCAGGTTTTGCAATGCTGCAGGAATACTCATTGTGGAGTTATTGCCTTATTTTGCAGTAGACCAGAAAGATCGCAGCTGTAAAGGCTGTCTGTTTGTTTTTATGTTGCTGCACAGCAGAAGTACTCAACATTGAAGCTTGTTGGTGCTTTCTGTTTCATATTGCCTTACCTTATGGCACTTCAGAAAAACACAATGCTGTAGGTTGCTTGTGTTCTTTCTCTGTTGGTTCTATGTAACTGCACTACAGAACTGCATAACAGGAAGCATTGTCTTATAACTGTACTTGGTGGTTCGTCATAAATACGCAACATAGAAGTTTGGGTCTTTCTGTCTTCTCTTTATAGCCTTGTTTTGCTGTACATCAGTAAAACACCACTGTAAAAGGGGGTTCCCGTCCTTTCTGTATTTACCAGTTATGACCTAACTAGCTGCACTTCAGAAATGCGCAGCATTTAAGGTGTGTTTGTGTCTTAATGCTTACATATTGGCCGCACATCAGAAAACTAGACTGTGAGGTTCAGATTTGGGTCTCTTCCCATATTTGATATTTTGGTTTAGCTAGTCACACTCAGATACACAACATTGATGTCTATGCTTGTGTCCTTTCTGTCTAAATCTATTGTGCTATGTCCACAATCTATGATTTTTTTATTTGTGATATTAATAATACATGTATCACCTTTTTGTATTTCAGCCTTCTCTTCCGTGAAAGGGCCAGGAGTTCTGGTGCAGATGTCACATGTCAGAAAGCCTCGACCCCTTACATTCAGGGATGCCAGAGCCATTTCCTAGGGTTGAAGCCCAGTAGAGTTATGGGTCACTGGAGGAAGGCGATAATGAATCGCCCTGTTTAATAAGAACTTAGGAAGTTCAGTTCAGAGGAGTTTTATGGCCTGAAGATGAAGTATAAACATGTATACCCGACCAAATAGGTTACAGCTCGGTGCATGGCCTTCATTTTGCCCTTCTAGCAAAACTAGATGTAGCAATATGAGTGTTCTTCTCCTGCTATAGATGTTAATCTCCTGAGTAGGCTCTCAGGCGTAAGTAAAACTATAGATTGGGCATGCCTTAAACCCAGGGATTAAGTTTTTGTTAATCTATTTCCCTTAAGTAGGTTTCCCTTCAGTCTTTGCTGACGTAAAGCTAAAAATGAACAAAAAGGGGTTGTCTGTCAGGGGCCCCCCTTTTTTGGCAGTTTTATTTCCCTGGACAGGGTTGTGTTAAGACAGGCCCCCTTATGGATCAATGTAGTGTCCTTGTCTTACAACACAGGTCTCCGATTAATCTTTTTAGTGGTTCTAAACAGCACCTATGGGCCATTGTTGGTAGATGTGTGACAGGCAACATTGATAACCTACAAGTTTAACATGTTTTCTGATTCCATCTTTAAGAGCCCACTCCACCTAGATCCTGCATCCGAAACAGAAGGCAGGGAAACCGGTGGAGTAGACTGGCAGATCAGCCGCATGATCCAGCTAAGATACCTTCATCAAGCATATGGAGTAAAGGTAAAGCTTACTGCAGAACCGAGGTTCGCCAAGAGTCTTGCAGTGGTCCCACCCTAAGGTAGGCCTGAGGTACTTGATTATCCTCTCAGGTGTGCCGTCCTGGAAGATGACTTGAGAAAAGTACTAGTTACTTACCGGTAACTGTCTTTCTGGGAAATCTTCCAGGACGGCAGGCCTACTTCCCACCCGTTGGAGGAGGGAAAATTTTAGAACACTAGAAGGTGAGTGCCTATGAAGAATGATTTCCCTTGTGAACCAGGTTCAGGAGTTACTTCTCTACAAACTGAGGATCAGGGGGAAGGGTGTGGACTTAAAACGGCTGTTGATTGATTGTGTTTCCTGTGGGGAGGAGCCTCTCATCTCTCAGGTGTGCCGTCCTGGAAGATTTCCCAGAAAGACAGTTACCGGTAAGTAACTAGTACTTTTTGTGCCGTCAGAGTTGGCAAACATGTCCGTCTTGTCCACAAATTTGCAGATATGACATCTGCCACATTGGAACATACCCTTTAAGGGGGGAAGGCTAGTAAGCCAATTTCGTCTGTTGGGTCTCGTGTATTCCGAGTGGACCAAGTTGTCTCTTAAATTTGTAGCTCTTCTAGCTGTGAGAAGAGGTCTATTGCCAACTATCCTGCCAAGGATGGGGGATTCGACTAAGATATGCCAGTGGCGATTCAGTATTTTTCTGACTTGCCCCCATTGAGCCCCAAATTTTGTAATGATCCTTATTGGGGGAGGGGGGGTGACTTCGTCTAGATGTTGGGCCATCTTGTTTTTAGAGAGTAAAGACGAACGTTCAGCGAGATGCGCTTGTTTTTTGGCTTTTCTAATGCAACCATGCGAATACCCTCGCTCACGGAACCGCCCATATAGTTCATGGGATTCCAAGAGGTATTCATTATCCTCTGAACAGTTTCGTCTGGTGTGCAAAAACTGTCCCACTGGGATTCCATGAATGAGGGACCTCAGATGGTGGCTAGTGGCAAGAAGCAGGGTATTAGCTGCCGTGTCTTTTCTGTACGTTTTAGTAGATATTTGCCCATTCTTGATCTGAATAGTAAGATCAAGAAATGGCAGGGAAGATAAATCAAACGAGAAGGTAAGTTTTATGTTCTTATTGTTTAGGTTCAATTCATCAATAAAAGCTTGTAATTCCAGGGGCGTACCCCCCCCGACAGCATTATCACATCATCGATGTACCTCAGCCACAGCGAACAGTGGCTGAGGTACATCGACGAGGGATAAACACACTCCAACTCCCACAGCCCTAGATGTAGACATGCATATGCTGGGGCCCATGGGGCCCCCATGGAGGTACCTCTTACTTGTCTATAGTATTGATTGAGAAACTGAAAGCAATTATTATCCAACATAAATAGCAGCAGATCTACAATGAACTCATTCTGTGCAGCTAATTATAGAAATTAGGAATCAAGAAAGTGCTGTACCGCTTGTATGCCGCATTCATGCAGGATTGACGTGTACAAGGATTCTACGTCAATCCCCACCAATAGGGTGTCTGTCGGCACTTTTATTCCATCTATTTTCCTAAGGACGTCACGTGTATCCTGCACATATGAGGGGAGTTCACCCACTAGTTCCTTTATCATTGCGTCAATGAATTTGCCCACTCTCTCCAGTGGTCCTTTAATTGCGGACACAATAGGTCACCTACTGAAATGCCTCTAAACCTCTTCGCTTCCCTCTGACTAAATGCCAGCATCAGAGCCTGACATCTGCAGCCCAGACAGCGGATACTCTAAGTGTATTACTGACGAGGACTTGAATCTACACAAACAGCTGATTACAGCAAGCATCGTGAAAGCAGGAAGCTGCACTGTGTCTAGCAAGTGGGATCCCTGTTTCCAGCATCAGAGACAGCTACTAACAGATCGCATAGATCTCTTCTGAAAGTTGGTTCCTGTACTCGGATTCCCCCGCTGCTTCTCATGACACACTGCTTGCAGTTCAACTCCAGCATATGGTAAAGTCAGTTTCAATTTCATTTTGTATCCTCTAGCTGTCATGCTTCAGTGACTGTGCTATTTACAACTGAATCATTCTGAATAGACAATATTCACAGTGTGAAACGGAGGCTGCAATTGTCACAAGCTGGTATTACTGAAAAGAAAAGGAAATGCTACACCACACCTGCACTTTACAATATTTATAAGATTTTTACATCTGTGGTTAAACAATTGGTGATCGGATATGTCAGTCACTAGAAGACTATGCCAGTTATCATGATTGACTAATTTCTATTGATCACCTGATGACTTCACCTTCAATCCAAACAGATTGTATGACCAATCAATATCTACTGGTGTATGTGAGTGTGTGAGAATGAGAGTTGTATGAGGTGATTTAGAAAATGGTGGCCACCTTTTCCTCCTCCAGACTTTAGGTCTTTTAATGTATACTGGGAATAGGGTTGTAGTTTAACAGTCATTTATATATGGAATTTTACTTTTGAATAGTCTTTAATAAAGATTTCTACCTATATCACTGAATTGTCCTCATAGAAGAGTTTCTTTGTGTTTTGTCACGTTTTTCTTTTCCACTTCCTTATACCCTGATGAAGACTTTATATAAGTTGAAAGGCGTTGGGTTGACTTAGTGGATATGTCATTTATTTTAATAATTTCACGTATCCCTGCAGTATGTGTATATTGTAGGAATGGTATAAGATCAGGATGTGAAGTGTCTAGACCAGCCAATTTTAAACCCGTTGCTCAATAAAAGTTTTTCTAATTTTTTTTTTTTTTTTTTTTTTTTTTTTTTTTTTTATACACACCAAATTTGTAATTGTGAGATTTCTATTGCTGCAACAAAGTCCCATGGGAGATATCTTTTGTCTAGTGTATCAGGGATGGAGCAGCCTTCTTCCCATGATATAACTGCTATTCTGAATCCAGGTTCAGCTGACCATGCTGACCTCTCTAAAGCTTGAGGAACAGGACAACTGGATCCACGCCAGCCACTGCAAGAAGCTGCTCAACTACACCAAAGAATGAGAAGTATCTTTTTTATTTTATATTGTTAGTTTAATGAATTTTAGCAAGGGTAACACTGAAAAGCATACCAACTTTTTGTTTAAAATGTACCTCCAACTGGCTAAAACGGCGAACAGGACCAACTCCTGGGTATGCTCTACACCCCCACCGAGGCTTAATACCCCGGCAATGGCAGCAGTACATGCTATATATGATGTCTGTATTGGTATGAGGAAATTAAAAAAATTAGTAAAGACTCCAAACAGACACTTGTCAATAGAACTTACAGTATCTCACAAAAGTGAGTACACCCCTCACAATTTTGTAAATATTTTGTTATATCTTTTCATGTGACAACACTGAAGAAATGACACTTTGATACAATGTAGAGAAGTGAGTGTACAGCTTGTATAACAGTGTAAATTTGCTGTCCCCTCAAAATAACTCAACACAAAGCCGTTAATGTCTAAACCGCTGGCAACAAAAGTGAGTACATCCTTAATTGAAAATGTCCAAATTGGGACCAAACTGTCAAACTGTGTGGCCATCATTATTTTCCAGCACTACCTTTTTCACCAGAGCTTCACAGGTTGCCACTGGAGTCCTCTTCCACTCCTCCATGACTCCATCACAGAGCTGGTGGATATTAGAGACCTTGCGCTCCTCCACCTTCCGTTTGAGGATGCCCTACAGGTGCTCAATAGGATTTAGGTCTGAAGACATGCTTGGCCATTCCATCACCTTTAGCAAGGCAGTGGTCCTCATGGAGGTGTGTTTGGGGTCGTTATGTTGGAATACGGCCCAGTCTCCAAAGGGAGGGGATCATGCTCTGCATTGGCATTCATGGTTCCCTCAATGAACTGTAGCTCCCCAGTGCTGGCAGCACTCATGCAGCCCCAGACCATGACACTCCCACCACCATGCTTGACTGTAGGCAAGACACACTTGTCTTTGTACTCACCTGGTTGACGCCACACACGCTTGACACCATCTGAACCAAATAAGTTTATCTTGGTCTCATCAGACCACAGGACATGGTTCCAGTAATCCATGTCCTTAGTCTGCTTGTCTTCAGCAAACTGTTTGCAGGCTTTCTTTTGCATCATCTTTAGAAGATGCTTCCTTGTGGGACGGCAGCACTGACAGACCCCCTTCAACCTCTGCAGCAATGCTGACAGCACCCGTACGTCTATTTGCCAAGACAACCTCTGGATATGATGCTGAGCATGTGCACTCAACTTCTTTGGTCGACCATGGCGAGGCCTGTTCTGAGTGGAACCAGTCCTGTTAAACCGCTGTATGGTCTTGGCCACTGTGCTATAGCTCAGTTTCAGGGTCTTGGCAATATTCTTATAGCCTAGGCCATCTTTATGTAGAGCAGCAATTATTTTTTTATAGATCCTCAGAGAGTTCTTTGCCATGAGGTGCTATGTTGAACTTCCAGTGACCAGTATGAGAGAGTGAGAGTGATAACACCAGGCTTAACACACCTGCTCCCCATTCACACCTGAGACCTTATAACACTAACAAGTCACATGACACCGGGAGGGAAAATAGCTAATTGCGCCCAATTTGGATATTTTCACTTTGGGGTGTACTCACTTTTGTTGCCAGTGGTTTAGACATTAATGGCTGTGTGTTATTTTGAGGGGACAGAAAATTTACACTGTTAAACAAGCTGTACACTCACTACTTTACATCGTAGCAAAGTGTCGTTTCTTCAGTGTTGTCACATGAAAAGATATAATAAAATATTTACAAAAATGTGAGAGATGTACTCACTTTTGTGAGATTCTGTAACAATACATTTCTAGAGGGTAACATTAGTTATAGTTTTAACATTAGCTCTGGTTCTTGCCCCTCCCTCACAAAACCAATATGGGTATCGGAACAACTTTAATTTTGGTAAAGGAGATAACTTTGTAGGATCCACCACCTGTAAGGTAAGTATAACAGTTAATTTTACCAATGAAACCCCCAACCTTTTTAATAACACCAATAGACCAGATTACATCTGTTTGGAAGGAAGGGTGTGTCGTTCAGACCGAGGAAGCAATCCCCCCAGTCTATCCTGAGCCACGTGGAGTATGGTTTTTGCCAACAGTAAACAGCGGGAATATGCACATAGTCCTGATCAGAGTAGTGTTTGCACCCGGCACAATGCGAGGCGCATTGTTTTGGATGCCTGCGTGCGCATTTCTGTGCATGATGAGTGGGAAACTGCACACGTTGCTTTGCACACAAACGATCACATACGTCACTACCTGATATCGATTTAAATGTATACAAGTGTCTGGTCCTTTTTGAAGCTATACAAGTGTCTGGCTGATTGTGAAGCCACCACCTCTCTTTGTTATCTCTGTTCAGCCCTATAAATAAACGGGACCACCCTAGGTCACTAGGACAATATACTGAGCTCCCAACGTGATACCAGCCTTTGTATCTGTGTTACTTGGTTTTATGCAAGCGCGTTTTCCCGGATTATACGAAAGAGCTGTAATTGTGCTTCTAATGCCCTGTACACCTGGTCGGATTTTCTGATGGAAAATGTGCGATCGGAGCGTGTTGTCGGACATTCCGATCGTGTGTGGGCTCCATCGGACTTTTTCCACACACAAAGTTTGAGAGCAGGCTATAAAATTTTCCGACAACAAAATCCGATCGCGTCAATTCCGACCGTGTGTGGCCAGTTCCGACGGACAAAGTGCCACGCATGCTCAGAAGAAATTCTGAGACTGAACAGCTCGGTCTGGTAAAATTGGCATTCGGAATGGATACAGCACTTTCGTCACACTGCAATGTTTTAAATAGTTTAATACAGCGCACTCTCTTCTTCTTTATAATGTGAGAAGAATGAAGTAGTTTTGCTGCTCATATTCACACAGACTTCTCACAAACTTATTTCTTATTTATCGGGATTCCCACAATATATTTTGATTTGTCACATCTGACTAAATTTCTTTTTGGTTGTTTTTAAATATTTTTTTTTTTCAAGGCTGTTTTTTAATTTTTTTTATTTTGTGTTTTACTCCATAATATTTTTGTGTGTGTTTTGTGTGTCAAGTTACCACAACACCATTATTATCTTGTATTATTTAATCTCAAGGAGATTGTTTGTTTGGTGTTGGTGTCTCTTGTTAATTTCACATTGTATTTTTGAAATGTACCTGCCTCCTCACAAACTGTCCTTTTTGAAGGAAAACACACATAGGCAAGTATAATTGGAAAAAAAATTCCTTTATTAAGGGCTCAGAACCAAACAAAGAGGGAGGCAACGCTGGAGTAACAGCAGAAATTGGCGAAGCCTTTGACCCCCAGGGTAGACATCAATTATTTTCCAGCAAAATTGGTGGCCTCAGGAGTCCATATATAAGGGAGTGCAGTCTGGTCCAGAAGTCCCTGAGATCCAGAAAGCAGCAGATGACATCTGTGTCCCCAGGCTGTGGTACTACAAAGCCTGCATATTTTGCCAGACCAGACTGAAACCAGGGCCATCACTCTCTGGTCTTCTTTCCACGTTTCCTTCCCGGCTGTGGCTCTGGTGTTGGAGATGTGGCAGGAGGAGGAGTAGGACCTGGAGGAGGAGGACCATGTGTGAGGTCACAAATGTGGGTAGCACATGTTGTTTGGCCCCTCAACCCCTTATTGAGAGCTTCCAAAATTAGGAACTCACATAGGAGTCGCCCTCCTCCATCTGAATCATTTTGCAGGCAGTTGTGCCAGCAAAGTCCTCCACAGTGTGGGGGGTTCTCAGGGCCTCTGTAGTTTTCCAAAAGAGGCCTATGGCAGCCTCCTCCAGGTTACTCCTCTTCCTGGCACTTTGTCTTTGAAGGTGTAGGGGAGGGACCTGGATATCAGGCAGCCTGCTTGGCCCGGCCACCTCCTGGCTGAGACTTCCCTGTGTATGAAAAAGGGACATGGTTTTAGTTTTTGCTTCATCAATCAGAAATTATTAGTACTCCAATCTAACATCTAGTTAACATCATTGATTGGACAACCAGAAATATTTAGAGGAATGCTATACCTGGCTCAGTCTGGGCTCCTCCACATGTTGCTGCCTGGAAGGCCCAGGTTGGGCGTCAGAAGCCTCAGCTGGGGGGAAAGGAAGCGTGGAAGGAAGACTGGAGAGTGCTGGCCTGGGTTAAGTCTGGCCTGCCAGAAAATGCAGACTGTCATAGTACCACAGCCTGGGGACATAGATGTCATCTGCAGCTCCTGATCTCTGGGAATCCTGGACCTTCTTGTGATCCCTTAGATAAGTGCTCCTCAGGCCACCAATTAGAACCTTCAAATAGATGTCTGCTGTGGGAATCACCGACTTCATAAATTGCAGCAAATTATCCAGCGCTGCCTTCCTCTTTGTTTGGTTCTTATATTCCGGGTGGTTTATCTGCCACAGACAAGGCAGCTCCCTGAACATATCAATGAAGATTGGCATAAAGTCCTTATCTTTCAAGATATCCATTTTCACTGCAAGACACAACACAAGACAAACCCTAATGTCAGCCTAAAGTCTACAAAAACTTGTGCAAATACAGGCCTCAATCTAGAAGCAGTATAGACCCAATGTTAAATCTTACCTTCGCTATCACGATCGGCTCCTCCGTTACGCCTTCCTCCGCTCACAGATCGTACATACTACGTACGAGTGTTACGCTTTTATAGACACTGCGCATGCGTGAAACTCCGCCTGCCCCTGACGTTCTTTCTAGTCTATTCCCCGCCCCTTCTCGTTCGTCGCAGTGGGGAAGAGCACATGGCGGAGACAGAGCAGGTGTCTGATAATTACACCAACGAGGAGTAGGAGGAGGAAAGCCCGGAGCCTGAAACATCCCGATCCAGAAGGAGACGATTTAAGGCATCAAATATGTCCTTTGGGGTGATGTTGGAGATGGTCGACATAATGAAGAGGGCCGACTATGACGGGGTATGGACCTTACCCCAACCCCAATGTCCGAAAGGCCAAGATCATGGGGAAAGTGGTCAAGAGTCTGCACCGGAATTTCGGGGTACGTCGATCGAAAGATCAGCTCAGGAAGCGGTGGACGGACCTCAAATTAAGAGAGCATGAGCAGTACAGAAAGATCCGGAGAGTGCTGCAAAAAAGTAAGTAGTTGTGCTGTGTTCCTATTCTTTATTTTTATTACATTCGTGCTGCTCCATGTGCTTTTCTTAACTGTTGTCCAGTTTAAAATGGCAACTTTCATGTTCATGGGCACATTATTCATTCGTATCAAACCTTGTTCAATCGGCCTAGAAAACACCATGGTTTTGACCATATGCATTTGGCCACATTTTTTAGGGCCTACTTGTCTGAAACTAATTTGGTTGTGTAGATGGGTTTGTAACTAGAATGAAATGCAAACTATATTCTGTGTAAGGAGAGGACACTCAGCAGCAGTTTTCACATCTGGACGCTGGAGCACTAGTGTGGGACACAAGAACACCCTTTTTATTAGGGGGCCCACACAGGTGTTCCAGTGTATACTATAGGGGTTTCTCCATCTGTGAAGCTTGTACAAGACAGGTAAAGTATTCAAGCTTGACAAAGGACAAGAAAAATGCTACATCTTGGAACTCTGCCCACAAAAAAAAAATTGTACCCCATTTCCAAACAATGTTTCATATTTATAGTTCTGACATCAAATATCTGTGTGCTAAGTATACTATTATTATTATTATTATATATTATTTTTTTTTTTTTTTTTTTTTTTTACATAGGGGAGAAAAGACTCGGAGGACACCCCTCATCCGAGGATACCAGAGACCCCCTCCCACCTCTGGAAGAAGGGGAAATCCACCCAAGACAAACAGAGCAGGAGGAGGAAGACGTGGTGGAAATTGGCACCACAACAGGTGAGTGTCTGCGACCACAGGCTCAGGTAAGAGATGGATGCCGGCATATTTATAATACATGGTTTTTTTTTTTTTTTTTTTTTTTTTTTTTTTGTTTCTATCTTTTTAGGTGATCGTGATATTGTGGATCCAGATCCTTTCACCTCGGAAAGTGCACAGATCCTGATTGGGGAGATCAAGGGGTGTAATAGGGACTTGGAAAACATCAATGATGTTCTTCAAAAAAATAAGAACATCATTGATGTTTTAGGGAGAGTTTAAAACCCCTCCAAATCCCTTTGTTTTTTTGGTGTGCTACAATTTTTTGACAAATTGGAGAAAAGACAAATTTTGAAGATGCACACAAATAACCAAATGTCAACATGTGCTATCTGCCATCACGGGAGATCAATGGACGTGTTTTGGGGGTGCAACCCCTTCCTCAATAATAAAGTAGCTGAAGTTGCACCCCCAAAACACGTCCCTTGATCCCCCATGATGGCAGCTAGCACATGTTGACATTCGGCTATTTGTGTGCATCTTCAAAATTTGGCTTTTCCTGGGGTGACTTCACCCCATCTGAACGCAATATCAAACACAGTTTGTAAATACTCATGTCTGATATTGCCTTCAAGTAATACCAAATGTGAACTTTTTAAGTTCAAGATTTGTGTCTTTCTTGTTGGTTTTAAACATGCCTGTTTTATCTTAAATGGACGTTTCTAATGTGACCCCAAAAATTTGTGATACAACAAACATGTTGGTTTGTTTTAAAAACCTTTTCTAAATGCACATGTGATTGTGCTGGTATTAAAAAGATTGTTAATCCAGAATGTGTGGATTATTGTCTCAACGCTACAACACTTTTGTGGTGCTCTAATTGCTGTTTTCTGTGACAATGGGTGTTATTTCCTAAGGGCAAATCCACTTTGCACTACAAGTGCAGTTTCAAGTGCACTTGTAGTGCAAAGCGTCTTTGCCTTTAGTAAATAACACACAACAGTGCTTTGTAATGTTACACAATCACACCATTTTCAGGACTCACCACATTTCTCTCAGGGTCAGCTAAAACAAACACAAGCTGTAAATGTCACCAAAGATTTGATTCTTTATTTTTTTTTTAATTTGAAAAAGGTTTTAGACATTGTCTGGCATATTGATAGCCCCCCTACCCGCAAAGAATTCAAGGTATCTTAGCCGGACATCACAGGCACTCAGGGGGGGCAAGCCAGGACGGCCACTTTCAAACGCCGTCAGGGTTGGTTCATTTTGAATTTCGGCCTCAGGCCCAACTGAGCCAGCATAGTTGGCAGAATGTTGCCGTAAAAAGTTGTGTAGAACAGAGCACGCCAGGATAATGTGATTCAGTTTGTACTCAGCCATATGTATGGGTGTAAGAAATAGGCGGAACCAGCTGGCCATGATTCCAAACGTGTTCTCCACCACTCTTCTGGCTCTGGCCATCCAGTAATTAAAAACACTCTGGTCCGGGGTGAGGGTCCTTATCGGAAATGGCCGCATAAGATGGTCCCCCAGCGCAAATGCTTCATCCTCAATGAAGACGAATGGGAGTCCTTCCACATTGTCTTCTGGAGGTGGCAAGTCCAAGCTGCCATTCTGGAGATGCCTGTAGAACTCCGTCTGGGCGATGACTCCACCATCGGACATCCGGCCATTCTTCCCCACGTCCACATACAGGAACTCATAAGTAGCCGACACCACCGCCAACATCACAATACTATTGAACCCCTTGTAGTTGTAATAGTACAACCCCAAGTTGGGTGGTGGGACGATGTGGACGTGTTTCCCATCAATTGCCCCTCCACAGTTAGGAAAGTCCCACAGCTGGGCAAAGTGGGAGGCCACAGTCTGCCATTCCTGTGGTGTGGAAGGAAACTGTGGAGTCAAAACAAAAAAAAATTTAGTCATTTTGCACATAAACAGGGAAAGCAGATTACACACAAACATTCTTGGCCAACATCAAGATAACATTTTTTGGAGGGAGTTTTTAAAGACCAAAGTATAAGGTACAACTATCAGATCCTCCCCCCCCCCCCCCTCATGGGCCATTTCTAACACTATAGAGGGGGAGCTCTTGGACAGGTAACCCTCTCCACTTCATTGAGAGATGAATGCCTAAATAATGGTTATTACTTTGAACAGCCCCTCCTTAGTTACACTATTGGCAGCCCATTGGACAGGTGAGAAGTGTCATAATACAAAGATATAAATACACACTGTACACATTTTAGCACATTTGGACATTCTGCTATTACCTATCAAGATAATAATAGGATACAAAAACTTTAAACAGTACCATTTGAAAGTATACAGGCAGGCCCTTGCACTACATGCTTTGGGGAATTCTTCCATACATCTGAGCACAAAAGAGATGGGTATAGTGTGTATGGGTTTGGCAAAGTCAGCAGATAGATGATAGAGAATTGTTATCAGCTGACTTAGCAGTTGGTGGGAGGGAGGGTTCCAAATGATTTGGGGACACCTAAAAAAAAAAAAAAGCCTCTGGTACAAATCACATTTCAAAACATTTTAGGGGGTGTTTAGGGTAAAGCACTACTATGGAGCTGACAAAATACATTGTTAAGTGACTACATGAGGTAAATATAGGGCCAGGAGACCATGCTGGGGAGGTAAGTGAAGGCAAATATGTATGAATAACAACAAAAATAATTAGATAAAAATCCAGCATGCATGAGGACAAAGGGGACATTCACAGCATATTACAGTCATGGTAATTAGGGAATGAGGAAAGAAATACAATATATTATCAAACATTAAATACAATAAAATGTGATATTAAAGGATAAAAATCTTACCTTAATATATTCCTTCTGCAGGACCTGTATGATGGCAGAACAGGTCTCTGGGATAATGATCCCCAGAGCCTGGGGGGAGATGCCTGTTGAGAACTTCAAGTCCTGCAGGCTTCTCCCCGTCGCCAAGTACCGCAGGGTGGCGACGAGCCTCTGCTCCGGAGTGATGGCTTGCCTCATGCAGGGAGTCAGCAAAGCCAACAAACAGTGAAATACGGGGTCCATCATCCAGAGAAAGTTCCTGAAAATCATCAGGATTATTCTCACAGATCTCACGGAGCAAATGCATGTGACAGGACTGGTCACGCTGAAGCATCCAATTCTTGGTCCATGAACTCCTCCCCACCCTGTTCATGGACTGGACTTGTGTCAAGGTAAGGACCCCAGCACCAAGCCTCCGCACAGCACGAACTCTACGAGGAGTATGTATATGCAACATGGCTAGAAAACGGTCGGCTGCTCAGAACGCAGTAACAGAATGCACTGAAGAACAGCAAGGCCTGTGAAGAGCAACCTGAAAAACAGGAACGAACGAACAAGAACACAATGACTGAGTCACTGAATAGCAGAAAACGATCTGAAAACCACAAGTCTGAAAAAGCGCGAATCGTCTCTCACCAAACTTTTACTAACACGAGATTAGCAAAAGGAGCCCAAAGGGTGCCGCGCTTGGTTCTGAACTGGCCTTTTCTAGTCTCGTCTACGTGGTGTACGTCACCGTGTTCTTAGCGAGCGGAAATTCCGACAACTTTGTGCAACCGTGTGTACGCAAAACAAGTTTGAGCCAACATCCGTCGGAAAAAATCCATGGATTTTGTTGTCGGAATGTCCGATCAATGTCCGATCGTGTGTAAGGGGCATAAGCGCAGTGGAATTATTTGCTTATAGGAAAAGTTCATAATTTCCACAACACAGCCATGCGGACCAATTTGATGCAGTGTGCGGCGTATGGTCTGAGCACTGACAGGTTGACCCCCCCAACCTCTGCAGCAATGCTGGCAGCACTCATACTTCTATTTCCCAAAGACAACCTCTGAATCTGAATTGTTACAGCCCTTGCTACTGGTGCTGTTCCTCTTTGATGAGCTGTGGCAGAGATAACTATGACAGGTACAAAACAGCAATTTGGTATGGAGAGGTGATCTGTTATGACTGGGATTGCCAACAAGTCTCTGGTAAATGGGTGCTTTATTAAAGATGGAAAAAGATATATAAAGAAATCCGAAGCCTTGAATATGCCAGTCAGTGCTGTTCAATCACTTATTAACCACTTAAGGACCGGAAGGATTTACCCCCTTAATGAACAGGCCATTTTATGCAGTACGGCACTGCACTGCCTTAACGGACAATTGTACGGTCGTGCGATGTTGTACCCAAACGAAATTGATGTATTTTTTTTCCCTACAAATAGCTTTCTTTTGGTGGTATTTGATCACCTCTGCGATTTTTTTTTTTTTTTTTTTTTTTTTTTTTTTTTTTTTTTTTTTGCGCTATAAACAGTGGCGGCCCGTCCATAGGGGGCGCCGCCCCCCCCCCCAGGCAGCAAAAAAAAAAAAAAAAAAAGTAAAAAAAAAAAATTAAACTTTTTTTTTTTTTTTTAAATACTGGCCCTTTAAAAAAAAAAAGGTAAAAAAAGGTCCTTAAGTGCACTGTGTTCGGACGCCGGACACAGTGCGACGCCAGACACTTATAGGAAGCGTCACGTCTATGCAATCACGAGATTGCAGACGTGGCGCTGCATTTGCGGGCGTTTAGCCCGCCTTGTGGCGTTTTCTGAAGCGCCGAGTAGCTTCCGCCCGGCGCCTGTAGTATGTATTACTATGGCCGGGAAGCTATTCGGCTCTTCAGATTTGATTGACATCTGCCCTGAGTCAGATGTCACTTCCTGCTTCTCTCTCTCATTGCGCCCGAGAGAGGAAACAGGAAGAATGCTGGTGCCAGTGTGAGGAGGAGGACACAGCAGGAGACCCAAGGTAAGTACCGCTGTGTGGAGAATGGGGGGGACAGAGGCTACATTTGGGGGGACAGAGGCTGTATTGGGGGGACAGAGGCTGCATTTTGGGGGGGGCAGAGGCTGCATTGGGGGCAGAGGCTGCATTTTGGGGGGGACAGAGGCTGCATTTTGGGGGGGACAGAGGCTGTATTTGGGGGGACAGGTAGCATTTTGGGGGGGACAGAGGCTGCATTTTGGGGGGGGGACAGAGGCTGCATTTTGGGGGGGACAGAGGCTGCATTTTGGGGGGGACAGAGGCTGCATTGGGGGGACAGAGGCTGCATTGGGGGGACAGAGGCTGCATTTTGGGGGCGGATAGAGGCTTTATTTGGGGAGGGACAGAGGCTGTATTTGGGGGTGACAGGTAGCATTTTGGGGGGGCAGAGGCTGCATTTGGGGGGGAACAGAGGCTGTATTGGGGGGCAGAGGCTGCATTTGGGGGGACAGAGGCTGAATTTTGGGGGGGGACAGAGGCTGAATTTTGGGGGGGACAGAGACTGCATTTTGGGGGGGACAGAGACTGCATTTTGGGGGGGACAGAGACTGCATTTGGGGGACCGGACAGAGGCTGCATTTGGGGGACAGAGGCTGCATTTTGGGGGGGACAGAGGCTGCATTTTGGGGGGGCAGAGGCTGCATTTTGGGGGGGGACAGAGGCTGCAATTTGGGAGGGACAGAGGCTGTATGCATTTGGGGGGACAGAGGCTGCATTTGGGGGGATAGAGGCTTCATTTGGGGGGGACACAGGCATGCTGCATTTGGGGGGGGCAGAGGCTGCATTTGGGGGGGCAGAGGCTGCATTTGGGGGGACAGAGGCTGCATTTGGAGGAACAGAGGCTGCATTTAATGGGACACAGGCATGCTGCATTTGGGGGGGACAGAGGCTGCATTTGGGGGGGACAGAGGCTGCATTTGGGAGAACAGAGGCTGCATTTAATGGGAACAGAGGCTGCATTTAATGGGACACAGGCATGCTGCATTTGGGGGGGGGGCAGAGGCTGCATTTGGGGGGGGGACAGAGGCTGCATTTGGAGGGGGGACAGAGGCTGCATTTGGAGGGGGGACAGAGGCTGCATTTGGGGGGGCAGAGGCTGCATTTGGGGAGACAGAGGCTACATTTAATGGGAACAGAGGCTGCATTCAATGGGACACAGGCATGCTGCATGTAATGGGACACAGGCATGCTGCATTTGGGGGGAACAGAGGCTGCATTTTGGGGGGGACAGAGGCTGCATTTTGGGGGGGGACAGAGGCTGCATTTTGGGGGGGACAGAGGCTGCATTTGGGGGGTAGAGGCTGTATGCATTTGGGGGATGCAGAGGCTGTATTGGGGGCAGAGGCTTCATTTTGGGGGGCGCACAGGCATGCTGCATTTGGGGGGGACAGAGGCTGCATTTGGGGGGGACAGAGGCTGCATTTAATGGGACACAGGCATGCTGCATCGGAGGGGACAGAGGCTTCATTTGGGGGGGGGGACAGAGGCTGCATTTAATGGGACACAGGCATGCTGCATTTGGGGGGGCAGAGGCTGCATTTGGGAGAACAGAGGCTGCATTTAATGGGAACAGAGGCTGCATTTAATGGGACACAGGCATGCTGCATTTGGGGGGGGGGAACAGAGGCTGCATTTGGGGGGGGGACAGAGGCTGCATTTGGGGGGGGACAGAGGCTGCATTTGGGGGGGGACAGAGGCTGCATTTGGGGGGGGGACAGAGGCTGCATTTGGGGGGGGGACAGAGGCTGCATTTGGGGGGGACAGAGGCTGCATTTGGGGAGACAGAGGCTGCATTTAATGGAAACAGAGGCTGCATTTAATGGAAACAGAGGCTGCATTCAATGGGACACAGGCATGCTGCATTTGGGGGGGGCAGAGGCTGCATTTGGAGGGGGGGCAGAGGCTGCATTTGGAGGGGGGGCAGAGGCTGCATTTGGAGGGGGGGCAGAGGCTGCATTTGGAGGGGGGGCAGAGGCTGCATTTGGAGGGGGGACAGAGGCTGCATTTGGGGAGACAGAGGCTGCATTTGGGGGGACAGAGGCTGCATTTGGGGGGACAGAGGCTGCATTTTATGTGACAGAGGCTGCATTTGATGTGACACAGGCTGCATGTAAGGAGGGACTCTGCTGGGGGCACCTGATGTAAGGACGGACTGCTGGGGACGCCTGATGGCATCTGGTTGTAGGCGACGTGGCTAGTGACACACTCGGGACTCCCACTGATTCTGCATTATGGTGAGTTGAATTATTTAATTTTATATTACAATGTAATAATAGAAATAATGCGCTTCAATCATCCTGACACCATAACAACCATGGTGCCGGGATGATTGAAGTGCTAACACCAGGTGTTTGGAGTATCTTTAACTGCTGATTGTTAAACTTTCTAGAATACACATTTCTATTGTTGTGTAGGATCTGGGCCTGCTGTCCCTCTCTCCCTCTCCCTCCATCCCTCGTTCATCTCAGACGCTAACCACACCACCTTAGAGCCACGCCCACTATTTCGCTGAAACCACGCCCATTTTCACCAAGTGGGAGGGGTCAAAAAGGAAGGGCGGGGTCTGGAGCCCCCCCATCCTAAAACTTCACCAGCCGCCACTGGCTATAAACAAAAAAAAAAGAGCGACAATTTTGAAAAAAAATCTATATTTTTAACTTTTTGCTATAATAAATATCCCCCCCCAAATATGGCCAATATGTATTCTTCTACATATTTTTGGTTAAAAAAACCCCCAAAAAAACGCAATAAGCGTATAGTGATTGGTTTGTGCAAAAGTTATCGCGTCTACAAAATAGGGTATAGATTTATGGCATTTTTATTATTTTTTACTAGTTATCTGCGATTTTTAACAGGACTGCGACATTGCGGCGGACAGATCAGACACTTTTTTGGGACCAGTGACACTTATACAGCTATCAGTGCTATAAAAATGCACTGATTACTGTATAAATGACACTGGCAGGGAAGGGGTTAACACCAGGGGTGATCAAAGGGTTAAATGTTCCCTATGGAGGTGCTTTCTAACTTTGGGGGGAGGGGACTGACAGGGATTAGGAGAGAGAGATCTCTGTTCCTAATCACTAGGAACAGACAATCTCACTCTACTCCCCTGACAGAACAGGGATCTGTCTGTTTACACTGGCAGATCCCCGTCCTGCCTCTCTGTGAAGCAATCGTGGTTGGTCGGCGGACATAGAGTCTGCCAGACCCACTAATTGGCTCCCCCGCTAGCGAATTGGCAACGCTCGTGAGCCCACACATCGCTGTGTGCGCGCCCGATGTACAATTATGGCGATTGGCGCAGGAGAGCCAACCTTCCGCAGTACAACTGCGGCCGCTGGTCGGAAAGTAGTTAAGTGGAAAATTGGGGATCTCTTGTTACCAAGCCAAGGTCGGTTAGACCAAGAAAGATTGCAGCCACAATTGCGAGAAGAATTGTTCAGAATATTAAGACCCCTTTCGCACTAGGGGCGCTTTTCAGGCGTTTTAGCGCTAAAAATAGCCCGAGTGCTTTCACACCGGGGTAGTACGCTTGCAGGATGGGAAAAAAAGTCCTGCAAGCAGCATCTTTGGGGCGGTGCAGGAGCAGTGTGTACACCGCTCCTCCACCACCCCTGCCTATTGAAATGAATGGGCAGCGCTGCCGAAGCTCCTGCAAAGTGCTTCGACAGCAGCGCTTTTTGGGTGCTATTAACGCTTTCCTTGGCCACTAGCAGGGGTTAAAAGCTCCCGGTAAGTGGCCGAATAGCGTCACTACAACAGCAGTAAAGCACCGCTAAAACCAGCGGAGTTTTACCGCTACCGCATGCACCGCCCCAGTGTGACAGGGGTCAAAGAAAAACCCACCAGTAACCTCAGGAGAAATACAGGCTGTTCTGAAAAAAAGACAATGTGGTTGTTTCAAGGAGCACAATACGACAATACTCGAACAAAAATGAGCAGCATGGTCGAGTTGCCAGAAAGAAGCCTTTACTGTGCCAATGCCACAAAAAAAGCCCAGTTACAATATGCCCGACAACACCTTGACACGCCTCACAGCCTTAGGCCTTCTTGCACACTGTAATCTGGAATGATGAGAACAAATTAGAGCTTTACAACCATAAGCGCTATATTTGGAGGGGGCAACAAGGCCTATAGCGACAAGAATACCATCCCCACTGTGAAGCATGGTGATGGCTCTCTGATGTTTTGGGGGTGTGTAAGCTCTAAAAGCAGGGGAAATCTTATGAAAGTGGCAGATGAATGCATCAAGTTATCTGAAAATACTGGCAGACAATTTGCATTCTTCTGCAAGAAAGCTGTGCATGGGAAGCTCTTTCCAGCACGACAATGACCCTAAGTACAAGGCCAAGTTGAACCTCCAGTGGATACAGCAGAAAAAGATGAATGTTCTGGAGTGGCTATCACAGTCACCTTACCTTAATATCATTGAGCCTCTCTGGGGAGATCTCAAACGTGCGATACATGCAAGATGGCCAAAGGTGTTGCATGACCTGGAGATTTTGCCAAGATGAATAGACGTCTTGGCAAAATACGCCTAATTGCCATGGAGCTATACCACCTGCAAGAATTCAAGGCCTCATAGACAACTATTACAAAATAAAAATTATAAAAAATCTGCGCTGGAGCATATAGTGTTAAATAAATGATGAAGCAGCCACTCAAGCAATCGTGACACCAACAGCTAAAATTATAAATAACAAAAAAGTAGCTTATGTATATAGGCAATAAAAAACGATGCAAAGTCTCTAATGTCTTATTGCAGCAGCGCTATGTGTCAGAACTTCCCAGACACATTTAGAAATAGGAAAACCCAGTAGACAAGGAGATCTAGGAAAGCATGAGCAGCTGCGTTCTGTAGGAGTAGGGAGCTTCTTCCACCCAAAATAATCACCGAGTGAGGGGGAATCAACCCCAATGGCATTACACTCACCAGAAATTCAGCATACAAAAGCCTTTGTGATGTTATCAATAGTAGCTTTCCATCTCCTCTGCACGGCCACCAGATGTCAGTAACACTCTTGGTTAATGCAGCATAACATACGGGAGGAATAAAATATCCACATAGCGTAATATTGCTAAAAATAGTTTTATTTAAATCATCCAAATATATCCCCCCTTATTAAGATCTGCGTACCAGAGATTCAATAAAATAGAGCATTTGTTATAAAGTGCACTGTGCCTGATATCACGACTCCCGGGAGGTCCTCCAGAGCGTTCACTGTGTGTAGTGAACCACACACTTCCTGGTTCCTCTCCGGTGCGTGGAACGCACGCGTCACTTCCGGTAGATTACATCCCTGGCGCTTTTCGTCACTTCCGGACGTCGTCTGAGGGCGTAATCTACCTTTATGATGGGCCGGTATTTATACAAGTGACAGGTTCAGTAGCCAATGCGGTGAGTCCTGCTGGCAAATCCCCGCTGCGCATATATCAGTACCCGGGGAGCTGTCGGCAGTGGGGAATAATTACAAAAGAAGCCCCCTATCACTCAAAAATTATCTAGACTGCTCTGAGTCAGTCACAACCGGACACTTAAAGGAAAGTGACCCACATGCATATTTCAAGAATATACCTTACATGCATTTATAGCAATACAAATATCGACCATGCAGGTATTATTCCATAAAT
The DNA here is from genome assembly GCF_042186555.1 of Aquarana catesbeiana. Classification (NCBI taxonomy): domain Eukaryota; kingdom Metazoa; phylum Chordata; class Amphibia; order Anura; family Ranidae; genus Aquarana; species Aquarana catesbeiana. The sequence goes on along the minus strand of NC_133331.1, from coordinate 241,758,068 downwards.
AACACTTCGGGAGATATATAATTTTCCAATGGGATGTATATATCACCCTGCCTGCTGGTTTATCCTGTTTCAACAATCTATAATACAACATATAATATTTCCATACTGGGCGACTGCCCTCAGTATTAGTATGGGCATCAGGATAAACATGCATGGAGGATGCGATACAATGGCACTAAAACTAAAAATGGTACATGATCCACATAATGCAAACAATATAGACAATATAAAAACCAATATAAAACGGTCCATATAAAACCTGCAATATAGACAATATAAAATATTTGCAATCTAAAAAATATTATTAAAAAATAATATTATTAAAAAATTATGTAAAGTTATGACCCACATGAAATTCAGAAATTTAAAACATACATTTTTTTCTTTACTATATATAAGATAGCTATTATGTGTGACAGAGACTACGCGGGGCTATATGAATCAACCTGTGCAAATAAATAATGTGTCGGCTAAAATACTATGTGTCACTGATAAAACAATTAATAACCAGCTCAATGTTAAGGCCTTTGGGGGAGAGTACATCTACAGAATAAATCCACCGAGTTTCGCGTTTAGATAATTCTCGGATGCGATTTATACCTCTCCAATGAGTTTGGAGATGTTCCACACCCCAAAATTCCAACCCCGTGGAATCCATATTATGTTTTAACTTAAAGTGTTTAAGTTTAACTTAAATACAAGTAAAAAGGCGCAAAGCACGGGGGCGTGGCCTGGACCGGCATGGTGTGAGGAGCACAGCACGAGAGCTCCGCTCGAGGGAATATCCGTAGCCATAAAATCCTGCACTTATCAGTAGCCTTTCTACCCCTGCAAGGCTAGATATTCTCCTACTGACCCCCCGCTACTATGTCGCCGCCAAAAAAAATGGCAGAATCAATTGCTAAACTCGACAAATACCGCCTGAAGGAGAAGGGGAACTCAGGAGAAAATGGCGCCGATGCTTCTTCCTCCTCTGAATCCACGACGGACGACACGGCCCGGGTCCTAGAGGCAATATCGGATTGTAAGAGCTCCCTGACCTGCAAGATTGAGGAGGTAAAGATCGATGTGTCCCTCATAAGGCAGGATCTACAAAAGCTCAGGGAGCGTGTCACGGAAACGGAGACTCGAATCAGCAGAGTGGAGGACGACATGCCGCCATTACAACAGGCCACGGAACATATACAGCAGCAACTCCATTCTATCCTCTCCAAGCAGGACGACATGGAGAACCGCTTGCGGAGGTGTAACCTCCGCTTTGTGGGATTACCGGAGGGTGCGGAGGGCTCAGATCCCCCCGAATTTTTGGAAAATCTCCTTATTTCTACCTTCGGGCGAACGGAATTCTCAACGTCCTTCGTGGTGGAAAGAGCACACCGCTTAGCGGCGAAACCCCCATCGCAAGGCGCACCTCCCAGGACATTTATAGCTAAATTCCTGAACTTTAGGGACCGGGACGCTATCCTCCGCCTCACAAGGCTGAAAGGCAACATCCCCTATAAGAACTCTGAAATAAAAGTATTCCCGGATTTTTCAGCGGAGGTGCAGAAGAGGAGAGCGCACTTTACTGAAGCTAAGCGCCAACTCAGGATTCGACACTACACCTACGCCATGTTGTTTCCCGCCAGGCTCCGTGTGGTGGGAGATGATCGCACTCACTTTTTCGATACCCCGGAGGCGGTGTTCGAGTGGCTGGAGGGACGCGCGGCCCCTCGCCGCCCACCACCGGGAGACTAACCACTCCACTCAGCTATCCTACCGCGATCAAGGCACGGATATGGAACTTTCTCCTACCCAACAGAGCACTCCGTCTAACTTCCAGATAAGGTACCTATGACCTCCTTTGCAATATCCATCTGTATGTCGCGGTATACTCTCAGTGGCTTGTGATGCTGAGGGAGTCTGACTTACCTACACTCACTCCTCTATGAGCAATACGGCCGAGCAGCTATTTTGTGTTAAGGCCTATTATAAGCATCACACACCTTGGTGATATCCTCGGAGCGGCTGTGCCGTGGGATATAGAACTTTTCTCCGTGAGCCCAGAAGAGGATCCCCCGAGACACTCTCTACTACCAGCCCGCTTATCCGGATTTCTCTCCCCTTCTTCTCCCATGCTCCTAGTTTAGACATATTATTTCTATCTCTACTGACCCTTACTTACCCTGAAGCCATCTACTGTGCTTGTCGATTGTTTGGAACAACCTCGAGCTATCTCACACCCGAAAGCTTTGTGATTGGGCATACAATGACTGTTTTATGTTTTTTTATTTTTTTCCTTTTTATTCTACCACCTTCCTTGTTTGACCCGATCCTGAGGAAAGCTTTCCTCACACGGATGCTGGCTTTTCAGCGGATGTTCGCCCCACTAGTTGCGGGTGCTGTGTTAAACCCCGCTGTTTCAATACAGGATCATACTGTAAATGTTGCACAAGCTAAGTTTCCCCGGTCCGTCTGGGAGCACGCCCTCTGCGAATATTTACGCGGGAGGTGTGGGGAGCCCAGCCGGATCGGTGCAATGGTTCACAACACTGTTTTGTTTAATTTTAAGTTTATTGTTCTTATCATTATTTCTGTCGTTATACATGGTATTATACAAAGGCACGCAAACCCTGCGGAAAAATGTGAAATGCATATGATAAACCTGTCTGCATGCCTCCGGGTCGTTTGTTGGGCGCCTCCCAGCGGCATTGGGCGAGTAAGCCCTGTTGCTGGGACGGGTCGACGCGAGCTGGGGGCTATGCACGTACTTTGATTGCAAGACTATGTTGTCTTTAAAGTGTCTAGTATGGAATGTTCGGGGACTTAGAGACAAATCCAAGAGGAACGCTGTTATGACATATCTTAAGGCACAACGGGCACAGGTGATGGTCTTGGTAGAAACACACCTAACTGGTCAGTTAATGCTATCTCTTAAAAAACCTTGGCTGGGATGGGTGTACCAGGCCCCATACTCGGCCTATTCTAGAGGGGTGGCGATATTAGTAACCAAAACAACACAGTTTGTTATGCTGACACTGCGGTCTGATCCCCAGGGTAAATTTTTATTTATACACTGCAGACTAAATGGACTGGAAATACTTATACTGGCAATATATATACCTCCCCCTTTTCAGTTTCAGGTCATTAATGAGGGACTGGACTTTATGGCACAATTTCCCACAATCCCAGCCCTGTGGATGGGAGATTTTAATGCGGTGTTGGACAGCCACATAGACAGGACCTCCCTGACATCCCCGATTGACAACACTCCCTCTCCCACACGCTTCGGAAAATTATTAGGTGAGATGGGACTGATAGACACATGGAGATCCCTCCACCCCATAACAAAAGCATTTACATGCTTCTCTGCGACACATAACACCATGTCGAGAATCGACTTAATCCTTATCTCCAACACTTTAGCACCAAACCTCAAAAAAGCGGGGATGTCCCCTCGCATTCTTTCTGATCACACCCCTTACTGGATAGAACTTGAGATGGGGCCCCCCCTCCTCTTCTTATGCATGGAGACTCAACCCCTTCTGGCTGTCAGTTGTCCCTGGATTGGAGGTTATGGGAGAGGAATGGAAGTTTTTCTTCCACGTCAACACTGGCACAGCCCCCCTTGACATAGTTTGGGACACGTTTAAAAATCACGCCCGTATGCTTTTAGCACAAAAAATCTCCAGACACAAACGAACGTCAAATGACATCATCCGGCAGGCAGAACTAGCAATGGCAGATGCGGATAAAGCCTTCTCAGACCATCCCTCTAATGAAACAGCGAATCGGGTAAAACTACAAATGCGTATAGTGAACGGGCTCCACTTTGAAAGAGCAGAAAGAAAGATATTTTACACCAGGCAAAAAGTGTACGAATGTGGAGAGCGAGCGGGACGTTTATTGGCATATTTGGCCCATATGGAGCACAGGCCACCCACTGTTGTTGCCCTAAGAGACCATATGGGGGATCTGATACAAGATCCTGACAGGGTGGTGGATGTGTTCCGCGCCTTCTACGCCTCTCTATATTCGTCCAAGACCAACAAATCTAAGCAAGAAATAGCAGACTTCCTATCCAATATAACCTTCACACAATTAACCGGTTCCCAAATAGAGACATTGGAGGCGCCCATCTCTAAAGATGATGTTGCGGAGGCCATGTCCCACCTTGCCTCTTCAAAAGCTCCTGGATCAGACGGCCTCCCACTGGAATTCTATGATACCTACAGTGAGATCTTGACCCCCAAACTCCACGAGTTATTTAACTATATGTTTGATTCTGGCTCCATTCCCAAATCAATGAATGAGGCATTCATTGTACTCATACTAAAGCCGGGTAAAGACCCCACGCTCCCCGAGTCTTACCGCCCCATCTCGCTATTGCAATTGGACATAAAAATATTGGCCAAGGTCCTGGCGCTACGCATGAATAGGGTGATCTTGAACCTTATACACCCTGACCAGACCGGATTCATGCCGACAAAAAATACAGCATTCAATCTACGGAGGCTGTACATGAACCTACAGGCCAGACACGACCAAATGGGTACAAGAGTGGTAGTGTCCCTAGACGCTGCCAAAGCATTCGATTCTGTTGAATGGGACTACCTTTGGGAGTGTCTGGCCAGGTTTGGGTTTGGTCCTAAATTCATCCGCTGGATCCAGCTTCTGTACCAGGCTCCAAGCGCCAGGATCTTGGTCAACGGTAAAACGTCTCAGGCATTCCCATTGACTAGAGGTACGTGGCAGGGCTGCCCCCTCTCCCCTTTATTATACGCCCTGGCGGTAGAACCCTTGGCAACAGCACTGAGGGAACATCCCGGGGTTAGAGGGCTGAATCGCGGTCCGTTGGTTGAGAAGATTAGTCTATATGCGGACGATATGCTTTTATACCTAGAAGATTCAGGCGACTCCCTGCTAACGGCCCTCGATATTATTAAACAATTTGGAACCTACTCAGGTCTAAATATTAATTGGGAAAAGTCTCAGATACTCCCCGTGGACCTTGGTGTCCCAACCGAGATACAGGTATCCTCACCACTAATGCGAGTCAGCGAAATTACATATCTAGGCATAAAAATTACACGCTCCCCAATAGATTATATCAGACTTAATTTGGAACCCCTATTTCAAATACTAAAATCCAAAACACAACTATGGTCCAGACTGCCACTGGGTATCATGGGACGAGTAAATTTGACAAAAATGATCCTGTTACCTAAATTCCTATATGTATTCTGGCATGCTCCTGTCTATATACCCCTGAGATTTTTCAAATCTATAGAAGTGATCTTAAACACATTTGTGTGGGGAAAGTCACGGCACAAGTTGTCCTGGCAGGTGCTGAAAAACCCCACTGATTTGGGGGGCACGGCGCTGCCAGATTACAACTTGTGCTACCTGGCAGCACAACTGTCCCACTTCTTTCATATCGACAAAGGTGACAAGGAGCGGTTCATGCTTCTAATAGGCTCTCAGGCTGCAAAAATGCATATTCACCCCTTTCAGCTCATTCTTAGAGAGAATAGAGAACGAAGTGGGACAGAGGGAGGTGTAGACAGGGGGTTACTGTATACCTACCGTAAGATATGGGAGACTGTTGGACGCAAACTTAAAATTCCCCCAACACATAGTCAGACACCAATGTGGGACAATCCAGGCCTACCTGAACTATTACACTTACCTGACAATGAGTTGTGGATCTCTAGAGGGGTGGTATTTCTAGCAGACATGTACACTGGGACGATACTGAAATCATTCCAGCAATTGAAAGACCAGTTCGGGCTTCCAAACTCTATGCATTTCCGATACCTCCAGCTTCGCCACGCTCTAATGACCCAATTTCAGAACTCTCCACCCAACCTAGAACAACTGGACGTTCTGGCTGTGATAAACGGCCCAGATCAACAAAAATTAATATCTATATTGTACTCGCATTTAACACGTCCTGATGCGATAACAATCGCTTATAAACTAAAGGAGTGTTGGCAAGGAGATGTGGGTGAGATGGAGGACGAGGAATGGGAAGAGGCTCTGGACGCTTGCAAAAAAGTCTCACACAAACTATCAGACCGCCTCACGCAGTTATTTATTCTACATCGCTCATATCTGACCCCCACACGACTAGCCAAATTTAAACTTAACTATAGCCCACTCTGCCCTAGATGTGCAAGCCCTCAAGGAACATTCTTTCATCTCTTTTGGCTCTGTCCCATAATACATAATTACTGGGCCCAAATTGTTAAATTTATCCATGATACTATGGGTTCCCCTTTAACTCTATGCCCGAAACAGTGCCTATTGGGAATATTCCCAGACCCTGAATCAGACAAATTTCATCATATTTTTCTCCAAGAAACATTGTTCTTGGCCAGAGTGCTTATTGCAAAGAAATGGCTCAGGGCAATACCACCTTCTGTTAAGGAATGGGTTACACTGGTAAATGCTGTCCTGCCATACAAAAAAGAAATATATGCTCATAGGGGCTGCCCCGCTAAATATAACAAGATATGGGATACTTGGCTAAATGAAGCCTCCACATGTGATGAACTAGATGATACAGCACCTGTCTAAATAAAACTAGAAAACTAACCATGCTAGTAAATTACAACAACTGAGAGTATTGATATGCAATGAACAAACCTATATACTGATCTATACCTGGTGTATTTCCATCACTTTGCCTGTTCTCAACAAATGTAAGATCTTGATGTACTCCTCACTTGTCATGTACTGCCTGTGCCTGCCACATGTACTGTGAAATTATTGTATTGTACACCTGTATACTACTTCAATAAAGAACGTAAGTTTGTAAAAAAAAAAAAAAAAAGGCGCAAAGCACAGTTACCTTGAAAGTAAAACCGATTAGTCCAGAAACTGAAAACTGTAAAAATGCATGTGTAAGTTCATGCATATATACTGGGAGTATATACAAGAGGTCAGTCAGGGCGGCCACCAAAGGAACCAAAAGCAGGGTCCAGCAAGCTAAAACAACAACAAGGAGAGGGGCGCCTCTGAGTATAAATCATAAATACATTTTATTAAAACAACAATATCCACTCACATGGAAGTTGGAGAAGTTGCATTAGGGTCGGTTGGCTGGGCTGGAGAGATGCGGTGGAACTACAGGTCACAGCGGTTCCTGCAGGGCATGCCAGGTCCAAAGAGGATTAGTTCTTGCAGCCAGGTTCAGTCTCTTGCAGCGAACAGTCCAACACAAATCCTGCTGGGTTGGGAGCCAGGTTATGTCCCAGATGCACAGATAGGGGTTCCAGGGAAGGAAGAGAGAGATGTGTAGGACGCCAGAGCATCCGTTCAGCCATGCTGCTGCTCACTGATAGAATGGTGTGAAGCCTCTAGGAAGGGAAAAAGGCCGGCCGAGCCGAAGATCTCAAACGTGGGTTGGAGAGCAAGTACAGCGTGGCGCCCGGTGATGACGTCACACGCATGCGACGCGTTTCAGAATAGGCTTGCCATTGGTGGACGAATGGCCGCATTCCTTTGTCAAATTTGTTGATTTGTGTTGGACTGTTCGCTGCAAGAGACTGAACCTGGCTGCAAGAACTAATCCTCTTTGGACCTGGCATGCCCTGCAGGAACCGCTGTGACCTGTAGTTCCACCGCATCTCTCCAGCCCAGCCAACCGACCCTAATGCAACTTCTCCAACTTCCATGTGAGTGGATATTGTTGTTTTAATAAAATGTATTTATGATTTATACTCAGAGGCGCCCCTCTCCTTGTTGAAGTTTAACTTAAACATCAAGTTGAAAACGTTATGGTCCTTATAACCTATTTTGATATTATGAATATGCTCAGCGATTCTAACTCGTAGCAATCTTTTGGTACGGCCTATGTAAATCAGGCCGCAGGGGCATTTTAGAGCATAGACCACGTAAGTACTATTGCACGTTATAAACTGTTGATGTCAAAGGATCGATTATTAACAGGGGAGACAAAATTATCAATGCCCCTAAGGGGTCTAGCAACTTCCCTGCATGCTTTACGTTTCCTGCATGCAAAAAAAAATTTTGATCCCAAAACGTCTGAGGGCGTTTAGAGGGATGTATCACTTTTTTTTATCACTTTGTCGCCAAAGTTCGTGGTTTTTCTGTAAATAAATTGAGGTGTGGGTGGTAGTACAGTAGTAAGTTTCTTGTCCATTAAAAGAATATGCCAATGCTTTTTAAAGATGTTCTCAACTTCCTTGTACTGAAAGTGGAATTGAGAGATGAAACCCCATTCTTTATTGTGATTATTTTCTTTCATGGATGGCTTTTCGGAACTCTCTTGATCTACTTCTTGTAAGCATGCTGCTCTAGGTAGAGCTGCCACTTCTTCCACCACTTTTTTCAACATATCAGGTTTGTACCCCTTAAATTCAAATCTTTCCATGAGGATTTTGGATTGGAGAAAGAACTCAACCTGTTCAGAGCAATTTCTTTTCACCCTCATAATTTGTCCTTTTGGAATATTTCTGAGCCGTAGGGGGTGATGGCCACTGGTGATAGGTAAATAACTGTTCCTATCAGTTTTTTTGAAGTATACCTTCGTTTCTAATTTATCATTCCGTCAATATACGGTAACATCAAGAAAATTAATTGTGTCACTATGCCAATTCGAGGTTAATCTTATATTGTCATTATTATGGTTTAAGGTTTGTAAAAACAATTCCAATGAATACGTAGTCCCAGACTCCAATCCAACACAGGGTCCCACAACCCTCAACTCAGCACAGGGGTCCACAACCCTGGAATTATCAAAAAATCCCTCATTGGAAGGAACAACACTCACAACAGGAAAAAGACCGCCCTCAGCACACTGTTCCAACAAAAGGAAATACCGGGGCTGTAGGGCAGGATCTAGAATCCAAAAAAAGAAGAAGGGGGTCGGAGTAGGAGGTATTTTCAACCTTTCTGAGGCAAAGTTATCGCATAAGGAATTGAACATCTTGAACTTAGGTTTAAAATGTGGTCTAAAGAAACCTATCAGTAAATTTGATGTCTTCATCGACATCCACACATATATCAGAAAGTTGAACATCAAGAAATACTTTATAGGTTGCAATTCTTCTACCACAGTCACTGTTCAGAAGCCCAATGAAGTGATTAATAGTGGCCTGAAAAATAAGTCTCTTTTCAATCCTCTTAATAACCCGAACCATCAAGTAGAGGTGTTTAAGGGATTGATTTTACGGGACTTAGAACACCTCAAACCAAATAAAGAGGTGAACATGAGACATATTAGTGAGGGCATCACTATGTTAGAAGAAAGAAAAGAGATCATCATAAGGCCAGCTGATAAGGGAGGAGGTGTGGTGATACTCCCAAAGGATTTTTATCATGGCCAGATCATGGATATGTTATCTGATCAGGTGACATATAAACCTCTTGATAATGATCCAACTCAATCCTACAGGGATCAACTGAAAATTCTGGTGGACATGGGATCAAGAAGTGGGGTCTTAACCGAGAAAGAAGCGGTTTTTATTACCCTCTAGCAGCCGTATACTTACATTATATACTCTGCCAAAGATCCATAAAGATCCCTCCAATCCTCCAGCGAGACCCATTGTAAAAAGCATTGAGTCGGTTTCTGCTAGAATGGGCCAGTATTTAGATACAAAAGAGTGTCATCTTAGAGACACTAAAAACTTTCTGAACTGTTTGCAAAACATTGATTTGGCAGGCAAACCACAGGTCCTCTTGGTCACAGCAGACGTTGCATCTCTGTACTCCATTATACAGCACGATGATGCTCTTTTGGCGCTCAATTGGGCTCTATGCCAAAGAGATGACCTTCCCCACAATCAAAAAGTTTTTTTGAGGAATGCTCTTGATTTCTGTCTTAGTCACAATTACTTTTGGTATGGTGGCACATTTTATACACAACAGAGAGGAGTTGCGATGGGCACGAAGTGTGCGCCCAGCATCGCAAATCTTTTCATGGCAGAGTGGAGGATAAAATCATCTTTAGGGAACATCCAGAATTAATTTTCTACAAACGCTTCATTGATGATCTGTTTTTTATTTGGGCTGGGTCACCTGATTTTTTGGAATTTGTTTTTACAAACCTTAAACCGTAATAATAACAATGTAAGATTAACCTCTAATTGGCATAGTGACACAATTAATTTTCTTGATGTTACCGTATATCGACGGAATGATAAATTAGAAACGAAGGTATACTTCAAAAAAACTGATAGGAACAGTTATTTACCTATCACCAGTGGCCATCACCCCCAATGGCTCAGAAATATTCCAAAAGGACAAATTATGAAGGTGAAAAGAAATTGCTCTGAAGAGGCTGAGTTCTTTCTCCAATCCAAAATCCTCACGGAAAGATTTGAAGCTAAGGGGTACAAACCTGATATGTTGAAAAAAGTGGTGGAAGAAGTGGCAGCTCTACCTAGAGCAGCATGCTTACAAGAAGTAGATCAAGAGAGTTCCGATATGCCATCCATGAAAGAAAATAATCGCAATAAAGAATGGGGTTTCATCTCTCAATTCCACTCTCAGTACAAGGAAGTTGAGGACATCTTTAAAAAGCATTGGCATATTCTTTTAATGGACAAGAAACTTACTACTGTACTACCACCCACACCTCAATTTATTTACAGAAAAACCACGAACTTTGGTGACAAAGTGATAAAAAAAAGTGATAGATCCCCCTAAACGCCCTCAGACGTTTTGGGATCGAAACGTTTTTTTTTTGCATGCAGGAAATGTAAAGCATGCAGGGAAGTTGCTAGACCCCTTAGGGGCATTGATAATTTTGTCTCCCCTGTTAATAAATCGATCCTTTGACATCAAACAGTTTATAATGTGCAATAGTACTTATGTGGTCTATGCTCTAAAATGCCCCTACGGCCTGATTTACATAGGCCGTACCAAAAGATTGCTACGAGTTAGAATTGCTGAGCATATTCATAATATCAAAATAGGTTACAAGGACCATAACGTTTTCAACTTGATATTTAAGTTAAACTTAAACACTTTAAGTTAAAACATAATATGGATGCCACAGGGTTGGAATTTTGGGGTGTGGAACATCTCCAAACTCATTGGAGAGGTATAAATCGCATCCGAGAATTATCTAAACGCGAAACTCAGTGGATTTATTCTGTAGATGTACTCTCCCCCCAAAGGCCTTAACATTGAGCTGGTTATTAATTGTTTTATCAGTGACACATAGTATTTTAGCCGACACATTATTTATTTGCACAGGTTGATTCATATAGCCCCGCATAGTCTCTGTCACACATAATAGCTATCTTATATATAGTAAAGGAAAAAATGTATGTTTTAAATTTCTGAATTTCATGTGGGTCATAACTTTACATCATTTTTTAATAATATTATTTTTTAATAATATTTTTTAGATTGCAAATATTTTATATTGTCTATATTGCAGGTTTTATATGGACCGTTTTATATTGGTTTTTATATTGTCTATATTGTTTGCATTATGTGGATCATGTACCATTTGTAGTTTTAGTGCCATTGTATCGCATCCTCCATGCATGTTTATCTTGATGCCCATACTAATACTGAGGGCAGTCACCCAGTATGGAAATAATATATGTTGTATTATAGATTGTTGAAACAGGATAAACCAGCAGGCAGGTTGATATATACATCCCATTGGAAAATTATATATCTCCCGAAGTGTTATATATGGAATAATACCTGCATGGTCGATATTTGTATTGCTATAAATGCATGTAAGGTATATTCTTGAAATATGCATGTGGGTCACTTTCCTTTAACCTCCCTGGCGGTATGATTCTTTCGGATTTTAGGAGCTGAAAGCGGTACAATTATTTTGCATGGAAATTTGGCGTTTTATATTGTAGATCTGTAAATCTTACCAATAACGCACTTAAATCTGTTCAAACCAGAGTCTAGTAGATATCCCGGGTATGATAAAGTTTGAAACACAAAAACATAAATTATAATATAATAAATAAAAATAAATAATTAAAAAAAATAAAAATAAATAGTAATAAAATAAATTTCCCCACGATTCACTATCGTCCAATTCTGCAAGTGTTCTAATTTACTATCGCTGTTTTCTAGCTGGTCTAAAGCCACTTTTGACGTAAAGGGACACTTTTTGGTTGCTATGGACAATCTCCAGTTTCAAGGCAGAAAGAACAGTGTATATCATGTAAAACTGCATGCAGGGCATGGGCCAAAGCACTGGGGACAAAAGGGATGTGAAATCATTTCATACAGTACTGTAATCTGTAAGATTACAGTACTGTATGTGTTATGATTTTTACATTATTTTGAATTTGCCGCCAGGCTCCGCCCCCGTGCGTCGCGACGCTCGCAGGGAACAGAGCCTGGCACGGAGAGGCTTCGGAGGAGGAAACAGCCCTCGGACACTGCGGGGGACATCGCAGGATCCCGGGGACAAGGTAAGTAAGGAGGCACCAGGATCCTGCAATGTAATCCCGAGTGTGGCTCGGGGTTACCGCTAATGGTGCTGAATTTTAACCCCCGAGCCACACTCGGGAAAACCGCCAGGGAGGCTACGTGTCCGGTTGTGACTGACTCAGAGCAGTCTAGATAATTTTTGAGTGATAGGGGGCTTCTTTTGTAATTATTCCCCACTGCTGACAGCTCCCCGGGTACTGATATATGTGCAGCGGGGATTTGCCAGCAGGACTCACCGCATTGGCTACTGAACCTGTCACTTGTATAAATACCGGCCCATCATAAGGTAGATTACGCCCTCAGACGACGTCCGGAAGTGACGAAACGCGTCAGTGACGTAATCTACTGGAAGTGATGCGTGCGTTCCACGCACCGGAGAGGAACCAGGAAGTGTGTGGTTCGCTACACACAGTGAACGCTCTGGAGGACCTCCCGGGAGTCGTGATATCAGGCACAGTACACTTTATAACAAATGCTCTATTTTATTGAATCTCTGGTACGCAGATCTTAATAAGGGGGGATATATTTGGATGATTTGAATAAAACTATTTTTTAGCAATATTACGCTATGTGGATATTTTATTCCTCCCGTATGTTATGCTGCATTAACTGAGAGTGTTACTGACATCTGGTGGCCGTGCAGAGGAGATGGAAAGCTACTATTGATAACATCACAAAGGCTTTTGTATGCTGAATTTCTGGTGAGTGTAATCCCATTGGGGTTGATTCTCCCTCACGCGGTGATTTTGGGTGGAAGAAGCTCCCTACTCCTACAGAACACAGCTGCTCAAGCTTTCCTAGATCTCCTTGTCTACTGGGTTTTCCTATTTCTAAATGTGTCTGGGAAGTTCTGACACATAGCGCTGCTGCAATAAGACATTAGAGACTTTGCATCGTTTTTTGGTTTTCTATGATTTTATTGCCTATATACATATGTTTTATTATTTAAGTAGCTGCTTTATTTATACTATATCATATATTGATTTGGTTCCTGGCGCGGAGCAGTGTGAGGTAGAGGCGGTTAAACTTTCACACTTTCTTGGTAAACAAAAAAAGTAGCGCTAAATCAAACAATTCTTGGTGATGCAGAGATACATCTAATACAAAGAGAGTACAAAAAGTTAGAAAGTGCAAAGTGAAAATGTGACATTAGTCCATAGAAACCGATCAGCAAGGGTTATAAAAATGTGTGCATAAGCAATAAAGTTCAAAAGTTGAATCCTCATTCCATTTCTCATGCGAGTGTCCCTACACTCCCAATTTCTTGTGCATCTACCACCGAGTGACATCATACAGATGAGCCTCTTACCAGATCCAGTGGACCATCACATGAATGGTCAAACACGCTCAATAAAATCAGTTCAATCAGGATACTCCAGGCATCAGGCATGTGTCCCAGCAGAATTACTCCACCTGTTTCAGTACCGGGTCTTTTTCTCTAAGTGCAGCCGCCAGCTTCCAGCCAATCACTGAGGGGTGCTGTCTTAAAGGGTTTGCATGCATGCGGGTTCCTCAACATTCAAGCAAAGTCAGCAGCTGGGCCCCCTGTGTTCCGAAGTGTATTCTCAGTATTGTCTTTGTGACCTCTGTGTTCCCAGTGTCCATCCAGCCTGTACCAAACTCCTTTGTGTCTCTCTATCCCAGCATTCTCCAGTGTCTTCAGTTTCCAGTCTGTGACCAGTCTTGTGATTTTAAACCAAGGGTTGTGTTTCTTGTGTTCTCTAGTCTGTTTTCTACCCCAGTGGTTCCATGCATTCCTGCCAGCATCCATTCATACTTCAAACAGTTCCTGCTTGTCTGCACCAGTCTGTTTTCCTGTGAGTCTCAATCAGACCCTCGTCATCAGCACCAGATTTTATGGAGTGCGTTTGACCATTCATGTGATGGTCCACTGGATCTGATAAGAGGCTCATCTGTATGGTGTCACTCGGTGGTGGATGCACAAGAAATTGGGAGTGTGGGGACACTCGCATGTGAAATTGAATGATGATTCAACTTTTGAACTTTATTGCATATGCACACTTTTAGAACTCTTGCTGATTGGTTCTTATGGACTAATGTCACATTTGCACTTTGTATAACTTTTTGCACTTTCTTTGTATCAGATGTATCACTGCATCACTAAGAATTGTTTGATTAGTGCTACTTTTTTTTTTTTTAATTATTATAACTATTACAAAAGACTGCACACTGTCATTTTGATGTATCATTAGATACATAATTACAGTGGGAAAAATAATTATTTAAAAATAATTATTTTGTAAGATTTTGTAAGTTTGTCCACTTGCAAAGAAATTAAGGGTCTATAATTTTATCCTAGGTCTATTTTTAAATGATAGAGACAGAATATCAACCAAAAACCCAGAAAAAACACAAATGTGTTTACAAAAAAATACAAATGTTATAAACTGAGTTACAGTTCAGTGAGTAAAATAAGTATTTTATCCCCAAGCAAAACATAACTTAGTACTTGGCGAAGTAACCTTTGTTGGTGAGCACAGAGGTAAGACGTTTCTTGTAGTTGGTTACCAGGTTTGCACACATCTCAGGAGGGATTTTGGTCCACTCTTCTTTACAGATCTTACCTAAACCTTTAAGGTTTCTTGGCTGTCACTTGGCAACTCAAAGTTTCAGCTCCCTTCATAAATGTTCTATAGGATTAGGGTCTAGAGACTGGCTAGGCCACTCTATGAGCTTAATGTGCTTTTTCTTGAGCCAATCCTTTGTTGCCTTGGCGTATGTTTTGGATTATTGTCATGCTGGAAGACCCACACACGACCCATCTTTAGTGTTCTGGCTGAGGGAAGAAGGTTCTCAGCCAAGATTTTACAATACATTGCCCTGTCCTTTGGTCTGTACCTTTAGCAGAGAAACCGCCCCAAAGCATAATGTTTCCACCTTTTGTGCGTAAGTGTACGGATGGTGTTCTTAGGGTCATAGTCAGCATTTTTCTTCCTCCAAACATGGCGAGTCAAGAAGGCACCTGTGCAGTTATGCCAATGAACATCTAAACGATTCAGAAGGATTGAAAGTGCTGTGATCAGATGAGACCAAAATGTAACTGTTTGGCATTAACTTGACTCGCCGTGTTTGGAGGAAGAAAAATGCTAACTATGACCCTAAGAACACCAACTCCTACAGAGTAGGAGGAAAAATTATGCTTTGGGTGGTTTCTCTGCTAAAGGTACAGGCCAACTTTACTGCATTGAGGGGCCAATGGACAGGGCAATGTATTGTAAAATTTTGAATGAGAACCTTCTTCCCTCAGCCAGAACACTGAAGACGGGTCATGGATGGGTCTTCCAGCATTACAATGACCCAAAACATACGTCAAGGCAACAATGTATATGTACTTTCCGGATGAAATAGATCTATCTATCTATCTATCTATCTATCTATCTATCTATCTATCTATCTATCGTGCATCCGGAAAGTATTCACATCTCTTGGCTTTTTCCACATTTTGTTATGTTACAGCCTTATTCCATGACAACGTGAAAGAAGTTTGTTTGAAATCTTTGCAAATGTATTAAAAAGGAAGGAAAAAAATGTCATGCACGTAAGTATTCACATGACAATCAAAACTGAGCTCTTGTGCATTCTGTTTCCACTGATCATCCTTTTTTTTTTTAAATCAAAAAAAAAAAATTGAACATATACAATAGTTTCCAATGCACAAGCCAAAGATTTTTTCAAAATTGACAGTTACACAGTTGAGTTAACATTGCATTTGTTACATATCCAAACATATCTTTCATTTGTTCACCTCCACACTGCCCCCTCATGAACACAAACCGCTTCATGCATGGGTCATATAGATGGCATGTTCACTCCTAGGGACACTGTAGAAGTCTAATCAGCACCAACTTTCTGGGACTTAGTCCAGGTGTGTCCAGCCAGCGCGACTATAGCTTTTCAAACCTACCCAGGCATCCCCTGTGCTGGTACATATACTGTTCCATACTAAGTGTATTCCCCATATGTGTTATCCAGGAAGTGGGTGGCGAGGTTGAATTCCATCCCATTAGAATAAGTTTTCTGGCTTGAAATAGCGCCCTAGAGAATGCAATCCTGGGCAGTTCCTCTGGGATCATGTCCTCCAGGACCCCTAGTATACAACATATTGGGTCTATGGGTACCTTCGTTTGAAAGAAACACCCGATTGAGTGTTCCAATCACCTCGCTCAAATAGCGGGGGAGCTTCGGGCAGCGCCACAGGAGATGTATAAAATCCCCGTTGTGCTGTCGGCACCGACAACACAGAGGGTCCACCAGTATGAACATTTTATAGAGTTTCGTCGGGGTGTAGTGTGCTCTTAGTCTAATATAGAGTTATGCCGCATACACACGGTCGGACTTTCTAGAAAGCTAGGTCCGACGTACTTGCCGACAGACTTCCGGCGGACTACCGCCGGACTTTCTGAACGGCCGGACTTGCCTACACACGGCCGGACTTTCCGAAATCCGGTCTTCCCGACGGACTTCCGCCGGACTTTCAGAATGAACGGACTTTCCCACACACGGACAAGTCCGTTCATTTTGAACGTGACTTGGGTACGACGGGACTAGAAAAGGAATTCAATCTCGCCGCTTTTTTTGGCGAGATTGAAACCTTGCGAGCCCCGTCGCAGGCCCTTAGGTCTGGTATGGAACTTTAAGGGGAACCCCCTACGCCGAAAAACCGGCGTGGGGGTCCCCCCAAAATCCATACCAGACCCCGATCCGAGCACGCAGCCCGGCCGGTCAGGAAAGGGGGTGGGGACGAACAAGCGCCCCCCCCTCCTGAACCGTACCAGGCCGCATGCCCTCAACATGGGGGGGTGCTTTGGGGAAGGGGGCGCCTTGCGGTGCCCCCCCACCACAAAGCACCTTGTCCCCATGTTGATGAGGACAAGGGCCTCTTCCCGACAACCCTGGCCGTTGGTTGTCGGGGTCTGCGGGCGGGGGGCTTATCGGAATCCGGGAGCCCCCTATAATAAGAGGGCCCCCACCCTATGTGAATGAGTATGGGGTACATGGTACCCCTACCCATTCACCTAGGTAAAAAGTGTCAATAATAAAACACAACACAGGTTTTTAAAATAATTTATTAAACAGCTCCGGGGGGGGGTCTTCTTCCGTCTTCGGGGGTCCCTCTGGTTCATCTTCTCCCGGCGTCCGGTTGGTTCTTCTCCGCTCTCCGGCCTCTTCTCCCGGTGTCCCAGGTCTTCGGCCGGCCCCTCCGCTGTCTTCAGGTAGCTCTATTGCCAGCACGCCCCCTAAAACGTCACAGTCCCAGCATGCCCAGGGACTGTGACATCATATGGGGGCGGGGTCTCCGCCTATATAAGTCACAACGCAGCCCTCAGAGACCAGTCCAGCCGGAGAGAGCGTCGTGTCAACATCTGGGGGAAGAGAAGAGAAGAGAACACAAGAAGCCAAGAAGCCCAGAAGTCCGGACCTCCGCTGGCAATAGAGCTACCTGAAGACAGCGGAGGGGCCGGCCGAAGACCTGGGACACCGGGAGAAGAGGCCGGAGAGTGGAGAAGAACCAACCGGACGCCGGGAGAAGATGAACCAGAGGGACCCCCGAAGACGGAAGAAGACCCCCCCCGGAGCTGTTTAATAAATTATTTTAAAAACCTGTGTTGTGTTTTATTATTGACACTTTTTACCTAGGTGAATGGGTAGGGGTACCATGTACCCCATACTCATTCACATAGGGTGGGGGGGCCGGGATCTGGGGGCCCTCTTATTATAGGGGACTCCCGGATTCCGATAAGCCCCCCGCCCGCAGACCCCGACAACCAACGGCCAGGGTTGTCGGGAAGAGGCCCTTGTCCTCATCAACATGGGGACAAGGTGCTTTGTGGTGGGGGGGCACCGCAAGGCGCCCCCTCCCCCAAAGCACCCCCCCATGTTGAGGGCATGCGGCCTGGTACGGTTCAGGAGGGGGGGGCGCTCGTTCGTCCCCACCCCCTTTCCTGACCGGCCGGGCTGCGTGCTCGGATCGGGGTCTGGTATGGATTTTGGGGGGACCCCCACGCCGGTTTTTCGGCGTAGGGGGTTCTCCTTAAAGTTCCATACCAGACCTAAGGGCCTGGGATGCCCCCCGCGCTCGCCGCAATGGGAAAATTAGTTTTTCCTATTGCAGCAAGCGCGAGATGCAGTAACCTGCTCCTCCGTCGTATCTGGTCCTTCGGACTAGCATACAGACAAACGGGCTTTCCGTCAGGAACTGAGTCCAGGCGGAGGTACGACGTAAAGATTTGAAGCAGGCTTCAAATCTAAAGTACGTCGGATTTCCGCCCGAAACGGTCCGTCGGAAGTCCGATGGAGACCACACACGGTCGGATTGTCCGCCGGACTTGGTCCGGCGGCGTCCGTCGGACTTTTGCAGGTGAAAAGTCCGACCGTGTGTACGCGGCATTAGAAATACTTTTTGTGCCCCATTCAGAGAGCAATTATTTATGGACTGCAGGGCCTCCTCCCACTGATCTCCCGTAATATTTCCTAGGTCTCTCTCCTACAAATTCACTGCCCTATTGGGGTATGTCCGTAGGTGATTTGAAAGTAGCATTTGGTAGCATTGAGATATGATCCCTTTAGTTTCTGCATGTGGAAAATAGGAGTGGGTGACAGTGCCCACTCTCCTGCATCTCTCTGTGCACCTACGGCATGTCGGAGTTGAAGGTAAGAGTAGAACACAGATGTGGGTAGTTTAAATCTGGTTTGTAGTTCCAGGAAGGACAGCAGTTTACCATCGCTAAATATGTGGGATAGCAGAGTCACACCAAAGTTTCGCCACCTGGGCCCCTGCTGTAGCTTGGCCAATTCCACATATGAGCGATTACCACATATTGGATTGAACTCCGTGAATCCCAGCAACCCCTGCAGTTGCCTGCCCTTGTTCCATAATTTTTAGACTAGTGTGAGTGTTGGCATCTATAAATAAATAAGGAACCGCGCTACGTGCATAAATGTGAAGATGTGAAAAATAAATGAATCGTAAGTGACAAAGATTGAGTAAAATCCTGCTGCTAAACACTATAACCTCGATATAAGGCAAAGATCAAATATACAGCAATCAGTGTAGCGCTGGACATAAGAGTGTAACTGGTGATTAGAAATTGGTGCACAATCTCTGATAATGCTAGGGTGTAATGCCGAATAAACAATGTAAATACACCAAAAATAATCATCTAAAGCTTATATCTATACAATACATAGTGATATTCCTTTTAAATATGGGACCATGCCAGAAATAGGTATGTGTGAAAAGAATAATAAAAGTGAAAAATAAAATAAAAAGTTCAAAAAAGTGTCCCAAATAACAATGTGTAAAATCCAAAAGAGATCCGGAGGAAGATATATTGCAGGATTCGGGAATATTCGATCCACCTCCCGTGCAGCCCACCACCAAATGGTAAAGATGAAGGCTTACCAGAAAGCCTGCGACCGCCCTTACTCAGGGGGGTCAGAACAAGCTTAGTTGTGGAAATGTCCAGGGATGATGGAGCCTCCGAGTCCTCTCTCACTACATCGGGCAGGCAGCCCACAGCAACGGGAACCCCGAAGAAGAAGTTCACAAGAATTCCCTCAATGTTTCTTCTCGGAAAAGGTCAGATATAAATGAGCCTCAGATCCCAAGAAAAAAATAGAATAGGACTCCAGTAGTGTAGATTGAAAAATTGGGGGCAATTTATTATAACTAGAATGCAGTAAAAGCTTTTAAGACAAAATGACAGTAACAGGAAGGAAAAAACTCCTTTAGCGGTTTAAAAACAAATCGCGCATGCGCGATGCGCATCAACGTTGTGACCCTACGGCCGTTTCGTCACAACTGACGTCATCAGGGGTACGTGATTGCGTACGCGCATGCGCATTAAATAGCTTAACAGCGCTGCCAAAGACGGCGCTATTGGTTGGTTCAGACCAAATTAAAGGCTATAATAGGCTAATCCAAAGCCTATGAGCCACAAGTAACGCCCAATGTATAAATTGATAAGCAAATAAAACGTTGGTAAACGTGCATATAATAGAGAGCCAACCACAACAGCGCCATCTAGTGAACATTTAGCAGAAAACGTTAAGCAAATGACAAAATAAGCTTTCTATGACAAAAAACATTTACCATCTAAAAATTCAATTAAAATTAAAACCGATAATAAATCATCCCAAAAAACAATATTAATGTTATAACTAAATACATTTTAAAACATAAAAATCTAGTGTAGATTATGAAGTGTGTAATGATCAGTAGACTTATCATATTTATATAACATCCTCACTGACAGTGTAACTCTCCCACTGTATTCCTCATATGGGTATCTTCACTAGAAACCCAATTTAAATAAGATGGGCATAGGGGAAGACCATGAGTGCAATAATGGACACTAAATCCATAATCATGGGTAAAGGACCATAAATGTTCACAACAAAAGAAAAAGTTGTTGCACCCCTAAACAAGGAGGGGGAAGGGGGAGGGAGAAATTAAAAAAGCATAAAAATGAATGTATTGAAATAATCTAAAAGGAAAAAAATAATCTAAAAGGAAAAAAAACGAATATGGGAAACCTCCAAATAAAAATAACATGTCACAATCATAAAAGAAAACAGAATTAATAATGGACCCCAATTGATAATGGCCAAACAGATGTCCCAGAAGGGGACATCAACTGTTATTAATAAAACAGTTGATGTCCCATTCAATATTCAAACCACTGGGGGCATGAGAACCCAATCTATAAATCCAGTTGGTCTCGGCTCTAGAGATGGTTCTCTTACCGTTACTGCCACGCCAATGGGGAATATATTTCTCTATACCAATGAAAGTTGTGCCCGTTGGGTCTCGATTATGTACGAGATCATAATGTCTGGAGACACTGTGCTTATCGAAGCCCTGTTTTATATTGGTGATATGCTCACCCAGCCTCACATGCAATTTTCTAACAGTGCGTCCAACATATTCCAGCCCACAAGGGCACCTCAGGAGATAAACGACACATTTGGTAGTACACGTAATCAGTGATTTAATAGGATATGTTAAACCCGTATTGACTGAAGTAAATTCAGTCAGTCTCCTGTCCTTTAATGTGTTGACCTTACACACTACACATTTTCTACATGGAGAGAAACCCTTGAGGTCACCAAAAAAGGTCAACCGCACAGGTGGGTCTGGGACATTGGGTGCCAACGTATGTCTAAAACTGGTGGCTCCCCTAAACAAAACCCGTGGTCTATCCGACAATAAGGGCCCGAGGATCCGGTCATTTTTAATAACTGACCAATGTTTTTTTATGATCCTTTTTATGGCCCAATGTTGGCTCGAATAGGTGGTGATGAAGGCAAGTCCGAAATCCTCTCTATTCTCAGTTTGGGGGGAATTATCCATTAATAGGTCCCTTCGATCTCTATTCCCAACCTCTAAGATTAACGAGTCAAGGGTCATTGAATCATAACCCTTGCTCAGGAATCTGGATTTTAAGGTGGATGCTTCCCTATAGAATTGTTCTAGATCTGAACAGTTCCGCCTCAATCTTAAAAATTGTCCTTTAGGGACAGCCGTTAGCCAGGAACGGTGATGACAGGAATCAAGAGGAATGAAGCTGTTCCTGTCAGTTGGCTTGAAGAAAGTGGAGGTGGTAATTCTCCCATTGACAATATTAATAACTAGATCCAAAAAATGGATCTGAGTTGGGCTAGCTTCATGACTGAGCACTATACCCCTGTCGTTATTATTAAGGCCCGAGAGATAGGAATCAACCGATGCCTCATCGCCATCCCAAATAAATAGGACATCGTCGATAAATCTTTTCCACATGACAAGCTGGTCAGGCTTGTCATGTAGAACTATATCTTCCTCCCATTTAGCCATGAAGAGGTTGGCCATACTGGGGGCAAACTTAGCCCCCATGGCCACCCCCTTCACTTGCAAATAATGTGCACCATTATACCAAAAATGGTTGTGCTCCATTGAGAAGTCCAATAGCTCCATCACAAAGTTACATTGTGTGATGGAGATATTGGAGTCCCGAAAGAGGAAGTGTCGCACCGCCTCATGTCCCAATTGATGGGAAATCGAGGTATAAAGCGACGCGACATCAGCTGTCACTAGCGTATAGGTGTCCTTCCATTCCACCTCACTTAGTATATTAAGGACATGTTTAGTGTCCTTAAGAAATGAAGGTGTGCCCATCACCAGTGGCTGAAGATAAAAGTCAATATATTTACCAATACGTGATGTAATAGAATCTATGCCACTGATGATGGGCCTACCCGGAGGATTCACCAAGGTTTTGTGGACCTTAGGCAAAATGTAAATGACAGGTAGTCGGGGGGCCAAGGGAACCAAATGTTCCTTTTCTTTTTTATTTAGGATCCCCATATCGTATCCTTTTTCTATTAATGCACTCAGTTCGCGTTTATACGCGGCTGTCGGATCCGATGGCAGGGGACAATAGGTGTCCGTATCAGATAAGATTCTAGCCATTTCATTGGCATAAGAATCTTTATCAAGAATGACAATGGCCCCACCTTTATCCGCGGGGCGTATGATAATGTCCTTCCTGTTGCATAAAGTTTCAAACCCTACTTTAATATTTTGCTGAGTTTGCACTGATCTTAGTTTTAACTTAGTCAGATCACTCAACACCAAGTCTCGAAAAATGCTGATATTGGGTGCTGTATTACCGGGTGGATTAAACAGCGAAGCATTAGATAAACCAGAATGAACCACCACTGATGCTTCTCTGGTTAATTGTCTGGATGAGTTACTCATAATGTACCTTTTAATGTTAAGTTTACGAGTATACTTTTGTACATCGATAAACGTCTGAAACTTGTCCAAATTACGAGGAGGGACATATTTCAAACCCTTATTGAGAGTGATAAGCTCATCCTTTGTGAGTTCTTTGGTGCTTAAATTAATAATGCCATTGGTGTCTAAATTCTCCTCCTTTTTGGGGTGAAGCTTCCTCCCCCCTCTGCACCCTCTCTTGCATCGCCATTTCTTTTGTTTCTTTTGTTACTTGTGGCTCATAGGCTTTGGATTAGCCTATTATAGCCTTTAATTTGGTCTGAACCAACCAATAGCGCCGTCTTTGGCAGCGCTGTTAAGCTATTTAATGCGCATGCGCGTACGCAATCACGTACCCCTGATGACGTCAGTTGTGACGAAACGGCCGTAGGGTCACAACGTTGATGCGCATCGCGCATGCGCGATTTGTTTTTAAACCGCTAAAGGAGTTTTTTCCTTCCTGTTACTGTCATTTTGTCTTAAAAGCTTTTACTGCATTCTAGTTATAATAAATTGCCCCCAATTTTTCAATCTACACTACTGGAGTCCTATTCTATTTTTTTCTTGGGATCTGAGGCTCATTTATATCTGACCTTTTCCGAGAAGAAACATTGAGGGAATTCTTGTGAACTTCTTCTTCGGGGTTCCCGTTGCTGTGGGCTGCCTGCCCGATGTAGTGAGAGAGGACTCGGAGGCTCCATCATCCCTGGACATTTCCACAACTAAGCTTGTTCTGACCCCCCTGAGTAAGGGCGGTCGCAGGCTTTCTGGTAAGCCTTCATCTTTACCATTTGGTGGTGGGCTGCACGGGAGGTGGATCGAATATTCCCGAATCCTGCAATATATCTTCCTCCGGATCTCTTTTGGATTTTACACATTGTTATTTGGGACACTTTTTTGAACTTTTTATTTTATTTTTCACTTTTATTATTCTTTTCACACATACCTATTTCTGGCATGGTCCCATATTTAAAAGGAATATCACTATGTATTGTATAGATATAAGCTTTAGATGATTATTTTTGGTGTATTTACATTGTTTATTCGGCATTACACCCTAGCATTATCAGAGATTGTGCACCAATTTCTAATCACCAGTTACACTCTTATGTCCAGCGCTACACTGATTGCTGTATATTTGATCTTTGCCTTATATCGAGGTTATAGTGTTTAGCAGCAGGATTTTACTCAATCTTTGTCACTTACGATTCATTTATTTTTCACATCTTCACATTTATGCACGTAGCGCGGTTCCTTATTTATTTATAGTTTCTGTATTTTCGATATCTAGAGCTGCAGCTTGTGCGTGTCTTCTATCCTTAAGATGGATATATTTGAGTATAGGTCCCAGGTAGTTACGGACACCACAGGTGTCTTTGATGGAAGGGAGGATCTGAGGGACGATTTGGGAGGGTGTTTCCTCAGACTTAAAAACCTCACCATCACGGAAGTACATCTAAGATGGGACATTGCGTATTTGGAGGAATACATAAAAGAGAATATGGTTCCCAGGAGCCTGAGATGGGAGGTTAATCCCCAGAAGGAGGATAAAGAACTAGCTGAGTGGTTTAAGTATTTTAATGAGGCAGGAGTGGGCTTTTTGCAATTTTTGGTGGCAAAAAAGAAACGCAGGCTCACTATGCTGGATCTAGAAATTAATGATATTAAAACAAGGCTTACCCCCTTTAAAGATGACCAGGAATATTCTCGTAGATCTGAGGCTTTAAAAACCATACTTATTAAAGAAGAAGGTGAGCAAAAGCAGAAGAAAAGGAGGAAGTACAATAGGGATGCTAAGGACTATAAAGATAACTTGGTCTTTAAATGGCAGATACCTCCCCCTATTGATCCCTCTACCACTTCTGTTGGTCATGAGCCACAACCCTTGGCAGTGACTCAAGAAACAAGGGTCCCTGTCTCCAATACAATATATCATAATCACCCTCAATCTTTTAGAGGGAGAAAGCCACAACGACACCATAGTCAGTCTAGAAATATGAGAGAGAGTAATAATTCTCTCCCTCGCTCATATCGGCACTCACCTCCACCTTGGAGACAGGATGGCCGAATGAACTATCAAGGTCGTAATAGTGATCGTCACCGTTTTAACCAGCATAACCTTAGAGCTGGACGTCGCCAATATGATGACGAACACGAACAATATGGTGCCAATATCAATACTGGAAACAGATTTCTGCCTTTGTTGAACACCACTGATGACAACACGTTGGACTTAGGCAGTAATCGTAATAATACTGGCCCTCCTCCAGGCCAATATATAGGAGAAAACCAAGTTAGACGGGATTTTCAATTGGCCAGCAGAGGGAGAAACAAAAGAAATGGCGATGCAAGAGAGGGTGCAGAGGGGGGAGGAAGCTTCACCCCAAAAAGGAGGAGAATTTAGACACCAATGGCATTATTAATTTAAGCACCAAAGAACTCACAAAGGATGAGCTTATCACTCTCAATAAGGGTTTGAAATATGTCCCTCCTCGTAATTTGGACAAGTTTCAGACGTTTATCGATGTACAAAAGTATACTCGTAAACTTAACATTAAAAGGTACATTATGAGTAACTCATCCAGACAATTAACCAGAGAAGCATCAGTGGTGGTTCATTCTGGTTTATCTAATGCTTCGCTGTTTAATCCACCTGGTAATACAGCACCCAATATCAGCATTTTTCGAGACTTGGTGTTGAGTGATCTGACTAAGTTAAAACTAAGATCAGTGCAAACTCAGCAAAATATTAAAGTAGGGTTTGAAACTTTATGCAACAGGAAGGACATTATCATACGCCCCGCGGATAAAGGTGGGGCCATTGTCATTCTTGATAAAGATTCTTATGCCAATGAAATGGCTAGAATCTTATCTGATACGGACACCTATTGTCCCCTGCCATCGGATCCGACAGCCGCGTATAAACGCGAACTGAGTGCATTAATAGAAAAAGGATACGATATGGGGATCCTAAATAAAAAAGAAAAGGAACATTTGGTTCCCTTGGCCCCCCGACTACCTGTCATTTACATTTTGCCTAAGGTCCACAAAACCTTGGTGAATCCTCCGGGTAGGCCCATCATCAGTGGCATAGATTCTATTACATCACGTATTGGTAAATATATTGACTTTTATCTTCAGCCACTGGTGATGGGCACACCTTCATTTCTTAAGGACACTAAACATGTCCTTAATATACTAAGTGAGGTGGAATGGAAGGACACCTATACGCTAGTGACAGCTGATGTCGCGTCGCTTTATACCTCGATTTCCCATCAATTGGGACATGAGGCGGTGCGACACTTCCTCTTTCGGGACTCCAATATCTCCATCACACAATGTAACTTTGTGATGGAGCTATTGGACTTCTCAATGGAGCACAACCATTTTTGGTATAATGGTGCACATTATTTGCAAGTGAAGGGGGTGGCCATGGGGGCTAAGTTTGCCCCCAGTATGGCCAACCTCCTCATGGCTAAATGGGAGGAAGATATAGTTCTACATGACAAGCCTGACCAGCTTGTCATGTGGAAAAGATTTATCGACGAAGTCCTATTTATTTGGGATGGCGATGAGGCATCGGTTGATTCCTATCTCTCGGGCCTTAATAATAACGACAGGGGTATAGTGCTCAGTCATGAAGCTAGCCCAACTCAGATCCATTTTTTGGATCTAGTTATTAATATTGTCAATGGGAGAATTACCACCTCCACTTTCTTCAAGCCAACTGACAGGAACAGCTTCATTCCTCTTGATTCCTGTCATCACCGTTCCTGGCTAACGGCTGTCCCTAAAGGACAATTTTTAAGATTGAGGCGGAACTGTTCAGATCTAGAACAATTCTATAGGGAAGCATCCACCTTAAAATCCAGATTCCTGAGCAAGGGTTATGATTCAATGACCCTTGACTCGTTAATCTTAGAGGTTGGGAATAGAGATCGAAGGGACCTATTAATGGATAATTCCCCCCAAACTGAGAATAGAGAGGATTTCGGACTTGCCTTCATCACCACCTATTCGAGCCAACATTGGGCCATAAAACGGATCATAAAAAAACATTGGTCAGTTATTAAAAATGACCGGATCCTCGGGCCCTTATTGTCGGATAGACCACGGGTTTTGTTTAGGGGAGCCACCAGTTTTAGACATACGTTGGCACCCAATGTCCCAGACCCACCTGTGCGGTTGACCTTTTTTGGTGACCTCAAGGGTTTCTCTCCATGTAGAAAATGTGTAGTGTGTAAGGTCAACACATTAAAGGACAGGAGACTGACTGAATTTACTTCAGTCAATACGGGTTTAACATATCCTATTAAATCACTGATTACGTGTACTACCAAATGTGTCGTTTATCTCCTGAGGTGCCCTTGTGGGCTGGAATATGTTGGACGCACTGTTAGAAAATTGCATGTGAGGCTGGGTGAGCATATCACCAATATAAAACAGGGCTTCGATAAGCACAGTGTCTCCAGACATTATGATCTCGTACATAATCGAGACCCAACGGGCACAACTTTCATTGGTATAGAGAAATATATTCCCCATTGGCGTGGCAGTAACGGTAAGAGAACCATCTCTAGAGCCGAGACCAACTGGATTTATAGATTGGGTTCTCATGCCCCCAGTGGTTTGAATATTGAATGGGACATCAACTGTTTTATTAATAACAGTTGATGTCCCCTTCTGGGACATCTGTTTGGCCATTATCAATTGGGGTCCATTATTAATTCTGTTTTCTTTTATGATTGTGACATGTTATTTTTATTTGGAGGTTTCCCATATTCGTTTTTTTTCCTTTTAGATTATTTTTTTTCCTTTTAGATTATTTCAATACATTCATTTTTATGCTTTTTTAATTTCTCCCTCCCCCTTCCCCCTCCTTGTTTAGGGGTGCAACAACTTTTTCTTTTGTTGTGAACATTTATGGTCCTTTACCCATGATTATGGATTTAGTGTCCATTATTGCACTCATGGTCTTCCCCTATGCCCATCTTATTTAAATTGGGTTTCTAGTGAAGATACCCATATGAGGAATACAGTGGGAGAGTTACACTGTCAGTGAGGATGTTATATAAATATGATAAGTCTACTGATCATTACACACTTCATAATCTACACTAGATTTTTATGTTTTAAAATGTATTTAGTTATAACATTAATATTGTTTTTTGGGATGATTTATTATCGGTTTTAATTTTAATTGAATTTTTAGATGTTAAATGTTTTTTGTCATAGAAAGCTTATTTTGTCATTTGCTTAACGTTTTCTGCTAAATTTTCACTAGATGGCGCTGTTGTGGTTGGCTCTCTATTATATGCACGTTTACCAACGTTTTATTTGCTTATCAATTTATACATTGGGCGTTACTTGTGGCTCATAGGCTTTGGATTAGCCTATTATAGCCTTTAATTTGGTCTGAACCAACCAATAGCGCCGTCTTTGGCAGCGCTGTTAAGCTATTTAATGCGCATGCGCGTACGCAACCACGTACCCCTGATGACGTCAGTTGTGACGAAACGGCCGTAGGGTCACAACGTTGATGCGCATCGCGCATGCGCGATTTGTTTTTAAACCGCTAAAGGAGTTTTTTCCTTCCTGTTACTGTCATTTTGTCTTAAAAGCTTTTACTGCATTCTAGTTATAATAAATTGCCCCCAATTTTTCAATCTACACTACTGGAGTCCTATTCTATTTTTTTCTTGGGATCTGAGGCTCATTTATATCTGACCTTTTCCGAGAAGAAACATTGAGGGAATTCTTGTGAACTTCTTCTTCGGGGTTCCCGTTGCTGTGGGCTGCCTGCCCGATGTAGTGAGAGAGGACTCGGAGGCTCCATCATCCCTGGACATTTCCACAACTAAGCTTGTTCTGACCCCCCTGAGTAAGGGCGGTCGCAGGCTTTCTGGTAAGCCTTCATCTTTACCATTTGGTGGTGGGCTGCACGGGAGGTGGATCGAATATTCCCGAATCCTGCAATATATCTTCCTCCGGATCTCTTTTGGATTTTACACATTGTTATTTGGGACACTTTTTTGAACTTTTTATTTTATTTTTCACTTTTATTATTCTTTTCACACATACCTATTTCTGGCATGGTCCCATATTTAAAAGGAATATCACTATGTATTGTATAGATATAAGCTTTAGATGATTATTTTTGGTGTATTTACATTGTTTATTCGGCATTACACCCTAGCATTATCAGTGAGTGTTGGCATCTGTTTATTGGATTTAGAGAAAAATTGCTCCTCCAGTCCCATCGGGATGGTCTCGGCCCCTGAGGCAAACAGCATCAGCCGAGCCGATGAGCCCATCGGATACAGGCACATAGAGCCAACCAGAAGTTGCATCTGGGCAGCTATGCTGCAGCTGCTCCAGTTTAAACATGGGGGGCTTAGTGTTCCATAGTAATCGCCGGAAAAGGGTGTTTACCGCTCTAAAGATTTTAAGGTGTATCACGAGGAGCGTGTTATAGAGAAAATATAGCAGCTGGGGCATTAAGATAATTTTAATTAGGTTGGCTTTACCTGCCAGTGACAATTTAAGGTTATTTTATGTATTAATCTTATCCCGAAAGCGGACAGTAGGGGATGTACATTTAGGGAGCAATACTCTGTGAGTCAGGGCAAAACCTGTATACTTAGGTATTTGAAGTTGGTAACTACTGGGATGGGACAAGAATCAGGGAGTTCCACCTCCCACTCCTCGTCCAGCATCGTGAGGGCCGATTTAGACCAGTTTATGGTCAGGCCAGAGTAGTGACCAAACTCCGAGATTATGGACATGACCCCCTTTAATGAGTGGTTGGAATCCCCCAGGAAGAGCATCATGTCATCCGCATATAGCATGATATTTTCATGCATAGCACCATACTGGAACCCACGGACCTGGGTGCTGGCCCTCACCAATGCTGCCAATGGTTCTATGGCTATTGCAAAGAGCAGGGGAGACAGCGGTCAACCCTGTCATGTTCCCCTGCCCAGAGCAAAAGCAGGTGACATCCTGTCTGCCACGCTGATGGACACCTGCGGGGAAGCATATAGCAACTTAACCCAGGCAACAAACCAGTCCCCAAAGCCAAACTTGGATAGCACTGCCCATAGATACCTCCAACTGACGCTATCGAACGCCTTATTGGCGTAGAGAGACAGAAGAGCTCTGTGACCCCCATTGTCTGCTTGCAGTTGCATGTTAAGGAAGAGTCTCCTAAGGTTGGTAGCCATGGACTTGGGTGATCTGGGTGGATCAGGGCCGTCTTTAAGACAGGGCAAAAGGGGCAGCTGCCCTGGGCCCTATCATTGTTGTGGGGCCCAAAGTAGCTGCTTCATAGTTGTCAATGCTGCCCAGCTCTGCCCTATTGTTGTGTACAGATGACGCACCTGCAGACCCGGGGTTTACATGTAAATAACCGGCATTCATATGTAAATAATGGCGGCATTACTAAGTAAATAGTTGCGGCCTGCGGCATTGATATGTAAATAAAGGCGACATTCATATGTATATCATGCTTCCCTGCAGTGAGGAGATGATGTGCTGTAACCTCTAGCAACCAATCAGTGAACAGTATTACTGTACAGTAATCTCTAACAACCAATTAACAATTAGCCAATTTTGCTGTAACCTGTAGCAACTAATCAGTGAGCCGTAATGTGTGCTGTAACCTCTAGCAACCGGTTAGTAAGCAGTAATGATATGTTGTAACCGCTGGTAACCAATCGCAATTGCTGCCTGATCTGATACAGTAACTGATTTTAAGTCTAGCTGCTATTTATTGTATGTCTCAGAGCAGGTGGAGAGTGAAATTGCATGGGGGGGAGGGCCCAAGAAAATTTTTGCCCAGGGTCCAATCAATATTAAAGAAGGCCCTGGGGTGGATAATAGAGGATACTATCCCGTTGACCCGAAGCGCCAGGACCTTTGCAAGAATTTTTACATCGCTCTGAATCAGTGAAATGGGTCTGTAGGAGCCTGACTTAACACTGAAGAAATGGCTGCACTCCAAGATCCATCAAAATTCTTATTTAATGAACGAACATCCCAAGTGTTACAAACATTTCAAATGGTAGATGCGTTTCACACACTAACAGGTGCGCTTATTCATTAGTCATCTTAATGAATAAGCGCACCTGTTAGTGCGTGAAATGCGTCTACCATTTTGAACTGTTTGTAACACTTGGGATGTTCGTTCAATTTAATAATAATTTTGATGGATCTTGGAGTGTAGCCATTTCTTCAGTGTTGATCGTATGCAGAGGCGAGCCGAGGCGGGCACCCGTGATATCATTAGACTTCCTGTCTCACCTGGAGCAGCGAGTTCTTTTGTTATGAGCCTGGGTCAACTGGATCCTTCTCTGGCTTACGCAACAATATCACATTCCCACTGATCATCTTTGAGATGTTGCTACAACTTGATTGGAGTCCACCTGTGGTAAATTCAGTTGATTGGACGTGATTTGGAAATGCACACACCTGTCTCTATAAGGTCCCACAGTTAACAATGCATGTCAGAGCACAAGCCATGAAGTCCAAGGAATTGTCTGTAGACCTCCAAGACAGGATTGTATCAAGGCACAGATCTGGGGAAGGGTACAGAAAAATGTCTTCAGCATTGAAGGTCCCAATGAGCACAGTGACCTCCATCATCCTTAAATGGAAGAAGTTTGGAACCACCAGGACTCTTCCTAGAGCAGGCTGCCGGCCAAACTGAGCAATCAGAGGAGAAGGGTTTTAGTCAGAGAGGTGACCAAGAACCTGATGCTCTCTCTGACAGAGCTCCAGTGTTTCTCTGTGGAGAGAGGAGAACCTTCCAGAAGAACAACCATCTCTGCATCACTCCACCAATCAGGCCTGTATGGGAGAGTGGCCAGACGGAAGCCACTACTCGATGAAAGACACATGACAGCCCACCTGGAGTTTGGCAAAAAGCACCTGAAGGGCTCTCAGACCATGAGAAACAAAATTCTCTGGTCTGACAAAACAAAGATTGAACTCTTTGGCCTGAAGGGAAAGCGCCATGTCTAGAGGAAACCAGGCACCGCTCATCACCTGGCCGATATCATCCCTACAGTAAAGCATGGTGGTGGCAGCATCATGCTGTGGGGATGTTCTTCAGTGGCAGGAACTGTGAGACTAGTCAGGATCGAGGCAAAGGTGAATGCAGCAATGTACAGTGACATGGTTGATGAAAACCTGCTCCAGAGCGCTCTGGACCTTACACTGGGGCAAAGGTTCATCTTCCAACAGGACAACAACCCTAAGCACACAGAGAAGTGGCTACAGGACAACTCTGTGATTATCCTTGAGTGGCCCAGCCAGAGCCCAGACTTGAACCCAATTGAACATCTCTGGAGAGATCTGAAAATGGCTGTACACCGACACTCCCTATCCAACTTGATGGAGCTTGAGAGGTCCTGCAAAGAAGAATGGGAGAAAATGCCCAAAAATAGGTGTGCCAAGCTTGTAGCATCATACTCAAAAAGGCTTGAGGCTGTAATTGGTGCCAAAGATGCTTCAACAAATTATTGGGCAAAGGCTGTGAATACATGGGATTTTTTTCATTTTTTATTTTTAATAAATATGCAAAAATGTCAAAACAAAATTCTTACACATTGTTATTATGGGGTATTGTTTGTAGAGTTTTGAGGAAAATAATGAATTTAATCCATTTTGGAATAAGGCTGTAACATAACAAAATGTGGAAAAAGTAAAGTGCTGTGAATACTTTCTGAATGCACTGTATATAATATGTTATTATTATTA
This sequence comes from Aquarana catesbeiana, assembly GCF_042186555.1. NCBI lineage: Eukaryota > Metazoa > Chordata > Amphibia > Anura > Ranidae > Aquarana > Aquarana catesbeiana. Next base: position 241,725,109 of record NC_133331.1, on the reverse strand, counting down.
TTATTTTTTTTAGCAAAGATCCTAGAGAATAAAATGGTGGCTGTGGCAATTTTTATGTCACATGGTATTTGCACAGTAGTTTTTCAAATGCAATTGTTTTGGAAAAACTACACTTTAATTGTATTGCAAAAAAACACAATACATAACCACATTTGGTAAAATATAAATTACGCTGAGTAAATAGATACCTACCATGTCACGCTTTAAAATTTGTGTACACTTGTGAAATGGCTAAGATACTTACAAATCTCCATAGGTGACGCTTTAAACATTTTTACAGGTTACCAGTTTAGAGTTACTGTACAAAAGAACTAAAATTATTGCTCCCTCTCGCTATAAATGTTTGCAGCAATACCCCACATGTGTGGTTTGAACACTGTTTACATATGTATGCTGTCCAGTTCTGGGCACCAGTCCTCAGGAAGGATGTACTGGAAATGGAGCGAGTACAAAGAAGGGCAACAAAGCTAATAAAGGGTCTGGAGGATCTTAGTTATGAGGAAAGGTTGCAAGCACTGAACTTATTCAGTGGAGAAGAGATGCTTGAGAGGGGATATGATTTCAATTTACAAATACTGTACTGGTGACCCCACAATAGGGATAAAACTTTTTCGCAGAAGAGAGAGTTTAATAAGACTCGTGGCCACTCATTACAATTAGAAGAAAAGAGGTTTAACCTTAAACTACGTAGAGGGTTCTTTACTGTAAGAGCGGCAAGGATGTGGAATTCCCTTCCACAGGCGGTGGTCTCAGCGGGGAGCATTGATAGCTTCAAGAAACTATTAGATAATCACCTGAATGACCGCAACATACAGGGATATATAATGTAATACTGACACATAATCACACACATAGGTTGGACTTGATGGACTTGTGTCTTTTTTCAACCTCTCCTACTATGTAACTATGTGTGTGCAGCCTACGTATGCGTTTGCTTCTGTGCATAAGCATGGGGGGGGGCTTTAAAAAAATGTATTATTTTTTTTAAATGTTTGCACTGTCCCTTTTAAACTTTTTTTTCTTTAGTTTTTTTTGTTTAGTTTCGTTTCGTTTCTTTCGTTTTTTTAATTATCACTTTTGTTGCTATCACAAGAAATGTAAATAACATTTTGTGATAACAATAAAGCATGACAGGTCCTCTTTATGACTCTAAAATGCATCAGATCCAAAAAAACATTGATCTGATGCTTCCCCCCTAAAAAATGGCAGTGTTTACATTTGCCCTAAACTGGAATTGATGTCATGCTGTCGATTCCGGTTTCCTAGATCATAGAGATGACCAGAGACATTCTGGTCCCTGTTCACCTCTGGCCAGCCGCACAAATTGCCGGATTGTTTCCTGGGCTCGCCGGTAAGCCCAACAAACACTGGAGCCACAGTAAACCATATAGCATCGGTAAACCGCTTCAAAACCGTAATGTATTGAGGTCTACATTCTGTATATTACCAATTCCTAAGGGTATTTAAACTTTTAAGCACAACTGTATAAGTGAAGGCAAAACATTTTTTAAGCTTTGGATTGAGTGGAGGGTGATTGGAACCCCATTTGATTTTTGTTTTTTACAAGTAGAAAAACCCTTTTAGTTTTTTATTGCTGTGTGTGCCCCTGTAAGGCTCAACTCACGTCTATGCATATTGCTTTTGAGCATTTCTGCAGTGCTTTTTGCGGTGCTTGTCGCGTTCTTGGACATGCGTTTTTACATCGATTTTGCAGCAATTTGCATTTTTTTACACTGTATGTAGCTGGTTGCTAAGGAGGGGGTCGGGAAGCCACGTCTTTAACAACCAATGAGTTATCAGCTGTCAGCGGGATTCCCTGCTGAATGTAAAAAAAAAAAATTGAAAAAGAAAATTGTGAAAAAATCGTGAAAAAAAACAGTGTGGGGTCTCCCCAGGTCCATACCAGGCCCTTGGGTTTAGTATGGATGTGGAGGGGACCCCCCCCATGGCAATTTTTTTTAAAAATGGCATGGGGTCCCCCCCAAAATCCATACTAGACCCTTATCCGAGCATGCGGACAGGTAAGGGAGGGGACGAGCGAGCGCCCCCCCCCCCCCAACCATACCAGGCCGCATGTCCTCAACATGGGAGGTCGGTGCTCTGGGGCAGGGGAGCCTCTGCATCCCCCACCTAAAAGCACCTTGCCCTCATGTTGATGGGAACAAGGGCCTCTACCCAACAACCCTTGCCTGGTGGTTGTTGGGTCTGCGGCTGGAGTGCTTATTGGAATCTGGAAGCCCCCCTTTAACAAGGGGGCCCCCAGATCATGGCCTCCTCCCCATGTGGTACGTTGTACCAAAAAAAAAAGTAGTGTAGTGTGCAAAAAATACAGTTGACAGTTTATGACAAGTCTGTTATTAAAAACACCTTCTTCCCCGCTTCTTCCTCCGGCCTTCCTTCATCTTCTCCCACATCTTCCTCCTTCTCTTTCTCCCGCTCTTTTTCTTTCTCCGGTGTTCTTCCTCTGCCACCGCCGACCCTCCTGCTGATCTGTCCACGCCGATGTCAAGCATTTCTTAGATAACAATGGGGGCATGGCGATCGGATAACAGCATATGGAGGCCCCGCCCCCTTTTGAAGTCATGGACCCATCATGCCCCGGGCGGTGACTGATAAGCCCCCCGCCCGCAGACCCTGACAACCACTGGGCAAGGGTTGTCGGGAAGAGGCCCTTGTCCCCATCAACCTGGGGGCAAGGTGCTTTGGGGTGCAGAGCCCCCCCCTGCCCCAAAGCACCCACCCCCCATGTTGAGGGCATGTGGACTGGTATGGTTCAGGAGAGGGGACGCTCGCTCATCACCTCCCTTTCCTGACCTGCCGGGCTGCATGCTCGGAGAAGAGTCTGGTATGAATTTTGGGGGGACCCCGCACCCTTTTTTCAAAAAATTTTGGCGTGGGGGGGGGGTGTGTATCCATACAAGACTCAAAGGCCTGGTATGGACCTGGGGGCAGGACCCCACGCTGTTTTTTTTTTCACAATTTTTTTTTTTTAACCGGCAATTCTTTTAATTTACATTAAGTGGGGAAGCCTGCTGACAGCTGATGACTCATCGGTTGTTAAGGACATGGTGGCCGGCTTTCTGGCCCCCTCCTTGGCAACCAGTTATATACAGTGTAAAAAAAAAAAAGCAAATTGCGGCAAAATCACGGTAAAGCACTGCAGAAACGCTCAAAAGCAACATGCATAGATGTGAAATCGAGCCTTAGTCCTCTTTACCATTATCACCAAAAGTGAAAGTAAAAGAAAATTCCAAAATCTGGGTTGTCCCTAGAACAGGAATAGTGGGGATAACTTCCAATGGGGACACTAGTTCTGGTGACTGTGATGACAACCCGGGATTCCCTCACTTTAGAGGGATTTTCTCTCACTTCCCCTTTTGCCTTAATTTAGGTTCATCATAAACAGCACCTAATGGGGGTTTATCTACTTCAGATGCTTATTCCCTTATTGCTGCTAAAGTCTGTTGTTTTATCAGAAATGATAAAAGTTCCAGTTTCTAGGCAGAAGCAATGAGAACCTATAAGCAGACATTTATCCAGGCTAAAGCCTTGTACACACGATCCAATTGTTGGCCAACCGAGTATCTGGTTTTTGTCTTCAGGGCGTGTGCCTGGCTCTTGTCTTGCATACTAAAGGCACACAATTGTCGGCCAACAAACATGTGAACGTAGTGACGTACTACGAGGAATTTCTGCTCTTGAGCACCACCCTTTGGGCCCCTTCTGCTAATTTCGTGTTTGGTGAGCACTGATTCTGAGCATGCGTGTTTGTACTTTTAACTTGTGTGATGGACTTGTGTACTGACGATACGAAAATCAGACAACAGACCGTTGTCTGCTGAAAACTTACTAGCCTGCCATCCAACATTTGTTGGCCGAAGGTGGACAACAATTGTCAGATGGAGCGTACTAACGGTCAGATTTTAGGACTAAGGTCTGTCAACAGACAATCCCCTGCCAACAATGGGATCGTTTGTACGAGGCTTAAGGCTCCATACACACTATTAGATTTTCTGCAGATTTTTGTCTTCAGATTTACCAATATCATATAATATGAGGTCAAACCTTAATGCCGCGTACACACGACCGGACTTTCCGGCAGAAAAGGTCCGACAATATCGTTCCGTCGGACATTCCGATCATGTGTGGGCTTCATCTGTCTTTTACTTTCTAAAATTCCGACGGACCTAGAAATAAACGCATTTTTAAAACAGCTTACCTGTAAAATCCTTTTCTTGGAGTAAATCACGGGACACAGAGCACCATAATAATGACTATGTGGGTTATATGCTTACCTTTAGGTGATTGGACACTGGCAACCAATAGTAAGACGGTTCCTCCCATATAACCCCTCCTATACCGGAAGTACCTCCATTTTGTAGCAAGCAATGACGATCTCAGAAAGAGGGGAGGGACCTCTGTGTCCCGTGATGTACTCCAAGAAAAGGATTTTACAGGTAAGCTGTTTTAAAAATCTGTTTTTCTTTATCGTACATCACGGGACACAGAGCACCATAATATGTGGGATGTCCTAAAGCAATGCACCTGAGGGGGGGGGAACACATTATCCCTAAGCCCAACGGGCCTGAGACTATAAAGCTGCCTGCAACACGCTGTGGCCAAAAACAGTCTCTCTTTGAGATCTCATATCCACCTGGTAAAACCTGGTGAACGTATGAACTGAAGACCAAGCGGCCGCTTTGCAAACCTGAGCCATAGACACCTGTTGGCGTACTGCCCATGATGCACTAATCCCTCTAGTGGAGTGTGCTTTTAAATCCCAAGGTGGAACCCTGTGCTTTAATCCATACGCCTGGATAATAGTCTGGCGAATCCACCTGGATATAGTTGAACTTGTTGCCGGCTGTCCTTTCTTAGGACCCTCTGGCAAGACAAAAAAACAGTCAGTCTTCTGAAAGGGAGCTGACATCTTCAAGTAAATTTTGATTGCCCTCACCACATCCAGTGTGTGAAGCGACCTTTCCTCCCTAGTCTTAGGGTTTTGGAAAAAAGGAAGGTAAAATGATATCCTGATTCAAATGAAATTTGGAAACCACCTTCGGTAGAAAATCCGGACGAGGGCGCATGACCACTCTGTCCTGATGAAGAATCATAAAAGGTTCTTTGCAAGAAAGGGCGGCCAATTCAGACACCCTTCTAGCCGATGTTATAGCCACCAAAAAAACTAATTTTCCGGTCAATAGGACAAAAGGAATATGCCTAATAGGTTCAAACGGTTGACTCTGTAAGGCTGACAGTACCAAATTTAGGTCCCAGGGACATAAAGGTGGTTTAACCGGCGGCCTCAGGTGTGTTACTCCCTTGACAAAGGTTCGCACCAAAGAATGGGATGCAATCGGTCTTTGGAAAAAAAACGATAAGGCCGAAATCTGTCCCTTAATTGTCCCTAAAGCGAGCTGCAAGTCTACTCCTGTTTGAAGAAAAACTCTTCCAATCGTATACCTACGAGGGTTCTATTTCCTCTCCTCACACCAAGAAATGTACGACTTCCAGACTCTATAATAGATAGCTCTAGAAACTGACTTTCTAGCGTTTATCAAGGTAGACAAGACTGAACCCATAATACCACGGTCTTTCAATAGTCTGGTCTCAATAGCCAAGCCATCAAATTCAGCAACCGTAAAGAAGGATGGAATATGGGTCCTTGAGACAACAGGTCTGGACGGCATGGAAGGACCAATGGGTCCCCTACTGCCAACTTTACAATCTCCGAGTTCCAGGATCTCCGGGGCCACGCTGGGGCCACTAGGATCACTGGTTTTTGCTCCTCCTGTATTCTGCGTAATAAGTGCAGCAGAATTTGGATCGGGGGAAAGGCATATATCAGAGAATACTGATCCCAAGGAACTACTAATGCGTCTATCCCGACAGCAAGCGGATCCTTGGTCCTGGAGACAAACCTGTCCAGCTTGGCATTGAATCTGGATTCAATCTTGGCCAGCAGATCCACATCTGGGGTCCCCCAGTATTGGCAGATCTGTAGAAAAACCTTGGGGTGCAGGGACCATTCCCCTGGCAACGATTTCTGGCAACTTAGGAAATCTGCCTGCCAATTGTCCACCCCCGAGATAAACACTGCCGAAAGGAACGGCACATGTTTTTCTGCCCAAGTCAATATATGGTTTACCTCCCTCTGGGCTGCTCGACTCCTGGTACCTCCCTTGTTGTTGATATATGCCACCACCGTGGAGTTGTCAGACTGGACTCTGACAGGAAGACCCCGCAATCTGGATGTCCAGAATCGCAGAGCCAGACGAGCTGCCCGAATCTCCAATAGATTGATGGGCAGGGTCCTTTCTGTCTGGAACCATATTCCCTGTACAGACCCTTCCTCTAGGACTGCACCCCAGCCGAGAAGACTGGCGTCTGTGGTTATGACTTTCCAGGCTACCGGTAGGAAAGATTTTCCTCTTTTCAAGTTGCTGGTTCTTAACCACCAAGAGAGGTTCCATAGAACCTGTGGAGATAGAGCCGACTTGTCCCAGGCTTTTAGAATACTGTTCTGGAACACTCGAGTGGAACTGTGCATATGGCACTGCGCTGAAGGATGACACCATCTTGCCTAGTAACCTCATGCACAGCCGAATAGAAGGTGTTAGTTCTTTTTTCACCTTCTGTACAAGTTCCACTATGGAGGCGACCTTTAAGGGAGGAAGAAACACCTTTTCTTGAGCAGTGTCCAAGACCAGACCCAGATACACCAAGGCTTGGGTTGGACAAAGAGCTGCCTTGTCCACATTTAGAATCCAACCTAGGTGTTGTAAAACCCGTACTGTTCTTGACACATTTTGAACCAGTATGGAGCGAGAGCATTCTCTTAGAAGAAGATCGTCCAGATATCCTACTACGGAGACCTTCTGAGACCTTAGAGAAGCCAACACTGGGGCCAGAATCTTTGTGAATACCCTGGGGGCCGTGGCCAGACCGAAAGGTAGTGCCACAAATTGGAAATGACTGCCCTCTACAGCGAAGCGTAGGAACCTCTGATGTGGACCGAAAATCGGCACATGAAGGTACGCGTCCTTGATATCTATGGACGCTAAATAGTCTCCCTTTCTCAGGGATTTTATTATTGAACGAATCGACTCCATGCGGAAGGATCGGACGTCTACAAAGAGGTTGAGAGTCTTGAGGTCCAAAATGGGCCTTACTTCCCAATTTGGTTTCGGCACGGTGAATAGGTTTGAGTAAAACCCCTTGAATCTTTCCTCGTGCGGAACCGTTACAATTACCCCCTGCATCAACAGATGCTGTAAAGCTAGGAATAGGCATCTTCTTTTCTCTGGATCTGACGGAACCCTTGAGTACAGAAACTGATTCGGGGGATCCCCCGGAACTCTATTCTGTAACCGTATTTTACAGTGGAAATGACCCATCTGTCTTGAACCAGTTCTTCCCAGGCCTCCCCAAACAGCCGAAGCCTGCCCCCCACCCGTGAGAGCGGGGGCGCCCCTTCACAAGGTAGACTTGGAGCTGGGCTTGGGTGGCTTTTGGGTCCAGGGTTTCTTCTGACCCTGGGGTCTTTTAAAGCCAGACGGCTGAGGCCGTCGATACCCCTTAGGGGAAGAAGCACTAGGTCCTGGAGCATTGGGAATTTTATAAGAGGGTTGCTTCCCTTTCTTTCTAATAGGGAGTAGGGCACTCTTTCCTCCAGAGATCTTTTGGATATATTTATCCAGATCTTCGCCAAACAAGCACTCTCCATGGAATGGAAAAGCTGCAAGTAGCCTTTTACATGGCATCTCAGCAGACCAGTTCTTTAGCCAGAAGACTCTGCACATATGGATTGACAGTAACACAAAACGAGACATCTGTTGAATTGAGTCCTTCAATGCGTCTACTGCAAAACATAAGGCATGAGGAATCTCCGACAATTCCTCAGCAGATTCCTCCTGGCAAGGCAGGCTCTTTACCAACCTTCTAAAGCGATCCTTTTGGCAAATCCCAATAGCTGCAACTGCTGGCTGAACTGCTGCACCAGCCACCGAAAAGGAGGCTTTTAATAAGGACTCTAGCTTCTTATCAGCCGGATCCTTAAATAAACAAAACATTGTGTGCTAGCATAAATATATCATATATTATGAAGTGAATCTGCAGGTAAAACTTCTCAGAGCAATACCAAGAGCCACAGTGTATATATTAAGACAGACCACAGTACAGCATAATATAACAGATTACAAATTATAACACGTCTCCGTGAAGGAAAATATATAAAAAGGGTGAAAAGTTCAATCAAAGATGCAATTGGAATCCAAATCGCATGAAAATCGCTTAATTCAGTTCATGGGAAACGGAATCGCAAGGAGAGATATGTGAGAAAGGTAAGCCGTTCCTTTGGTGTATCACATCAAGATGGAAAGGTGCAAGATGTAGGAACACTTCCAAGCCACCAATAGTTCCGAAGGAGTAATTATGGATGTACTCTTACCAAACTTGTTGGACCTCCTATGTAGCGAGGTCATACAGGCCTGCAGATATAACCAGGGCCGGATTAACATAGGGGCTGGTGGAGCTGCAGCTCCAGGCCCCTCCCTCAATATAGGCCCATGCCAGTGGCTTATGAATATCTGTGTGCCTGAAGGAAGAGGAGGCCTCTGTGCACACATGGAGGAGACAAGAGTCAGTGCAGCCGAGTCCTGTCTCTGTCGATGCCTCCTGACTCCTATCACATGATCTGTTCACTCACACAGATCCTCCTCAGTGTCTGGGAGCTGCCTGGGGGAGGGGCGCTGATGTTCTAACCAGCAGGAGCCCGGGAGGAAGGACATCTACCATGCTGTTGTTGAGATAAGGTTAGTACATTTGTTAGGAAGGTGTTTTATTGTGCTAGGGGAAAGACTGCTGCTTCCCCCCATGTAATGTGCCCAGTGCCCACCATGTCATGTGCATTGCAGTGCCCCCATGTAATGTGCTGTGCCCACCATGTCATGTCATGTGCATTGCAGTGCCCCCCATGTAATGTGCTGTGCCCACCATGTCATGTCATGTGCATTGCAGTGCCCCCCATGTAATGTGCTGTGCCCACCATGTCATGTGCATTGCAGTGCCCCCCATGTAATGTGCTGTGCCCACCATGTCATGTCATGTGCATTGCAGTGCCCCCCATGTAATGTGCTGTGCCCACCATGTCATGTGCATTGCAGTGCCCCCATGTAATGTGCTGTGCCCACCATGTCATGTCATGTGCATTGCAGTGCCCCCATGTAATGTGCTGTGCCCACCATGTCATGTGCATTGCAGTGCCCCCCATGTAATGTTCTGTGCCCACCATGTCATGTGCATTGCAGTGCCCCCCATGTAATGTTCTGTGCCCACCATGTCATGTGCATTGCAGTGCCCCCCATGTAATGTGCTGTGCCCACCATGTCATGTCATGTGCATTGCAGTGCCCCCCATGTAATGTGCTGTGCCCACCATGTCATGTGCATTGCAGTGCCCCCATGTAATGTGCTGTGCCCACCATGTCATGTCATGTGCATTGCAGTGCCCCCATGTAATGTGCTGTGCCCACCATGTCATGTGCATTGCAGTGCCCCCATGTAATGTGCTGTGCCCACCATGTCATGTCATGTGCATTGCAGTGCCCCCATGTAATGTGCTGTGCCCACCATGTCATGTGCATTGCAGTGCCCCCATGTAATGTGCTGTGCCCACCATGTCATGTGCATTGCAGTGCCCCCATGTAATGTGCTGTGCCCACCATGTCATGTCATGTGCATTGCAGTGCCCCCCATGTAATGTGCTGTGCCCACCATGTCATGTGCATTGCAGTGCCCCCATGTAATGTGCTGTGCCCACCATGTCATGTCATGTGCATTGCAGTGCCCCCATGTAATGTGCTGTGCCCACCATGTCATGTGCATTGCAGTGCCCCCATGTAATGTGCTGTGCCCACCATGTCATGTCATGTGCATTGCAGTGCCCCCATGTAATGTGCTGTGCCCACCATGTCATGTGCATTGCAGTGCCCCCATGTAATGTGCTGTGCCCACCATGTCATGTCATGTGCATTGCAGTGCCCCCATGTAATGTGCTGTGCCCACCATGTCATGTCATGTGCATTGCAGTGCCCCCCATGTAATGTGCTGTGCCCACCATGTCATGTGCATTGCAGTGCCCCCCGTGTAATGTGCTGTGCCCACCATGTCATGTGCATTGCAGTGCCCCCATGTAATGTGCTGTGCCCACCATGCCATGTCATGTGCATTGCAGTGCCCCCATGTAATGTGCTGTGCCCACCATGTCATGTCATGTGCATTGCAGTGCCCCCATGTAATGTGCTGTGCCCACCATGTCATGTGCATTGCAGTGCCCCCATGTAATGTGCTGGGCCCACCATGTCATGTCATGTGCATTGCAGTGCACCCCATGTAATGTGCTGTGCCCACCATGTCATGTGCATTGCAGTGCCCCCATGTAATGTGCTGTGCCCACTATGTCATGTCATGTGCATTGCAGTGCACCCCATGTAATGTGCTGTGCCCACTATGTCATGTGCATTGCAGTGCCCCCATGTAATGTGCTGTGCCCACCATGTCATGTGCATTGCAGTGCCCCCCATGTAATGTGCTGTGCCCACTATGCCATGTCATGTGCATTGCAGTGGCCCCATGTAATGTGCTGTGCCCACTATGTCATGTGCATTGCAGTGCCCCCATGTAATGTGCTGTGCCCACCATGTCATGTCATGTGCATTGCAGTGCCCCCATGTAATGTGCTGTGCCCACCATGTCATGTGCATTGCAGTGCCCCCATGTAATGTGCTGTGCCCACCATGTCATGTCATGTGCATTGCAGTGCCCCCATGTAATGTGCTGTGCCCACCATGTCATGTCATGTGCATTGCAGTGCCCCCCATGTAATGTGCTGTGCCCACCATGTCATGTGCATTGCAGTGCCCCCCGTGTAATGTGCTGTGCCCACCATGTCATGTGCATTGCAGTGCCCCCATGTAATGTGCTGTGCCCACCATGCCATGTCATGTGCATTGCAGTGCCCCCATGTAATGTGCTGTGCCCACCATGTCATGTCATGTGCATTGCAGTGCCCCCATGTAATGTGCTGTGCCCACCATGTCATGTGCATTGCAGTGCCCCCATGTAATGTGCTGGGCCCACCATGTCATGTCATGTGCATTGCAGTGCACCCCATGTAATGTGCTGTGCCCACCATGTCATGTGCATTGCAGTGCCCCCATGTAATGTGCTGTGCCCACTATGTCATGTCATGTGCATTGCAGTGCACCCCATGTAATGTGCTGTGCCCACTATGTCATGTGCATTGCAGTGCCCCCATGTAATGTGCTGTGCCCACCATGTCATGTGCATTGCAGTGCCCCCCATGTAATGTGCTGTGCCCACTATGCCATGTCATGTGCATTGCAGTGGCCCCATGTAATGTGCTGTGCCCACTATGTCATGTGCATTGCAGTGCCCCCATGTAATGTGCTGTGCCCACCATGTCATGTGCATTGCAGTGCCCCCCATGTAATGTGCTGTGCCCACTATGCCATGTCATGTGCATTGCAGTGGCCCCATGTAATGTGCTGTGCCCACTATGTCATGTGCTGTGCATTGCAGTGCCCCCCATGTAATGTGCTGTGCCAACTATGTCATGTGCTGTGCATTGCAGTGCCCCCCATGTAATGTGCTCTGCCCAGTATGTAATTTGCTGTGCATTGCAGTGCTCACTATGTATTGTGCAGTGCCCACCATGTCATGTGCTGTACATTGCAGTGCCCACCATGTAATGTGCTGTACATTGCAGTGCCCACCATGTCATGTGCTGTACATTGCAGTGCCCACCATGTCATGTGCTGTGCCATGCAGTGATCCCACCAAGTAATGTACAGTGCCCACCATGTAATGTGCTGTGCCCACCCTGCCATGTGTTGTGCCCAGCATGTAGTGTGTTGTGCCCACTGTGCAATGTGCTGGGCTGTTCAGCAGTGCCCACCATGTCATGTGCAGTTCCTAACATGTAATGTGCAGTTGCATTGCCCACGATGAAATGTGCTATGCCTTGCAGTGCCCACCATGTAATGTGTTGTGCCATTCAGTGCCCACCATGTAATGTGCTGTGCCCACCACGTTATGTGCTGTGCCATGCAGTGCCCACCATGTAATGCGCTGTACTCACCATGTAATGTGCTGTGCCATGCAGTGCCAACCGTGTCATGTGCAGTGCCCACCATGTAAATTACTGTGCAGTGCCCACCCTGTCGTGCTGTGTTGTGCCCACCATGTAATGTGCTGCGCCATGCAGTGCTTACCATGCAATCTGCTGTACCCAGCATGTAATGTGCTGTACATTGTCCACCATGGCATGTGCCGTGCAGTACCCACAGTGGAATACGCTATGCAGGGCTCACCATGTCATGTGCGGTGTCCACCAATTAATGTGCTGTGCTCACATTGTAATATGCTGTGCTGTGTCATGCAGTGCCCACCATGTCATGTGGTGTCATGCAGTGCCCACCTTGTCATGTGCTGTGCAGTTCCCACCATGCCATGTGCAGTACCCACCATATAATATGCTGTGCCCACCATATAATGTGCTGTGCAGTGCCCACTTGTAATGTGCAATGCCCACCATGTAATGTGCTCAGCTGTGCCCACCATGTCATGTGCTGTGCCCACCATATAAGGTCCTGTGCCCATCTTGTGCATGTGCTGTGTTGTGCCCACCATGCAATGTGCTGTGTTGTGCAGTACCAACCATGTCATGTGCTGTGCCCACCATATAATGTACTGTGCCTACCTTGTAATGTGCTGTACTGGGCAGTGCCAACAGTGTAATGTGCTGTGCCCGCTATGTAATGTGCTGTGCTTCACCCACCATTAAATGTGCTGTATCCATGTATCCACCATGTAATGTACTGTGCTATTCCCCCCCCCCGTGTAATGTACTATGCTGTGCCCCCCACAGACTCACCCCCTCACTCTCACACCCCCTCTCTCTCTCTCTCTCTTTCATCCCCGCTCTCTCATCCCCTCTTTTTCACCCTGTTCTCTCTCTCACCCCCTTCATCCCCCATTCTCTCTCTCTCTTGCCCCCTTCAACCCCCTCTTTCCTACCACCTTCTCTCTCTTTCACCCTCTCTCTATTCCCCTTTTTCTCACCTCCTCTCTCTCGTCCCCATCTCTCTCATTCAACACCTTTCTCTCTCTTTTCCCCTCCCTCTCATCCCCTATTTTTCAGCCCCCTATCTCGCTATCACCCCCCCCCCTCCCTCTCTCTCTCTCTCTCTCTCTCAACCACTCTCTCACACTCTCTCTCTTTAATTTAATTCAACAAAAAATTTTTGCGTTTTCATTTTATTTATTTTCATAAAAAGGCCCACCAAAATCCTTAGCACCAGGCCCATGTTGCTCTTAATCTGGCCCTGGATATAACCCTCTGCTGGGATAAATGGATACCGATGTCCTGGTCCTGCTAGCGAGCGCCGCCCACTCAGAGATATTATCACTGTTTCAGCGTCAGGAGGGAGACCGCCTTATGTTGGCATCTGTGAGAAGCCCCTGGACACACAGAAGCTTTATCAGTTTGTCCTTTAAGTTTGGTGGGAGGGGTTCTATCTCTGACTCGTATCGAGCGAGGTTCTTTGAAAGGCAAATCAGACACCAGGCATTACATAGGAGGTAGTAGCTTGGATGCACCTGTTCCAGTTCTCATCTGTGTACAGAACGTCTCCAGATATCCATATCGCATTGCATTTTACAGAAAATTACAGCAAGAGGGTAGAAATATTATTAGGCAAAGAAAAGCGATAGTTTGCAGACGGCTCCTTAAATACCTGGGCATTATCCACTGGACAGGTTAAACTTTTATTCACTGAAGATATGGCGGCGTCCACCAAAGGTGTCCCCCATTTCTTCCTGAGCTTCTCCTCCATAGGATATAAGAAAACCTTTTTGGAGGTAAGTATATCCTGTCAGGGTGCTCCCAGTCCGCGTAAACCACCTGCTCCAGTAATGGATGCAAAGGGAATGCTTGGGAAATTTGCTGAGATCGCAAAGATCCCAAAGTAGAACAGGAGAGTCCAGACTCCTGAACCGGGGGTAACTTAAACCCAATTCGTACCATCTCAATTAGAGATTGGATAAACAATTTTTGGGAATGGGAGGCTGAAATTGGCTCTTCAGAGCCGGAGTCCTCAGCCGGGGATTCTTCAGCCTCTCCTTCCTCCCGGTCTTTTATGACCACCTCTTCCAAATCCATTCTGGTTCCAGACCACCTGGACCCATCTGGCTATAAGAGTCCTGGTGCTCTAGTGACTCACCACTTGGCCCAGGCTCAGGGGAGGGAGATCTAATACGCTTCCTCCCCCCCTGTGTTACAGAGGCAATCATGCCAGCTATTTTGCCCTCAAGGCCCGCTAAGGCAGATGCCAAATCATCCTTTGTAACATAAGCCGAGGCAGGTATATTGGTAGTGGCCACTATGCCTGACAAATGCAATGGCTCAGCCAGGCCAGATGCCGCAGGTCTTTCTGGAGAAACTGAGGCTGTATCAGCATGGGGTTGGTCTCCTGTTTTTAGAGGAGGGACTCTTACTCCTGTGCTTGCCTTGTTCCCTATACCTCGTTTTCTGGAAGACATTGCTTACACACGAGGAAGAAAAGGAGTACTCCCCACAAACTATAACCAGCCTTTAACCTGTCACCACTGTGTCCAAGACCACCAGACTTGCATGCCCAAATATCGCTCTTTGTTGTCCACGCGCACGCCAGGAGCTCCATCCCTATAAAGCTTTGGCTTGAGAGTGAGCGTGCGCATCAGCGATCGGCGGCATGCCCACCGCATGGCGCATGCGCCCTCCTGATGCACGCGGCGCATCTGTGACGCGCACAGGAGCGGCGCACACCATGCCGGCGGCGTGAGCACGGCGCATGCGCACATTCGCGCACGCCAGTACTCAAAAATGCGCGCCAAAACCGGCCATCTGTAATCCCTGACACAGGCTTAAGGTTTACTAGCAGTTTCAAAGGGCCCAATCTTCCCCCATCACGGTGGGTAGCACCTCTAAGGACCTTCAGGGACCGGGTCCCCCCATATACTGGGGTCCACACCCCTGGACCTGTAAAGCACCCTTTCTGGTTTACTTTGGGCAAGATTGACCAGGAATACCAACTTAACAAGGGTCCAGCGCCTATATAGGACACATTACAAGCAATAACTCGTTCTTGAACCGAGGTTCGGGTACCACCCACTTTAGCTTTGTTATGCCATCCGAATGGATCCGATTATAACATCCTCAGTGGGACATTTTTTGAAGAAATTTGAAGAGCTTCAACAGCCATGACCATCACCTTCAAGACACTGGTGAAAAAACTGAGGTACTTCCGGTATAGGAGGGGTTATATGGGAGGAACCGTCTTACTATTGGTTGACAGTGTCCAATCACCTAAATGTAAGCGTATAACTCACATAGTCATTATTATGGTGCTCTGTGTCCCGTGATGTACGATAAAGAAAGAACATGTTTCAAATCTTTGCGACGGAATCAGTTCCTATTGGGAAAACTGCTCGTCTGTATGCTATTCCAATGGACCAAAAACGAGGCAAGGGCAGCTATTCATTATTGGCTATTGAACTTCCTTAATGTAGTCCCGTCGTACGTCATCGTGTTCTAAACGATCAGACTTTGGTGTGATTGTGTGTAGGCAAGTCCATTTTAGCGGAACTGCGTCGGAAAGACCATCACTATTCTGACGGAGAGTCCGGTCGTGTGTACATGGCAAAAGAGTTTCAATTTGTATGCAATCAGGCAGGCCCTTGCACTACATGGTTTTGGTAAATCTGAAGACAAAAATATGCAGGAAATCTAATAGTGTATATGGGGCCTTGGGTTGGATTCACACCTATGCATTTTTAGTGTTCCGTAGGAAACCATGTTAGATGGACTGTAGTGCAAATCTGCAAAATGCAAAAAAGCACAAAAAATGCATATGTGTGAATCCAGCCTAATAGCATTAGGTTGAGCTTTATTACCCTATCATGAAATAATTTGGCCACTAGAAAACAGAATACACATTCCTGGCTGAATAGCTCTCCTGGCAAAATCTAGGTCTATAAGTCATAACTTTTGAACTGATAACCTTACATCAAGAATAAGAATATATTTACATGTATCCAATAATTACCAGCATTTTCAGACCAGCATTTTCAGAAGTATCGGAAGCAAGTTAGGCACATCTAATCTCTTAGACCAGTGGTTTTCAGCCCTGTCCTAATGTACCTCCAACAGGCCATGTTTGCAGGTTTTTCTTTATGTTTCACAGGTGCTTTAAATCAGAGTCAATGGCTTGGTATTTTGAACAGCTATTTTGTCTAATGCCGCGTACACACGGTCGGACTTTCCGGCATACTTGGTCCGGCGGACCAGAGTGTGCCGGACAATCCGCCCGTGTGTGGGCGGCGGCGGACTTTTCCGGCGGACTTCTTCCCAAAAGCCCGCCGGACCTAGATTTTAAACATGTTTTAAATCTTTCCGTCGGACTCAGTTTCGGGCGGAAAGTCCGCTCGTGTGTGTGCTGGTCCGACGGAAAGCCCGCTCATGTGTAGGCTGGTCCGACAGACCAAATACGACACGAGGGGATGGTATTGCATCTCGCGCTCGCTGCAATAGGAAAAACAAATCTTCCTATTGCGACGAGCGCGGGGCATACCAGGCCCTTAGGTCTGGTATGGATTATAAAGGGGAACCCCGCTACGCCGAAAAAACGGCGTGGGGCCCCCCTAAAATCCATACCAGACCCCGATCCGAGCACGCAGCCTGGCCGGTCAGGAAAGGGGGTGGGGACGAGCGAGCGCCCCCCCCCCCTCCTGAACCGTACCAGGCCGCATGCCCTCAACATGGGGGGTGGGTGCTTTGGAGGAGGGGGGCGCCCTGCGCCCCCCCCCCAAAGCACCTTGTCCCCATGTTGATGAGGACAAGGGCCTCTTCCCGACAACCCTGGCCGTTGGTTGTCGGGGTCTGCGGGCGGGGGCTTATCGGAATCTGGGAGCCCCCTTTAATAAGGGGGCCCCCAGATCCCGGCCCCCCACCCTATGTAAATGAGTATGGGGTACATGGTACCCCTACCCATTTACCTAGGAAAAAAGTGTAAGTAATAAAACACACTACACAGGTTTTTAAAATATTTTATTAAACAGCTCCGGGGGGGGGATCTTCCTCCGGCTTCGGGGGTCTTCTTCCGGCTTCGGGGGTCCCTCCGCTTCATCTTCTCCCGGCGTCCGGTTGGTTCTTCTCCGCTCTCCGGCCTCTTCTCCCGGTGTCGCAGGTCTTCGGCCGGCCCCTCCGCTCTCTTCATGTAGCTCTATTGCGAGCGGAGGTCCGGACTTCTGGGTTTCTGGGCTTCTTGGCTTCTTGGCTTCTCTTCTCTTCTCTTCTCTTCCCCCAGATGTTGACACGACGCTCTCTCCGGCTGGACTGGTCTCTGAGGGCTGCGTTGTGACTTATATAGGCGGAGACCCCGCCCCCATATGATGTCACAGTCCCTGGGCATGCTGGGACTGTGACGTTTTAGGGGGCGTGGTCGACCACGCCCCCTAAAACGTCACAGTCCCAGCATGCCCAGGGACTGTGACATCATATGGGGGCGGGGTCTCCGCCTATATAAGTCACAACGCAGCCCTCAGAGACCAGTCCAGCCGGAGAGAGCGTCGTGTCAACATCTGGGGGAAGAGAAGAGAAGAGAAGAGAAGCCAAGAAGCCAAGAAGCCCAGAAGTCCGGACCTCCGCTCGCAATAGAACTACATGAAGAGAGCGGAGGGGCCGGCCGAAGACCTGCGACACCGGGAGAAGAGGCCGGAGAGCGGAGAAGAACCAACCGAACGCCGGGAGAAGATGAAGCGGAGGGACCCCCGAAGCCGGAAGAAGACCCCCGAAGCCGGAGGAAGATCCCCCCCCCCCGGAGCTGTTTAATAAAATATTTTAAAAACCTGTGTAGTGTGTTTTATTACTTACACTTTTTTCCTAGGTAAATGGGTAGGGGTACCATGTACCCCATACTCATTTACATAGGGTGGGGGGCCGGGATCTGGGGGCCCCCTTATTAAAGGGGGCTCCCAGATTCCGATAAGCCCCCGCCCGCAGACCCCGACAACCAACGGCCAGGGTTGTCGGGAAGAGGCCCTTGTCCTCATCAACATGGGGACAAGGTGCTTTGGGGGGGGGGGCGCAGGGCGCCCCCCTCCCCCAAAGCACCCACCCCCCATGTTGAGGGCATGCGGCCTGGTACGGTTCAGGAGGGAGGGGGGCGCTCGCTCGTCCCCACCCCCTTTCCTGACCGGCCAGGCTGCGTGCTCGGATCGGGGTCTGGTATGGATTTTAGGGGGGGCCCCACGCCGTTTTTTCGGCGTAGCGGGGTTCCCCTTTATAATCCATACCAGACCTAAGGGCCTGGTATGCCCCGCGATGGGGCTAGCAAGGTGTCAATCTCGCCGATAAAAGCGGCAAGATTGACATCCTTTTCTAGTCCCGTCGCACCTGAGTCACGTTCAAAATGAACGGACTTGTCCGTGTGTGGGCAAGTCCGTTCATTCTGAAAGTCCGCCGGAACTCCGGCGAAAGTCTGTCGGAAAGACGGGCGGACTTAGCCCGCCGGAAAGTCCCGGCGTGTGTGGGCAAGTCCGTCCGTTTTAAAGTCCGGCGCACCTGGCAGACAAAGTCCGTCGGAAAGTGTGCCGGACCAAGTAGGATAGAAAGTCCGCTCGTGTGTACGCGGCATAAGAGAAATTTCCAAAACATTGCCTGTTGGGGGTACTTGAGGACAGGGTTAAGAACCACTGTTCTATAGTGCAGTGGTCATCAACCCTCTGTCCTCAGGGCCCACTAACAGGCCAGGTTTATGTATTACCTTGGGGAGATGCAGACTAGAATACTGCAATCACTGAGCAGCAAATTATATCACCTATGATGTATTTCAGTTATCTTGCAAACCTGGCCTGTTAGTGGACCCTGAGGACAGGGTTTATGACCACTGTTATAGTGTATACACACTATACAACTTTTGTTGTCTGATTTCCTTTAGATTTACCAAAACCATTTAGTGCAAGGGCCTGCCTGATTGCATACAAATTTAAACACTTAAGGTTTTTTTTTTTTTTTTTTTTTTAATTAAAAAGGTTTTTTATTGAACATGTCAAAAAACAACAGCTTCCAATGTACAGGTACATAAAGGAATCTCCAACCAATAACATATACACAAGCATGTTAACCTTGCTGTTACTACACATCAAAGTACTCCTAGCTCTCGCATTCCACCCAATCTTCCCACTGATACAACCCGCAGCATGCATGGTATATATGTGGTGTATCTTTACCCCTAGGGACACCGTAAAAGTCAAGACAGCACAAGTTCTCTAGGTGCATCTAACCAGCATAACCATATGCGGTCAAAGCTGCCCGGGCATCCCCTGTGCTGGTAAATGTATTTTTCCATGAAGGGTATTTCCCATGTGTGTTATCCAGGAGGTGCTAGTGGGTGGCAAGGTGGATTTCCAGCCCATTAAGATAGGTTTCCTGGCCTGAAACAGTGCCCTAGAGAATGCAACCCTGATCAATTCCCCAGTATACAGCATATAGGGTCTGTAGGTACCTTCGTTTGAAACACCCCATTGAGCGTACCAACCACCTCATTCCAATATCGATGGAGCTTCGGGCAGTGCCACAGGAGATGGATAAGATCCCCGTTGTGCTGCCAACAGCGACAGCACAAAGGCTCCACCAGTCTGCCCATCCTATGTAGTTTTGTCGGGGTGTGGTGTGCCCTTAGTATTAGTATACAGTTGGGAAACTTTTTGTGCCACATTCAGAGAGCATGTGGTTATGGATTGTAGGGCTTCTTCCCACTGATCTCCGGTAAGTTGGCCACGATCCTTCTCCCACACAGACACTGTCCTACAGGGGTATGTCTGCAAGTGTCTTGTGAGTAGCATTTAGTAGCATTGGGATATGATCCCCTTAGTTGCAATGCTGGAGTGCAGCACGTGGAATACCGGAGTGGGCAACAGTGCCCACTCTCCTGTATCCCCCTGCACAGCAAAAGCATGCCGGAGCTGAAGGTACAAGTACCACATGGTAGCTCCACATATGAGCGATTACCCCATATTGGCTAAAATCCATGAATCCCTGCACCCCCTGGAGTTGCCTGCCCTTATTACATATTTTTTGTATTAGCGAGAGCGACGGGATCTGATTATTGGATTTCATGAGTTCTGGCAGTATTTGTTCACCATCCTCTAAATGTAATCGGGGCATCTAGTTGTTGTTTAGCCTCAGCAGACAGCGAGGGTAGATCAATATTGGACACATAGGCAGTCAGGTTCTCATCTGAGTAAGCCTGCCTCGACCTGTAGAGGTCTTCAAAGAAGGATGCCAACTCGGATATAATGGCCTCTGGTGAATTAACCACTTTGCCATTTGAGGCGCGAATAGCGCCAATGGCCAGTGACTGTTGAATCGTGCTATTTAGGTAAGTAGGTGGCCCGTCTTTTCCCCCTCCTCATAAAACGCCAGTTTTGTGAAGAACCTCTTACATTCCGCAGTGGAGGATCTCAGGCGGTCCAATGAATCTTGAGCCAACCTCCAAGCCTCCCTTGCAGAATTAGTAGGATTAGTCACATAAGTCAGTTCCAGCTGCCTCACCAGGTCCCCTGCCTGCTCCAGCAGAGCAGAGGAGTTCCACTTAACAATTTGTATGTCCTGTATAAATACACCCCTAAGATATGCTTTAAAGGTTTCCCATTTCTGCAGGCTGTCAGTATACTGCCGGTGTGACCGGAAAAAGATCTGAATCTGAGAGGCTATCCATTCCTGTAAAGTAAACAGCTTAAGCCAAAAGGCGTTTGTCAGGAAGATCCTGCCAGTAAACGGCATCCCAGGCTCATTGGTGCGCGATCGCGGGCGCCATTGCACACGGGCGCGCGCACACGCATCCCTGTTGGCACCAGGCGAGCTATCTAAACCTGCCTGTCACACTCAGTCCCCGCTGTCTGCTTTACAGCGTTCTGTGTGCCAAAACCTGATCTGAGACTGTTACTTGACCCAGCAACCTGTTTGGCCATCCAAGCTTTCTGCCTGCATCTGACCCCCGGCTTGCTTAGACCATTCTCCTGTTTTGATCCCTGGTACCTTGCTGTCCGCCTGATATCGATCACTGGCCTGTCTGACGATCCTTCTGCCTGATACCTGCCTACCTACCTGCTGTTGTTCCTGGCTCCAGTTCAGCGTTCCAGTATCCAGCCTGCTATCTGCTGTTGTTCCTGGTTCCGGTCCAGCATTCCAGCTTCCCGCTTGCTTACCTGCTGTTGTTCCTGGTTCCGGTCCAGCATTCCAGCTTCCAGCCTGCTTACCTGCTGTTGTTCCTGGCTCCAGTCCAGCACTCCAGTCTTCTGCCTTGCTTACCTGATGTTGTTTCTGGTATGTCTGCAAGTGTCTTGTGAGTAGCATTTAGTAGCATTGGGATATGATCCCCTTAGTTGCAATGCTGGAGTGCAGCACGTGGAATACCGGAGTGGGCGACAGTGCCCACTCTCCTGTATCCCCCTGCACAGCAAAAGCATACCGGAGCTGAAGGTACAAGTACCACATGGTAGCGGGCAGGTTGAATTTGGCTCGTAATTCAGGGAAGAATAGCAATTTACTGTCCTCAAATATGTGGGATAGCAGAGTCACACCATGAGCGCCCCATTTGGGCCCCTGCTGTAACTTAACCAGCTCCACATATGAGCGATTACCCCATATTGGCTAAAATCCGTGAATCCCTGCACCCCCTGGAGTTGCCTGCCCTTATTCCATATTTTTTGTATTAGTGAGAGCGACGGGATCTGTTTATTGGATTTCATGAACATTTGCGCCTCCAGTCCCATCGGGATGGTCTCAGCTCCAGAGGCAAACAGCATCCGCTGCGCCGTCGAGCCCACCGGATCTTGGGACATAGA
Organism: Aquarana catesbeiana; assembly: GCF_042186555.1. NCBI lineage: Eukaryota > Metazoa > Chordata > Amphibia > Anura > Ranidae > Aquarana > Aquarana catesbeiana. Next base: position 241,703,141 of record NC_133331.1, on the reverse strand, counting down.
GCCGACCAAATGCTGCAGCTGGGCTGCTATATAGTACAGCCAAGGGTTGGGAACTGCCAACCCTCCGCCATCCTTAGAATGCTGTAGTTGCTCTAGCCTAATCCTAGGGGGGCTTGGTATTCCACAGCAGTCGCCGAAAGAAGGTGTTTACCACTCTGAAAATGTTTAGGTGTATTACTACTGGTGAGTTGTGTAAGAAGTATAGCAACTGGGGCATTAGAATCATTTTGATTAGGTTGGCCTTGCCTTCCAGTGACATTTTAAGGTTGTTCCATGTATTAATCTTATCCCGAAACCAAGATAGTAAGGGATTTACATTCAGGGAGCAATAATCCCTGAGTCTGGGCGAGATTTGTACACCCAAATATTTGAAGCTGGTAACCACGGGGATGGGACAAGAGTCAGGAAGTTCCACCTCCCGGTCTTCGTCCAGCAGCATCAGGGCTGACTTAGACCAGTTTATGGTCAAACCAGAATAGCGGCCAAACTGCGTTATTATGGACATTACTCCAGGCAAAATGAGTGGCTGGGATCCCCCAGAAAGAGTAACATGTCATCCACATACAACATCATTTTTTCATGCAGGACTCCATCCTGGAACCCACAGATCCGGGAGCTGGCCCTTATAATGGCTGCCAGTGGTTCTATAGCAACTGCAAAGAGCAGGGGAGACAGCAGGCACCCCTGCCTCATTCCCCTGCCCAGAGCAAAAGCAGGTGACATTCTGTCCGCCATTCTAATGGTCGCCTGTGGGGAAGCATAGAGAAACTTAACCCATGCATGTCCCTGAATCCAAACTTATCTAGTACTGCCCACAGGTACCTTTAGCTGATACTGTCAAATGCCTTATTGGCATCTAGGGATAAGTGAGCCCTGTGACCCCCCATTATCCGCTTCTAGTTGCATGTTTATGAATAGCCTCCTTAGGTTTGTAGCCATGGATTTTTGTGGCATAAAGCCAGCCTGATCCTGGTGAATAATGGATGATACTATCCCGATGACCCGAAGCACCAGGACCTTAGCAAGGATATTTATATTGCTCTGAAGGAATGAAATAGGCCTGTAGGAGCCTGGGTCAACCGGATCCTTCCCCGGCTTAAGTAACAAAATCACATTTGCTCTGGCCATAGAGTCAGGGAGTTTACCTTCATCTAGACAGGTGTTAAAAACCTTCAACAGTTCTGGCAGTATTTGTTCACCATCCTCTAAATGTAATCGGGGCATCTAGTTGTTGTTTAGCCTCAGCAGACAGCGAGGGTAGATCAATATTGGACACATAGGCAGTCAGGTTCTCATCTGAGTAAGCCTGCCTCGACCTGTAGAGGTCTTCATAGAAGGATGCCAACTCGGATATAATGGCCTCTGGTGAATTAACCACTTTGCCATTTGAGGCGCGAATAGCGCCAATGGCCAGTGACTGTTGAATCGTGCTATTTAGGTAAGTAGGTGGCCCGTCTTTTCCCCCTCCTCATAAAACGCCAGTTTTGTGAAGAACCTCTTACATTCCGCAGTGGAGGATCTCAGGCGGTCCAATGAATCTTGAGCCAACATCCAAGCCTCCCTTGCAGAATTAGTAGGATTAGTCACATAAGTCAGTTCCAGCTGCCTCACCAGGTCCCCTGCCTGCTCCAGCAGAGCAGAGGAGTTCCACTTAACAATTTGTATGTCCTGTATAAATACACCCCTAAGATATGCTTTAAAGGTTTCCCATTTCTGCAGGCTGTCAGTATACTGCCGGTGTGACCGGAAAAAGATCTGAATCTGAGAGGCTATCCATTCCTGTAAAGTAAACAGCTTAAGCCAAAAGGCGTTTGTCAGGAAGATCCTGCCAGTAATCGGCATCCCAGGCTCATTGGTGCGCGATCGCGGGCGCCATTGCGCACGGGCGCGCGCACACGCATCCCTGTTGGCACCAGGCGAGCTATCTAAACCTGCCTGTCACACTCAGTCCCCGCTGTCTGCTTTACAGCGTTCTGTGTGCCAAAACCTGATCTGAGACTGTTACTTGACCCAGCAACCTGTTTGACCATCCAGCTTTCTGCCTGCATCTGACCCCCGGCTTGCTTAGACCATTCTCCTGTTTTGATCCCTGGTACCTTGCTGTCCGCCTGATATCGATCACTGGCCTGTCTGACGATCCTTCTGCCTGATACCTGCCTACCTACCTGCTGTTGTTCCTGGCTCCAGTTCAGTGTTCCAGTATCCAGCCTGCTATCTGCTGTTGTTCCTGGTTCCGGTCCAGCATTCCAGCTTCCCGCCTGCTTACCTGCTGGTGTTCCTGGCTCCAGTTCAGCGTTCCAGTATCCAGCCTGCTATCTGCTGTTGTTCCTGGTTCCGGTCCAGCATTCCAGCTTCCAACCTGCTTACCTGCTGTTGTTCCTGGCTCCAGTCCAGCACTCCAGTCTTCTGCCTTGCTTACCTGATGTTGTTCCTGGTTCCAATCAGCATTCCAGTCTCCAGCCTTCTCTTCAGTTCCAGGTTCCTGGATCCTAACTACTCCTGGACTTCTGGGTGGACTGTTGATCCTGCCAGACACCCATACCACTCCTCACTCCTGTGTCCTCTGTCCCCATTCCAGAGGGCCGTGAGTGGGAGCCGTAGGGGTGGTCTCTCTCTCTGCACTTCAAAACCTACCAGGTACGTGACAGTAGCAGACAGCCATGTCTGAGCCTGAGCAGAGAACCTCTCCCATGGAAGAACTGTGTGTACACCTGGCAGGATTGACTGAAGCAGTTAAAAATCTACAGCAAGGGTACACCCGGCTGGAATAATGGGTCTAACCTGTCTAACCCTACCGGGGTCCAGGGAGCCCCTTCTGCTTCCACTTCTTCAGCTGGGCCTTCTCCAACTGTGGTAAAGCTTCCTTCAGAACCTAGAGTTTCGACGCCTGAAAGGTTCTCCGGAGATCGGAATAAATTCAGGGCCTTTCGCAATTCCTGTGAACTATTTTTTGCCCTCCAACCACGCACCTTTTCTCTAGAGGCCACCAAGGTGGGCTTTGTGATTTCCTTGCTTACAGGCGATCCCCAAACCTGAGCCCATAGTCTCCTGGAACAAAAAGATGTGTCTCTGACCAACCTCACCACCTTCTTTGATGCATTGGCCCAGTTATATGAAGATCCCCAGCTCTCAGTAACTGCAGAAACTGCACTGCGTACCCTTCAGCAGGGACGCAGGGCAGTGGAGAATTATGTGGCTGAGTTCAGACAGTGGAGCGCAGATACAAATTGGAATGATGCCGCTCTCCACTACCAGTTCCACATGTAGAGGGCTACAGGGCTTTCTCGCCCAACCTGGATGCTTCCAAAAGTTCAAAATCATATTCCACCAGCACCATCTATCTCCATGTTCAATACGCCTGAACCCATGCAGTTGGGGGTCCTTCGGCCTTCCCTCACCCAGGAAGAACGCCAATGTCGTTGGATGAATAATCTGTGTCTGTACTGCGGGGAACCCGGACACTACGTCAGGAACTGCCCTCTTAAGCTCCGTAAGTGTCTCTCCCTGTCTACTGACTATGTTGATCCTCTGGCCAAAAGCACATCTCACCTTGCCCTCTGTCTTATTACAGCTTCCAGGAAAGACTCTGCAAATAACCGCCATTATTGATTCCGGAGCTTGCAGCTATTTCATGGATTCCTCTTTTGCTGCTAAACATCAGATTCCCCTTTTTCCAAAGGCCCATGGATTTTCCATTCACCTGGCTGATGGGTCCGCCATCAAGTCCGGACCTGTCACTCAAGAGACTGTCCCAATACCTGTTACCATATCTAATTCTCACCAAGAGTTACTGCGCATGGACATCATTGCTTCACCTTTGTTCTCTATAATCCTTGGCATGCCTTGGTAACAAGCGCACAACCCTGACATTAACTGGGCTACAGGAGAAGTTACCTTTTCTTCTCCCTATTGTCAGCAGTTCTGCGGTTCACAAGACGCCCATAGGGCCACTACCTTGCTATGCAGACACCAGTCTACATCAGTCAATCCCAGAAGTTTACCAGGACTTTCTAAACGTGTTTAGTAAACAGGGGGCAGAGACCTTACCACCCCACCAGGCCTATGACTGCCCTATCGAGCTACTTCCCAGTGCGGAAATTCCGTTCGGAAGGATTTTTCCCCTGACAGAGGTAGAACAAGGGGCGTTAAAGGATTACATTGATGAGAACTTAAAGAAAGGTTTAATTCGCCCGTTCACGTCCCCAGCGGGCGCGGGCATCTTTTTTGTACAGATGGATCATACCCTTCGACCATGTGTGGATTACCGCAAATTAAATACAATCAAGGTAAAAAAACGCTATCCTCTTCCCCTGGTACCAGAACTATTCCAAAGACTTGAAACTGCCACTGTGTTCACTAAGCTTGACCTCCATGGAGCCTACAATTTGGTCCGTATCAGGGACGGAGACTAATGGAAGACCGCTTTTCGTACCCGCTATGGGCATTTTGAGTACTTGGTGATGCCCTTCGGGTTGTGTAATGCTCCCGCTACTTTTCAGTATTTCATCAATGACGTTCTCCGGGACTTTCTAGATCTGTTTGTCATTGTCTACCTGGACGATATAATAATCTTCTCTTTTTCCCTTGAAGCTCACCGCAGGCACATCAGAAGTGTGTTGGCTCGGCTTCGACAGCATGGCTTATATGCGAAGGCAGAAAAGTGAGTTTGAGCAGGAAAGTATACCATTTTTGGTGTTAATTATCTCCAGTAGGGGCATTAAAATGGATCCTCAAAAGATCGCTGCAATACTGGATTGGCCGGTCCCAACAGACAAAAAGGGAATCCAACGGTTCATTAGATTCGCCAATTTCTATCAGAAATTTATTAAGGGGTTCTCAGCTATCATCACTCCAATTACCCAGTTAACCAAACAGGGAACACATTTTCACTTTTCTTCTGAAGCCCAAGAGGCCTTTGAGACCCTCAAAGGCCTTTTTACTTCCGCTGACGTATTAAAACATCCAGATTCCTCTCTGCCATTTGTACTTGAAGTAGATGCATCTGAAATTGCTGTGGGAGCAGTGCTGTCCCAAAGACAAGGAACCAGGGCCCTGCTGTACCCGGTGGCCTTCTTCTCTCGCAAGTTGCCTGCGGCAGAGAGAAATTATGATGTAGGAGATAGAGAGTTGTTGGCAATAAAGTCTGCATTAGAAGAATGGCGCTACTTGTTGGAAGGAGCTGCCCATCCAGTCCTAATTTTTACAGATCATAAGAACCTGGAGTATCGGAGATCTGCAAAAAGACTGAATCCACGACAAGCCAGGTGGGCCCTCTTCTTCTCCAGGTTCTACTTTCATGTCACTTATCGCCCTGGTTCCAAAAACACTAAACCTGATGCCCTATCTAGGATGTTCCACAAACCCCAAAAAGATTCGCCTCCGGACACCATCCTGTCCCCGGGGAATTTTCTTCTGCTTCAGGGAAACCTGCTCTCACAAATTAAGCAAGCTTCCACAAGACTGGGACCTTCTGTTGGGCCAGAACTACAGGTCAGAGATGGGTTACTTTGGCAGGAAAACAAGATTTACATACCTAAAAGCCTACGAGTGTCCATATTGGAGCTTTGTCACGATCATGCACTGGCTGGGCATTTCGGTATAACCAAGACCACCGATCTGGTACAGGGTACCTTTTGGTGGCCTCAGGTACGTGAGGATTGCAAAAGATTTGTGGAATCCTGCACAACCTGCATTAGGAACAAGGGTTACAAAACCAAGGTATGGGGGCTACTGAGACCTCTGCCTGTTCCGGACAGGCCATGGAAGATGTTATCCATAGATTTTATTGTCGAGCTACCTCCGGCGGAGGGCTATACCACCATCTTTGTGATTATAGATCGACTGTCAAAAATGGCCCATTTTGTTCCAATGAAGGGTACCCCCTCAGCTTCAGAAACAGCACAAGTGTTTCATCAAAGAAATCATCAGACTCCACGGGGTGCCGGCTAATATCGTCTCAGATTGGGGGGTACAGTTTACCTCCTGATTCTGGAGGTCTCTGTGTAAAGCTTTGAATATTGAACTGTCATTCTCCTCTGCCTATCATCCCCAGACTAATGGGCAAACAGAGAGAACAAACCAAACTCTCGAGCAATACCTATGCTGTTTCTCCTCTTTTGCCCAAGATGTCTGGATTTCTGTGCTCCCATTGGCTGAATTTGCCTACAACAACTCCATTCACTCCGCTATCAAACAGACTCCATTTTTTGCAAATTATGGCTTTCACCCTGCATTTTTACCTAATTCTCTCCCTGAATGTACAGTACCAGCAGTTCAGGAAAAATTAAATTTCTTTGCCTGCAACAACCAAATTCTACAGGAAACCATGACCAGGACCCAGGAACACAACAAAATAACTTTTGACAAGAAAAGGCGAGGTGAGCTGTTACTTGCACCCGGTGACCGGGTATGGTTATCCACGGTAAACCTCAGGTTGGCCTGCCCTTCAAGGAAATTGGGTCCCAAGTTCTTGGGACCATTCCCTGTCAGAAGGAAGATTAATGAGGTGGCATATGAACTAGAACTTCCTGACTCTTTAAAGGTCCATCCGGTATTCCATGTATCTTTACTAAAACCTTCCATTTTCAATCCATTTCCAGGTCGAAGTACGGATCCCCCTGATCCAGTTTTGGTTGATGGCGAGGAGGAATTCGAGGTAGAATCTATCTTGGACTACAGGAGGAGAGGTAATTAGGATCAATTCCTGATTAATTGGAAGGGGTTTGGACCCGAAGAAAATTCTTGGGAGCCCGAGGGTAATATCCACGCTGAGAGTCTGTTGCAATCCTTCAAAAGGTCCCATCCCAAAAAATTTTCCCGAAAGGGCATCCGGAGGCTGCCCCTTGGGGGGGGCAATGTCAGGAAGATCCCGCCAGTAATCGGCATCCCAGGCTCATTGGTGCGCGATCGCGGGCGCCATTGCGCACGGGCGCGCGCACACGCATCCCTGTTAGCGCCAGGCGGGCTATTTAAACCTGCCTGTCACACTCAGTTCCCGCTGTCTGCTCTACAGCGTTCTGTGTGCCAAAACCTGATCTGATCTGAGACTGTTACTTGACCCGGCTACCATCCAGCTTTCTGCCTGCATCTGACCCCCGGCTTGCTTAGACCATTCTCCTGTTTTGATCCCTGGTACCTTATTGTCCGCCTGATATCGTTTACTGGCCTGTCTGACGATCCTTCTGCCTGATCCCTGATACCTGCCTACCTACCTGCTGTTATTCCTGGCTCCAGTTCAGCGTTCCAGTATCCAGCCTGCTATCTGCTGTTGGTCCTGGATCCGGTCCAGCATTCCAGCTTCCAGCCTGCTTACCTGCTGTTGTTCCTGGTGCCAGTTCAGCGTTCCAGTACCCAGCCTGCTTTCTGCTGTTATTCCTGGTTCCGGTCCAGCGTTCCAGCTTCCAGTCTGCTACCTGCTGTTGTTCCTGGTTCCAGTCCAGCACTCCAGTCTTCTGCCTGCTTACCTGATGTTGTTCCAGTCTCCAGCCTTCTCTTCAGTTCCAGATTCCTGGATCATAACTACTCCTGGACTTCTGGGTGGACTGTTGATCCTGCCAGGCACCCATACCACTTCTCATTCCTGTGTCCTCTGTCCCCATTCCAGAGGGCCATGAGTGGGAGCCACAGGGGAGGTCTCTCTCTGCACTTCGGGCTCAAAACCTACCAGGTACGTGACAGCTTTTAACTTCCATGGGGCCCTGGGTAATGAACTGGGTGGTTGGGTGATCAGCCATAAAGCCAGTGGAGAGTGGTCCAATACTCCCCGTGGGAAGTATTCCACCTTAGAGGTGTAGCCGACCATGTTTGGGGTACCCAAACTTAAGTCAATACAGGACAGTGAGCTATGGGTCTTGGAAAAACATGAGAATTGTTTACTGTCTGGGTTACGAATGCGCCATATGTCGGTCCATCCCACCTCTGCCAATAGGCGGCTAAGAGCAGTGCCCCGGCCGCCCCTAGGGGGCGACATGGGGGGTGTCTGTCAAATCTGGGATCTAATTAACAGTTGAAGTCACCCATAATCAGGACTGGAATAACAGGCTTGTTAGGTAAGACAGCAGCAACTCTAGCACCTCCTGAGAAAACGGGGGGATATGTACACAAAGGCCAAAATCATGGTAATTGTATACAGTTTACAATACAGAAACACAAATCTACCAGATATATCAATGAGGGAATCCAGCTCCTGATAGGCCAGTGCTTTATGTATCAGTACACTTACTCCACGAGAGAAGGCGGAGTAAGTGGAGTGATAGGCCTTCCCGAACCACGCATATTGTAAGAACCCAACCGTGTCTCCCTGCAGGTGGGTCTCCTGCAGGCCGATTATGGCCAGATGGAACTTCTGCATACATGCAGAAATCAAAGTCCTTTTCAATGGATCATTCACTCCCCGGACATTACATGACACTATAGGTGTAGAAGACATGGCAAACATACATATATCCACTTATAGATATGGAGGAGTCTTTCAAGCATAGACAGTGTTCCCGCATACCACCAGCAGCTGGCCAGTGAACAGTCTGGAGCAGTCATCAAATAGTGTAGCACATATGAGGTAGTAATGGAGTAACATGTACATTGGAAAGGCATTAGGAAACTGAGGTAGAACATCATGCACAACTGCGCAGCGAAGCAAGCAGATTGACAGGTAGAGAAGTGGCACTGAGCCTGTGGCCCACTCCCTGCCAACAGGGCAAAACAGGGGCCTTCCAAAAATTGTGGGGCTTGGTCTTTATTTGCCTTCATTGTGCCAACAGGGCACAGAAACTTGAGCCATGTCAACCATGGCAACAGGTAAAGAACAGGTGATGTGCACAATCACATTCCGCCTGTACACATGCACTAAAATGCGGAAAAGTAAGTAAGTGGAATTTCACCCATTGATAGTGGGTATCAAGTAAAGGCCCTCTCTTAGCCACATGAATGCTGAAAAGGTAATTGGGCGCCCTTCATGCCTGATAAAGATGATTAAAGCAGCATCAACCTTCTCCATTATCTTGACCCTGGCGGCAGAGATCTTGTTCATTCTGATCCAGCCATCCTGCGGCATCCTGTGCATTTTCAAAAAAGTGATTCTGATCTCTGGCTGTTATTCGTAACTTGGCCGGGAACAGCATGGCATAATGTAACTGTAGACTTTGTAGCCGCTTTTTGACGTCTGCAAACTTGGACCTTCTGCATTGCACTTCCGCCGAAAAGACAGGGTAGAAGGATATATTGGTGCCATTGTACTGCACAGCACCCTTTTCTTTGGCCAGTCGCAGCACAACCTCACAGTCCCTGTAGTTCAGGAGTCTGGCTAGCATGATCTTGGGGAGTTGCCAGGCGGGAGGGGACGTGGCGGCACCCTGTGTCCCCGGCCCACCGTGTAGAGGAGAGAAAGCCTCCTTGCCAAACACTTCCTGCAGCCAACCTTCAATGAATGCAGTGGGGTCTCTGCCCTCCACCTTCTCTGGGAGCCCCACGATGCGGACATTGTTGCATCTCAGGCGGTTCTCAATGTCGTCAGTTTTATCAAAGGCCTGGCGTGCTTGCTGAGCAGCCACCCTCACATCCCGGTTCATATGGGGCATCTGATCCTCGATGTCACTTACTCTACCCTCCACAGCAGTGGTCATCTCTCTGATTTTCTGAATGTCCTGGCGGAGGAGAGACACCGTCTCCTTCAGCCCCCCAAACTTCTCTTTCAAATCATCCACCGAGGCAGAGAACCTATGTACAGCATGCAGTATATCACTCAGTGTGGGTTGGGGGCTATCCTCCAATTGCATATCAAACAGGTTGGGCATGGGATCAGGGACAGGCTCCATAGGTTCAGCGTCATCCAGCCTGTCTGCATTATCCCTGTCTGCCTTGTTCTGTGGATACCGCAGGGTGCTGCGTTTTAGCCTATGAGGATTCTGCAGGGCCTGCTAACTTCTGCGTATAATATAGCATGTCTCTGGGCTGTTCTTTAGTCTTAGGGGGTTTTGTGAACTTACCCCCCTGCTCCGTTTTCTTGTCCGGGACTCGTGGCATCCTCTGAGGCTGAGATTGCCAGGAGCCAACTTGGAAGTCCTGAGATGCCACGGCCGCAGCATCTCCCCGTTTCCCGCAGATCATCATGCCTGTTTTTTCGGCAGCCACAGGGTCCTGGGGTGTCAGAGAATCAGCAGGCACCGGTACCGGTCGATTTCGGGCGTCTATGGTGGTGAGGGAGGGATCGTCAACAGGATCACCAGCGGGAGCTCCGTGGAACAGGTCTGTTCACATGCCTTGTTAGGCCACACCCCCAACTCTTAAGGTTTGACCTCATATTATATGGTTTTGGTAAATCTGAAGGCAAAAATGTGCAGAAAATCGAACAGTGTGTATGAGGCTTTAGACGATCTACGTATCTAATAGATATCATATTTGTATTCATCCAGAAGGCAATTCCATTCTGGACAATAATATACAGGTTGCCAGAATGTAACCTGTAGGCCTCTGAAGATAATAAAACATTTAAAAAAAAAGTATTTAAGGGAGTGTCAGCTTGTATGATCATAAACATTTTGACACCTATCCTTTTAGTATGGCAATGAAGAAACATCAGCCAACGGTCTCAGGTCCCTCTTTGGCTCTCCTGGCCCCTCCCTCCTTTTGGGTGCCCCCACAGCAAGCAGCTTGCTATGGGGGCACCCGAGCCAAGTCACAGCTTCCTGTGTCCATTCAGACACAGAGCTGCGACCTGGCACGCCTTCTTTCTATTCTCATTGGCTGAGTGACTTTGATATCCAGCAGCGGGAGCTAATGGTTCCACGCCGCTGTCTCAGCTAATGAGGAGGGGAGTCCCGGACGGCTGAGACATTCCTACAACATCGCTTGAGCTAGAGGGACCTCGGGTAAATATTAGGGGGGCTACTGCACACAGAAGGCTTTTTATCTTAATGCACAGAATGCATTAAAGGGTTTGTAAACCCTCACAATTTTTTAACTCAATGCATTCTATACATTGAGGTGAAAAACCTCATGTAGTGCACTTGCCCCCCAGAGCCCCCCTTTTACTTACCTCCAATCGTTCCTGTGCCGGGCACGAGCACACCTGCTCCAGCTGGTGTCTCAGGTCCTGATTGGATAGATTGATAGCAGTGCAGCCATTGGCTCTCCTTGCTGTCAATCGAATCCAATGACTCGAAAGCTGGAGGGCAGAGCCGAATGGGAGTGCACTCGCATGGGTGCCCGAGGGAGAGCACCTTTCCAACGGGGCACTCGAGAAGAATAGGAGCAAGGAGCACCACTGAGGGACCCCAGAAGAGGATGGTCAGGGACACTCTTTTTTTCTTTTGTAGTATTGCCTCTTTTTTGTAATAGCCTTTTCCTAATTACTAAAATCACTGAGCCATACCTTAACCACTTCAGCCCCGGAAGGATTTACCCCCTTCCTGACCAGAGCACTTTTTACAATTTGGCACTGCGTTGCTTTAACTGCTAATTGCGCGGTCATGCAATGCTGTACCCAAACGAAATTTGCGTCCTTTTCTTCCCACAAATAGAGCTTTCTTTTGATGGTATTTGCTCACCTCTGCCATATTTATTTTTTGCGCTATAAACGGAAAAAGACCGAAAATTTTGAAAAACAAATATTTTCTACTTTTTGTTATAAAAAAAAATCCAATAAACTCAATTTTAGTCATACATTTAGGCCAAAATGTATTCGGCCACATGTCTTTGGTAAAAAAAAAATGTCAATAAGTGTATTTATTGGTTTGCGCAAAAGTTATAGCGCCTACAAACTAGGGTACATTTTCTGGAATTTACACAGCCTTTAATTTATGACTGCCTATGTCATTTCTTGAGGTGCTATAATGGCAGGGCAGTACAAAACCCCCACAAATGACCCCATTTTGGAAAGTAGACACCCCAAGGAAATTGCTGAGAGGCATGTTGAGCCCATTGAATATTAATTTTTTTGTCCCAAGTGATTGAATAATGACAACAACAACAAAAAAAAATTACAAAAAGTTGTCATTAAATGATATATTGCTCACACAGGCCATGGGCATATGTGGAATTGCACCCCAAAATATATTCAGCTGCTTCTCCTGAGTACGGGGATACCACATGTGTGGGACCCTTTGGGAGCCTAGCAGCGTACGGGGCCCCGAAAACCAATCACTGCCTTCAGGATTTCTAAGGGCGTAAATTCTTGATTTTACTCCTCACTACCTATAACAGTTTTGAAGGCCATAAAATGCCCAGATGGCATAACCCCCCTCCCAAATGACCCCATTTTGGAAAGTAGACACCCCAAGCTATTTGCTTTGAGGCATGTTGAGTCCATGGAATATTTTATATTTTGACACAAGTTGCGGAAGAGTGACAATTTTTTTTTTTTTGCACAAAGTTGTCACTAAATGATATATTGCTCACACAGGCCATGGGCATATGTGGAATCGCACCCCAAAATACATTTAGCTGCTTCTCCTGAGTATGGGGATACCACATGTGTGGGACTTTTTGGGAGCCTAGCCACGTACGGGGCCCCGAAAACCAAGCACCGCCTTCAGGATTTCTAAGGGTGTAAATTTTTGATTTCACTCTTCACTGCCTATCACAGTTTCGGAGGCCATGGAATGCCCAGGTGGCACAACCCCCCCAAATGACCCCATTTTGGAAAGTAGACACCCCAAGCTATATGCTGAGAGGCATGGTGAGTATTTTGCAGCTCTCATTTGTTTTTGAAAATGAAGAAAGACAAGAAAAAAAATTTTTTTTTCTTTTTTCAATTTTTAAAACTTTGTGACAAAAAGTGAGGTCTGCAAAATACTCACTATACCTCTCAGCAAATAGCTTGGGGTGTCTACTTTCCAAAATACGGTCATTGGGGGGGGGGTTTGTGCCACCTGGGCATTCCATGGCCTCCGAAACTGTGATAGGCAGTGAAGAATGAAATCAAAAATTTACCTTAGAAAGCCTGAACGCGGTGCTTGGTTTTCGAGGTCCCGTACAAGGCTAGACTCCCAAAAAGTCTCACACATGTAGTATCTCCATACTCAGGAGAAGCAACAGAATGTATTTTGGGGTGTAATTTCACATATTCCCATGGCATGTTTGAGCAATATATCATTTAGTGACAACTTTGTGCAAAAAAAAAAAAAAAAAAAAAAAAGGAAAAAAACCTGTCTCTTTCCCGCAACTTGTGTCACAATATAAAATATTACATGGACTCGACATGCCTCTCAGCAAATAGCTTGGGGTGTCTACTTTCCAAAATGGGGTCATTTGGGGGGGGGTTTGAACTGTCCTGGCATTTTATGCACAACATTTAGAGGCTTATGTCACACACCACCCACTCTCCTAACCACTTGAAGACAAAGCCCTTTCTGACACTTTTTGTTTACATGAAAAATTTTTTTTTTTTGCAAGAAAATTACTTTGAACCCCCAAACATTATATATTTTTTAAAGCAAAGGCCCTACAGATTAAAATAATGGGTGTTTCATTTTTTTTTTTTTCACACAGTATTTGCGCAGCGATTTTTCAAACGCATTTTTTGGGGAAAAAACACACTTTTTAAAATTTTAATGCACTAAAACACACTATATTGCCCAAATGTTTGATGAAATAAAAAAGATGATCTTGGGCCGAGTACATGGATACCAAACATGACATGCTTTAAAATTGCGTACAAACGTGCAGTGGCAGCAAAATAAATACATTTTTAAAAGCCTTTAAAAGCCTTTACAGGTTACCACTTTAGATTTACAGAGGAGGTCTACTGCTAAAATTACTGCCCTCAATCTGACCTTTGCGGTGATACCTCACATGCATGGTGCAGTTACTGTTTACATTTGACGCCAGACCAACGCTTGCGTTCGCCTTAGCGTGAGAGCAGGGGGGGACAGGGGTGCTTTTTTTTTTTTCTTTTTTTTTTTTTTTTTTTTTGCTTTTTTATCTTATTTTTAAACTGTTCCTTTCATTTTTTTAAAATCATTTTTATTGTTATCTCAGGGAATGTAAATATCCCCTATGATAGCAATAGGTAGTGACAGGTACTCTTTTTTGAAAAAATTGGGGTCTATTAGAACCTAGATCTCTCCTCTGCCCTCAAAGTATCTGACCACACCAAGATCAGTGTGATAAAATGCTTCCCCAATTTCCCAATGGCGCTGTTTACATCCGGCGAAATCATAAAATGCTCGTAGCTTACGGTTTCTTAGGCCATAGAGATGTTTGGAGCCACTCTGGTCTCTGATCAGCTCTATGGTCAGCTGGCTGAATCACCGGCTACATTCTCAGGTTCCCTGTTGAGACAGGAGAGCCAGAGAAAAACATGGAAGACGGTGGGGGGGGGGAAATTCCCTCCCACTGCTTGTAAAAGCAGTCTAGAGGCTAATTAGCCACTAGGATTGCTTTTACATGAAAGCCGACCGCTGGCTGAAAAGAATGATACCAAGATGATACCTAAACCTGCAGGCATCATTCTGGTATAACCACTCAAAGTCGTGAATGGCGTACCTGAAGACAAAAAAATGGTTAACAATAAAGCACAGTAAACGGTAAAGTATAAAAAATTGCATAACTGAAAAGCAAACATGGTAAAACATAAAAACAATAAAACATTTCAGAATAGAATACAGTAAAAAAGAGCAGAACAATAGAGAGAGAATAGAGAGAGAGAGAGAGAGAACAATGAAATGACAACTATTTTTTTTTATTTTATATTTTTTTGTGTGTTGTTTTTTTTTTCACACTTTTTTTTGTAACTGTAACTTTTATAACTGTAACCGGTTCCAGGTTCGGGTCTCTCAAAATGCGATGGCATCTTGGGAGACCCTGTGAAAGTGTGCCTAGTCTGTGCAATGCTGTACCCTACGCTAATACTCAACTAGTGTATGGTAGCGTTCAAAACATTCACCAATGAAAAGACCAGGATTGTCAGGACAGGAGGGAAAATAATAGCGTGTGTCACGCCTATATCCGCGCTTGCTGCAGACACAACATCTTTTTTGGGGGGGTTCGTTGGGTAGGGGTACTCGGGAGGACATAAAGAAAATGCCTCTCATGCAGCCGACTGCATTTGGTTGGGGATGTGAATGGGGGAAGTACGGGCGCTGCAGAAGTGGTGGGTTCCCAATTAGGATTGGCGAATGCAGCAAGAAGGGCATTATGGGCACGACGGGCCTGTTTGTCTTCTTCTTGGTGGCAGCGGGACACTACTTGTGCTTGCCACCTCACCAGCTTGAACTGCACTTATGGGACTCGCCACGTCACTAAGTGTTACTGCAGTGCTGGTTTGACTACGACCGGGGTGTACTAGGCCGCTGGCGCTTGCCAGTTCACCAAAACGCTACCAAAAAAACTGTTAGCGATCGCAGGGATCAGGCCTGACTTCTGCGAACGCTGCAGTTATGCGTTTAGTGTTTTGTAAGTGACAGTGATTGATCGATACTGCACTTTGGTGGGCTGGACTGGGCTGGGCCGGGCGGAGGGGCAAAACGCAGGTGCTAGCAGGTATCTGGGCTGATCCCGCTACCACTGCATTTTTGGGAACCCTAAACTGCTGGGGACGCTAGTATAGATCTGATCGGATCAGATATTGATCCCTACAGATACTATACCACTAAGGGAGGCGTATGCTGCATGTGTGGGTGTTAGCGGTACTGGCGCTAATCTGACGCTGCCTGGGGCGACGTATATCACCGCCGGGCGATCAGGGGGCTAAACCTTTATTCGGTAATAAACGGCGGGTGCCCTGACACTATAAAAAATAAACGAACTAACCAGCGTCACCCGTAAAGGTTATACGGTGATCAGTGGTGAAAGGGTTAACTAGGGGGCAATCAAGGGGTTAACACATTAGGTAGTATATGGGGGTCCCTGTTGCTATAAAACACTGACAGCGAACCTAAATATTTACCTCCCTAACTAGCGTCACCAGTGACACTAATACAGCAATCAGAAAAATGATCGCTTAGCGACACTGGCGACGGAGGGTGATCAAGGGGTTAAAACTTTATTAGGGGGGGTTAGGGGGGTATCCTAGACCTAAAGGGGGCTAACAATAACTGCCCCACCACACTAACTGTCACAAACTGACACCATGCAGTAATCAGAAAAAAAAAAAAACTGCTTGGTGTCAGTGTGACGGGGGGGGGGGGAGGGGTGATCGGGGGGTAAAGGGGGGTGATATGTGTACCTGGCATGTTGTACTGGGATGTGTGTGTGTTGTGCACTCACATTTCAGTCTTCTCTCCTCGGCGCCAGAACGGAAACTGCTGAGCCGAGGATAGATGACATCACAATCGGACCCCCGGCCGCGGGAATGCAATCACATACCAGGTACGTGATTTTGCCTGTCCGTGCCATTCTGCTGACGTATATCAGCGTGAGGCGGTCGGCAACTGGTTAAAGAATCCTTGTCTTTTTAAACTATGGCATATGCCGTAAAAGTGTGTATTACAGATATTTATTAAAAGTCATAATTGTTATTGCAGATAATTGGTATTTCCAATAATGCTCCTGGGGGGGCTGTATTGTGTGTAACAGGTTAACTCTAAGCAATGTCAATCAGTCTGCTGGCACATAGATTGTGGTCCTGTGAGCTAGAAAATCTTTGTGCAGGGTGAGTCTGAGTGTAAAATTGATGGGATTGATCTCCCTGCCTTGGTATATCTGATCAGTCCCTAACTTGTCCATCTTTAGGAGATCCCTGAAAACTCCCTTATTCAGGGAAGCCTATCCCACACCCACCTATAACAACTATCCCCGAGCCACCCCCATCAAATCATTCCCTGCATCTATTACCTTTTGTACCACCACCCCCTCCCTTTAAAAAACCTATAAACCATGCGCTTACTCCAAAAAAGTCATAGATGTAAGCAGCTATCACAACAAATAGAAAATTTGTAATAAATCATATGTAACCAAGTGTAGCGCTAAAAAATGAGAAAGAGAATATTGCTATACCACATATAATAGCAAAATGAATTGTGAAAAGATAGTGTTTTGTATACTTTGTGAACATTCATACATATAGAACACTTATGTTATAAAGCCTTAGGGTCACCAAAAGTGATAACAGGATGTAAAAATGGCAATAAAGTCCAAAACTGAATGTGCAGGTACGATGAACATAAATTTTGCAATGGTGATAAATTCCAAAACATATACTCGTGAGAGATTTCTGTATGTAATCCAACATGTGCTGACAAACACTTGTGCGAAACCGCCACCTAGGATGACTGGAGGCTTACCAGAAAGTTGGGACCCACCTAGCATACGCTATATGGGTCAAACAGGCTTGGATTGCTCACTGGCAATGAAGGTAGGGAACCAAGGGCTGGTGAATGGTGAAGTTGTAATGTTGTTATCCCAAAGAGGTCTTCTTCATATGGAAGCTCGGACACCAACGGACATTACCCACATGTAATGAAGAAGGGGCTCATAGCGTAATTCCGTAAACCATAAAAAATTTATTAAAAGGAAAAACACTTACATTTCAGAATAAAAAGCGCTTGCAAGTAAAATGGCGGCAGTGGAGTCCTCCCGACGCGTTTCATCATACAAGACTTTGTCTGGGGTACCCCCTCCCTTTAGAATGTAGGCTATACGAGCAGGGCCCTCCTGTCCCCTCTGTATTGAACTGTACTGTAATTGGGCTGTCCCCCT
Organism: Aquarana catesbeiana; assembly: GCF_042186555.1. NCBI lineage: Eukaryota > Metazoa > Chordata > Amphibia > Anura > Ranidae > Aquarana > Aquarana catesbeiana. The sequence goes on along the minus strand of NC_133331.1, from coordinate 241,685,507 downwards.
CTACATTGTAAAGCGCTGCGTAAACTGTTGGTGCTATATAAATCGTGAATAATAATAATGCCTCTGACAGCATTGTCCAGCGACAAAGACATGTTCTATGCGATGGAACAGGGCAGGGATAGACTTCTGAGATATGTAATGGCAGCTGAGTATTTGTCACTGTGAGGCAGTACAGAACATTAAATTACAAAAAGAAGCTTACTGCTGGAGAAAGTGGGATGGATTCTGGCAATTGTTGAGGTGCCAAATGTGCTGTCCCCCCTCTACATTGTAAAGCGCTGCGTAAACTGTTGGCGCTATATAAATTGTGTATAATAATAATGTGTATTCATGACAGTGTGATATGATTTTACCCCTCATTTGTCACGTGTTGGTGACAGCATGGTCATGGTGAGATTTCAACAGCCATTTGTCACATATTGATGAAAGTGGCTGGGATCTGACAGTGCTGTTGTCACAATGCCACAAACTTCACCTCTTTTGTGTTCCCCACAGTACCCAAGGTTTTGTGCAATCTTAGCAACACTCCTGTGTTTAATTACAGCTTGCTTAGTTTTTTTTTTTCTTGCAATAAAATCGAGCTGTCAGTCTCTGAACAAATAATGAAGTTCAGTTCTGTCATTCGTAGGGTGGATGCCATAGCTGTGACATGGCATATATCTTATATATTTTTTGACTATTGTTGTAAAATACCAGTTGCTTTAAAAATTTCTAATCAGTACTTAAAGAACCATTGTGTTACAAGCCGTATTAAGATAGCTCAGCAATAGCAGTACATTGTGATTTAAACCTATCCCTTGCTAAAGAGTTAACATAAAAAAAAAAAAATGAGTGTCAAAATTGTGTAATTATACATCAGACTAAAATCTACTGTTATATAATCAACACCACAAACATTCGGTCTTACCTTTTTTCACACTGCTCTCCAAAGTAGGACAAAAAGGGTGCTGCAGATCAGACCTGCACAATCTACTTCTGTAACCAGGTAACACGCCTAGGAGACAGAGAAAGCTTGCAACAACATGAGTCAGTAGAGGGAAGTAAAGGAAGAAAAGGGAGGCCGTTGATGGCACTTCTGCACTCCTTATGCTGCTTCAGATGTCTTCTGGGAACATGTTTTTAGATGATCATATTTATGATAGAACTGTATTAATCACAGTTAAAAGACATCTGACTTATTGTCACTGAATTAATATTATCTGTTGACTTTTTAAAAATGTATATAGTTTTCAGTACAGGTGTGAATGTTCAAGGGCTACTATGTTCTCTTTTTTTTTCAAGATTGTAGGTTTAAAGTACCAAAATCTATGTGAGACTCCTGCACAAATTGTAACTACATGGCCCTTGCTATTTCATGCCTGTTTTATTACCTTTATAATGGTTTCTCCAAAGTGTTACTATATTCATGTTTCTCATACAGTGCATGGTATCTGTGAATTAACAAAATTGTATTTTTTCTACCTCTGAATATCTTCTGAAGTCTTCAAAATTTCTGTTTCAGCATTCTTATGCATTAAGTGCTGCCTAAATGTTGCTATAAACATTGGTTACCAAGAGGCTCAAAAACTGCAGCTATAAACATCCTTGTACACATTCTCACACTAGGGTGAAGAAGTAAGCAAGCCATAACATAGTAGATGGCAATCTACAGGGTTCAAGGGCAGATATTTTTAAACTGATATGAGATGGGTTTTTTTTAATGAAGATAGGAGAAAATATATTTTTTTTAATTTTTCATAGCTCATTTAACTGAAAAAAAAATAAGGTTACCTTACTTAGCAAATTGTGAGGAAAAAACACCTATTGTAGATGCTTTTATTTGACCTAATTTATGCTAGAGATTGGATTTAATTAACAAGTATGTTTAGGATGATTCAAATGTTGTAAACTTAATGTAGGTTCATAAAAAAATTGTATACAGGCTTGTCTTTTCTTAACAAAGATAGAAAATCTTTTATTTTTACAAATGTCAAATACACATTTAAAATATATAAGGACATGCAAATGTTATTTTTATTTAACAGGATTTATATAGTCAAAAGTGTGCACAGAACTATACTATTGAATTGATACTATATTAAACGGAGACAGTACAGTTACAATACAATAAAATACAGGACAGTTAAGAGGGCCCTGCTCATAAGACCTTAGGCCTGATTCACACCTATGCATGTTTAGTGCTTTTTGCATTTTGCAGATTTGCACTACAGAAAAAGTTCCATAGGAAACCATGATAAAAATGGACTGTATTGCAAATCTGCTAAATGCAAAAAGCACAAAAAATGCATAGGGCGAGGCAAGTGGTTTTGTACAAAAGGTAATAACTGTAAGGCCGCGTACACACGAGCTGACTTTTCGGCAACAAAAGTCCTATGGCCATTCCGGCAGACTTTCGTCGGACTTTAGAAGGAACAGACTTGCACACACATGGTCACACAAAAGTCCGACCGTCTAGTACGCGGTGACGTACACCAGGTCCGACGAGACTATAAAACGGAAGTTCAATAGCTTGTGCGTGAACTGTTGGGCCCCTTCTGCTAATCTCGTGTTAGCAGAAGTTTGGTGAGACGATTCGCGATTGTGAGACTCGTATTTTTCAGATCGTTTAACTGATGTTCAGTTTGTGCTTGTGAAGTTTGTATCTGCTTTTCAGTGCGTGTAGTCAGTTCGCAGTTGATATATTCAGTGTGTTATTGTCCGCTCGCTGCTGATTTTCAGTTCGCACTTCACAGGCCTTGCTGTTCTTCAGTGCATTCTGTTAAGTTTGCTTTGACCAGCCGACCATTTTGAAGCCATGTTACGTGTACGTACTCGTCGTAGAGCTCATGCATTGTATGTGCTTGGTGCTGTAGTTCATTCTTCAGCCCAAGCCCAGTCCATGAACATGGCGAGGAGGAGTTCATGGACGAAGAATTGGTTGCTCCAGCATGACCAATTCTGTCACATGCCTTTGCTCCGCGAGATCCATGAGAATAACCCTGAGGATTTCAGGAATTTTCTCCGGATGACGGACCCTGTTTTGGACCGTTTGTTGGCTTTGCTGACCCCTTATATCAGCAGGCAGGATACCTGCATAAGGCAAGCCATCACTGCGGAGCAGAGGCTAGTCACCACGTTGCGGTACTTGGCAATGGGGAGAAGCCTGCAGGACCTTAAGTTCTCAACACGCATCTCCCCCAGGCTCTGGAGATCATTATCCCAGAGACTTGTTCTGCCATCATCCAGGTCCTGCAGGTCTATATTAAGGTAAGAATTTGTACCCTTTAACATCACATTTTATTGTATTTAATGTTTGCTAATGTAATGTATTTCTTTACTCAAACACTAATTACCATGATTGCAATATAGTGTGAATGTACCCTTTGTCCTCATGCATGCTGTAATCTTTTAATGATGTTTTTTGTACTGCATGCATATTAGCATTCACTAACCTACCCAGCATGCTATGCTGGGCCCATATCCACCTAGTGTAGTCACTTTAACAATGTATTTTGTCAGCTCCATTGTATTGCTTTACCCTAAAATGTCTGCAAATGGTCTGTATGTCCTTAAATTGATTTACAATCCCCCCCTAAAATGTCTGCAAATGGTCTGTGTGTCCTTAAATATATTTACAATCCCCTCTCCCCCTAAAATGTCTGCAAATGGTCTGTGTGTCCTTAACCACTTAAGGACCGCCTAACGCCGATTTACGTCGGCAAGGCGGCACGGGCAGGCAAAATCACGTACATGTACGTGATTTGCCTCTCGCGGGTGGGGGGTCCGATCGGACCCCCCCCCGGTGCCCGAAGCGGTCCCGTTCTGTTCCCCGGCGATCCGAGATGAGGGGGAGGCCATCCGTTCGTGGCCCCCCCCTCGCGATCGCCGCCGGCCAATGGGAACACTCCTTTGCTGCTGTATGCTAAACAGCAGCAAAGGAAATGATGTCATCTCCCCTCGGCTCGGTATTCCGTTCCAGCGCCGAGGGGAGAAGACATCAATGTAAGTGCACAACACACTACACACACAGTAGAACATGCCAGGCATACAAAACACCCCGATCCCCCCCCCGATCGCCCCCCGATCCCCCCCCAATCCCCCCCCCCCCCTGTCACAAACTGACACCAGCAGGTTTTTTTTTTTTTTTTTCTGATTACTGCATAGTGTCAGTTTGTGACAGTTACAGTGTTGGGACAGTTAGTATTACCCCCCTTTAGGTCTAGGATACCCCCCTAACCCCCCCTAATAAAGTTTTAACCCCTTGATCACCCCCCATCGCCAGTGTCGCTAAGCGATCATTTTTCTGATCGCTGTATTAGTGTCACTGGTGACGCTAGTTAGTGAGGTAAATATTTAGGTTCGCCGTCAGCGTTTTATAGTGACAGGGACCCCCATATACTACCGAATAAATGTTTTAACCCCTTGATTGCCCCCTAGTTAACCCTTTCACCACTGATCACCGTATAACTGTTACGGGTGACGCTGGTTAGTTTGTTTATTTTTTATAGTGTCAGGGCACCCGCCGTTTATTACCGAATAAAGGTTTAGCCCCCTGATCGCCCGGCGGTGATATGCGTCGCCCCAGGCAGCGTCAGATTAGCGCCAGTACCGCTAACACCCACGCACGCAGCATGCGCCTCCCTTAGTGGTATAGTATCTGATCGGATCAATATCTGATCCGATCAGATCTATACTGGCGTCCCCAGCAGTTTAGGGTTCCCAAAAACACAGTGTTAGCGGGATCAGCCCAGATACCTGCTAGCACCTGCGTTTTGCCCCTCCGCCCAGCCCACCCAAGTGCAGTATCGATCGATCACTGTCACTTACAAAACACTAAACGCATAACTGCAGCGTTCGCAGAGTCAGGCCTGATCCCTACGATCGCTAACAGTTTTTTTGGTAGCATTTTGGTGAACTGGCAAGCAAGCACCAGGCAGCGTCAGGTTAGCGCCAGTAGCGCTAACACCCACGCACGCACCGTACACCTCCCTTAGTGGTATAGTATCTGATCAGATCAATATCTGATCCGATCAGATCTATACTAGCGTCCCCAGCAGTTTAGGGTTCCCAAAAACGCAGTGTTAGCGGGATCAGCCCAGATACCTGCTAGCACCTGCGTTGTGCCCCTCCGCCCGGCCCAGCCCAGCCCACCCAAGTGCAGTATCGATCGATCACTGTCACTTACAAGGCACTAAACGCATAACTGCAGCGTTCGCAGAGTCAGGCCTGATCCCTGCGATCGCTAACAGTTTTTTTGGTAGCATTTTGGTGAACTAGCAAGCACCGGCCCCAGGCAGCGTCAGGTTAGCGCCAGTACCACTAACACCCACGCACGCAGCATACGCCTCCTTTAGTGGTATAGTATCTGAACGGATCAATATCTGATCCGATCAGATCTATACTAGCGTCCCCAGCAGTTTAGGGTTCCCAAAAACGCAGTGTTAGCGGGATCAGCCCAGATACCTGCTAGCACCTGCGTTTTGCCCCTCCGCCCGGCCCAGTCCAGCCCACCCAAGTGCAGTATCGATCGATCACTGACACTTACAAAACACTAAACGCAAAACTGCAGCGTTCGCAGAGTCAGACCTGATCCCTGCGATCGCTAACAGTTTTTTTGGAAGCTTTTTATTGAACTGGCAAGCACCAGCGGCCTAGTACACCCCGGTCGTAGTCAAACCAGCGCTGCAGTAACACTTGGTGACGTGGCGAGTCCCATAAGTGCAGTTCAAGCTGGTGAGGTGGCAAGCACAAGTAGTGTCCCGCTGCCACCAAAAAGACAAACACAGGCCCGTCGTGCCCATAGTGCCCTTCCTGCTGCATTCGCCAATCCTAATTGGGAACCCACCACTTCTGCAGCGCCCGTACTTCCCTCATTCACATCCCCAACCAAATGCAGTCGGCTGCATGAGAGGCATTTTCTTTATGTCCTCCCGAGTACCCCTACCCAACGAACCCCCCCAAAAAGATGTTGTGTCTGCAGCAAGCGCGAATATAGGCGTGACACCCGCTATTATTGTCCCTCCTGTCCTGACAATCCTGGTCTTTGCATTGGTGAATGTTTTGAACGCTACCATTCACTAGTTGAGTATTAGCGTAGGGTACAGCATTGCACAGACTAGGCACACTTTCACAGGGTCTCCCAAGATGCCATCGCATTTTGAGAGACCCGAACCTGGAACCGGTTACCGTTATAAAAGTTAGTTACAAAAAAAGTGTAAAAAAAAAATATATATATATAAAATAAAAAAAAATAGTTGTCGTTTTATTGTTCTTTCTCTCTATTCTCTCTCTCTATTGTTCTGCTCTTTTTTTACTGTATTCTATTCTGCAGTGTTTTATTGTTATTGTTATTATGTTTTATCATGTTTGTTTTTCAGGTATGTAATTATTTATACTTTACTGTTTACTGTGCTTTATTGTTAACCATTTTTTTGTCTTCAGGTACGCCATTCACAACTTTGAGTGGTTATACCAGAATGATGCCTGCAGGTTTAGGTATCATCTTGGTATCATTCTTTTCAGCCAGCGGTCGGCTTTCATGTAAAAGCAATCCTAGCGGCTAATTAGCCTCTAGACTGCCTTTACAAGCCGTGGGAGGGAATGCCCCCCCCCCCCCACCGTCTTCCGTGTTTTTCTCTGGCTCTCCTGTCTCAACAGGGAACCTGAGAATGCAGCCGGTGATTCAGCCAGCTGACCATAGAGCTGATCAGAGACAAGAGTGGCTCCAAACATCTCTATGGCCTAAGAAACCGGAAGCTACGAGCATTTTATGACTTAGATTTCGCCGGATGTAAATAGCGCCATTGGGAAATTGGGGAAGCATTTTATCACACCGATCTTGGTGTGGTCAGATGCTTTGAAGGCAGAGGAGAGATCTAGGGTCTAATAGACCCCAATTTTTTCAAAAAAGAGTACCTGTCACTACCTATTGCTATCATAGGGGATATTTACATTCCCCGAGATAACAATAAAAATGATTTAAAAAAAAAAAAATGAAAGGAACAGTTTAAAAATAAGATAAAAAAGCAAAAAAATAATAAAGAAAAAAAAAAAAAAAAAAAAAGCACCCCTGTCGCCCCCTGCTCTTGCGCTAAGGCGAACGCAAGCGGCGGTCTGTCGTCAAACGTAAACAGCAATTGCACCATGCATGTGAGGTATCGCCGTGAAGGTCAGATCGAGGGCAGTAATTTTTGCAGTAGACCTCCTCTGCAAATCTAAAGTGGTAACCTGTAAAGGCTTTTAAAGGCTTTTAAAAATGTATTTATTTTGTTGCCACTGCACGTTTGTGCGCAATTGTAAAGCATGTCATGTTTGGTATCCATGTACTCGGTCTAAGATCATCTTTTTTATTTCATCAAACATTTGGGCAATATAGTGTGTTTTAGTGCATTAAAATTTAAAAAAGTGTGTTTTTTCCCCAAAAAATGCGTTTGAAAAATCGCTGCGCAAATACTGTGTGAAAAAAAAAAATGAAACACCCACCATTTTAATCTGTAGGGCATTTGCTTTAAAAAAATATATAATGTTTGGGGGTTCAAAGTAATTTTCTTGCAAAAAAAAAAAACTTTTTCATGTAAAAAATAAGTGTCAGAAAGGGCTTTGTCTTCAAGTGGTTAGAAGAGTGGGTGATGTGTGACATAAGCTTCTAAATGTTGTGCATAAAATGCCAGGACAGTTCAAAACCCCCCCAAATGACCCCATTTTGGAAAGTAGACACCCCAAGCTATTTGCTGAGAGGCATGTCGAGTCCGTGGAATATTTTATATTGCGACACAAGTTGCGGGAAAGAGACAAATTTTTTTTTTTTTTTTTGCACAAAGTTGTCACTAAATGATATATTGCTCAAACATGCCATGGGAATATGTGAAATTACACCCCAAAATACATTTAGCTGCTTCTCCTGAGTATGGGGATACCACATGTGTGGGACTTTTTGGGAGCCTAGCCACGTACGGGGCCCCGAAAACCAAGCACCGCCTTCAGGCTTTCTAAGGGCGTGAATTTTTGATTTCACTCTTCACTGCCTATCACAGTTTCGGAGGCCATGGAATGCCCAGGTGGCACAAAACCCCCCCAAATGACCCCATTTTGGAAAGTAGACACCCCAAGCTATTTGCTGAGAGGTATAGTGAGTATTTTGCAGACCTCACTTTTTGTCACAAAGTTTTGAAATTTGAAAAAAGAAAAAAAAAAAAAGTTTTTTCTTGTCTTTCTTCATTTTCAAAAACAAATGAGAGCTGCAAAATACTCACCATGCCTCTCAGCAAATAGCTTGGGGTGTCTACTTTCCAAAATGGGGTCATTTGGGGGGGTTTTGTGCCACCTGGGCATTCCATGGCCTCCGAAACTGTGATAGGCAGTGAAGAGTGAAATCAAAAATTCACGCCCTTAAAAACGCTGAAGGCGGTGATTGGTTTTCGGGGTCCCGTACGCGGCTAGGCTCCCAAAAAGTCTCACACATGTGGTATCCCCGTACTCAGGAGAAGCAGCTGAATATATTTTGGGGTGCAATTCCACATAGGCCCATGGCCTGTGTGAGCAATATATCATTTAGTGACAACTTTGTGCAAAAAAAAAAAAAAAAAAAGTGTCACTTTCCCGCAACTTGTGTCAAAATATAAAATATTCCATGGACTCAATATGCCTCTCAGCAAATAGCTTGGGGTGTCTACTTTCCAAAATGGGGTCATTTGGGGGGGGGTTGTGCCACCTGGGCATTCCATGGCCTCCGAAACTGTGATAGGCAGTGAAGAGTGAAATCAAAAAGTTACACCCTTAGAAATCCTGAAGGCGGTGATTGGTTTTCGGGGTCCCATACGCGGCTAGGCTCCCAAAAAGTCCCACACATGTGGTATCCCCGTACTCAGGAGAAGTAGCTGAATATATTTTGGGGTGCAATTCCACATAGGCCCATGGCCTGTGTGAGCAATATATCATTTAGTGACAACTTTTTGTAAATATTTTTTTTTTTTTTTTTTTTTTGTCATTATTCAATCACTTGGGACAAAAAAAATAAATATTCAATGGGTTCAACATGCCTATCAGCAATTTCCTTGGGGTGTCTACTTTCCAAAATGGGGTCATTTGGGGGGGTTTTGTACTGCCCTGCCATTTTAGCACCTCAAGAAATGACATAGGCAGTCATAAACTAAAAGCTGTGTAAATTCCAGAAAATGTACCCTAGTTTGTAGACGCTATAACTTTTGCGCAAACCAATAAATATACGCTTATTGACATTTTTTTTACCAAAGACATGTGGCCGAATACATTTTGGCCTAAATGTATGACTAAAATTGAGTTTATTGGATTTTTTTTATAACAAAAAGTAGAAAATATCATTTTTTTTCAAAATTTTCGGTCTTTTTCCGTTTATAGCGCAAAAAATAAAAACTGCAGAGGTGATCAAATACCATCAAAAGAAAGCTCTATTTGTGGGAAGAAAAGGACGCAAATTTCGTTTGGGTACAGCATTGCATGACCGCGCAATTAGCAGTTAAAGCGACGCAGTGCCAAATTGGAAAAAGACCTCTGGTCCTTAGGCAGCATAATGGTCCGGGGCTCAAGTGGTTAAATTGATTTACAATCCCCTCTCCCCCTAAAATGTCTGCAAATGATCTGTGTGTCCTTAAATTGATTTACAATCCCCTCCCCCACCCCCCTAAAATTTAGCAATGTGCCATCAGAGGGGGTGATGAATCTGATAATTGGGCCTTATATTTTACTCTTTAAATAATACTTATTACAGTTAATATTATACTGATGCTGAGCAAGAATGTTTTTTGTGTAATGTGCTTGCAATGTTATGTGCAAAAGTACTTATAATTTTTTATTTCTTGTTTGACTCCCCAGTTTCCTTCAATGCCACAGGAATGGCAGACTGTGGCATCCCATTTTGCCACCCGTTGGGGCTTTCCCAACTGTGGAGGGGCTATAGATAGGAAACACGTCCACATCGTGCCACCACCCCATTCAGGGTCATACTATTTTAATTATAAGGGGTTCCATAGTATTGTCTTAATGGCAGTGGTGTCGGCACAATATGAATTTCTGTATGTGGACGTGGGGAAGAATGGCCGGATGTAGGATGGAGGAGTCTTTGCCCAGACGGAGTTCTACCAGCGTCTCCAGAGTGGTGGCCTGGGATTGCCACCTGATGCGGATAACGTGGAAGGATTCCCCTTTGTCTTCATGGCAGATGAAGCCTTCGGTCTGGGCGAGTACATGATGAGGCCATTCCCACAAAGGACCCTCACCCCAGAGAGGAGGGTATTTAACTTCCGGCTGGCCAGAGCGAGAAGAGTTGCGGAGAATGCCTTCAGGATCATGGCCAGCTGGTTCCGCCTGTTTCAGACAGCTATCCACATGGCGGAATACAAACTAAATCACCTTGTCCTAGCGTGCTGCATCAGGCACAATTTTTTAAACAAACATTCCAGCAATTATATTGCATCACTTGGGCCTGAGGCCGGACTTATACAGAATCCTCTGACGGGCCTGGATATTGGCCGTATTGGCTTGGCCCCCCAAAGCGCCCGTCAAGTTCGGGATCAATATGTTTATTATTTTATGGGTAGGGGGGCCATTGCAATGCTAGACAATCTATTTTTTTTAATAAAAAATATTGATCAGATAAAATCTAGAATTGTATTTATTGCTTGCCTTTCTTTTTGGCTGTCTCCTAGGTTATCCTAGTGCACTTGTAGTGCCAAGTGTATTTTCCTTTAGTAAATAAGCCCCATTGTCACTGTAAACACCGAATAACTTCCAAAACTGATATTGAGCATTGAAAGAAAAAGCCACACATCTTGTTGTTTAATAACAGATGTTCTTAATCTGTGCACATTCACATGTACGTTTGTAAAAATGTTATGATTTCTAATAGATCTAATTTTTTTTTTTAAATCTAATTTTTATTTGTACAAAAAATATTTTATCTTTATAAAATTTTTAGAACAACCAGACCTCAAGTTTAATTTTTTTTTCTAACAAACAGGCCTCTATTTTTTTTTTCTAACAAACAGGCCTCTATTTTTTTTTTTTTTTTTTTTTTTTTTTTTTTTTTTAGAAACAGGCCTAAAATCTATAAAAAAAAAGTCAAAGCCCAGAATGGGGTCAGCAAAACAGGATGTTTTTTTTGTGAAAAAGTTTTTTAGATTCTCCCCAAGCATCGATCATGTTCTTCATTTCCTGCTGCATATTGTCCAGCCGATTGCGCATTAGGTCAAGGCTAGTGCGCATGGCATCTATATCCCCATTCCAGGCCATGATCTGCCCAATTAATCTTTGGGCACTGTCTGTGGTAAATGGTTCCCCTTCTTCCACAACCAGCACATCACCTAAAATTGAGGAAAAAAAATGTCCTTGGAAATATGCAGGCATACATAGATTACTATAAGCTGGGGTGTCAGACACTCGCCTGGTGGGGTGCACATGTCGCCCACTTCCTCCACCTCTCCTTCGTACAGATCCTCGGGGGGGGCGCTGGCACTTGGACCTGCTTCCACTGCTTCTTCCCCTTCCACAACCACATCACCTAAAATTGATGCAAAAAATATGTATTTAGAAATATGCAGGCATACATAGATTAACATAAGCTGGGGTGTCAGACACTCACCTGGTGGGGTGCCCATGCCGCCCACCTCTCCTTCCTCCACATCCTCCCTGGGGCTTGGGCTGATTTGCCAAACGGGCTGTTGAGGTCGGAGTCCCTTGTCTGAGGAGTCTTTTCTCCCATATGCGAATGAAACAAAAGGTATACTTAGCACACACATATTTGGGTCCAGGAATAGGAATATGAAACATTGCATTGAAGTGGTGTACAATTGTCTGTTTGGACAGAGATCCAAGTTGAAGACATAATTAAAATTCCCTAAGAAACAAGCTGGAATACTTACCTTTTTTGGCCACATTTCACAGATTGAGATACCCCAACAAGTATCCACTGGAGCACCTGTGTGGGTTACCCTAAAAAAATGTATTCTGGTGTCCCACACTATAGTGCTCCTGTGTCCAGATGTGTAAACAGCTGCTGAGTGGTGGGGGCGTGGCTTGGCGGCTGATGTAACAGGCAGCAGGGACGCGCTGCTCTGCCATACATCCGGGCAATAATCATGAAAAAGGTACCAAATACCGCTCGTTCCGCTGCACCGAATACCGGCACGGATAGCCACAGTCACCAGCTACACGGAGACATCTTCAGCTTCATCAGACACTATGTCACCGCAGGGATCGGCGTCCCACTCCACTCCGGACCAAGCTGGCCAAGATGGTGGCAGGCCACCTCGTGCTACAAAGGAGACTTACAAAGCGGCAGCTATGAAGCTTATTGCTAAGATGGCTCCCAGGGACTCCCCTCAGTATACATCCACCCATCCTGAGCTGGCTGACAACCATAATGAAGCGGATGACACTATACCGCTGGAGGACCCTGCTACGCCTTGTCTCCCATGGGACAGTGTGAGTACCCCAGTCTGCATGTCAGGTACACCATCAGCTCATGCCCCTGACCAGAACAGCCCAGAACCCACTCTCAGAGACATCATGGCTGCAGTACTCTCCTGTAATACTTCTATAGCAGCTTTGACTTCAGAAACTGAGGGGGTTAAGGCGGAACTTTCTTTTGTTAGACAAGACATGCAAAAGTTGAGAGACCGTACTACAGCCCTGGAAGACAGACTAGGTACACTGGAGGATGACTGGGCCCCTATACAACGAGAGGTCCACTACAATACCATGGCGGTCGACAGACAGGCGGCTCGCATTGACGACATGGAAAACAGAATGAGAAGAAACAATGTTAGGGCGATCGGCATTCCTGAAAAGACCGAAGGGAAAAACCCGGTACAATTTATTGAACAGTGGCTTCTCCAGACTTATGGGAAGGAAGCTTTCTCCCTCATGTTCTGCGTTGAAAGAGCCCATAGGGTGCCCATGAGACCTCTACCACCGTGCAATCCGCCCCGTACGTTCCTGTTCAAGCTCCTTAACTACAAGGACAGGGACGTCATACTTTCCAAAGCCAGGAATCTAGGAGATGCCCTAAAAATGGCTAATTCTAAAATTTCACTATTTATGGATCTCTCCGCTGAAGTGCAAAAGCAGAGAGCACAGTTTAAAGACGTCAAGAAACGTTTGAGGGCCCTCAACGTACAGTACTCTATGCTGTATCCCTCCCGTCTCCGTGTGGTGGCCAGAGATCAGGTCCATTTCTTTGACAGACCATAATTGGTGTCACAATGGCTAGACAGAGAGGAACGCTCCATCAGGGAGGAAGCGGCAAATCGCAGAATGGCTGAATGAGACATATACACTCAAGGTATGCGGAACACAAACTTTGACATTGTATATCCTCTCCTACTGATAGCACATTCTTGGCAAGGCGGATGCCCTACATAATGAAACCTGATGCAATCACGATCCCCATCTTGCCTGGTGTGCCTTTTAGGCCCACGAACAGCATCAACCTCGTGGTGAGAGCCACGTCTCCCCACACTCAGGAAGCATTCTTTGTTCCAGGAGGACGAAGTTTATTCTTTACAAGGTTTTTTGTTGAGGCCCTGTTGGCCTGTTTGATGCCTCTTCTCATGGACTGGAACACTTTACAGATCTCCAGGAGGATATCCCTTTTACCTAATGGCGATCCCGCAATGGGGTTTGAACTGCAACGCACTCATAGGAAAACCTTTTTGCCTTTTTACCATATACACCTTCACTGGCATAGCATGCATGTAAGTTGTGTAAGGGAGATATGCGCACCTTTCAGAATTCCACTTGATAGTCAAATATATGCTTTGCTAATACAACATGGCTAGATCCCATGTAGTGCTTAGTTGGAATGTGCGTGGACTGAGTAGCGGAGTGAAAAGGCTGGCTGTGTCACATGTAGCTAGACGCCTACGGTCCTCAATATTTTGTTTACAAGAAACGCATATGCGCACGGATCGATCTATGCAATTTTCAGCCGTTTGTTCACCCGGCAATTTCACTCTGCATATTCTTCATTCTCTAGGGTTTGTAAGTATTTTGATCCCCCAGGGGACCCCCTTTACATGTGCGCATTCAGTAATAGATGATAAGGGGAGATATATTTTTCTTAGTAATGTGGAGGGCTTGGAGTGTATATTGCCAAATGTATACATACACCCCCCCCCCCATTTTCTGCAGAAGTTCTAAATATTTTTGCTAGTTTCATGGCTCATCACCCTAATGTTCCAGCTCTTGTTGTGGGAGACTAATAATTATCTAAATCCCCAGTTGGACAAATTTTCAATGACCCACCCTGATAGATTTAGGACAGGCGGCCTAACACCATTTGCCCATCGACTGACGGTGATGGGGCTGCATGATGTTTGGCGCTTAAGAAATCCCCATACTAAAGCATATTCTTGCCATTCGGCATCGCACAGAGGCCTCTCCAGGATTGACCTTGGTCTTTGTAATGTGGAGATGTTACCACTTATAGCCGATACCCAGTATGAACCGAGGACGGTCTCTGACCACTCATCATAATGGGTTAAGGTAAATACGGCAGGCCCTAGTAAACGGAATCACTGGAAAATAAGTCCATTCTGGCTATCCTTGTTCCCCACACCAGAACCAGTAACAACTGCTCTTGCAGACTTTATTGCCATCAATAAAAATACAGCGCCCTCAGGTATTTGCTGGGATGCGCTTAAAGCTTTTCTCAGAGGCCAGTTTATAAAAACAATCTCCTCCATTAAGACCAAGACCAAGGTCTGGGAGCTTTCTATACTGCAGGAATCTGGGGAGGCGGAGTCGTTAATAGCAAACCCGACTGACCATACTGAAAAGAGATGGTTGGAGGCACAAAAGTTGGCTAATACTATGACAATATCGAAGGCAGAAAACAAATGCTTTTTTTACAACAGAAATACTATGAGGAACGGGAAAACACTGGACACATGTTGGCCATGATGGCTAGGGCAGGTAGAGACCCCTCATTTATAGCGACAGTAAAGGACACCACTGGATGGCTAGTGAGTACCCATTCGAGGGTTATCACGACATTTCAAACAATCTATGAAGATGTCTATTCCTCCAAGGTTACCTCCGTCCCCACAGCAACCCAAGATTTTCTCGAGGGGTGTAATTTACTACGGCTTGAGCAGACTGACAGAGATGTGTTGAATGCCCCCCTCACGACTGATGAACTTTTAGAGGCATTGTCCCTTTTGCCCCCGGCAAGACCCCGGGTGCGGACGATCTGCCGGCAGAAGTATACAAAAAATATGCAGACACGCTGATTCCACAACTTAAACATACCCTAACAGAAGCTTTGGAACTAGGTCAATTGCCTCCATCCATGACTGAGGCCACTATCATATTGATACTTAAGCCAGGCAAGGACCCCCTGCTTCCAGACTCTTATAGGTCCATTTCTCTATTAACAACAGATGTGAAGCTGCTGGCCAGAGTTCTGGCCACTCGGTTAGCGTCGGTCCTTCATAAACTCATTCACCGAGACCAATCGGGGTTTATACCCTCCAGATCTACGGCTCTGAACATACAACGCTTATTCCTTAATATGCAGATACCAGTAGACAATCCAGGCAATAGAGCAGTCCTATCCCTCGACTCTGCCAAAGCTTTTGACAGCGTCGAGTGGCCATACCTATGGGAGGACTTGGAGAGGTTTGATCTGGGGGAGACTTTCATTAAATGGGTCCAACTTTTATATACGAATTCCACAGCCAGGCTGCGTGTTAATGGTGATCTCTCTGAACCCTTCAGGCTTTTCGGGGGTACGAGGCAGGGGTGCCCTCTTTACCCCTGCTATTCGCCCTAGCCTTGGAGCCGCTGGCGGAAACGGTGAGAGCGTCTCCATTGATAGAGGGCTTCACGAGGGGCTCTGCAACTGACAAAATGTCATTATATGCGGACGATGCTCTCCTATATTTAGGAGATACCTCTACCTCATTATCAAACGTGATGTCTATAATCACACAATTTGGTACCTTCTCTGGTTTCTCCATTAATTGGAGTAAGTCGGCCCTCCTACCCTTGGACGAACTTACAGCTCCGTTACCGGAATGTGCCGGGTACCTCCAAGTGGTTACCTCATTCAAGTATTTAGGTGTGCAGGTTACTCCAGATGCCTCCAAATATCTAGCCCTAAATCTCCTCCCTATGTTTACCAAGTTACAAACCAAATGTGATGCTTGGTGTAAGCTACCCATTTCTGTAACCGGTAGAGACAATCTCATAAAAATGGTATGGGCGCCTCAGTTACTCTACATACTACATAATTCCCCGCAATGGGTCCCACGTAAATGGTTTACACGTATTGATACTATATTTTGAAGTCTCCTTTGGAAGAAAAAGATTAACAGGATCAAGCTATCCACATTGCAGTACAGTAAAGACCAGGTGGGGTTGGCAGTCCCTAACATGCGACTCTCTGGCCTCACAGTTACAGCATCTAGGTGGCTGGGGTGAGGTTGATATAACAGACCCTATCCGTAACATACTATTTCATGCGACATCGGACCTTCCCGCAGCTTCACATCTTGAGGCGGACCTACCCCAACACCCCAAATCACTACCTACTATCAACTTATTGACCAAATCATGGGGCCACATTAAACATAGCTTGGGTATGATGGGAGTCACGGAGAACACCCCGCTTTGGCGTAATCCATGTTACTCGGAACTCCAGAAGCTAGAGGGGTTTCAGTCTTGGGAGGCAAGGGGCATCAAGTATATACTGCAACTATACTTACAGACCATTTTTAAATCCTTTACTGAACTGCAGGAGGAATTTGGACTGCCAAGACACAACTTTTATAGATATCTCCAACTTCGGCACGCCGTGCAATCACAGCCACGAGTGTCCAGTTTGGTACATGTGGAACATCCGACCATAACTTACATTCTAAATACACAGAATAAAAAAGGCATGATCTCTCACATATTTATAACCCGCTCTCATCTAGATCACAGGATGCAGCAAAACTACCATGTAGACATCGGTGGGAACAGGACCTAGGAGAGATTGGGGGTGAAGACTGGGAGCAGTGTTTGCAGTCTTTGCCAATCGTCTCGGTGTCCCCTTCCTACAGGCTCTCCTATCTCTTCATCTTACACAGAACCTACCGTACATCGGTGCTGCTTCACAGATGGGGCAGGAGGGATTCCCCTCTGTGCCCCAGATGTGGGGGGGCTAATGGGGACCTTATACATTTGCTGTGGCGCTGCCCGAAATTGTTCAGATATTGGAGTAAAGTAACTAACACCATATCGCAAACATATCGATCCATTGTTCCATTACACCCAGTTACATGCTTGTTGGGTGCGGTGGACAAGGAAATGTTCATCCCCCCGGCCAATATTGCAGTTTCTAGATTACTATATATTGCACGTAAGCAGATAGCTCGCCTATGGTTATCACCACATAGCCCAACAACGAAACAGTGGATCGAACAGGTCAATAACACTCTAATTAAAGAAAAACTGACGTAGTAACATAGAAATGCTAGTAATAAGTTCTACAAAATTTGGCAGCCCTGGCTGGACACTCCAGGTTTGGCACCCACTCAGCTAGTCCTTGATAGACTACTCCAAATGTAAACTTCTGGCTCCATACGGGTAGTGACCATATACCTATACCGAGTCACAATACTACAAAACCCTGAAATAACTCTTTAAAAAATCAGGGTGTATTTTTATAATTTTCTGTTAGGGGGTTAATTACCAATATGGTTCGTTGCAACCTAAGGGGGTCCGGTTGTGAGTGAGGGCATCAGTCAGTTCCACCTTCCCGTTGGAAGGAACTTAGTTCATTAACAGTTTCTCTTTTGATTTAGAACTTTCATTGTGTCGTGAACATTGTTACCAACCTACTAGCAGTACTATATGGAACCAAAAGCATAAAAGGAACATAATTGCTATAAGTACATTGGTAGAATTGTCATGACTAAGTTCCATGCTTTAAACCATCAACCATAATACTGTTGCTAATGTTTATTCTAAAAGAAAAATTGTTACTATGTATCTGTATACTATGTAAATCTATTTTTTATGACACAATAAAATCTTTTCTGATTAAAAAAAAAAAACAGCTGCTGAGTGTCCTCTCCTTACATTCCACTGAATGAAGTTTGCTATTCATTCTAGTTTCAAAAGACATCCAGACAACGATGTCATAAACTTCACAAACTACCAAGACCAAAAATATTTTTGAAACCCTGTATCAACTAAATACATCGTATCTAATTATTTATATCGTTGTTTACTGCGAACGATGTTTCATACAAACGTTTAAAGGAGTACAACTTGTACAGTAAAAAGATAACCAAATGGAGCAGCATGCAAGGTAATAATCACAATATGAACACACGACAAGTACTTACTTTTTTCAGCACTTTCTGGATTCGTCTGTACTGATCCGGCTCCCTAAGTTTGAGGTCAGACCATCATTTCCTCAGCTGATCTTTAGAGCGCTGTACCCCAAGGCTCTTCAATTTCCCCATTATTTTTGCCTTTCCTAAATTAGGCTGGGCGTACGGTCCATGTTTCCCATCGTAATCTTTTTTTTTTTCAAAATTGCTACCATCGCCACCATCTCTTCAAAGGCCATATTGGAGGCCTTAAATCTCCTCTTCCCGGATCGGGACATTTCAGGTTCCGGGCTTTCCTCATTACTGGAGTTAGTACACACCTGCTGTGTCTCCGCCATTGTTACTCCTACTGCGCACCGTAGAGAGAAGGGGCGGAGAATATTCCTTAAAAAAGAACGTCAGGGGCGGGCAACGCAGGCGGAGTTTCACGCATGCGCAGTGTGTATCCAAAGCTATCACGCATGTGCCGTACGTACGTTCTGTGCGTAGAAAAAAAGGGGCGGAGAATATGCGTTAAAAAAAAGAACTACAGGGGCGGGTTGATGCAGGCGGAGTTTCACGCATGCGTAGTGTGTATAAAGCTATCACGCATGTGTCATGCGTAACTTCTGTGCACGGAGGATAGAGGAACTGAATTTGCGAGCGTCCGAAACTAAGGTAAATTTTTATAACTTTGTATCAGCCTATACTGCTTAAAAATTGAGGCCTATGTTGGGATAAGTAAGATTATGAGAGTTTAGCCTAACATTAGTGTTTGTCTTGTGTATTATCTTTGACAGAAAACATGAATACTAAGTTTAAGGACCCTGAATTTCTGATTCAATTTATTGAGAAGTACAGGGAGATGACGAATCTATGGGAGGTCAAACACCCTGCATATTATATTAAAACAATAAGGAAGTCAACGCTGGAGAAACTTCTCACATTTGTGCAGACTTTCATCCCAAAAGCAACCTTTAAGTTTGTAGAAAATAAAATTGGGATCTTGCGAAATATGTATAGGAGGGCAAAGCTTTGAACGGGAGAATCTGGATGCCGCACACCGGATGAAGTTGAAAAAATGTCTTCATTATAAAAATTGGATCATCAAAAATACAAGACAATCTGGCAGAATGTACAGACTCAGCTGACGCGTTTCGCACTCATGGTTGAGTGCTTACTCATAGCTGACAAATATTGGAATTACTAACATATAAATCTTATGAGGGATACCACATGACCACATAATTGTACATAAAATTGATATCAGCTGAAAGCTAATTTTGTGAGGTCTTGGCATCTGCTGTCAAATAAGTGTGCTATCCAATAGAAAAGACTTATAAGAATGACATATAAGCAGCAGCAAAAAACTTTAATAAATAAATGTGGAAATCTATGCATGTGAGTGAAAAAAGAATATATGTATTTATATGTGCAATAAAGTGTAATCAAGTTTGATTGTGGTAAAATAAAATATGAAGAAACCAAATAAGTGAAAAATGTATGACAAGAGTAAAGAAATATATTTATGGATGTGTATGGATGGTGCATGAAAATGATAATGTATGCGTACTACATATAAATAAATATGTGCATGAGTGGATCATTCAATGTGGCAATATGCAAGTGATAGAAACGTAAAATGTGAAGTGAAAACAAAAATGTGTGTATACCGTTAAATACTAAAAAATAAATAATAAACCGTAATGTAATTACCCACAAAGTTGTTTATGGAACTTATGTATGTATACATGTGGTATAAATTACAGAAAAATGTCCAAAATTTGTTTAGAAATTAATGAATTACAAATGACTAAACAAAGACAATGTTATGGTACCTGTGTCTACCAACCAAGATGATTGATTGCGAGTAAGGATTGGCATGTGTATGGATGTGCCTGAACGATCAAAGTTAAAATTGAGTACCTAGCGATATAGCGTAAAATAATGTGGAGTTAATAATAGTCTAGCTAAAAGCAAGGTATATTATGTAGAGCTGTTCAGTGATGGAGAGTGCACAAGAAAACACAAAAATGGAAAAGTGAATATTGAAAATAAGAGTGAGGGGTAAAAAGTAAAAAATAAATGAAAAATAGGGAAAAGTTAAAATAGTGAAAGATGTTTATTATATCAAAAATGTAAAAGCAAATAAGTGGAACTTCGCCAATCGAAATCGCAACAGTGCAATCTAGTGTTGCTGTAGAGATGATAGTTGTATATGCGGAGTGCAGACTGACTTTTTAAAGGTTAAACACTAGGGAGGGTTCACAGAAACCAACTGGTTTAAAAAGTTGTAAAGCTATACTGAGACTATACACCCCAAAAATTGGAGAACGGTAAATGTAAAGTATATCAATGGGTGATATTCCCATAGTGTCCCATATAAAGATGTATCCACGTCTATAGATGTCAGCAAATGCCGAGACCGCTGAACAACTAACAATACTAGTTTCTCACACTAAATGTAGAAGACAATGAACACACTATTCCATTACTCAAATGATGATGTTACCAGCAAATGAAACAATTAAATACACAAGCAAGCACATAAGAAGTCGGTGTGGATCCAGTCTATAGAAATAATAAAACATGTATCACTGTAATGAACATCGCAATGAAACAAATTATATCGTGCTCAAAACTGAATAGGCAAAACGGATACTAAACACATGACTGCAACATTTAAAAGTTTGTATGCACAAATATATACTGCGTATAACAGAACAATAATCCTAAAGCATAAGTATATATCTTTTTTAATTGGACGTCAATATATTGAGAATATGTTGAAAAGTATTTATATAAATAAATAATAAAAAAGTATATATGCTGGATTATTTAGTTCAAAACTAAAAGTAAAAATAAAATAAAAAATGAAAGTGAAAAATAAAAAATAAATGAAAATTAAAAATATTGTCGTATGGAAGTCCACAGAAAAGTGAAAAAATGCATATATCATCTTTGGACAAATTGGAAACCATAAAACAATATTTGAGGGTTCTTCATAAATTTATGCTGACCATTATGTGTCGGAGCTCCTATGGTCCTATCATTGATATAATTGATAAGGAGTTCGTCCAGACAATATAAATTAATCAAAAATGTGAATTATTTTATACATAGTTAGATATATATGTGTGTGTGGACTACAATGGTCAATAAATGAAATAACCCATGCCGTGACACTATCTGACAAGAGTGTATGATAGAAAAATAGAAAACGACTGGAAAATGTAAAAAGATAAGTGAGTTATTATTATTCTTATAATGTAAATGTTTCCAGACAGTATGTTATATTAATTACTCGTAATAATAGGAAACATCCCATTCAAAATTGAGGCCTAGAGGGATGCTCGAGTTCAAAGAGAATATCCAATATACCTCATGTTTGCAAAGTAATTGGAACCTGTCACCTCCTCTAGCAGGTGTTACAACCTTTTCTATACCCTGGATAAAAAGGCTTGATACATCCTTCTGGTGCACAAAAATCCAGTGTTTGGCCACGTTGGTTAATCTGTCCTTTTCAATGTCATGCAAGTGGTCATATAAACGATCTCTAAGGTGGCGTGTCGTCCGCCCGACATACTGGATTTGGCAAATGTCGCAAGTGATAACGTATACTATAAACTGAGTGTTGCAGTTTATAAATGAGGTGATGTCGAAGACTTTGCCATTTGTGCAAGACTGAACTTGCTTACCCTTCTTTATATGACTGCAATAATTGCATCCCTTTTTGCCGCATTTGTAGTTACCCACAAAGTTTAACCAATTGGATTTGGTTCGTTCAGTCAGCACCAGACTGGGTGAAAGGAAGCTCCCCAGGGTAGGTGCCCTAGTAAGCACTCAACCATGAGTGCGAAACGCGTCAGCTGAGTCTGTACATTCTGCTAGATTGTCTATTTTTGATGATCCAATTTTTATAATAAAGACATTTTTTCAACTTCATCCGGTGTGCGGCATCCAGATTCTCCCGTTCAAAGCTTTGCTCTACCTTGCATTTAGCCAGGACTCTTCACCTCTAAAGGATTCACATTAATTACACACCTGGGTTTAGAGCTACCTGAGCGGTGAAACACTTTCTATGTATAGGAGGGAGCATAACAAAATCCAGATTTCCCTGAGATCAGGAGCATCAGCAGATGATGTGTATGTACCCAGGCTGTGGTACTACGATAAACTACGTTTTCTTGATGACCAGACTGAAGCCAGGGCATCACTTTCAACCCTTCCCTCCACCCTTCCCCCAGCAGAGGCTGATGAGGAGTAAGCTGGGCCTTCCATCCTGGAAGAACCGGATGTGACCATCTGGAGCCAGGTATATTATTTTTAGACATATTTAGTGTCCTAATATTAATGATGTTAACTACATGTTTAGAATTGATTATCTATAATTTTTTTTTTTTATGAAAAAAATCATGGATACATATCAATTGACAGTAGTGGCCAAAAATGTTTGTCACCAGCTTTAAAAAAATGCAAGTGGTGCAAGTCATGAGCTGAAAATTGTGTGTCATTGATGAAACAACAGTAGGAGCATCACACAATCTGCTGCTCTTGATCTCTGTGATTCCTGGACCAGATTGTGCTCCCTATTATATGGACTCCTCAAGATCCCAATTTTCTTTTCCACAGACTTGATGTGTGCCCTGGGGCCAAAAGTCTTCACAACTTCCAAAAATTTCTCCAGCATTGACTTCATCTTTATTCTGTTAAAAATAATAAATGTATATTTTATGAAAATACTTGCCTATGTGTTTTTATTGTTAACATCATTTTTTTGTAGACAATGTAAAATTAACAAGGGACAACAACCTCATTGAGGTTCCAAAAAAAAAAAATATATATATAATGTTCTTGTGGTAACTTTATAAAAAAAAAAGAAAATATATACAAAAATAAGGTACACAGAATTTGCAGCGTGAGGAATGTGCTACCTACAATACGAACACTAGTTTTACCAGACCGAGCGCTTCCGTTTCATACTTGCTTCACAGCATGCGTCGTTTTTTGTCGTCGGACTAGCATACAGACGAGCGGATTTCTCGATAGGGACTGGGTCCGGCGGAGTTACGACGTAAAGATTTGAAGCATGTTTCAAATCTAAAGTGCGTCAGATTTTCGACTGGAAAAGTCCGATGAAGCCCACACACGATCGGATTGTCCGCCGGATTCGGTCCGTTGGACCAGTCCGGTTGAAAAGTCCGCCCGTGTGTACGCTGCATAAGGCTCAATTCAAACGAATGCGTTTTTTGATGCATTTTGCAGAAATGCAGGGAATTTTTTTAACATGAGTTCCTATGGAACACGTTCACATCGATGCATTTTTGTGCCTCTGCGTTTTTGGAAAGGGTTGGGGACTTTTTATCCCGCAGAATGCAGCATGTTTCATGTAATAGACTTCAATAGACCCACATCCAAAATGCAAGTACCGCTTTTTTTTTTTTTTTACAAATAATGTGGTGTTTTTTATTGAAAGAATAAAGACATACAGAATGCATACAGCAACAACAGAAATATGTCACTTCCATCATCTACCAGAAAGTCCATGTAGTTTACACATATTATACTTTGTAAATGTACAATATCGTAAAGTCTAAGCGTAATCTATTACATTCTATATAGTAAAATATCAGAGGCCGCGACATCAAGTTTATGCAAGTGAGAAAACAATAGAGGTCTATAAAGATCAATCAGGTAATGCGTTACAAGTGGCTGCGTTTTCTAACCAAGTATCCCATATTTTACCATATTTGGCAGGGCATCCTCTGTGAGCGTAAATTTCCTTCTTATACGGTAAAACCCTGTTCACTGCTGAAACCCACTCCTGAAGTGTCGGTGGTGTGGCCTCAAGCCACTTTCTCGCTATAAGTAGTCTAGCACTGAAAAGTGTCTCCTGAAGGAATATTTTATGGGGTTTATCCGAGTCAGGATCGGGGAAGACCCCCAACAAACATTGCTTGGGGCACAATTTCAAAGGGGATCCCATCGAATCATGGATAAATTTCACTATGTGAGTCCAATAGTCCTGTATCGCTGGGCAGGACCAGAGAGGATGGAAAAAGGTACTGGAAGGACTATCACACCGACGGCACAATAGATTTCGGTCAGGCTTGTATTTGGCCAGTCGGAGGGGGGTCAAATATGATCTGTGCATAATATATAGTTGCTTGAGGCAGTTTGATGGTTTTGTGGAGACCTTTTTGCAGGTGTCCAGTGCGTCATCCCATTCATCATCCTCCAGCCCCCCCCCCTCCCTCCAGACCAGCGCTCTTTCAGTTTATATGCAAGGGAAGTTACTGCAGGGAGAAGTAGTGAGTTGTAGAGCCCAGAAAAAAGTTTACGAGAATCAAGTCCCATTATAATATATGAAATATCTAGGCGATCTATATTAGGGGAAGCGCCACCAATCTGGGTCTGAAGGGCATGGCGGAGCTGGAGGTAACGAAAATGCATAGAGGCAGGGAGGTCAAACTCCATCCTAAGCTGTTGAAACGATTTAAGAGTGGTATTATGGTAGACATCTGATAGAAACCTTATCCCTTTTCTGAGCCATAAGGCCTGATCTGGAATTGTTAACAATTCTTTTAGGCCAGGGTTATCCCATAGGGGTGTGTGAAAGTGTGTGGGTGGTATCTGTAGCCTACGTCCCGCTATCTCCCAAATTTTACAGTGATGGTATAATAGGCCCTTACAGTGATCCATCCCAAGTGTACCTGTAATGCCCTTAAACAAAATTTGGAATGGATGGGT
The DNA here is from genome assembly GCF_042186555.1 of Aquarana catesbeiana. Classification (NCBI taxonomy): domain Eukaryota; kingdom Metazoa; phylum Chordata; class Amphibia; order Anura; family Ranidae; genus Aquarana; species Aquarana catesbeiana. The sequence continues at coordinate 241,660,443 of NC_133331.1, read as the reverse complement.
GACCTCGCGAATGTGGGGAGAGCATATCAGGGATAGATAGCGACCTTTATCATGTTTATCAATGTGAAAAAAATAGGACAGCTGCGCCGCCAGGTAATAGAGATTAAAGTCGGGCAAAGCCACTCCCCCTCGGTCAGCAGCGTTTTTTGAGTGCCTGCCAGGACAGCTTATGGCGACTCATCCCCCAAACAAAAGAGTTGAGGAGAGCGTCGATGGATTTAAAAACCTTAAGGGGCAGATAGGCCGGAGCATGCCAGAAAACGTATAAAAACTTGGGGAGAAGAACCATCTTGATCATATTTACCCACCCCATTACCCCCAGGGGTAGTTTGGCCCATGTTTGTGTTTTGGATTTTAAGGTTCGCTATTAAGGGTTCTATATTTAGTCTGGCAAAGTCTTCAGGTGAACGGGTGATCACAATCCCGAGATATGTCATGGAGCTGACTCTGAGTAGTGGGGATGAGGACTGAAGTGATGTGGGGACGCTCACATCAATAGGGAGAATCTGGGATTTATCCCAATTTATCTTTAGGCCAGAGTATTTACCAAAGTGTTGAATAATTTCAAGAGCAAATTGTAAGGATGGGCCTGTATCTTCTAGGTACAATAGCATGTCGTCCGCATATAGACTAATCTTTTCTATCAGATCACCTCGTTGCAGTCCTAGTACACCTGGATGTGTCCTAAGCATAGAAGCAAGAGGTTCTACTGCAAGGGCATATAACAAGGGGGATAGGGGGCATCCCTGGCGTGTGCCCCTGGAGAGAGGGAAGGGGTCTGAGACTTTACCATTGACCAAGATCCTGGCACGTGGGTGGTGATATAGAAATTGGATCCATTTAATAAAATTTGGTCCGAATCCGAATTTTGCAAGGCATTCCCAGAGGTAGTCCCACTCGACTGAATCGAACGCCTTTTGCAGTGTCGAGCGAGACCACCACCCTAGAACCCAGTTGGTCATGCTCAGCCTGCATGTTCATGTGAAGCCTGCGCAAATTATATGCCTTTTTTTTAGCTGGCATGAACCCGGTCTAATTCGGGTGAATCAGCGTAAGGATCACTGTATTGAGATGCAGCGCCAGGATCTTGGCCAGAATTTTAATGTCTAATTGGAGGAGGGAAATTGGACGATACCATTCAGGGAGTTTTAGGTTTTTACCAGGTTTGGGTATTAACACAATGTGGGTCTCTCCCATAGAGGAGGGTAGGGAGCCATGTTCAAATATGAAAGAAAACAATTCATAAAGTTTGGGGATGAGGGTCTCCCTGTAGGTCGTGTAAAATTCGAGAGGTAGGCCATCAGACCCTGGTGCTTTGGAGGGGTTGAGCAGGGATATCGTCTTTGTAATTTCATCTACAGTGATGGGGGCCTCAAGTAACTTAATTTGGGGGGGCGTAAGTGTGGGTAATTCTATGTCTGCCAGAAAGGACATTATCTCTTCTGTGGAGTTATTGGTGTTGGAGGAATATAGGGATGTGAAGAAAGAGTGAAATTCATCGACCACCACATCGGGGTCAGTCAACAACTCACCGTCAACTGTACGGAGAGAGACCACCGTGGGGGGTTTGTGACCCAGGTGGGCTAAATAAGCTAGAAGGCGGCCTGCCCGTTCTCCAAATTCATAATGCCTCTGTTTAGAGTAGTATATGTTCTTTTCTGCCTTTTTGAAGAGAAGGTTGTTTACCACCCTTGTTTGAAGTTTTAGTAGGTCTGCAGTAGATGGTGAGGGATCAGTAAAATGTTTCTCTGCGTCCGTAAGAGCCTGCTCTGCCTGTCGGAGCACTTGGGAGGAGGTCTTTCGGTATATAGCTATGCGATGGGACAGAACCATACGGGCATGAGATTTGAATGCGTCCCATATCACATCAAGTGGCGCAGTGTCTGTTAGTCTGGAAAAAAAAATCCCATTCAGTGGCGGCCTCCCCCAATGCAGGGACAACCGTCAACCAAAATGGATTAAGTTTCCAATTGTAGGTTGTGGGGAGGGAGTTTAGACGGAGAGTGATCCTACTGGATGGGGGCATGGTCAGAAAGAACACGTGGGTTAAAGCCTACTTCCCCTAATATAGGGAGAAGATTGCGTGATATTAGAATAAGGTCTATTCTTGACATGGAACTATGTGTGGTTGAGAAGCAGGAAAATGCCCTGTCTTGGGGATATCGATGTCTCCAGGTGTCCACAAGGGTGAGGTCAGCGAGAAGTCTACCAAATCTAGTGTATAGGCGAGGGGGATGATCGTGAGATGTCATTGAAAGTCTCTCCAGATTACCATGCACAACGTTGTTGAAATCTTCTAGCCAAATCGCAGGGACAGTAGGAAATTGGGACATAAAAGCTACACCTTCGGTGATAACATTAAACTGGAAAGGGGGAGGTATATAAAATTGCAAGGATCAATACTTCTAGGCTATTCAGTTTAGCATGTAGAAATAAAAATCTACCCTGAGGGTCAGATCTAAGTGTCAGCAACACAAAGCGGACCGTTTTGGCTATCAGTACCGCAACACCCCTGGAGTGTGCAGAATAGGGGGCCTGATACAACCAGCCCACTCATGTTTTTTTTAGTGCCATTTGGAGTTGGCCTGTGATATGAGTCTCCACCAGCACCATGAGGTCTGCCCGTTGTGCTTTAAGGTACGATAGGACCGCATTACGTTTAGCTTTAGCTCTAAGGCCACGCACATTCCACGTAATACATTTAAATTCAATCATGGTGGCAGGTAATAAATCTCAGAGTACCCATCATTCGGAGCTCCCGTCTTGACGTCCCGGGTCATCCCATAAACAGGATGGCCTCTGCGATCACCCCCAATGTATGGGACGAGCCCACAAGGACACCGCAACACAAGCCAGCAAATCTCCGGGGTTACATTGTAATGTAAGGCATCTATATAACCATTAAAACACCAATATCCTATATTTCTGTACTCATATTGTATGAAATGAGCTGCAGACCAGTAACAAAACCTTAACAGAGAACAAAACAAAAGAAAAAAAACAAACCAATACACTGGCATATCCGGGTAGGCAATGCACCAAACACATATTAAGCGCAGTTTGCTGGGGCCGGACAGGCCAGGGAAACATACTTGTTTTTTAACGTTACATCTAGGAAGTAGAAAGACGGGATCCGTGGGGATTCCCGCAACTAGTGGGATGGTTATTCGCTGCAGAACGAGCAGCAGCAGTAGGAGTGAGACTCCTGGTCTGGGATCTCCAGGATAACCCATACGGGGAAAGATACAGGATGCAGATGTCCAAGTCCATGTACCAGGTGTCATAGCGGGCATTTGCTTGCCATAAAAAAAAAGAAAAAGGGGAAAATTGAATTACGGGGCTAAAACTGATGTCTGTCCACAAAGCTCACAGGTGCATACGAGGGGAAGGAGGATACGTGACATTGGAACCATACCTTGAGTTCTGCAATAGGGGGTTAGGTTGCCAGGAGGGGAGCAATATAGAGGGGGTGGGGAAGGGGGAGAGGGGGGCACAGTACCTTCGATAAGAGAGAACTCAGGGTCCCTGTAGAGTGTAGGATCACGGTACCGTATGTCCTCCGGTATGGACTAGGCGGTCAAAAGCCAGGACTCTAAGCAGGTTCTCTACCCGCTGCTGTTTTACTTTCCAGCCAGGATAGGACAGCCTCCGGCGTGTCGAAGAAATGCGCTCTATCTTCTCCAAAACCCCGCAACCTGGCCGGAAACAGCATAGCATACGAATAGTGGCGGCTCCTCAGCTGGCACTTGGCTTCCATGAAGTGAGCTCTTTTCTTTTGGACCTCCGCCGAGAAGTCCGGAAACACTTTAATCTCGCTATTCTTGAAGGGGATGTTGCCTTTTAGCCTGGTAAGGCGCAAAACGGTGTCCCTGTCCCGGAAATTCAGCATTTTTGCAATGAATGTGCGCGGCGGTGCACCCGGAGGTGGAGGTTTAGCAGCCAGCCTGTGTGCGCGCTCGATCACAAAAGAGGTAGAGAACTCATTCCTTCCAAAGGTGCTGACCAACAGATTCTCCAGGAAGGAGGGGGGGTCAGAGCCCTCAGGGATACCCACAAATTGCAGGTTGCAGCACCTGAGGCGATTCTCCATATTGTCCTTTTTAGCCAACACCATGTTCAGTTGGTGTTGTAAGCGTTCAGTGTGAACCTGTAATGGCGGTAATTCATCCTCCACATGGCTGATGCGGGCCTCCGACTCTGTGACCCGGTCCCTTAGTTTCTGCAGATCTTGGCAGATCAAGGAGACATCAATCTTCACCTCCTCTATTTTGCTGGTTAAAGTGCTTTTGCAGTCGGCAATAGCCTCAAGGACCCGTGCTGTGTCTTCTGCAGCCACGCAGGGAGGGGGAGACGAGCCGGCACCATCTTCTTCCCCAGTCCCCTTGTCAACGTGTTTGTATTTGGCCAGCTTTGTGGCCGGATCAGTAGCTTTCTTCGTTGGCGACATGGTCTCTGTGGGCAGGAGAGTCAAGGTATCCAACAGAGGGTGAGTATTGCGCAGTAATTAGCCCCAGGATATAAGAAGTCGGATATCGGGCAAGCGGAGCTCCCGTTCAGTGCTTCCTACGCCATGCCGATCCAGGCCACGCCCCGCAAGTACCGCTTTCAACTGCGATTTTGCGATTTTGTGTTTTTTTTTTTTTTTTTTTTTTTAGCTGTACATTCACTGTATATAACTGGTTGCTAAGGAGGGGGCCGGGAAACCAGCCGCCGCATACTTAACAACTGATGAGTCATCAGCTGTCAGCGGGCTTCCTCGCTGAATGTAAAAAAAAGAATTTCCGGTAAAATAAAATTGTGAAAAAAAAAACGGCGTGGGGTCCAGGCCCTTGGGTCTAGTATGGATTCGAAGGGGACCCCCATGCCAAAATGTAAAAAAATGGCGTGGGGTCCCCCCTCAAAATCCATACCAGACCCTTATACAGCCTGGCAGTTGATGGGGGCAAGGGCCTCTTCCCGACAACCCTTGCCCGGTGGTTGTCAGGGTCTGCGGGCTTTAACAAGGGGGCCCCCAGAACCTGACCTCCCTCCTATGTGAATGAGTATTATTATTATTATTATTCAGGATTTATATAGCGCCAACAGTTTACGCAGCGCTTTACAATATAAAAGGGAGACAATACAGTTATAATACAATAAAATACAAGAGGATTAAGAGGGCCCTGCTCAGAAGAGCTTACAATCTAATAGGGTGGGGCAGGTGGTACAAAAGGTTGTAACTGTGGGGAATGAGCTGGTGGAAGTGATAGGAGATTAGTTGGAGACGTGATAGGCTTTCCTGAAGAGATGAGTTTTCAGGGATCGCCTGAAGGTAGCAAGAGTAGGGGATAGCCGGGTAGATGGAGGTAGCGAGTTCCAGAGGATGGGAGAGGCTCTGGAGAAATCCTGGAGACGAGCATGGGAGGAGGAGATGAGAGAGCTTGAAAGCAGGAGGTCTTGAGAGGAGCGTAGAGGTCGATTTGGATAATATTTGGAGAAAGATTAGTGATTAGGGATGAGCCGAACACCTCCCTGTTCGGTTCGCACCAGAACATGCGAACAGGAAAAAAGTTCGTTCGAACACCGTTAAAGTCTATGGGACACGAACATGAATAATCAAAAGTGCTAATTTTAAAGGCTTATATGCAAGTTATTGTCATAAAAAGTGTTTGGGGACCTGGGTCCTGCCCCAGGGGACATGGATCAATGCAAAAAAAAGTTTTTAAAACGGCCGTTTTTTCAGGAGCAGTGATTTTAATAATGCTTAAAGTCAAACAATAAAAGTGTAATATCCCTTTAAATTTCGTAGCTGGGGAGTGTCTAAAGTATGCCTGTAAAGGGGCGCATGTTTCCCGTGTTTAGAACAGTCTGACAGCAAAATGACATTTTGAAGGAAAAGACCCATTTAAAACTACTCGCGGCTATTGCATTGCCGACAATACACATAGAAGTTCATTGATAAAAACGGCATGGGAATTCCCCACAGGGGAACCCCTAACCAAAATAAAAAAAAAAAAAAAATAAGACGTGGGAGTCCCCCTAAATTCCATACCAGGCCCTTCAGGTCTGGTATGGATTTTAAGGGGAACCCCGCGCCAAAAAAAAAAAAAAAAAAGGCGTGGGGTCCCCCCAAAAATCCATACCAGACCCTTATCCGAGCACGCAACCTGGCAGGCCGCAGGAAAAGAGGGGGGACGAGAGTGCGCCCCCCCTCCTGAACCGTACCAGGCCACATGCCCTCAACATTGGGTGGGTGCTTTGGGGTAGCCCCCCAAAACACCTTGTCCCCATGTTGATGAGGACAAGGGCCTCATCCCCACAACCCTGGCCGGTGGCTGTGGGGGTCTGCGGACGGGGGGCTTATCGGAATCTGGAAGCCCCCTTTAACAAGGGGACCCCAGATCCCGACCCCCCCCTGTGTGAAATGGTAAGGGGGTACTTACCCCTACCATTTCACTAAAAAACTGTCAAAAATGTTAAAAATGACAAGAGAAAGTTTTTGACAATTCCTTTATTTAAATGCTTCTTCTTTCTTCTATCTTCCTTCATCTTATTCTTCTGGTTCGCTGCGTCTTCTATCTTCTTCTCCTCGGGCCGCTCCGCACCCATGGCATGGGGGGAGGCTCTGCTCTTCTCTTCTTCATTTTCTTCTCCGGGCCGCTCCGCACCTATGCTGGCATGGAGGGAGGCTCCCGCTGTGTGACGGCGTCTCCTCATCTGACGGTTCTTAAATAACTGGGGGCGGGCCCCCCCGGTGACCCCGCCCCCTCTGACGCATGGTGACTTGACGGGACTTCCCTGTGACGTCATGGGGAATGCCACAGGGAAGTCCCGACATGTCCCGTGCGTCAGAGGGGGGCGGGGTCACCGGGTGGCCCCGCCCCCGTTATTTAAGAACCGTCAGACGAGGAGACGCCGTCACACAGCAGGAGCCTCCCTCCATGCCAGCATGGGTGCGGAGCGACCCGGAGAAGAAAATGAAGAAGAGAAGAAGGGAAGAAGGAAGAAGATGAAGAGAAGAGCGGGAGCCTCCCCCCATGCCATGGGTGCGGAGCGGCCCGAGGAGAAGAAGATAGAAGACACCGCGGAGGAGATGCTGGACGAGAACGCCGGAGGAAGAACCAGAAGAACCAGAAGAAAAAGAAGATGAAGAAGGATAGAAAAAAGAAGAAGCATTTAAATAAAGGAATTGTCAAAAACTGTCTCTTGTCATTTTTAACATTTTTGACATATTTTTTTTTTGGCGCGGGGTTCCCCTTAAAATCCATACCAGACCTGCAGGGTATGGTATGGAATTTAGGGGGAACCCCACGTCATTTTTTTTTTTAAATTTTGGCCGGGGTTCCCCTGTGGGGAATTCCCATGCCGTTTTTATCAATGAACTTCTATGTGTATTGTCGGCAATGCAATAGCCGCGAGTAGGTTTAAATGGGTTTTTTCCTTCGAAATGTCATTTTGCTGTCAGACTGTTCTAAACACGGGAAACATGCGCCCCTTTACAGGCATACTATAGACACCCCCCAGCTACGAAATTTAAAGGGATATTACACTTTTATTGTTTGACTTTATGCATTATTAAAATCACTACTCCTGAAAAAACGGCCGTTTTTAAAACTTTTTTTTGCATTGATCCATGTCCCCTGGGGCAGGACCCAGGTCCCCAAACACTTTTTATGACAATAACTTGCATATAAGCCTTTAAAATTAGCACTTTTGATTTCTCCCATAGACTTTTAAAGGGTGTTCCGCGGCATTCGAATTTGCCGCGAACACCCCAAATTGTTCGCTGTTCGGCGAACTTGCGAACAGCCAATGCGTCGAAGCTCATCCCTATTAGTGATGTAGCTCGGGGCAGAGTTGTGAATGGCTTTGTACGTTGTGGTTAGTATTTTGAATTTAATTCACTGGGTGATTGGGAGCCAGTGTAGGGATTGGAGTAGAGGGTTGGCAGACACTGAGCGGTTGGTAAGGTGGATAAGTCTGGCAGCAGCATTCATGATAGACTGAAGAGGGGATAGTCTATGGAGAGGCAGGCCAATGAGAAGGGAGTTGCAATAGTCAAGGCGAGAGATAACGAGGGAGTGAATGAGGAGCTTGGTGGTTTCATTTGTTAAAAAGGGGCAAATTTTAGAGATGTTACGGAGGTGAATTCTACAAACTTTTGACAACAATTGGATTTGAGGCTGAAATGACAAGTCAGAGTCTAGGATTACACCTAGTACCCTGGCGTGAGGGGAGGGACTGATGGTTGCATTGTTGATTTTGATGGAAAAGTCATGGAGGAGTGCACGGGCGGGGGGGAATATTAATAGCTCAGTTTTAGAGAGATTTAGTTTAAGGAAGTGGTGCGACATCCATGCTGATATGTCAGTTAGTAAGTTAGTAATGCGAGAGGAGACTGAAGGAGTGAGGTGAGGAGTAGACAGATAGATTTGGGTGTCATCAGCGTATAAGTGGTATTGGAAGCCGTGGGCAGTTATTAAGTGACCGAGGGAGGAGGTGTAGATAGAGAAGAGAAGGGGTCCAAGAACCGAGCTTTGGGGGACCCCCACAGAAAGGGGCAATGGAGAGGAGGAGACAGAGTTGTAGGTGACACTGAAGGAGCGCTGTGATAAGTAGGCAGAGATCCAGGATAGAGCAGAATCTCAGAGGCCAAGGGAATGTAGCTTATTGAGAAGGAGCGGGTGGTCAACAGTATCAAAGGCCGCAGAGAGGTCAAGTAGTAGGAGTATGGAGTACTGGCTGTTGGTTTTAGCAGTTAGTAAATCCTTAGTGAGTTTTAGTAAGGCAGTTTCCGTGGAGTGCTGCGATAGGGTACATTGTATGGGGTACATTGTACCCCTACCCATTCACCACAAGTGTAGTGTAGTGTGAAAAACACAGTAGACAGTTTTTGACAAGTCTTATTCAAAATATCTTCTTCCCCCTTATTCCTCCGGTCTTCCTCCATCTTCTCCCGCATATTCCTCCTCCGGGCTTCTCCTTCTTCCGCTCTTCTTTCTCCTGTCTTCCTTGTCCGGTGTTCTTCTTCCTCTGCCGCCGACCCTCCTCCGATACTGCGTCCCGCCGATCTGACTGCACCGATGTCAAGTATGTCTTAGATAACGATGGGGCCATGGCCATCGGATGATGTCTTCCAGAGGCCCCACCCACTTCACCAACCTGGGCATGATGGGTCCCCCCCGGTATGGACCTGGGGGGGGACACCCAATGCTGTTTTTTTTTCACTTTTTGTTTTTTTTAGCCGGCAATTCTTTTTTTTTACATTCAGTGGGGAAGCTGACAGCTGATGACTCATTTTTTAAAATAACAAACATATCATACTTGCCTCCACTGTGCAGTTCGTTTTGCACAGAGTGGCCCCGATCCTCCTCTTCTGGGGTCCTCCCCACATCGGGAAACCACCTAGGTGAAGCGCTCTCCTTGGGGGTCCCTGTGCGGCCACGCTCCCAAGTTGAGCATTTGCATCCATAGACACAGAATGCCGGACTCGACCCCACCCCCCGGCACCCATGTCATTGGATTTGATTGACAGCAGCAGGAGCCAATGGCTGTGCTGCTATAAATCTATCCAATCAAGAGCCGAGACAACGGGCAGAGAGGGTGAATGTGTCTCCGGCGTGGGAATTACTGGGATCAGGTAAGTAAAACGGGGGGGCTGGTCAGTGACAGAAGTTTTTTCACCTTGATGCATAGAATGCATTAACCAGTTCTGGACCAGCCGCCGCAGTTTTACTGAGGCAGGTTGGCTCGGCTGGGCAAATCGACGTTACCTTAGGCCCCTTTCACACTGGGGCGGCGTCGGCGGTAAAGCGCCGCTATTGTTAGCGGCGCTTTGCCGTCAGTATTCGGCCGCTAACGGGGGTTGTTTTACCCCCCCGAGAAAGAGTTAAAAGCCACCGCAAAGTGCCTCCGCAGAGCGCTTTTCCGGCGGTATAGCCGCATTGTCCCATTGATTTCAATAGGTTCACCACTCCAAAGATGCTGCCAGCAGGACTTTTCCTGTCCTGCTAGTGCACCGCTCCAGTGTGAAAGCCCCGAGGGCTTTTACACTGGACAGACAGCAGCGGCTGTTTCGGGTCGGTTTGCAGGCGCTATTTTTAGCGCAATAGCGCCTGCAAACCGCCCCAGTGTGAAAGGGGCCTTATGTCAGCCATGCCAATCAAATTCGCTTCGGAACCGATCAGTCTCCAGGCCCAGCCTGGCGAATGAAATCCTCCCCTGCCTGTGTAAGTGTAAACACAGGCAGGGGAAGTGACGTCATCTCTCCTTGTGGAAGTCTTTTCGTTCCAGAGAGAGGAGAGAAGACATCCAAACGTGCGTTGCACAAACACTACACTGACACAGTACACATAGGTACACTTGTCACCCCCGATCAACCCCCCCCGGTTAACCCCTTTACCCCCTGTGACTGCGTCACCCAGTGCAGTGTTCATATTATTTTTTTTATCACTTTACTGGTGTCATTAGTGACAATAATCAGTGTTAGGGTACTTAGTGGTAGGCCCAGATAGGTCTAGGGACCCCCCTACCCCCCCTAATAAAGGTTTAACCCCTTGATCATTCCCTGTCACCAGTGATCACCGTATTAGTCTCACGGTTGATGCTGGTTAGATAGTTATTTTTTATAACAGTTTTTTTGGTAGCGTTTGAATCAGTTGCTGACAGTCAGGTGCTTTTTGTCCTGTGAGTTTCACTACTGTACCAGTAAATTTAGAGGCCAAAATGTAAAATCGAAGGTACAGTAGTGAAGAGATACTGAAATGTATAGTTATTCCTGCGCTACCATGTAAACGAAGGGCAATGAACGTTGAACTGCTGCAAGCACCGAATATAGGTCAAACTCAGCCCATACAGCAATAGAAATAAGGTATGTAAAAATTGGTGCTCCACTGTTCTTCTTGCCGACTGCCTCGTGACAATATACGTTGACAGAATGGCACGGGCAGGCAGAATCACGTACCTGTACGTGATCTGCCTCCCGCGGGCGGGGGGTCCGAGCGGACACCCCCGGTGCCCGAGGCAGTCGGCTTCTGTCTGGGCGCGATCTGACGTGAGGGGGAGGCCATCCATTCGTGGCCCCCCCTCGCGATCGCTCCCAGCCAATGAGAATCTTCCTCTGCCTCTGTATAGTAAACAGAGGCAGAGGAAGTGATGTCATCGCTCTTCGGTTCGGTATTTTCCGTTCCGGCGCCGAGGAGAGAAGACATCCGAGTGTGTGTAAAACACACACACACAGAGTAGAACACGCCAGGCATACATTACACCCCCCAATCACCCCCCCCCCCCCCGTCACCCTGACACCAAGCAGTTTTTTTTTTCTGATTACTGCATTGGAGTCCATTTGTGACAGTTAGTGTGGTAGGGCAGTTAGTGTTAGCTCCCTTTAGGTCTAGGGTACCCCCCTAACCCCCCCTAATAAAATTTTACTTATAAATTATACTACCTAATAAATGTTTTAACCCCTTGATTGCCCCCTAGTTAACCCTTTCACCAGTGATCACCGTATAAGTGTTATAGGGCGTACACACGGTCGGACTTTGTTCGGACATTCCGACAACAAAATCCTAGGATTTTTTCCGACGGATGTTGGCTCAAACTTGTTTTGCCTACACACGGTCGAACAAAGTTGTCGGAATTTCCGATCGGCAACCACGCGGTCACGTACACCACGTACGACGAGACTAGAAAAGGCCGGTTCAGAACCAAGCGCGGCACCCTTTGGGCTCCTTTTGCTAATCTCGTGTTAGTAAAAGTTTGGTGAGAGACGATTCGCGCTTTTTCAGACTCGTGGCTTTCAGATCGTTTTCTGCCGTTCAGTTTGTGCTTGTGGGTTTGTATCTGCTCTTCAGTGCGTGCAGTCAGTTCGTATCAGAGTTTTTTGTGTGATCTTGCCTGCTCGTTGCTGTTTTTCAGGTCACTCTTCACAGGCCTTGCTGTTCTTCAGTGCGTTCTGTTACTTCGTTCTGAGCAGCCGACCATTTTCTAGCCATGTTTCGTATGCGTACTCCTCGTAGAGTTCGTGCTGTGCGGGGGCTTGGTGTTGGGGTCCTGACCTTGACACAAGTCCAGTCCATGAACAGGGTGAGGAGGAGTTCATGGACCAAGAATTGGTTGCTTCAGCGTGACCAGTTCTGTCATATGCCTTTGCTCCGTGAGATCCGTGAGAATAATCCTGATGATTTCAGGAACTTTCTCAGGATGACGGACCCCGTGCTTCACCGTCTGTTGGCTTCGCTGACCCCCTATATCAGCAGGCAGGATACCTGCATGAGGCAAGCCATCACTCCGGAGCAGAGGTTGGTCGCGGTATATGTCGCGGTATTTGGCCACAGGGAGAAGTCTGCAGGACTTGAAGTTCTCGACAGGCATCTCCCCCCAGGCTCTGGGTATCATTATCCCAGAGACCTGTTCTGCCATCATACAGGTCCTGCAGAAGGAGTATATGAAGGTAAGATTTTTATCCTTTAACATCACATTTTATTGTATTTAATGTTTGATAATATATTGTATTTCTTTCCTCATTCCCTAATTACCATGATTGTAATATGCTGTGAATGTCCCCTTTGTTCTCATGCATGCTGGATTGTTATGTAATTATTATTTTAGGTCCTTCATACATATTTGTCCTTCAATAACCTCCCCAGTATGGTGTCTCCTGGCCTATATTCACCTCATGTAGTCACTTAACAATGTATTTTATCAGCTCCATAGCAGTGCTTTACCCCAAACACCCCCTAAAATGTTTGTAAATGTTATTTTTGATTTAAATTCAGGCAGAGTGGCAGAGGCTTTTTTTTGTGGTGTCCCCAAATAATTTTTAGTAACCCTCCCTCCCCCCAACTGCTAAGTCAGCTGATCCCAATTCTCTATCCTCAATCATCTATCTGCTGACTTTGCCAAACCCATTCACACTATACCCATCTCTTTTGTGCTCTGATTTATGGATGAATTCCCCAAAGCATGTAGTGCAAGGGCCTGCCTGTATGCTTTCCAATGGTACTGTGTAAAGTTTTTGTATCCTATTATTATCTTGATAGGTAATAGCAGAATGTCCAAATGTCCTCAAATGTGTACAATGTGTATTTATATCTTTGTATTATGACACTTCTTACCCGTCCAGTGGTCTGCCAATAGTGTAACTAAGGAGGGGCTGTTCCAAGTAATACCCATTATTTAGGCATTCATCTCTCAATGAAGTGAAGAGGGTTACCTGTCCAACAGTTCCCCCTCCTATAATGTTAGAAATGGCCCATGAGAGGGGGGGGAGGGGGAATATGATAGTTGTACCTTATACTTTGGCCTTGTTAAATTCCCCTTAATAAATGCTATCTGGAGGTTGCCCCAGAATGTTTGTGTCTAATCTGCTTGCCATGTTTCTGTGAAAAAATAGTAATGTTTATTGTTTTTTCCTCAACAGTTTCCTTCCACGCCACAGGAATGGCAGACTGTGGCCTCCCACTTTGCCCAGCGGTGGGACTTTCCTAACTGCGGAGGGGCAATTGATGGGAAACACGTCCACATCGTCCTACCACCTAACTCAGGGTCGTACTATTATAATTACAAGGGGTTTAATAGTATAGTGATGTTGGCGGTGGTGTCGGCTAATTACGACTTCTTGTATGTGGACGTGGGGAAGAATGGCCGGATGTCCGATGGTGGAGTCATCACCCAGACGGAGTTCTACAGGCGTCTCCAGAATGGCAGCTTGGACTTGCCAGCTCCAGAGGACAATGTGGAAGGTCTTCCATTTGTGTTCGTTGCTGATGAAGCGTTTGCGCTGGGGGACCACCTGATGCGGCCATTCCCGATGAGGACCCTCACCCCGGAACAGAGGGTTTTTAATTACCGGCTGGCCAGAGCCCGAAGAGTGGTGGAGAACACATTTGGAATCCTGGCCAGCCGGTTCCGACTATTTCTGACACCCATCCATATGGCGGAGTATAAACTAAACCATATAATACTGGCGTGCTGTGTTCTCCATAATTTTTTAAGAAAACATTCTGCCAACTATGCTGGCTCAGTTGGGCCTGAGGCCGGAATCCTACATCCAACAACACTGACGGCGCTTGAAAGCGGCCGTCATGGCTTGCCCTCCCTGAGTGCCCGTGATGTCCGGTTACGATACCTGGAGTTCTTTGTGGGTAGGGGGGCTATCAATATGCCAGACAATATGTGAAGTCTTTTTCAAATAAAAAAAAAAAAGAAATTCTTTGTGGACATTTACTGCTTGTGTTTGTTTTAGCTGACCCTGACAGAAATGTTTTGAGTGCAGAAAATGTCGTGATTGGGTAACCTTATACAAAGCACTGTTGGCTGGTATTTACTAAATGCAAAAACACATTTCACTACAAGTGCACTTGCAACTGCACTTGTAGTGCAAAGTGGATTTGCCCTTAGGAAATAACCCCCACTTTTGCATAAAACAGCTATTACATCACCCCAAAAGTGTTGTAGTGTTGAGACAATAATCCACACATTCTTGAGTAAGCCACTTTTTTATACCTGCACAATCACATGTGCATTTACCCAAGGTTTTTAAAACAAACCAACATGTTTGTTGTATAACAATTTTTGCAGTAGCGTTATCAAAAATCGAAATATCCATTTCAGATAAAACAGGCCTGTGTAAAACCAACAAGAAAGCCAAAAAACTAGAACTTAGGTAAAACCTGAAGGCTATATCAGACATCAGTATTTAGGAACTGGGTTTGATATAGCGTTCAGATGGGGGGAAATCACCCCTGGAAAAGCCAAATTTGGAAGATGCACACCAATTTACGAATGTCAACATGTGCTATCTGCCATCAGGGGGGATCAAGGGACGTGTTTTGGGGGAGCAAGCCCTTCCTCAACGCGACTTTATAATTGAGGAAGGGGTTGCACCCCCAAAACGCGTCCATTGATCTCCCGTGATGGCAGATAGCACATGTTGGCACATTGTGTGCATCCTCCAAATTTGGCTTTTCTAAACATTGCAAAAAAATTTTAAAGATTGAACCACAATACAAAAAGTGATTTTGTGGGGTTTAAATTCACCCCAAAACATCAATGATGTTATTATTTTTTTTAATAACATCATGGATTTTTTGCTGGATGTTTTGCAGTTCGGCATTACACCCCATGATCTCCCCGATCAGGATCTGGGCACTTTCAGAAGTAAAGCGTTGGGGATCCACAACCTCACGATCACCTAAAAAGAGATAAATAAAAAAAAAATAGGTCTCAAAAATCTGCCACCATCCATCTCTTTTACCTGAGTCTGTGGTCGCAGACACTCACCTGTTGTGGTGCCAATCTCCACCACATCTTCTTCTTCCTCCTGCTCAGCTTCGTTTGGGGGTATTTCACCTTCTTCCATAGGTGGGGGGTCTCTGGTCTTCTGGGATGAGGGGTGTCCTCCGAGTCTTTTCTCCCCTATGTAAAACAAAAATGGTATAATTAGCACACAGATATTTGATGGCAGAACTAGAAATAGGAAACATTGCTTGGAAGTGGGGTAAAATTGTCTATTTTAGCAGAGTTTCAAGATGTATATTTTTTATTGGCCTTTGTCAAGCTGCAATACTTTACCTGTTTAGTACAAGCTTCACAGATGTAGCCCCCCCTATAGTATACACTGGAGCACCTGTGTGGCCCCCCTAATAAAAATGGTGTTCTGGGGTCCCACACTAGTGCTCCAGTGTCCAGATGTGAAAACAGCTGCTCAGTGTCCTCTCCTTACACACAATCTAGTTGGCATTTCATTCTAGTAACAAACCCATCTACACAAACAAATATTTGGCATCCAAGTAGGCCCAAAAAAAATATGTGAAAATGCATATGGCCTAAACAATGGTGTTCTAGAGGCCGAAAGAAAAATGTTTGATACGAACGAATAATGGGCCCATGAACATTAAAGTTGCCCTTTTAAACGTTACAATTAATAAAAGCATATGGAGCAGAACGAACGGAATAAAGACAGAAAGAATAGGAACACAGCACAACTACTTACTTTTTTGCAGCACTCTCCGGATCTTTCGGTACTGCTCTGGCTCTCTCAACTTCAGGTCCGACCACCGCTTCCTGAGCTGATCTTTAGATCTTCGTACCCCGAAATTCCTGTGAAGGCTTTTGACCACTTTAGCAAAGATTTTGGCCTTTCTGATATTGGCGTGGGGGTAAGGCCCATATTTTCCGTCATAGTCGGACTTCCTCATGATGTCGACCATCTCCAACATCTCCCCAAAGGACATATTTGTGGCCTTACAACGTCTCCTTCTGGATCGGGACGTGCCTGGATCTGGGCTTTCCTCCTCTTCCTCCTCGTTGCTATAATTAGCACGCACCTGCTCTGACTCCGCCATGTGCTCTTCACCCACTGCGCTGAACGAAAAGGGGCGGGGAATAGACTAGAAAGAACGTCAGGGGCGGGCGGAGTTACACGCATGCGCAGTGTGTATAAAGCGTAACACGCGTGCGTATTACGTACGATCTGTGAGCGGAGGAAGGAGCATTGGACGCGCCGATCGTAAGAACGAAGGTAAGAGACAAACTTGTGCCTATACTGCTTCTACATTGAGGCCTATATTGTAACAAGATTAGGAGAGTTTTGCCTGACATTAGGCTTTGTCTTGTGTTGTGTCTTGCAGTGAACCTGGATATGGTACTCAAAGATAATGACTTCATGTCAGTATTCATAGAGACGCTAAGGGAGCTGCCTTGTCTGTGGGAGATTAAACACCCCCATTTCAAGAACCAAGCAAGGCAGCACTGGAGCAATTGTGTGAAATTGTGAAGCAGGTGATCCCCACGGCAGACATCACTTAATTAAAGATATTAATTGGTTGCCTGAGGAGTACATATCTAAGGGAGCGCAAGAAAGTCCTGGATTCACAGAGATCCGGAGCAGCAGATGACATCTATGTCCCCAGGATGTTGTACTACGACAGGCTGCATTTTCTGGCAGGCCAGACTGAACCCAGGTCATCCCTCTCCAGTCTTCCTTCCACGCTTCCTTCCCCCCCGGCTGAGGCTTCTGACGCCCAACCTGGGCCTTCCAGGCCACATGTGGAGGAGCCCAGATTGAGCCAGGTATAGCATTCCTCTAAATATTTCTGCTTGTCCAATCAATGATGTTAACTAGATGTTAGTTGGGAGTACTAATTTAGGATTGGGATTGATGAAGCAACAACTAAAACCATGTCCTTTTTTCATACACAGGGAAGTCTCAGCCAGGAGGTGGCCGGGCCGAGCCGGCTGGCTGATCTGCAGGTCCCTCCACCCCCCCTGAAAAGAGAAAGTGGCAGTAGGAGGAGTGCTCTAGAGGAGGCTGCTATAGGATTCTTTTGGAGGGCTACAGAGGTCCTGGGAGCACCCCACACCATGGAGGAGAACATTGCTGCCTTCATTGCATATAAAATGCAGAGGATGGAGAAGGGCCAAAAAGTAATGTGTGAGGCCCTCATATCGGAGGCTCTGGAGAAAGGTATGAGGGGCCAAATTACACCTCAGACACACCTTCGCGATGGTCCTCCTCCTCCTGCAAGTCCTCCTCCCTCTCCTCCAGGTCCTCTCAGTCCTCCTCCAGGTCCTCCAAGTCCTCCTCCTCCTGCAGGTCCTCCTCCTCCTCCTCCTCCTCCTCCAGGTCCTACTCCTCCTCCTGCCACATCTCCAACTGCACAGCCACACCCGGGAATGAAGCGTGAAAGGAAGACCAGACAGTGATTGCCCTGGGTTCAGTCTGGTCCGCCAAAAAATGCAGCCTCTTGTGGTACCACAGCCTGGGGACATACGTGTCATCTGCTGCTATCCGGATCTCTGCGAATTCTGGACCAGACTGCCCTCCCTTACATATGGACTCATCAGGCCACCAATTTTGATGTTGAAGAATTGATGTCTGCCGTGGGGGTCCCAGGCTTCGCTAATTTCTCCTGTTGATCCAGTGTTGCCTTCCTCTTTGTTTGGTTCTGATCCCTTAATAAAGGATTTTTGTTTTGAATTATACTCTCCTATGTGTTTTACTTCAAAAATGACAGTTGGTTTGTGAGGATTCAGGTACATTTCAAATATACAATGTGAAATGAACAAGGGACAGCAACAACAAACAATCTCCTGGAGATTAAATAATATAAGATATCAATGGTGTTGGGGTAACTTGACACACAAAACACACCCAAAAATATTCAGGAGTAAAAATAAAAATAACATTGAACAAAGATCAGCCTTGGAAAAAATCCAAACATTAAAGAAAAAAAAAGGCTGAAAATCCAAAAAAAAAAAAAAAAAAAAAAAATATAAAACTGTCAGATGTGACAACTAATAACAATATATTCAGGGAATCCCACTAAAAAAACACAAATAAAACTTTGTGAGAAGTGTGTGTGAATATGAGCAGCAAAACTACTTAATTCTTGTCACATTATAAAGAAGAAGAGAGTGCGCTGTATTAAACCATTTTGAACATTGCAGCGTGACGAAAGTGCTGTATCCATTGCGAACGCTAAGTTTACCAGAACGAGCTGTCCAGTCTCGGAATTTCTTCTGAGCATGCGTGGCACTTTGTGCGTCGGAACAGGCCACACACGGTCGGAATTGACGCGATCGGATTTTGTTGTCGGAAAATTTTATCTCCTGCTGTCCAACTTTGTGTGTCGGAAAATCCGATGGAAAATGTCCGATGGCGCCCACACACGGTCGGAATTTCCGACAACACGCTCCGATCGGACATTTTCCATCGGAAAATCCGACCGTGTGTACGGGGCATTACAGGTGACGCTGGTTAGCTCGTTTATTTTTTATAGTGTCAGGGCACCCGCCATTTATTACCGAATAAAGGTTTAGCCCCCTGATCGCCCAGCGGTGATATAACTTAGGTTTTGGGTCAGATAGGGTCTGCGTTGCCCCAGGCAGCGTCAGGTACCGCTAACACCCACGCACGCAGCATACACCTCCCTTAGTGATATAGTATCTGAACGGATCAATATCTGATCAGATCTATACTAGCGTTCCCAGCAGTTTAGGGTTCCCAAAAACGCAGTATTAGTGGGATCAGCCCAGATACCTGCTAGCACCTGCGTTTTGCCCCTCCGCCCAGCCCACCCAAGTGCAGTATCGATCGATCACTGTCACTTACAAAACACTAAATGCATAACTGCAGCGTTCGCAGAGTCAGGCCTGATCCCTGCGATCGCTAACAGTTTTTTTGGTAGCGTTTTGGTGAACTGGCAAGCATCAGCGGCCTAGTACACCCCGGTCGTAGTCAAACCAGCACTGCAGTAACACTTGGTGACGTGGCGAGTCCCATAAGTGCAGTTCAAGCTGGTGAGGTGGCAAGCACAAGTAGTGCCCCGCTGCCACCAAGAAGAGAACAAACACAGGCCCGTCGTGCCCATAATGCCCTTCCTGCTGCATTCGCCAATCCTAATTGGGAACCCACCACTTCTACAGCACCCGTACTTCCCCCATTCACATCCCCAACCAAATGCATTCGGCTGCATGATAGGCATTTTCTTTATGTCCTCCCAAGTACCCCTACCCAACGAACCCCCCCAAAAAAGATGTTGTGTCTGCAATAAGTGCGGATATAGGCGTGACCCCCGCTATTATTGTCCCTTCTGTCCTGACAATCCTGGTCTTTGCATTGGTGAATGTTTTGAACGCTACCATACACTAGTTGAGTATTAGCGTAGGGTACAGCATTGCACAGACTAGGCACACTTTCACAGGGTCTCCCAAGATGCCATCGCATTTTGAGAGACCCGAACCTGGAACCGGTTGCAGTTACAAAAGTTACAGGTGATATATGCCGAAGTATGGGGGCAGCAGGGGCGGAGGAGTGATTTGCTCCTACCTTTTGCGGGAGGATACCCCCCTGCTTCGATATATATAAATGGTGCATGTATGCCCATCATTAAAAGTGGGTGGATGAAGGGAGGTATTCTAATAGTGGGCATACCCACCGATCAATCTCTTTTTTTTGATCAGCCCACAGGCTGCATGAAAAAAAAAAAAAAAAGATTACAATATATGCCCAACAATGACCAGCAACGTACTGGTATGTTGCTGGACTTTGAGTGGTTATACCAGTATGATGCCTGCAGGTTTAGGTATCATCTTGGTATCATTCTTTTCAGCCAGCGGTCGGCTTTCACGTAAAAGCAATCCTAGTGGCTAATTAGCCTCTAGATTGCTTTTACAAGCAGTGGGAGGGAATGCCCCACCCCCTCCGTCTTCCATGTTTTTCTCTGGCACTCCTGTCCCAACAGGGAACCTGAGAATGCAGCTGGTGATTCAGCCAGCTGACCATAGAGCTGATCAGAGACCAGAGTGGCTCCAAACATCTCTATGGCCTAAGAAACCGGAAGCTACGAGCATTTCATGACTTAGATTTCGCCGCATGTAAACAGCGCCATTGGGAAATTGGGAAGGCATTTTATCACACCAATCTTGGTGTGGTCAGATGCTTTGAGGGCAGAGGAGAGATCTAAGGTCTAATAGACCCCAATTTTTTCAAAAAAGAGTACCTGTCACTACCTATTGCTATCATAGGGGATATTTACATTCCCTCAGATAACAATAAAAATTATTTTTAAAAATAAGATAAAAAAGCAAAAAAAAAATAACAAAAAAAAAAAAAAAGCACCCCTGTCCCCCCCTGCTCTCGCGCAAAGGCGAACGCAAGTGTCGGTCTGGCGTCAAATGTAAACAGCAATTGCACCATGCATGTGAGGTATCACCGCGAAGGTCAGATTGAGGGCGGTAATTTTAGCAGTAGACCTCCTCTGTAAATCTAAAGTGGTAACCTGTAAAGGCTTTTAAAAATGTATGTAGTTTGTCGCCACTGCACGTTTGTGCGCAATTTTAAAGCATGTCATGTTTGGTATCCATGTACTTGGCCTAAGATCATCTTTTTTATTTCATCAAACATTTGGGCAATATAGTGTGTTTTAGTGCATTAAAATTTAAGAAAGTGTGTTTTTTCCCAAAAAAATTCGTTTGAAAAATCGCTGCGCAAATACTGTGTGAAAAAAAACATGAAACACCCAATCTGTAGGGCATTTGCTTTAAAAAAATATATAATGTTTGGGGGTTCAAAGTAATTTTCTTGCAAAAAAAAAAATAATTTTCTCATGTAAACAAAAAGTGTCAGAAAGGGCTTTGTCTTCAAGTGGTTAGAAGAGTGGGTGATGTGTGGCATAAGCTTCTAAATGTTGTGCATAAAATGCCAGGACAGTTCAAAACCCCCCCAAATTACCCCATTCTGGAAAGTAGACACCCCAAGCTATTTGCTGAGAGGCATGTCGAGTCCATGGAATATTTTAAATTGTGACACAAGTTGCGGGAAAAATACAATTTTTTTTTTTTTGCACAAAATTGTCACAAAATGATATATTGCTCAAACATGCCATGGAAATATGTGAAATTACACCCCAAAATACATTCTGTTGCTTCTCCTGAGTATGGGGATACCACATGTGTGAGACTTTTTGGGAGCCTAGCCACGTGCGGGACCCCGAAAATCAAGCACCGCCTTCAGGCTTTCTAAGGGCGTACATTTTTTATTTCACTCTTCACTGCCTATCACAGTTTCGGAGGCCATGGAATGCCCAGGTGGCACAAACCCCCCCCCAAATGACCCTATTTTGGAAAGTAGACACCCCAAGCTATTTGCTGAGAGGTATAGTGAGTATTTTGCAGACCTCGCTTTTTTCAAAGTTTTGAAAAAAAAAAAAAAAAATTTTTTTTCTTGTCTTTCTTCATTTTCAAAAACAAATGAGAGCTGCAAAATACTCACCATGCCTCTCAGCATATAGCTTGGGGTGTCTACTTTCCAAAATGGGGTCATTTGGGGGGGTTTTGTGCCATCTGGGCATTTTATGGCCTTCAAAACTGTGATAGGTAGTGAGGAGTGAAATCAAAAATTTACGCCCTTAGAAATCCTGAAGGCAGTGATTGGATTTCGGGGCCCCGTACGCGGCTAGGCTCACAAAAAGTCCCACACATGTGGTATCCCCATACTCAGGAGAAGCAGCTGAATGTATTTTGGGTTGCAATTCCACATATGCCCATGGCCTGTGTGAGCAATATATCATTTAGTGACAACTGTTTGAATGACAAAAAAAAAAAAATTACAATCACTTGGGGTCATTTGGGGGGGGGGGGTGTACTGTCCTGCCATTTTAGCACCTCAAGAAATGACATAGGCAGTCATAAATTAAAGGCTGTGTAAATTCCAGAAAATGTACCCTAGTTTGTAGGCGCTATAACTTTTGCGCAAACCAATAAATATACACTTAGACATTTTTTTTACCAAAGACATGTGGCAGAGTACATTTTGGCCTAAATGTATGACTAAAATGGAGTTTATTGGATTTTTTTAATAACAAAAAGTAGAAAATAATTTTTTTTCAAAAGTTTTGGTCTTTTTCTGTTTATAGCGCAAAAAATAAAAATGGCAGAGGTGATCAAATACCATCAAAAGAAAGCTCTATTTGCGGGAAGAAAAGGACGCAAATTTTGTTTGGGTACAGCATTGCATGACCGCGCAATTAGCAGTTAAAGCGACGCAGTGCCAAATTGTAAAAAGTGCTCTGGTCAGGAAGGGGGTAAATCCTTCCGGGGCTGAAGTGGTTAAAAAAAAAAAAAAACCCTATGCTGCTAGAGGTAGTAGTACAAAGGTAAATGAACATGTAAAATGATATAAACATATAAAAAAAACAGAAACAATATAAGAATATGAGTATATAAAAACCAAAAAGAATTGAAAATGGGAGTCCCATCTAAGTACACAATAGGTAGCACTCACCACATATGTATCGGGGGTGTAATCAAATAAGTATACCAGAAAATAAAAAAAAATTAAAAACTGAATGACCAAAACACACCCTCAAGAGTAAACTACACAAGGTTTATTAGCTATATAAAGCAAGATACAGAAAACATGTGTACAACCACCCCTAAAAAATAGATATGATGAGGATACCCAAAACAGTGGGGCTCCACCAAAATATCTATACCCTCCCTATAAACAAAGTATATGCCCACATGGATGAGCGAGAAAGCTCGCAATGGAGGGAGCCCTCCCTTCCCCAATAATCAGCACTCCCCTATAGCACCTGTAAAGCACAGGCTGAACTGAGCAATTCCTGAAGGGACAGCGTGATAATGCTAATGCAAAAATGTTCACGCTGTACCTATAGACGAATAGCTCAAGGGCTAGCCATAGTAGTGTCAGTCCGTCAAAAAATGGAATGAAAAATAGAAAAAATGGACACAAAGTAGGCAAAGGACAATATGAGGACAAGTGTGGTAGTTCAATAATAGGTATAAAGGAAAACAGGGAGAACTGATTCCACCTGATGGAAAATTGTCCTGAAATGTGGATCAAGCCCAAGTTCTCATCCTGTGTTGCAATGTAGCCAAAGTATATGTGAAATGTCCAACATTGTTAATTCGCCACTGGATATCAAGAAGATGTACTACCACAAAAGTGGGTATATGTGAATAAGTGAGTATGCAATGTGACCATAAGACGAGGAGTTAACAGTAGGAAAATATGTCCTCAAGGCTAAATTAATGCTATATGAGGGTACAATTTCAATTTATAGCATGCAGAGGTGCAAAAAAAAGATATATGACCACCAGGGTTACCTACTGATAGTTGATCATATGGATGTCCTTCCAATGCACAATAATGTTGGAGTAATCAATCAGTGAACGGTCTTCGTGCATATCTATGTGGTATAGATATCCAAATAGTATTCCAATGAGTCCATATTAGGAGCAGGGCAAAGGTGCATCTTCACCTGAAATGCTTAGCCGGTCAATAGAGTTACAATCCATTCCGTGACACCTGCTGCTGGTTCTATCCGTAGTGGCTCATTTGAGAAAAACTGAGTTGGAAGTAGTCAGGTAGCAATTCAGTACCCCGATTTCCACATATCGGTGTAAGCTGGGGGGGGGGTGCATAGCAGGGGTGCTCTCCCAGCATGAGATAGCTTACATGTTTCGTTCCCTTAATTCATGGAACTTCTTCAGAGCTTGGGAATTGGCCGGTCATCGTCTGTTTAAATAAGGGAGCCACAAACCACCCCTAATTATGTGTAATTAAAAACAGGTGCTACCCACCCTTCAAACAAATAACAATATGATATACATAAAAAGACCTTAAAAAGATTCCTTTGAAGTGATGTGCCGCTCATACATTAAAATTACATAGTAACACCTATATATCCATTAGGACGTGATAGTGACAGGAGTACTAAATAAATAGATACATGAACGTCACAAATAATACCTAGAGAAACCCAAAAGATACAATGTCTTTATCATGATCTTACTCGCTACAATGATAATTGATTTGAGAGGACAACTCCAGATGAGACAAATGTCTCATCGTGCTGTGAGCATAGATCTATACGTTGTAATGTATAGGAAACTAAAGTGGGAATATTGTATATACATCTACATCATGCTCTCATTTGGTCATTTTGCAAATACATAAATTTTGTTCTCTGTATCTCGATGGTTTCCTCAAGTTTGTTTGTCATTGCAGATATGACAGACCATTATTTTTTATTTTTTCATCACTTGGCGCTCACCAAGTGTATATCTCCCATTCGTAGACCATTATCTAAAGCTTCAATTGACCGGGGAGATAGCTAGTCTCTCAAAGGTATATGGCATATCTAGTCCCTCATACATGTGCCGATCCAGCTTCAGCTAGATGTAATGTTGTTCGATTGGAGACACAAGCTGGCACAACGGTTAGTTAAGATTAAAGTGGAGGACCCACTGAAAACAAAAGCACGGACATGCACACCATGTTATTTAAGAAACTATTATATAAATAGATAGTTACAAGTATATATGTCTTAGTGGTATTCACCTTTTTCAATTTATTAGGTGTACATATCCTGCCAGGCCCGGACTGGGACAAAAAATAGGCCCGGGCATTCTAAGCTGAGCAGCCCATTTTTTTAAAAACCAAATTACAAATAATGGCAACCAGTTTCTCGATGTATTTTAGTTATATTTAGCCTGCTTCAGTCACTGTAACTTGTCAGTCATTTGGAATTATCTAAATATATGATAATAAATGATAGAATGAATGCAATATATAAGGTGAAACATCTTTAATGAACGATTCAATACAATAACAAATAGCAAAATATATTACATTTTTTGGCATATATTTTTTTATATTCAAAATCACAGAACAAAATAACTGCACTAAGGATTCAGCAAGTTTCGTAGAAGTTCACTGGTTTCTGCAACTTTGTCAATGACATCATCAGAATCCAGGTTCATTAGTATATCCTTTTCGATTGCCATCAGCATCAAAGAGCTCAAATGCTCTTGAGATACAGAACTTCTTAGATGGGTTTTAATAAACTTCAATGTGGAGAAACTTCTTTCACAGGCGACTTGAGTAAAAGATAGTGTAAGCAAAATTTTGTAGGCTAAACCAATGACATTATAGGCATCAGTTAACAAATTATAGCGCTGCAGAATCTTATAGCAGCAAATGGCACAGTTCTTACATGCCATGCAAGATTTGTTGACCAGTTCTGTTTCTGTTAATTTGCTTTCCTGGTTTTCCATAGATACATCTTCTACAATACTAAATTCTTCAAGAGGTGATGATTTCAGCCTGTCCCACTGCATTGCAAAATTTGCCAGTTGGGAACGCAAATTTTCTGATGTTGCTCCCTCATCAAATCTAAATAATCGTTTGCTGAGTTCTTCCATTGCTGGTGCCTGAAGTCCAGATTTTTTTATATCAGAAAAGCTGTTTGGGGGGACGTGACCTAGCTATGGAAACGTGAGGACGCGTCGTCGGGAGCTCTGCACTGAAACGGGCCGTGAATCACCCGTAGCACTGATCAGCTAAGCCATCCATTCATGCCAGGAGGCCGCAGGCACCCACCGGTCACTGAGGAACGGAGGGGACCTGAAATCTCACACTACTTTCTGAGGCAACAGCAGGTTTCCTCGCCGGCAGGACGGAGCAAGATGGCGCCGCCTCGAGTCAGCATGGCGGGCGCTGCATCCTCAAGTAAGAAGGGCGCTCCTGCAATTACCTCCGCAGCGGAGGAGGACTTTCCCCCCTTGCCGCACAGAGCACCCTCTCCTATAGTGTCCCCGGCTCCCATAACTGCTGACACCCTATTGCCTCCAGATAACGCTGGTGACCTAAGCGGCCTAGTTGAAGGCTCTCTGAGAGACATAGTGTCGGGCCTCCCCACCAAACAGGACTTAAACGCCATGGCCACCTCTATTGTCAACGCACTAACCAGAGAACTGCATGACCTAAAACAGCAAGTGGATGTTGTCGAGGAGAGAGTCACCACGATCGAAGCCTCCCAAACTACCACAGAAGCGCGCCTCACTACACTGGAGTCGGAGTACGGGGCCTTCCGCCGCCATCTTGTCGATGTTCAGCTGCGCCTGGACGATGGCGAGAATAGGAGCAGGCGGAACAATTTGCGCCTAAGGGGGATCCCAGAAGCCACCATGGGCCCAGACCTCCGATCCACAGTGGTCGCCATCCTAAACCAGGTTCTGGGCAAACCACCGACAGCTGACCTGGAACTGGACAGGGTGCATCGTATTCCAGGCCCCAGACCCCCGCCCTCCGCACAGAGATCATCATCCGAACTGGACTTTCCCCGTGATGTATTATGCAGGGTGCATTTTTTCACTATTAAGGAGGACATTCTTCGCCTTGCCTGGGAAAAGGGCCCAATAGACTTTGACGGGGCTCCCATCAGGATTTTCCCTGACATTTCCAGACAAACACGCACCATGCGTGGGCTCATGCGACCCCTACTGGAAGTTATCCGCGAGGCTGATGCCACCTACCGATGGGGTCACCCCTTCCATCTTATTGTCAAGAGGCAGGGGGCGGAATTCTACCTCCGCACGCCAGACCAACTCCCTGCCCTTTTTCATTTCATTTCCAGGCCAGTGATTGAGGTGCCCAACTGGTTTGACTATCTGCTTTCCCAGGATCCACAAGGTTCAGCACCACCCAGACAGCAAAGGTTTCGACGCCCAAGATCTCGCCCGCCAAACCGAGAAGTCAGAAGAGCCCATCCAACATCATCCGAGGACTAAACGCACGCTACCTTTCGGTTTTCGGTAAGACTTTCAGTACCTCATGTGGGCAGGTGCCCCGCTCCTTCCCCCCTCTATGGCGATCCTCCCAGGAACATTTAAACCCACGCACCAGGACCCCCCCTTTTTTTTTTTTTTTTTTTCATCAGACACCATTTTTATTTTTGTCTTCCTGAAGGTGCCTCCTTTTTTCCATGGGTTAATTCTTAATTCTGGACAGGGGCGGGGGGAGGGGGGACGCATTGTTATAAATGTTGCATTTTTGCTGCAGGCTAGACTTCATGCACTCCATCCGAGTATATCTGATGTGAACGTTGACGCTGAAGAGGAGGTGCATGCATGTTTTTCATGATTCACATCCGGCCATGCTGCCTTGGCGCACTGACAGTCGGGCGGTGGGGGTTCCCTCCTGGTCCTGTCTAGGAGAAGGGCGAGTTGACCCCAGGGGTCCTCTGTCCTCGGCCGCCTCTGCAATGTGTCAACGCCAGTAGGTCATGGATGTTAGAGGTCTACTTAGTTGCACTTACTAGCCTTAAACACAGTTGCGTTTATGGATGTTATGCCCAGATTTGTGGTAAATCACACTTTATTTACGATGGTTAATGTATTGTTTTTCTCAATGTTTCTGATTCTGAAGGCCCCCCACTCAGTGCATCTCCCTACCACCCCCAAAAGTACCTTTTTATATTGCTTTTCTTGCTTACATAGGTGATAGCAATAACTATTTTGTTGCGCACTTCGCCGCATCGACCACCC
This sequence comes from Aquarana catesbeiana, assembly GCF_042186555.1. Lineage (NCBI taxonomy): Eukaryota > Metazoa > Chordata > Amphibia > Anura > Ranidae > Aquarana > Aquarana catesbeiana. The sequence goes on along the minus strand of NC_133331.1, from coordinate 241,632,609 downwards.
CCCTTTAGGGCGACCTCCCGGTTGCTGCACAATTCCTTTTGTGTCTCAGCCGGGAGCTCATAGAGTAGTTACTTGACTAACTTAGATTGCTCCCACCCTCCTTCCCCTTCCTCCCCCCCTTACTTACCCTCCTCTCCTCTCTCTCTAATCCTGTCATCTCCTTCTTTGTCCCCCTCTCTTCCCCGGTGCTGTTACTCTCTAGTTGGGTGGGGGCGTGAACTTGAACTAAAAGTGATTGTCCTCCTCATCCTGTCAACGATTCTCAGCGCCCCGGCTGCCACAATGGCTCTCCTAAAGGTGACCTCCCTTAATGTACGGGGTCTCAATATCCCGGAAAGGCGTTCTCAGCTCCTAGCTGACCTACGCAGAACTAAAACCCAAATTGCCTTTCTACAGGAAACCCACTTTCATGGCGAGCATATTCCTAAACTGACTAACAATCTGTTCCCGACGGCATACCACAGTATCTCACCTATCTCCAAATCTAAGGGGGTTAGCATTTTAGTGGCAAAATCTGTACCTTGGGAGTTCGGGGCGCAGCAGGCGGACCCCCAGGGCCGCTTTCTCCTGATTAAGGGAAAGGTGTTTGACGTTCAGGTCACTCTTGTCAATATCTATTTCCCCAATGCCGACCACACACAGTTCCTGCATGGGCTGATACCCAAACTGCTTGAGTTTACGGAGGGGGTGCTCATTTTTGGGGGTGATATGAACTTTGCGATGGACCCCCTGTTGGATACCTCGCGGGGTGCCTCCCATCTCTCATACGCCCGCCTTAAACAAATTAAATCTGATCTTCACTCACTTTGTTTGATGGACCCCTGGCGCCTCTTACACCCCAGGGACAGGGATTACTCGTACTTCTCACAAGTTCATCATTCGTACTCAAGACTAGATTACCTGCTCCTTTCCCATAAGGACCTGCCGAGGGTGGTGGACTCATCCATAGATGTCATCTCCTTTTCTGACCATGCCCCAATACACCTGACGCTCCAAATGGGACCAATGTCTAAATCTCCACCTTCGTGGAGACTGAACGAGTCACTGCTTCAATCTGCAGAGATCCGCGCTGAGATTCAAGCCAAACTACAGAAATACTTTGCACTTAATGAAGCCTCGGTCCCCAACCCCTTGGTGATGTGGGAGGCGCACAAGCCAGTTATCAGGGGCATTTTGATAGGCATTGGGGCACGTCTCAAGAGGGAAAGAATCCGTAGAACTGAAGAACTTCTTCTTCAGATTAAGACCCTTGAATGTACACATAAGGCTAGCCTAGCTCGCTCCGTATACCAGGAGTTACTTAAAGCACGTGAGGAGCTTCGCTCGCTTCTGTTACATAAAACTAAAGAGAGGCTAGCATAGTCACGTCGTACAATGTACGAATTCTCTAACAAACCTGGCTCTCTTCTAGCCAGAGCTTTACGCGGTCCCCGCACCAAAACTTTCATCCCCCACATTCTGTCCCCTTCGGGTCGGAGGGTCTCTACCTCAACAGAAATGGCGGAAGAATTCCGTTCATTTTACAGCGGTCTCTATAACCTAGACAGACCCTCTCCCGATGCCCCTAACTCCTCTGGGGGACCCACCCCACACGAATATTTAGCCTCCTCTGGCATGCCATCTCTATCGGCCGATACCGTGGAAGAACTGGAAGACCCCATTACGGTGGAGGAGTTGGGGGTAGCACTGGCGAGTTCCAAGCCTAAGAAAGCCCCAGGCCCTGATGGCCTTACTCCAATCTATTTCAAAACCTTCTTTGAGACGCTTTCTAAACCGCTAGTGGATGCACTTAACTCAATCACGAAAGGTAACTCCTTCCCCATAGACTCCCTTAGGGCTTACATTTCTCTCATCCCTAAAGAGGGAAAGGACCTACTTCGGTGTGGGAACTACCGACCGATAGCTTTGCTAAACACCGACTTGAAACTATTTGCCAAGATCTTGGCGAACAGATTGCTCCCACACATACCAAACCTAATTCACAAAGACCAAGCGGGCTTTGTCCCCCAACGGGAACCCCGTGACAACACAATTAGGGTGCTGAACCTCATACATGCCGCTAGGACCACGCGACGACCCCTTCTCCTGCTGTCAACTGACGCGGAGAAGGCTTTCGACCGTGTAGACTGGACGTTTGTTAGAGCTACTCTCGAACACATTGGCCTCCGGACGTCGATGCTCAGCTGGATTTTATCACTCTACTCTAACCCCACAGCGGCGGTTAGGGTCAACGAAACCAGGTCGGGTTATTTTAACATTCGGAATGGTACCAGACAGGGTTGTCCCCTGTCTCCTCTAATCTTTATTCTTACCTTGGAACCCCTGCTCTGTAAGATACGGGCCAACCCCCACATAGAGGGCTTCCGTAAAACATCTGGAGCCCACAAGGTCGCCGCCTTCGCAGATGACCTTATCTTCTTCCTGGCTGACCCCATTGCCTCACTCCCCGTCTTGCTTCATTCCTTGAGGGAGTACGGGGCTTTGTCTCTATTTAAAATAAACATGTCTAAATCCTCCATGCTTAATATCACACTGAGCTCGCAAAATATCCGACAATTGCGCTTGAACTACCAGTTCCACTGGGCAACCGATACCATTCCGTACCTAGGAGTGGCCATCACCGCGGACCCCGCCGACCTTTACCAAGCAAATTTTGCCACTCTTCTACACAGACTTAAAACAGACCTGCAGCATTGGCACTCCCTCACTTTAACGTGGTTTGGATGCTGTAATGCCATCAAGATGACAGCTCTCCCGAGGATACTCTATCTTCTGCAGGCCCTTCCCATACATCTCCCGCCCTCCTTCTTCAAGCGAATCGACGCACTCTTCCGAGAATTTGTCTGGTCGCACAGGCAGCCACGCATCAAATTACAACTACTTTATATGGCAAAACGCAGGGGAGGGGTGGGACTACCAGACGTAAAAGCCTACTACAGGGCAACACATCTTACCAGACTAATAGACTGGTACTGCCACTCAGAGGCCAAACAATGGGTCACTATGGAGATAGAGGACTCCGATGGTACGGCTAGAAGTTGGCTGTTGCTCTCCACTCCGATCCCGAAGTTCATCGCCGAACACCCAACTCTGGGAAACACATTGAGAGTGGCCAGAGAAACCTTTCGTAAAACCCTGATATCACCTATTCCTTCTCCTATGGTGCCGATCCTGGGCAACCCTGATTTCTTGCCGGGCTGCCAGGGGCCGATTTATAGAGCCTTATCAGAGGGAGATAGATGGCCACACCTCCACGACTTCCTGGATTCCGGTGGCCGGCTCAGGACGGCCGCGGGAGTGGAGGACCTGGACACGCCATTGGATTTCCTGAGCGGTCTCCAACTGCGTAACTTTTTACGCCGAAGCGCTCGGACTCTAGGTCCCCCACGCCCACTCACGGAATTGGAACGTATCTGCCACCGCAGAGAGCCCGTACACCACTCTTTATCCCTGATCTACCTCTCTCTGATTGCCCCGGCTGAAGGCTTTGTGCCCCCCTTCCTTACTAAATGGGAGACAGAATTAGGAGCGCATTTTGATGAAGCACAAAGGGGAAAGATATTACATTTCGCCCAAAAATCTTCTCTAGCCACAAGGGTCCAGGAGACATGCTACAAGATTGTGACCAGATGGTACAGAGTACCATCCACTCTTCACAGGTTCCTCCCGCAGGTACCAAGTCTATGTTGGCGTTGTGGAGCAGGAGAAGGAACAATGTTGCACATTTTCTGGGACTGTCCCAAGATTAAACCTTTTTGGAAAGAGGTGACAGATACGGTCGAGCGTTTGACGGGTGTCGCACTGGAGGGAGATCCCGGGGCCTGTTTGCTGCACCTATCTAGAAGTCCAATTAAGAAGTATAAAGCTTCACTCACTATACAACTACTTAATGCGGCTAAGGCCTGCATCCCTCTATTTTGGAGATCGGAAATCCCACCAACGAAGATCCAGTGGTATGCCAGGGTTAACGAACTGCGTGACATGGAAGATCTTACGGCCACCCTGCATGACAGGGAGGAAACCTTTCGGGAGACCTGGCGCCCCTGGCAACACTTCATCTACTCCGAGGCCTACCTCTGGGAGGTGACTTAGCGTGGACACTCCCTGATACGAGGGCCCCGCCTAGCTGGAGGGTGGCACCACCACCCTCTTCTCTTTACCTCTCTCTTCACCCCTTCCTCTTCTACTTCCCCTCCTACTCCACCTCTCCTCTCTATCTTCCTTGGCCCTCCCTCCCTATTGTCTCCCGCTTTTTACCTCTTCCCTCCCCCCCCCCCCCACTCTTCCTGGGTTCTCACACAACCCCCTATACTCTTCCGGCTAAGGGAAGATCTGATCAGATATATTGAATATCATGGTCTACATTACTTTACGTTAGTTGCCCTTTGCCGGACTCTACTGATCGGCAAGGAATATCTCCACCCCCGGTCAGTGGAGAGCTTCTCTCTTTGTTATTTTGGTTTACCCTTTTACCTGTCGATAAAGGATAATTACACGAGTCATCAGTTTACACAAGGCATATCTCAGGGAATTGCTTGCAAATGGACACTAAGATAATCATTACATTAGACCCTCCCATGCACTCAGGCTCCGCCTTCACCATACAGATTGTGTAAACAAGAGGAATGTATATGTGTTACATCTTTAGTCGACGACAGTTTCTGTTAAAGTCCTCTCCCTACTTCTGTTTTATATTATCCATTAAATGTTATAGATCTTGATAACATGTACATCAAATTGTAACATGCATTATTGAAAATAAAATAAAGGAATTTAAAAAAAAAAAGAAAAGCTGTTTGGCTCCAAGCAAGCTAAGTCGGAATAGAGGGTCCCACAGGAGAGAAAGCGGCGATTTATGATCTCTGTGACCGTATCCAAGATTACATTGTGCACACGGATTTTATAAGCTGAAACAGCATCAGAAACTGCTACATCGTCATCAGTCTCATCAGCCATTCGCTTTCTTTTTCTTATTCTTTTTTTAGGCAAAGTGGTCTGTACTTCTAGGTGGTAACTTTCTTCTTCTTGAATCTTGTCATTTGCCCACTTAACAAACTTATCAGCAGTCATTTGTATGGAATCAAAATCTCGTGTAATTGTTTTAAGTTTTTCATAAGTTCCCTGTACCATTTGAATAGCTTTTGAGATATCCATCTGAGTTGTTTGCAGATATTTGGACAATGATGTTGTCAATTCAAATATTCTCAGAAAAATTTGAGCTGTAAGAATGGTTTCATACTTGAGTAAGGATTCTGCATAAGATTTTGCTCTAACACGCACCTCAGGTTTCGATGAGACGCTGTCTTCGATTCTGCTCAAAGTGTACAGTAGACTAGGAAACAACGCAGAATCAGGATTTGAAAATTCTCCAAACACTTTTCTTAGAGCAGCATCTTTTGACCACCAACGCGTTTCCCCACTTACTGAAATTCTTCGATGGTGAAGGTCCTGGCTAACTTGTTCCCAGGTATTCATGCGCTGATAAGAATCACGAATAAAGACAGCAATGTCATTCAACAAACTGAATAGTGATGCGCTTTCAACTATCACCTTTGTTGTATCTGCAAGTACTAAATTCAGAATGTGTGCATAGCACCAGATGTGAATTTTCCCTGGTGATTCAGTTGACAGCCAGGAAGAGAAACCATTGTATTGGCCTTGCATATTTGCTGCTCCATCCATTGAATTGCCAATGCAATTAGTAATATTAAGATTGCATGATTTTAAGACTTCCATTAGCAACTTAAAAAGGTTTTGCCCTGTTGAAGATTCACATTCAACAACTGCAAGAAGCTTTTCATTGATACAATCAGTCACATAGCGAACAATTATGGAGCATTGATCTTTTGAAGTGATGTCTTGAGTTGTATCAATCTGAATTGAAAACATCCCGGCTTCCCTTACTTCTTTTGTGATATTTTCCTGGATAAGCATCCGAATAGCATGTATTACTTTGTTCACAGTCGTTTTTGAGAGCAAGGTTATCAAAGATCCTCTTCCTTTTCCTCCAGAAGACTGCAGTTTCTTGCTGTTTTCAATACATTTGTTTACATGATCTTTCAGACAAATATCATACTTGCTGACGAGAATAATGAGCTCTAAAAAATTTCCATGGTCTTTCGTTATGTCCTCTAGGCAGCCTCATCTTTATCTCCCATATAACTCAAACCTTGCTTTCCTATAACTTTTATTACATCTACAACCCGCTGTAGTACTTGCCGCCTGGTTCTCACTTGTTCTCGCCTTACAGACATTTGCTTATACAAAAGTAGATCATCAACTCCAGCACTGCTGGATTTCACAAAAAAGGCTTCGGCACACAAGTTGCGCATTACACTCTTCTCTAGTTTCAATATATTTTTATTTTCAAAAAAGAAAAATTAAAAGGGGAAGAGGGGGGAGGGGAAAACAGTGCATGACATGACTATATCTCGAGTCAACGCAATACAGATGACCAACACGGTCGCATTACAAACAACTTAAAGAGGTTTTGGAGTACAAAACATCGTAATACAGAGTAAACGAAGTTAGACATGAACTTTGTAAGTGTTAATCATGAAAAGACATATGATCAGATATTGTAGATGATATATGCGATATTGGGAGGAAGAGGTCCGCCACCCCAATAGGGTACACACTGTGGCGGGGCCTCCCCACCCCCGACATCCTTCCAACTAGAGAAAGGAAAACGTCAATTCTCTGAGAGGGATGAAGGTGATATTACCCGAGGCTACCAAATTTATGCTCACCGCAGTGGGTGTGTGAGTTGATCTGATGTCTTCTGATCAAATTAGAGCTTTTTTAGAAACTGTTCAACGTTAATAACTAAATAGTTGATAATGAAAATAAAAGAATTAGGAGGTAGGGGGAATGGACTCCAATATGGCTGTTCAAATCTGGGCCAGGGTCAGAGGCAAGCTCAAGATGGCCCCCGGCCGAAGCCCAGGTCATGGCCGTCTGAGAACAGGCCGATGCCCAAGACCATCAGTAAGGAGAGAAAGTGGGAAAAGAAAAGGACGAAAGGCGTATGGAGAGAAGAAGAAGAGAGAAAAGAAGAGGGGGGGAGAGAAGGCAGAGGAGAAAAAGGTTGAAAGATGTGCATAAGAGTCGACTGGGGGGGTATAGACATATCTAGATGCGGCTGCTCTGTGGAAGGGTCAAAGTATGACGCCAATGTGGTTTGCCCAGGGTTCCCAAATTTGTTTGAACTTGGTCGAGCGTTCCAGGGTCACACTAGCCATTTTTTCTTGGTTCATAATCCAAGAGATCTTTCTTTTGGCTAGGATTGTTGAGACTGAGGATTTTTTCCAGGCTTTGGCTAGGGTGAGTTTAGCTCCTAGAATGATGAAGAAGATGAGGCGTTGTGTAACCCTGGGGACTTCCCTTACTGGGAAGTTGAGGAGTGCTACCAGCGGGGACATCTGCACAGGCCTTTCGGCTATCCTACTAATCCAAGTGAAAATCCTGTGCCAGAATTTTCTGATCCTAGGACAGGTCCACCATGTATGAAGCATGTCTCCCCTCAGGCCACATCCCCGAAAACAGAGGGGTGAAGCCGAGGGGTAGAAGCGAGCTAATTTGGAGGGCACCAGGTACCATCTAGTGAGCACTTTTAAGTTAGCCTCTACTAGACCAGTGTTTAAAATGCGTTTGTAAGACTGGGAGAAATTCCTATGCCAAGTTTCTAGCTGCCAACTTTGAGAAAGATCCTCTTCCCAGGCTAGCATGTAAGGTGCCTTGAGTTGTGCAGAGGATAGTGCCTTGTAGATCACCGAGATGCCCCCCCTCTGCTCGCAGGCCTGGCCACACCATATTTCATAAGGAGTCATTTGGGGTCCATTTGGTAGGGACCTACATTTATTGTGTAGGTAGCTTGAAATTTGGGAGAATCGAAAGGATTCTCACTGTGGCATATCGAGTTTGCTGACACAAAAAGCTTTAGAGAGTGGACCTAAAGGTCTAAGGAAGTGTCCTATTCTGTACATCCCTTTGTCGAGCCACCATTTAAAGGCAGAGATATTGAGGCCTGGGGGGAAATCGGGATTGTGGAACAAGTGCTGTAGTGGTGTCGTGGGGGATATTAAGCGGTTGTTGCTTTTCATTCTGTCCCATAATGTAAAGGAATGTGACAATGTTGGGGAAAGGATGGGGGGGTTTGAGTTTCTTTGGGCTCCAGAGGAGGAAGTCTAGGGTGTGGTGGGGGACTGCTTGCCTCTCTATGTGAATCCAATCAGGATGTTCCCATCGAGAGTAGACTGTAGAAATCTGGGCTAATTGAGCCGCTTGTAGGTACCAGAGTAAGTTTGGTAAACCCAAGCCGCCCTCTGACCTAGGTCTAAACAGGATCGTCTTAGAGAATCTGTGTCCCCCTTTACCCCATATGTATTTAACAATGTTGGCCTGGAAGCGTTTTAGGCGGATAGTATCTACCGGTATCGGAAGAGCTCTAAAATAGTATAGGATGCGGGGGAGTAGTGTCATCTTGATCATGTTGATCCTGCCTAGCCAGGTCAGGGACAGCCTGTACCAACGAGATAGGTCCTCCTCTAGTTTTTTATAAAGAGGGGGGTAATTGGCTTGATAAAGGAGAACTGAAAGCCGTCCCTGAGTCTGGCCAGGAGAGGATCTGGGATATTGATATTAAGTGCCTGGGATTTGTCATAGTTGACTCTAAGGCCTGAGATCTTCCCAAAATCATCCAAGAGACGGCAGATATTGGGGAGCGATGTCAGCGGAGAAGATACAAATAGCAAGATGTCATCAGCAAATAATGCACATTTATGACACTTGGGGCCACTGTGAATGCCTTGAATGTTTGGGTTGTTTCTGATGGCGATCGCCAGGGATTCGATTGCTATGGCGAAGATCAACGGGGAAAGTGGGCACCCCTGTCTTGTACCTCTAGCTATGGGAAAGGAGTCTGAGTAGAACCCCTGCAGACGCACCTGAGCTGAGGGAGTTGAGTACAATGCGTGAATGACATTGAGAAAAGAATCCCCAAATCCCCATTTTTGTAGTAAATGGAAAATGTAGGGCCATTGGACAGCGTCAAACGCTTTTTGTAAATCTAGAGATAGAAGACATCCCTGCCTGGAAGAGCCCCCATCCCAGTTGGAATTTATAAGGGAAACTATGTCTATCGCTCTTCGTATTTGGTCGGGCCCCTGTCTCCCCGGTATGAAGCCCACTTGGTCTTTATTAATGTATATGCTGATGAAGGAAGCCAGGCGGTCAGCAAAGATCTTAGTCAGAATCTTTAGATCATTGTTGATGAGAGATATTGGTCTATAGTTGTTGACCGAGCTGGAGTCCTTATCTGGCTTGGGGAGGACCGTGATGTAGGCCGTGTTAAGTGAGGTATCGAGGGGATCCCCCTTCCTAAGAGCATTGAAGAATCTAGCCATGTATGGGGCAAGTAAGGTGGAGAATGATTTGTAATATGGTATGGAGAAACCATCTGGACCTGGGGCTGAGTGTGATTTCAGGTTTTTGATGACCGCGCAAATTTCTTCGGCAGATATAGGAGAATCCAGAATCTGGTGGTGCCTAGCTTCTAATTTGGGAATCTGAATGTTGTTTAGGAAGAGGTCCATGGCCTCTGGAGAAGGGCTGGTTCCACTACTGTATAGGGATTTATAGAAGGTTAGGAATTCCCCAATTATCCGTTGGGGGTTTTGGGACAAAGTGCCACCCTGAATCCTGATCTTTGGCAGGGCCGGAGATCGAAATTTCGGGGATAATTTGCCTGCAAGCATAGAACCGATGCGGTCACCATTGCTATAGAATCTGTTTCTATTCCACCTAAGCCATTTCTCAGCCTTAGTGGTTAGAGCGAGGTTTAGGGCTGTGCGAGCTGCATCCAGCTGGGTGATAGGGACTGTATTTTGGTCCGCTTTGTGTTGTTTAATTAAGGCTGTATAATCCCTGTCCAGCTTTTCTATGTCGGTTTTGTTTTATTTATTGATTTGAGAAGCTAATTGGATCAGGTGTCCTCTTATCACTGCTTTATGAGCCACCCAGAGACAAGAGGGGCTAGTGTCTGCAGTATCATTAATGAGGAAGTAGTTGCGTATGTTAGTTTCAATATCTTTCGATCTGATCGGATCACTCAGGATGGACTCGTTAAGCCTCCATCTTCGGGTAGGTTTATGGCTCCTCGGGCGCTGAAGTACAAGAATCACCATCGAGTGGTCCGACCAGACTACGTCTTTAATATATGCCCTGTGCGTCAATGGAATGGATGTTGAGGCTATAAGGATGTGATCGATTCTTGCGAAAGACTTATGGGGGTTGGAGAAATGGGTGTAGTCTCGCAATGTAGGATTTACTTCCCTCCAAATGTCTATTAGTCCCTGCTGGAAGATAAGTTTGGCTATGCGTAGGCTCTGTTTTGTCGGTCTAATGAGGCGCTTGCCCAGGGGACGTGATTTGTCCATGCCCTGGTCAAAGGCCGAGTTAGAGTCGCCGCCATAGATCACTGTGCCTTCCAATAGTGGCGTTAATGTTGTGAACATGTTTTGAAAGAAGGCAAACTGGCCCCTATTGGGAGCATAATACGAGATTAGAGAGTATAATTGATTGTCTAATTCCCCCACTAAGAGAAGGTAGCGCCCATCCGGGTCCCTAAATTCAGATTTGGGGGTAAATTTGCATCGTTTGGAAATAAAAATACCCAGCCCCTTTGTTTTGTTCTCAGCATTGGCAAGTTTAAAGAAGGGAAATTTGGAGTGGATGAAGGTAGGGTTGAAACTTCTAGAAAAGTGAGTTTCCTGTAGAAGGATCACATCTGCTTTTTGGGAATGTAGGTATTGAAAAACTTTGCGTCTTTTGGACTGGGAGTTCAGGCCTTGAGCATTATGGGACACTATTTTAAGGGCCGCGTTTACAGGTGTGTCATTAGCCATTGAGCAGAGGTAAGAGCAGAGCTGGGCAATCAACAGCACTCACCATCCTGTGTCCACGGGTCCCAAGGTTCCTCAAGCGATGAGCTGAGAGGGGTGAGAGCAGCCGTAAATGTCTAAAGTAGTCCCCCCAGAGGACTCCTGTGGGGAAAAACATATTAGAACATGAGCAGAAAAGGGAAGTGGGAAGGTAAAGAGGAAAGACGGGGAGCAAGGGAGATCCCCAGAGGATGGAGGGGACAGAGTCCTCCATCAAGAAGTGTGAGTCACAGAAGAATCTCTCCAGTGGGAAGAGATTGGTCCTGTCCAGTGGCAGTTGGAGAACCAAAGACCACTAGGCAGAAAGGGGGGCATGAACACCGCCCCAGCAGAGGGACCTTCTATTAGAGTATTTAAAAAGAAAATCCTAGAGATAGGCACTTGGCCCGACACATACACCTCCACCTCCAGCAAAGTTAAGCATTCACTTTAAGTAGAGCCCGGAGGAGAAGATGTACAGGTCAACATACTATTAATCAAACTAATAAACTAGTATTAGAACTGTGCAAAGGGACCTGGAATAGCAAGGGAAATTGGGGAATACGCCCATTCAGCCAGGGACAGGCCTTACGAGGGGACCTCCAGAGTTAGCATGGTTTATTGAGAATAGTTCCCAAGGTCAGTCTAGCAGGACGGCTACCCGCCCTCCCCTCTACCCACCCGGACCGACCAAAAGCTGTGAAGGCGTAGATCAAAGTCAGTGTAGGATTAAAAGTATGGGATAATAACGTCTCCAAGGATCATGCCCCCCGAGATCGCCTCAAAAGAGGCGTAAGGGTGTCCCTACTTGACACTCATCTCGGGGGTCACAAACGGGGAGACCCCACCCCCCCAGCTAACATCCGAAGAGGGGTGGGAGAAAGGGGGCTACTAAAAATGAGTGGACGTCAAAGGAATTGAGTTCCAAGGAGAAAGTGAGGATTGGAGTTCACGGAGGATTAGTTTCCTTAGACTTCTTGGATCTTGCTTTTTCCCAAACCGGATTCAGGAGACTCGTTGGCAAGTGTCTCTTTGCCGCATTGGGTTGATTTCCTGGGTGGCGTGCAGTCGAGTCCTGGTTGATGAAGCCTAATTGAAGAAAAAGCTTTTCTCCTTCCTGCAGGGATCCGAAGGTATATGCCTTGCCTTTGTGGAGCAATTTAAGTTGAAACGGGAAGAGCCACCAGTATTTGATTTCTCTGTCCATCAGGATTTGGAGAAGTGGCTTTAGGGTTCTCCTTTTTTGTATAGTCGAGGGGGATAAGTCAGCAAATATTTGCAGACGGTGTCCCTGGAATAATATTTCAGACATGGATCTCGATTTCCTCATGACCTCTTCTTTGATTGAGAAGAAATGTGGTTTCACCAAGACGTCACGGGGGAGACCATCTGCTCTGGGAGGTCGGAGTGCTCTGTGGGCTCGATCCAGCTCAAGCCTGTGCTGTGGGGTGTCTGGGAGCAAATCTTTAATAAACGATTTTATCATTTCAGGGATGTCCTTGTAGGATTCAGGGAGCCCCCTAACCCGAAAATTGTATCTTCGGTTACGGTTTTCAAGGTCATCAATCTTGGCATTAGCAGTCTCTAGTTGTTCCTGCAAGGTCTGTATACATGAAGTATTTTGGTTCGTTCTGGAAATCGTGGAGTCCAGATTAGATTCAATGATTTCCATGTGGGTGCCAATGTTCTGGAGATCTGCTTTAATGTCACTGGTTATTTTGTGAGCAGTATTATGAAGGCCTCTGTCCAGTAGTTCTGCAAACTTGGTGTACAGGTCTGCTACTGAGGTTGGCTGGAGTAGGCCTGAATCCCCATGCTGTAGTAGCTAGTGAGACTGGGGAGGGCCTGCATCCATTGGGGAATACCCCAGGCTTGTCAGGTTATGCTCCAGGAGAGAAGCGGTGGAAGCTGGGGAGGCTGGGTTCGATGGGATGTTGTCTGCAGGGTGTTCTGGCTGAAGCAGGGAGGGGGAGGCCGAGTATGGGGGATTCGGCTGTGCAGCCTGAGGAGAGCTGTGAGGCGCGATCGCCATCTTGGCAGTTTCGGCCTGCGGTGTGGCGGCTTCAAAGGCCGGTTTTAAGTTTCTCCTTACTGCACCCGAGTACATCGGGAGTGTCCCCGGGGATTCTGGTGGCCGTGTGGGGCAGTTCCAGGTGCCGATCGCCGGTCCAAGTGCCGAGATTTCGATCCGGTCTGCTGAGGCGGGACGGAGCTCCCGGACTACGCGTCCATCTTAGGTGCCGCCGCGCATGCGCCTCGCATTACACTCTTCTCATGCTCTTCGATTCTTTGATGAATATGACGCTTATCTGTCATTCCTTCAATAAAAGAATTAGTTTACCGAGACTTTGAAAAAGCCAGACAAACAGAGCAAAACATCGATTTTTTTTCATTGCAGTAGGTGAGCCATTTGCGACTTGTTCCATCTTTACGTTTTGTAGCCTTTTTTAACACTGGATCTGGAATATCCTGCCGTGGATGATATTTGAAAAAGACAGCAAGCTCATTTTTATTTGGACGAGCAAAATAATTAAATGATATATCTGTGTCTTCAGTTTGACACTCTGAAACATCCATAATAACTTGCTTACTTGGTAATTCAGTGTGCCCCAATTCTCTATGTTCTTCAGTGGATAATTCTGATGTTTCATCAACAGATTCCACTAAATCACCTTCTATTGTTTTCTGTTCTATGTTTGTTGCCTCTCTACTGGGCCCTGCCATGGGATCACTGGAACTCTGTGCATGAGGACTGAACATATCTGAAATTTTAGCACATTTCTGAGCATCAAGTTCCAAAGACTTCTTATGTTTCTCTCTGATTTTTTTTGCTCCTCCTTTTTGCTTTTTTGGAGACATCTAAGTAAAATATAAAATCATAAAGAAAAAAAAAAGTGTCACTAATTCTGGGCAGTCGGCAGGAAAGATAATTCTCACAAACTTACTGTGAGAGGAGGACCAAGCCCCCTGCCAGCTTATTGGAGGGCAGCAGACCAGCACAGCACCAGAGAATAAGAATAAAGACAGTATCTGGCGGCACCCATAGTGTATTCTAAGCACATTGCATATCCTACCTGATACATCTTTATTCCTCCTCCATAGGGTTGCCAGGACTAGCAGCCTACTGCCCCTCTCTGAATGCTGGCATCTCTATTGAGCGCCACGAGAGGTGACCCACTGCAGCGGAGCATTACTCAAGCAGAGTAAGTTCCATCCCTGAAGAGGCCCGCACCAGACTCACTATAGAAGTATAAAACAGAACCTGGCTACGCACATCGCGTAACAGATTCTGTTTTCTGTCTTCCACCACCGGATTTTTACAGGCAGCTACCACTAAGCAGTGTCATCATGTTCTGTGGTGAGGCCAAAGGGAGAACCAGTCCGGGAGGTCGGTGTCACTTCATAGATTCCCACTTGGTTTCAGCAGACAGAGACCCGTGGGTGAGAGCCAGGTGCATGATGTATACAATCTAATTACATATTTTATGCTGCGGTTCTCACCCTCTGGAGCTCTCTGTCACATTCAGGGCTGTCTTCAATGTTGATTGGGCCCTGGGCAAACATTTTCTTGGGGGCCCCCCAACCGCTCTTAGACAGATAACAAATAGCAGGAAGACTCAAAATCAGTTTACTGCAGCAGATCAGGCAGCACCTGCAATTGGTTAAAAATATAGGGAGTGGCGCTGTATTAGAACAAAGGGTGTGACTGTAAAATTAACAAGTGCTCTGGTGCGTGATATAAACGCTTCTTAGAAATGAAGAAATATATTATAATATGAAACTCCCAAAAATCAATGTATCCATGTATGTAATGGATATGTAAATTAGCAACTATGTGTGCAAACAGTAACTCAAACTTTAAGTTATCACCATTATATAACATGTGTTGACAATGGTGTATATAAATCTACTAATTAGTAAATATAAAGTGACAAGTGCCAGGTGGTGCTATGTATAAAAACTAAGGTTATCAAACCATTGTGCAATAATGTGCAAAAAACATTTAAAAATGATAAATCATTAATTATGTGTAAAATCCACAACTATGTATCGAAAAAAATCCCATATACTGTTTATTGCAAAGTGTTCGTAACATTAATATTAGGGTTGTCCCGATACCAATACTAGTATCGGTATCGGCACCGATACCAAGCATTTGCCCAAGTACTTGTACTCGGGCAAATGCTCCCGATGCTTCACCCGATACCTAAAAGTCAGCTGTGATCGGCGCGTGGGGGAGATACAAGATTCTCCCCCAGCGGCTTTCAGCTGCTTTAGTGACACAGCGGTGATCGCTCACCGCTGACTGTCACTGCATTATCCTCCATGCCCCCTCTGTTCCTCTGTGCCTCTCCGCTGTCCCCCTCCGTTCTTCTCTCTTTTTCTGTCCCCCTCCGCTGTCCCCTCCGTTCCTCTTTCCTCCTCTGTGCCTCTCCGCTGTCCCCTCCGTTCCCCCCTCCTTCTCTGTCCCCCTCCGTTCTCCCCCTCCGTTCCTCTTTCCTCCTCTGTGCCTCTCCGATGTCCCCTCCGTTCCCCCCTCCTTCTCTCTCCCCCTCCTCCTTCCTTTGTGAATAGACAGAGTCAGCTGACTCTGTCCATTCACATAACTGAAACATTGTAATCTCTTGTGATTACGATGTGTCAGTTTATGAATGGAGAGGAGCCGCTGTCTTCTCTCCATTCATTCTCAGTGCAGCTGAGGCTGCAGAGAAAGGGACTGGGGAATCTCTATCCTCTGTCTCTTTCTCCGTCTCAAGGGGGAGATATCAGAGGTCTGTTAAGACCCCTGATATCTCACCAAAGCCCCCCAACAGGGCTGATTAAAAAAAAAAAACAAAAACAAAAAAAACACATATTGCAATAAAGAATAAAAAAAAATTATTGTAAAAAATAAAAATTGTAAATTAAAAAAAAAAAACAAAACACACACACACACATACACCGTCCCCCCCGTCCCCCCCCCCCCCAAAAAAAAAAAAAAAAAAAAAGCACTGTTAAAAAAAAAATAAAAAAAAACACTGTCACGTGACATAAAAAAAAAGTATCGGTATTCGGTATCGGCGAGTACTTGAAAAAAAGTGAAAAAAGAAAAGTGTGTGAGTGTGGCGCTGTCCCAAAGTTGCAGAAGAAATGTCTGCATATATACAGTTTTATCAAAAGTGTCACGTGTGTATTCCTTTAAGTGAAATATGTATGGCAGTTATTACCACTCCTGTGGGTTAAAGTGACTGGTGATTTAAACATGAGAAGCATAATGAGTGCAATAAATCGCATCCAAGGTGTCTAGTGCTATATTCCCTCAAAAGGAAAAAACAGTATTAACCACTGCTAAGAGCATGAAGCGGTCTGTGTCTAAACACTAGAAAACACAAAGTTGCAATAAATACATCACACGTGACATGCAAAAAATTCTAAAGTGTCTAGTGCTAAATAAATAAATATTAAAATGTTGTTCTACAAACGTTGCAAATAACAAAGTGACAAGTGCCCTATGAAGAGGTCACTCTGAAAAGTGCTAAACACACGTGCCATGCAAATGGTTCTATGATAGTAAACAGTTCATATGGGTAAGTCCCCGGTGCACTATAAGTGAAAAAAGACGTCCTTTGTGGGATTCCTCAAAGCATACAACAGGTGTTAATCCAGTGCTGGTGTCTCGCGTTGTGATTGTGCAGAGACTCACCAGCTGTATATCCCCTGCAGGGGTAACGAGTAGTCACAGTATGTGCCACTGTGCAGCAGTGCTTGGCAAGACCAGGACCAGGATGATATCATAAGGACATAAGAAGAAAGGATTCCATAGTGTGAAACCGTTTAAAACCACTATTTATTAGGTCAGATAAAAAGGGTACTCACATTGTAATGGAAAAAATGAGCGGTGTACAATGCTTACAAAGATGTTCCTAAGCGTCAGCTTTGCAGGGAGATGTCAGCAAGGCGTTCAGTCAAAGGCCACGATTTAGGAATATACTTCCCACCTAGGCTTCTAATTACACCCATTAGCGCGGACTCCCTATTTCCTCTGTTACACTTGAAAAAAAGTATCGGTACTTGTACTCGGTCCTGAAAAAGTGGTATCGGGACAACCCTAATTAATATAATGTGCCATGCACCAAATCCCCGTAGAAATCATGCAGAAGGTTCTTCTTTGGTGGTAAAGAGCCGTGCTGTAATTGTTGGCAATCACCCCCCAATGTGGTTACACTCACCGGAGCGCTCCACCCCTGCAGGGCTACGAGCGTATGATGTTGATCCTGTTGGTCTCTCCGATTGTATGGGTGCCAGTATCCTTCCACGCGTCCCAATCCAAAGCAGCTACTTGCATACAGGGAGATGGGGACTCACTGTCCTTTGATGTAATGCAGGTCCCCACTAGATATCCACTTTGATGTTAAAAAATGAAAAATAAAAGGTTCCACATAGCGTGACTCTGTTTAAAATGGATTCATTTATATATATTAAACAGTCCAGTCATATAAGACTGATTTCACACTGACGGATAAAAAACACTTTAAAAATAATGTTCCCAAAAAGGAGAGGGAGCTCACAGGCTCGTATACTCTCCACACAGTCCGGGGACGCAGCTCTAACATGAACCGCCGCTTGCGTTCCACCGGTCGGGTATCCAGAACCACGATCCACGGAAGTGACTTGTGCGTGCCAAGATAGTCCCGCCTTACGCGTTTCGTCATACGGAGGTCATCGGAGGAGCTGCCATCTTGTCACTCCCAACGTCTTATATCGAGGGTGTAGTCATTGCTGCGGCCAATCACCTCCTGGATGCCGAGATCACACATCCAGCGGAGTAAATTAGTAGTTTAGTTGCTAGGTAGAATTAGGCCTAAAACGAATAATGCAGCGAGGGGAGATACCATAGGAGCATAGCATAGCCCCATATGCGCCCTCTAGTGGTTTAAGCAAAGCCGATTTCTACAACAGCCGCAGCGATCACCTACCCCTATACATTCATTGTTTCATAGGTATTATACAGAAATCATTGATCGACAGTTATATTCATATTACAGTAAAGATGACTGTTCAAACCATTCCATATAACCAATATGTATTTCAATATTTTCAAGAGGTACGAACTTGATAGAAAATTGTATTAAATTAGAGAAATAATAAAAATAAAAAATAAAAATAAAATTAAAAAATAATAAATGTTAAAAATCTTTTTTATTTCTTATTATAAAAGGTAAAATAAAAATATTAAAATAATATAACCATACCCAAATATTCATGAAAAGGCAAGTGGAAATATAAAAATGGAGAGTATATAGATGAGTGACCCTAAATTAGTATTATCTAATTAGACATGTGGAAATATATATAAGCAAGGGGTAAACGAGAATTAATGTGGGACATATTTTTATGTGTAGACCCCATATATGCTAATTGGGTTATCTATGAGGGGAAGGATAATAAATTCTATTTATTATATAAGGACCAATCCATTAGATAAATTCAATAAAAAAGGGGGAAATTAAAAAAATATAAAAATACATGTGTAAATATACATGTACTTATCATATCCGTATATAAAAAATGTAGTAAAATCTCTAATATGTAAGCAAGTTATAAAAATCTACGTGAGCCTAAAATGGCCTACTAGTGGGACACTTTTAAAGTGATCAATTTACTGGTGGTGTTATTAAACAGTATTTCTATTAAAAATTGGACAAGAAACAGTTGAGGTCTATATCCACATTAAACCCCCTTGGAACCAAACTTCCCAGGCGGTAAATCCACTTAGTTTCATTCTGGGACACTTTTATTCTCTTGTTACCACCCCTCCAATAATCTTTAATCAGATCAATACCATAAAAAATTAGTCCCGTGGGGTCCCTATTGTGGAATTCGTCGAAATGCCTCGAGAGATTGTGTTTTGGAAATCCTTTTTTAATATTGTTAATATGTTCTCTGATCCTAACAAAAAGCGGCCTAGTAGTTCTTCCCACATACTTTAATCGACAGGGACATTCGATCACATATGTAACGTGAGTACTGTCGCAAGTGATCAGTTCCCTAATCTGATACTCTTTCCCGGATCTGGATCTAAAAGATAATTTTTTTCTTGGCTGTTTTTTGCTTACCCGACAAGGCAAACATTTTTGGCATCTATAAAAGCCTTTCATTTCGGGGAACAATCTGATTGTCTTAGGTGGGTCGATCACATTGTGTACCAATTGATTCCTCAAATTAGGGGCCTTTCTGTAGATAAATCTTGTTTTTTTTGAAAGCAGCCCTGCCAGGGTCCTGTCGGATTTTAGAATCGGCCAGTATTTCCTGATGATATGTTCAACTGAACGGTATTGATTATTAAATCCGTGATGAATGCCGTGTCTGTCCCAGAGGAGTTGTTATCTTTTTCTTTTTTCCTCAATAAGGAGTCACGGTCCAGATCACCTATCTCCATCTTCTGCCTCAATAGGGATTCCTTTCGGTACCCTTTATCAATGAATTTTCCGATCAGATTATCAGCTTGTATATAATAATCCTCTATTCTATGGCAGTTTCTTCGTAGTCTCATTAGTTGACCCTTCGGGATGTTCTCCTTGCATTTAGGGTGGTGACAACTGGAAATCGGGATATACCCATTGCGATCTGTTGTTTTAAAAAAAGTTCTGGTGTGCAATTGATTGTTCTCTTTAAAAATTTGTAGGTCTAAATATTCTATTTCTTGAGGATCGCATTTCCCACTGAAGGAGATACCATATTGGTTCCGATTCATCATTCCCAGGAATTCCTGGAAGGAATCTGTCGTGCCTTCCCACACGATAATCACGTCGTCTATGTAGCGACGGTAAAATTTTATCTCTGGGCGTAATCTCTTGTAAATATGTTCTGCTTCCCACATGTCCATAAATAAATTCGCCACGCTCGGGGCGTATCTAGCCCCCATGGCAACGCCCTTAGTCTGGAGGTAGTAATCTTTCTGGTACCAAAAATAATTGCTTTCCAGCGCTAATTTCAGGGCCTCTAAAATGAAATTGATCTGTTCATATGAATATAACTGTCTATCAATGATTTCTGTATAATACCTATGAAACAATGAATGTATAGGGGTAGGTGATCGCTGCGGCTGTTGTAGAAATTGGCTTTGCTTAAACCACTAGAGGGCGCATATGGGGCTATGCTATGCTCCTATGGTATCTCCCCTGCATTATTCGTTTTAGGCCTAATTCTACCTAGCAACTAAACTACTAATTTACTCCGCTGGATGTGTGATCTCGGCATCCGGGAGGTGATTGGCCGCAGCAATGACTACACCCTCGATATAAGACGTTGGGAGTGCCAAGATGGCAGCGCCTCCGATGACGTCCGTATGACAAAACGCATAAGGCGGGACTATCTTGGCACGCACAACGTCACTTCCGTGGATCGTGGTTCCGGATACCCAACCGGTGGAACGCAAGCGCCGGTTCATGTTAGCGCTGCGTCCCCGGACTGTGTGGAGAGTATACGAGCCTGTGAGCTCCCTCTCCTTTTTGGGAACATTATTTTTAAAGTGTTTTTTATCCGTCAGTGTGAAATCAGTCTTATATGACTGGACTGTTTAATATAAATAAATGAATCCATTTTAAACAGAGTCACGCTATGTGGAACCTTTTATTTTTCATTTTTTAACATCAAAGTGGATATCTAGTGGGGACCTGCACTACATCAAAGGACAGTGAGTCCCCATCTCCCTGTATGCAAGTAGCTGCTTTGGATTGGGACGCGTGGAAGGATACTGGCACCCATACAATCGGAGAGACCAACAGGATCAACATCATACGCTCGTACCCCTGCAGGGGTGGAGCGCTCCGGTGAGTGTAACCACATTGGGGGGTGATTGCCAACAATTGCAGCACAGCTCTTTACCACCAAAGAAGAACCTTCTGCATGATTTCTACAGGGATTTGGTGCATGGCACATTATATTAATGTTACGAACACTTTGCAATAAACAGTATATGGGATTTTTTTCAATACATAGTTGTGGATTTTACACATAATTAATGATTTATAATTTTTAAATGTTTTTTGCACATTATTGCACAATGGTTTGATAACCATAGTTTTTATACATAGCACCACCTGGCACTTGTCACTTTATATTTACTAATTAGTAGATTTATATACACCATTGTCAACACATGTTATATAATGGTGATAACTTAAAGTTTGAGTTACTGTTTGCACACATAGTTGAAAATTCCCTCTACCACTAAATAAGGATTTTTCACTAATTACGTATATGGATACATTGATTTTTGGGAGTTTCATATTATAATATATTTCTTCATTTCTAAGAAGCATTTATATCACGCACCAGAGCACTTGTTAATTTTACAGTCACACCCTTTGTTCTAACACAGCGCCACTCCCTATATTTTGATTTTTAGTTTTTTTGGGGTATCACTGAGGTGTTCCCTACTTACATAGAGGGGCTGCAAGTGTAAAATAGTCTGAAGCGCGGATCTGCTGATATATTTATAACCTGCAATTGGTTGTCAGAGGATACAGCATATTATTACCGATCACTGACTGGTTGTTAAAGGTTACAACACATAATTTCTGCTTCCTCATTCTTTGCTAGAGGTTACTGCACATCATTACTGCTCACTGCAAGACGTACTACATGAGATGACCAGAGACTGCGGATCTAATACATGAGATGACCAGAGACTGCGGATCTAGTACATGAGATGACCAGAGACTGCGGATCTAATACAGGAGATGACCAGAGACTGCAAATCTAATACAGGAGATGACCAGAGACTGAGGATCTAGTACATGAGATGACCAGAGACTGCGGATCTAATACAGGAGATGACCAGAGACTGCGGATCTAATACATGAGATGACCAGAGACTGCGGATCTAATACATGAGATGACCAGAGACTGCGGATCTAATACATGAGATGACCAGAGACTGCGGATCTAATACAGGAGATGACCAGAGACTGCGGATCTAATACAGGAGATGACCAGAGACTGCGAATCTAATACAGGAGATGACCAGAGACTGCAAATCTAATACAGGAGATGACCAGAGACTGCGAATCTAATACAGGAGATGACCAGAGACTGCAAATCTAATACATGAGATGACTAGAGACTGCGGATCTAAAGCATGAGATGACCAGAGACTGCGGATCTAGTACATGAGATGACCAGAGACTGCGGATCTAATACAGGAGATGACCAGAGACTGCAAATCTAATACATGAGATGACCAGAGACTGCGGATATAGTACATGAGATGACCAGAGACTGCAGATCTAATACAGGAGATGACCAGAGACTGCAAATCTACTACATGAGATGACCAGAGACTGCGGATCTAGTACATGAGATGACCAGAGACTGCGGATCTAATACATGAGATGACCAGAGACTGCGGATCTAGTACATGAGATGACCAGAGACTGCGGATCTAATACATGAGATGACCAGAGACTGCGGATCTAATACATGAGATGACCAGAGACTGCGGATCTAATACAGGAGATACCCAGAGACTGCAAATCTAATACAGGAGATGACCAGAGACTGCGGATCTAGTACATGAGATGACCAGAGACTGCGGATCTAATACATGAGATGACCAGAGACTGCAAATCTACTACATGAGATGACCAGAGACTGCGGATCTAATACATGAGATGACCAGAGACTGCGGATCTAATACATGAGATGACCAGAGACTGCGGATCTAATACATGAGATGACCAGAGACTGCGGATCTAATACAGGAGATGACCAGAGACTGCGGATCTAATACAGGAGATGACCAGAGACTGCGAATCTAATACAGGAGATGACCAGAGACTGCGAATCTAATACAGGAGATGACCAGAGACTGCGAATCTAATACAGGAGATGACCAGAGACTGCAAATCTAATACAGGAGATGACTAGAGACTGCGGATCTAAAGCATGAGATGACCAGAGACTGCGGATCTAGTACATGAGATGACCAGAGACTGCGGATCTAATACAGGAGATGACCAGAGACTGCAAATCTAATACATGAGATGACCAGAGACTGCGGATATAGTACATGAGATGACCAGAGACTGCAGATCTAATACAGGAGATGACCAGAGACTGCAAATCTACTACATGAGATGACCAGAGACTGCGGATCTAGTACATGAGATGACCAGAGACTGCGGATCTAATACATGAGATGACCAGAGACTGCAAATCTACTACATGAGATGACCAGAGACTGCGGATCTAATACATGAGATGACCAGAGACTGCGGATCTAGTACATGAGATGACCAGAGACTGCGGATCTAATACATGAGATGACCAGAGACTGCGGATCTAATACATGAGATGACCAGAGACTGCGGATCTAGTACATGAGATGACCAGAGACTGCGGATCTAATACAGGAGATACCCAGAGACTGCAAATCTACTACATGAGATGACCAGAGACTGCGGATCTAATACATGAGATGACCAGAGACTGCGGATCTAGTACATGAGATGACCAGAGACTGCGGATCTAATACATGAGATGACCAGAGACTGCGGATCTAATACATGATATGACCAGAGACTGCGGATCTAGTACATGAGATGACCAGAGACTGCGGATCTAATACAGGAGATACCCAGAGACTGCAAATCTAATACAGGAGATGACCAGAGACTGCGGATCTAGTACATGAGATGACCAGAGACTGCGGATCTAATACATGAGATGACCAGAGACTGCGGATCTAATACAGGAGATGACCAGAGACTGCGGATCTAATACAGGAGATGACCAGAGACTGCGAATCTAATACAGGAGATGACCAGAGACTGCAAATCTAATACAGGAGATGACCAGAGACTGCGAATCTAATACAGGAGATGACCAGAGACTGCAAATCTAATACAGGAGATGACTAGAGACTGCGGATCTAAAGCATGAGATGACCAGAGACTGCGGATCTAGTACATGAGATGACCAGAGACTGCGGATCTAATACAGGAGATGACCAGAGACTGCAAATCTAATACATGAGATGACCAGAGACTGCGGATATAGTACATGAGATGACCAGAGACTGCAGATCTAATACAGGAGATGACCAGAGACTGCAAATCTACTACATGAGATGACCAGAGACTGCGGATCTAGTACATGAGATGACCAGAGACTGCGGATCTAATACATGAGATGACCAGAGACTGCAAATCTACTACATGAGATGACCAGAGACTGCGGATCTAATACATGAGATGACCAGAGACTGCGGATCTAGTACATGAGATGACCAGAGACTGCGGATCTAATACATGAGATGACCAGAGACTGCGGATCTAATACATGAGATGACCAGAGACTGCGGATCTAGTACATGAGATGACCAGAGACTGCGGATCTAATACAGGAGATACCCAGAGACTGCAAATCTACTACATGAGATGACCAGAGACTGCGGATCTAATACATGAGATGACCAGAGACTGCGGATCTAGTACATGAGATGACCAGAGACTGCGGATCTAATACATGAGATGACCAGAGACTGCGGATCTAATACATGAGATGACCAGAGACTGCGGATCTAATACATGAGATGACCAGAGACTGCGGATCTAGTACATGAGATGACCAGAGACTGCGGATCTAATACAGGAGATACCCAGAGACTGCAAATCTAATACAGGAGATGACCAGAGACTGCGGATCTAGTACATGAGATGACCAGAGACTGCGGATCTAATACATGAGATGACCAGAGACTGCAAATCTACTACATGAGATGACCGGAGACTGCGGATCTAATACATGAGATGACCAGAGACTGCGGATCTAATACATGAGATGACCAGAGACTGCGGATCTAATACATGAGATGACCAGAGACTGCGGATCTAATACAGGAGATGACCAGAGACTGCGGATCTAATACAGGAGATGACCAGAGACTGCGGATCTAATACAGGAGATGACCAGTGAACAGAGTACAGGAGGTGATAAACTAAGTAACCATTTAAAAAAATTTTTTATATATATATCCAAAAGGTGTCAGGAAGTTGGACTGCATTGCCGGTTTGAAATCTGAACTCGCACGATTTTAAACCGGCAATGCAGTCCAACTCCGGGGGGTGATTTGACAGACATCTATGCGGGTTCATGCACAGATATCTATTGAAATCGCCCCCGAAGTCGCCAAAAGTAGTACAGGAACTACTTTTGGGAATTGGTGCGGCGTCGCACTGATTCAGATGGTACTATTGCCGGAAATACCCACCGATTTGGCATGCGATTTGACATGTCAAATCGCATGCCATATCGGCCCAATGTGAACGTGGGCTCAATGCAGGAGACCTTTTGGGCACAAGAACTGTTCCTCTCTCACACAATGTTTGACTGATGCCAGGCCCATCACTTTGACCCCTTTCACACTGAGGTGCTTTTCAGGCATTTTAGCGCTAAAAATTGTGCCTGAAAAGCGCCTCTCAAGCCTCCCCAGTGTGAAAGCCCGAGGGCTTTCACACTGGGGGCGGTGCGCTTGCAGGACGCTACCGCCCGCAAAGTGGCGCTGCAGCACCGGTAAAGTGCTGCTAAAACGAGCGGTGCTTTAACGCTACCACGGGGAGGTCTAGGTGTGAAAGGAGTCCATCAACCTTTGTTTAGAATCACTCAAATTGTGTAAGACCCCTTTCATACTGAGGTGCTTTACAGGTGTTTTTGCGCTACAAAAAGCACTTGTAAACTGCCTCTTCTTTGCTTTCATGCTGAAGCGGTGCACTTGCAGGACGAGAAAAAAAGTCCTGCAAGCAGCATCTTTGGGGCGGTGCGGGAGTAGTGTATACACCGCTCCTCCACCGCCCCTGCCCATTAAAATGAATGGGTACCGCTTTCAAAGCGACTTAAAAGCGATTTGAAAGCAACGCTAAGCGGGTGCTTTTAACCCCTTCTGGGGGGTTAAAAGCGCCTGCTAGCAGCGCCAAAGCACCGCTATAACAGCAGTAAACGCCCGCACCGCCCCAGTGTGAAAGGGGTCTGTAAGAGAGACTGACCACTTTTATTTTTTATTAAGATCAGTTTAAAACATTGGCAGTGGTAGGCATGAAAAAAAAAAAACATTATCAGCTAAGATACAAAAAACACCCCAAAAAAACACTGGGCTGGCAGGCATGGTAAAAAAAAAGACATTATTGGCCAAGATACAAAAAAAAAAAAAAAAAAAAACACCCTGGGCTGGCAGGCATGGTAAAAAAAGACATTATTGGCCAAGATACAAAAGAAAAAAAAAATACATATTGGCAGGCTGGCATAGTGTTTGTCACACTTACCTTTCTAGCAGGTCCTTTTACGACACCAGGCAGACAAGGTCTCATCCAGCTCCTCCCCCTTCACAGTCACATGACCTACCTGTTCATTTCCTCCTATTAGGAGGCTCCTAAGATCAATAGAAGGCTGGCTGGACGGCCGCGGAGGTGGCCGTGGTGAGCGGTGCTGGCACAAGGAGCAACCAAGCCCGCTCGCTGCCTTTATAATGGGGACGGCAGGCCCGGAACTCTGCCAGAAAGAAATGCGGCCGTCTCCTCGGAGTCGGCCGTGGATTCGGCCCTGAAGCTTGTCCAGAGAGGAATGAGCAGGGCCGGCCAAACAGCTGCAGAGTGGGGAGGGAGATGCTCAGATGTGACATGCGGCCCAGATGCCCCAGCCCACCGGGCATATGCTCGGTATGCCCTATGGCCAGTCTGGGCCCAAAGCAAGTGCACGGCTGGCTGACATTCAAAGGAAATGTAACCTGCCCACCAACCGCCTCATTTGTGACATGTCCACCAGGTGGAACTGAATGTTGGCAATGCTGCATCGGCTGCACATGCAGAGGGTCGTCAATGAGTACCTGTGTGAGTATGGCACCAGAACAGGGTCAGGGGAGCTGGGCTTCTTTTTGCCACGCCAGTGGCTACTGATCAAGGATGCATGCACTGTCCTGTCACCATTTGAGGAGGCCACGAGGATGGTGAGCAGCGACAATGCATGCATCAGTGATACTGTCCCTCTTGTCTTCCTGTTGGAGCACACGCTTCATGCAATAATGGACAGGGCACTTGAGGCAGAACAGCGGGAGGAAGAGGAGGACTTCCTTACCTCTCCAGCATGCTTTCTGAATGCACATTCAGTGCTGCTGAAGGGTTTGTAATGGATCAAAGAGTGCACCTGTCCACAGACTCTTTTGTCACATTCATAAAAATGAATCAGTCTTGGATCAGCAGTTATCAAGCACCTGATGCGGATGTAACTGATTGAATTTGCTTTTGATCTGGGATCCTTTGAAGACTGCCTATGCTGAATATCCTATTCCTCCACAATCTTGATGATGCTAGCTTCCAACAATATTTTTGGTTTAGGGCACCACCACCACTGCCTAAGGCCCAATTTTCTGTCCCTGTTTAAAAGGGGCATGTATTTACAATTTTTGATCTAATATTTCACAGCAGGGCCCGTTCCTGCGCCCAACAAGAGTATCTGTGAGGGGTTACAGTGTTGTGGCACCACCACCACCAAAGGCCCAATTTTTCTGCCCCAGCAGTAGAAAAAAAAAGGACAAGTGTGCCACACAACCACCTGCAGAGGATGCACCATGTCCATAACCAGCACTGTTGACTGTAGACACAGAGCCTGCTTGCCCTCTTTAATGGCCTGTGAGTGTCTGCCTCTCCTTGGTGGCCTTCTGGACATGATGTATATTTTGTTTGGCAACACCACACTGCACTGTATTGTGTACTGTGAACACCACCAGAAAAGTAGTAGCAACTGCACTATGGTTGCACTGTATTGTGTGCTGTGTACACCACCAGAAAAGTAGTAGCAACTGCACTACAGCTGCACTGTATTGTGTACACCACTAGAAAAGTAGCAACTGCACTACGGTTGTACTGTATCGTGTAATGTGTAAACTACCTGAAAAGTAGTACCAACTGCACTACAGTTACACTGTATTGTGTGCTGTGTATACCACCAGAAAAGTAGTAGCAACTGCACTATGACTGCACTATGATCGCACTATATTGTCTGCTGTGTACACCACCAGAGAAGTACTAGCAACCGCACTATGGTTGCACTGTATTGTCTGACGTGTACACCACCAGAAAAGTAGTAGCAACTGCACTACGGTTGCACTATATTGTCTGCTGTGTACACCACCAGAAAAGTAGTAGCAACTTCACTACGGTTGCACTGTAGATATACGCTACACTGGATACTGCAGAGTGTATATATATATATATATATATATATATATATATATATATATAAACTAGACTGTCGGTGTATATATATATATATATCAAATACGCTGCCTAAAGTATTATTATTATACAGGATTTATATAGCGCCAACAGTTTACGCAGCGCTTTACAATATAAAAGGGAGACAATACAGTTATAATACAATAAGATACAGGAGGATTAAGAGGGCCCTGCTCAGAAGAGCTTACAATCTAATAGGGTGGGGCAGGTGGTACAAAGGTTGTAACTGTGGGGAATGAGCTGATGGAAGTGGTAAAAGATTAATTAGAGACGTTATAGGTTTTTCTGAAGAGATGCGTTTTCAGGGATCGCCTGAAGGTAGCAACAGTAGGGGATAGACGGACAGGTGGAGGTAGCGAGTTCCAGAGGAGGGAAAGGCTCTGGAGAAATTGGAGAAATCCTGGAGATAAGCATGAGAGGAGGAGATGAGAGAGCTTGAGAGTAGGAGGTCTTGAGAAGAGCGGAGAGGACGATTTGGGTGATATTTGGAGACAAGATTGGTGATGCAGCTCGGGGCAGAGTTGTGAATGGCTTTGTATGTTGTGGTTAGTATTTTGAATTTAATTCGCTGGGTGATTAGGAGCCAGTGTAGGGAATGGAGGAGAGGGTTGGCAGACACTGAGCGGTTGGTAAGGTGGATAAGTCTGGCAGCAGCATTCATGATAGACTGAAAAGGGGATAGCCTATGGAGAGGCAGGCCAATTAGAAGGGAGTTGCAATAGTCAAGGCGAGAGATAACAAGAGAGTGAATGAGGAGTTTGGTGGTGTCAGGAATGGTGTCATCTCCGGTTTCACCTGCTGGTGACACTATTACATTCAGCACCAAAGGGTGTAATTCCAGTGGCCACCAGTGGGTGTCTCCCTGCCTGGACTTCAGACTTGCCATCAAGCACACCTGTCATGGGTCTGCTGGACTATATAGACCCGCCCTAAACTAGGCTTAGGTGCTTCAGAATTCCTCTGCTAAGCCCTTGTCCCTGCCAGTACCTGCTCTTGTTCCAGCCTGTTCCTGTTTGTTCCTGTTTGTTCCTGTTTGTTCCTGTTTGTTCCTGGACCCCGTTTGTGTATCCTGTCCTTGAGTCCTGTTTCCTGTTCCCTGCTCCTTGGTCTGCTTCATTATTCCTGGTTTCTGTTCCCTTGTCGCTTTTGCCCATGCCTTATTTTTATTTCATGTTTATTTCCTTGCTCGTGTATTATATTAGTTAGATAGATAGTTAGGTGGGTTTGCTGTGTTTTCACCATTTACTTGTTATTGGTTTGCTGTCTTGATTTCACGTGTATCTTTATCATTAATAATAAACATACTTTTTTTATTTATTTACTCGTTTGTCCCTGATTCCTTGGTGCAGCCCAGCGATCTGATCACCTGCATTGGATGTTGTGTATAACATCCCCTGACAGGTGGTTTAATTTGTTAAAAAGGGGCGAATTTTAGAGATGTTACGGAGGTGAATTCTACAAACTATTGACAACGATTGGATTTGAGGCTGAAATGACAAGTCAGAGTCTAGTCTACACTTAGTACCCTGGCGTGAGGGGAGGGACTGATGGTTGCATTGTTGATTTTGATGGAAAAGTCGTGGAGGGGGGCACGGGCGGGGGGGGATATTAATAGCTCAGTTTTAGAGAGATTTAGTTTAAGGAAGTGGTGCGACATCCATGCTGATATGTCAGTTAGTAATGCGAGAGGAGACTGAAGGAGTGAGGTAAGGAGTAGACATGTAGATTTGGGTGTCATCAGCGTATAAATGGTATTTGGAAGCCGTGGGCGGTTATCAAGTGACCAAGGGAGGAGGTGTAGCTAGAGAAGAGAAGGGGTCCAAGAACAGAGCCTTGGGGGACCCCCACAGAAAGGGGCAATGGAGTGGAGGAGACAGAGTTGTAGGTGACACTGAAGGAGCGCTGTGATAAATAGGCAGAGAACCAGGATAGAGCAGAATCTTGGAGGCCAAGGGAATGTAGTTTATTGAGAAGGAGTGGGTGGTCAACAGTATCAAAGGCCGCAGAGAGATCAAGTATTAGGAGTATGGAGTACTGGCTGTTGGTTTTAGCAGTTAGTAAATCGTTAGTGAGTTTTAGTAAGGCAGTTTCTGTGGAGTGCTGTGAGCGAAAGCCAAACTGTAAAGGGTCAAGAAGGTTATTTTCACTGAGGTAGGGAGCTAAGACGGCTGTAGACTAATGCCGCGTACACACGGTCGGACTTTTCAGCTACAAAAGTCCGACAGCCTGTCCGACAGACTTTCGACGGACTTTCGACGGACTTGCGGCGGACTTGCGGCGGACTTTCTAACGAACAGACTTGCCTACACACGATCACACAAAAGTCCGTCGAATTCTTACGTGATGACGTACACCGGACTAAAATAAGGAAGTTGATAGCCAGTAGCCAATAGCTGCCCTAGCGTGGGTTTTTGTCCGTCAGACTAGCATACAGACGAGCGGATTTTTCGACCGGACTCGAGTCCGTCGGAAAGATTTGAAGCATGTTTCAAATCTAAAGTCCGTCGGATTTGAGGCTGAAAAAGTCCGTTGAAAGTCCGGAGAAGCCCACACACGATCGGATTACCAGCCAGCTTTAGTCCGTCAGCGTCCGTTGGACTTTTGTAGACGAAAAGTCCGACCGTGTGTACGCGGCATAAGCGTTCTAATGCCAAAATAGTGTGATATCGTACAAACTAATTTATTATAAAAGAAAAAATCCACTTACAAACATTTTGTTTAAACAACACAGGATAAAATGATGCCGGCCGGCAACAGACAAACTCCCGTCCTCCTCAATGGGGCGACGTGCTGTCACACAATTTTGGCGTTGTTCCTTTTTTTGGGCATTGTTATAACATCGTGTGAGCCCATAGTTGAGGCTGCAGAGACGGAACATCCACCTCATTCAATCAGCTGTACATCCATCCGGTTGATCATTAATTTGTCTTTTGGGATCTGGCATCTGGTAAGCAGGTCCATTGTGCGGTGGTGGTGCCCTCTCTGTATAGTCACTGGTTTAAGATCGGTTGAAGTCCCATACTATTGCAGGACTCACTACTTATTATTTAATTTCTGGTAAGCAGGTTCTTTGTCAGGTGTTGGGTGCACTATGGATTTTCTCACTTGCAGCTGATTATACCCATATATATGTATAGCACTTATTAAAAGCTATCTGGTAAGGAGGCCTTTCGTGTGGCATCCATGGTTATCAGCCTTTTAAACACCGGGTGTTTAATTAAGAAAAGATATTTTTTATTCACTGTGTGAGTGTCACTCTTTTTATTTAACCACCCATTTATATGTCAGTGTTACGCTATGTTTTCACTTTATTTTTTGGGATAAACGCATTTCCGTAGATTCAACATACACCATATGTGAGTGCGAATCACCATCCCCCACTGTGACTGGTCTGCATCAAAGCCCAGGCTGGGTTAAGCCACCTGCCCGTTTTGGCTTACAATCTGGTAAGCACGCCATCCATTGGTTGGGGATTTTCATATTTTGTTTCGGAATATTCCTGATTGTCATTGAGCGGGAAATTGGGACTATTTTGGACTTAACAGCCTACTATCATCTATTAAGGCTTTCCAAAGGGAATATTATAATTTTGGCTCTTTATTGGAGTTTCACTACATGGACTATTGATTAGGATTTGACTATCCTTCACCAATTTTTCATATAGATTTTAGCGCAGCATTTATTTATTTATTATTCTGTTTGTTGTGTTTACCTCACTGATTGCTGCAGCTTTATTCACCATTATATTTTTTATTTTTCATTTTTTATTTTCTATGGCACTTTTCTAGCGCAGTTTTTGTTTTTTCTTCTACAAGTAATTGTTTGCTGCTTGGAGGGATGAGTGGTTGAGGCAAGTATACAGTGAAAGTAATGAGGTTGTGATCAGAGAGAGGAAAGGGGGTGTTGGTGAGGTTGCCAGGGTTGCAGAGATGGGAGAATACAAGGTCAAGGGTATTACCATTGGAGTGAGTGGAAGTATGTGTCCATTGGGTTAGGTCAAAAGATAAGGTTAAGTTGAGAAGTTTAGCTATAGTTGGGCTGTTAACATTGATGGGAATGTTGAAGTCACCAAGAATGATAGTGAGTATTTCAGAGGAGAGAAAGTAGGGTAGCCAGGTAGCAAAGTCATCAAGAAAGCACGATACCGGCCCAGGAGGCCGATAAATTGCTGCAATCCTCAGTGAAATGGGAGAAAACAGACGAATACAGTGCATCTCAAAAGAAGAGAGGGATAGAGAGGGAGAGACAGGAAGGACTTGGAAGGTGCTTTTTTGGGGATAGAAGGAAGCCAACTCTACCTCCTTTCTGTCTGTTGGGTCTGGGGGAGTCCAATGGAGACCACCATGGGAGAGGGCAGCAAGAGAAGCTGAATCAAAATTTTGAAGCCAGGTTTCTGTTATGGCGAGTATGTTAAAGCCATGAGAGATGAAGAGGTCATGTACAGATGTTAGCTTGTTATAGATGGAGCGGGCGTTCCAAAGGGCACATGAGATTTGTGGGCTGCTTTGAGGAAGCAGGGGGATAGAAATTAAACTAAGCGGATTGCGGTGGTTTCCAGAGATGGAGGGGTATTGGATAGGTGGCTTGCAGTTAGAAAATGGCAGTCCAGGATTAGGAGAAGTGTCATCTAAGACTAGGAGAAGGAGGAGGGCAAGAAAGGTAAGATGGGAGTAGGATGTGCATGAGCGCACGTGCCTAGTGGCTCTGGTGTTTATGCCAGCATGTGGGTGCAGCAAATGCAGGAGATGATGGGTGCCATAGTAGGGAGAGGGTAGGAGTGAGGGTGATATGTGCATGCTGCAGGGAAGAGAGGAGGGGTAGAGTAAAGATAATTTGAGGATAGAAGACACCAATGTGAGAAGGAAGAGAATAAGGAGCATGTTAGTGGATAGAGAGTGGGAAACTGACTTTATATAAAATATAAATTAAATGTCAAAAGCTGGTTTGTGTGTCGCCTTGCAGTGTGGAGCAGAGTTCTTGTTGTATCTTCATCCAGCTTTAGTTATCCTACTTTCGTTAAACTGCGTCGGTGAAACTGCGCATCACTCGTGACAGAGCCACTCAGGACAGAGCCATGATGTCTGCGCCACCCCATAGGATGCTTTAAATTTATAGGGAGACTAAGCAAGCATGCTTTTCTCAGTTGGTCATTATTGGGTCTGATTTGAGACACCTGAGGGGGGATGGCCAATACCAGACCAGCTACAGACCCAGGCTAGGGTCGTAAAGCTAATTACCTCTCTTGATCACTCAGCCAAATGGGGTTGAGAATCAATCACCAGTAATATTGCTATTGCAGTGGGGTTGGTTTAGAGCTAGCATTAAATACAGAAGTTTAAAGATATGGCAGCAGAAGACATTTACCAAAAATGTTACAGCAAAGTCAGTTCAGTAGAGATATACAGATAGATAGAAGACATTTACCAAAAATGTTACAGCAAAGTCAGTTCAGTAGAGATGTACAGATGGATAGAAGACATTTACCTGTGACAGAGCCACTCAAGACAGAGCCATGATGTCTGCGCCTTGCCCCTGTCTACGCCACCACATAGGATGCTTTAAATTTATAGGGAGACTAAGTAGAAATGGTACACCACGGAATGCACTGTAGAATGTAGATCTCTAGGCTACACCGACTGGATGCAGAGTGTGTATATATATATATACACATACACACACACACACACACACACACACACACACACACACACACACACACTAGACTGACTGTATATATATATCAAATACACTGCCTGAAGTAGATTAGAAATAGTACACCACCACAGAATGCACTGTAGAATGTAGATCTCTAGGCTACACTGACTGGATGCAAAGTGTATGTATGTATATATATATATATATATCTATATATATATACACACACACTAGACTGAATCCAGAGATGCAAACCAAGCAGAGAACGGTCCCACCGCTCAGGTAGGCACAAACCAGTGGAGATAAAAGCCAGTGTAGTTTTATCCTTCAGAGGGGAAGAGTCCCAGGTGCTGGCTGATGCAAGATGAAGCAGGAAAATCGAGGAAAGCTGGAAGCCGCACACCGGTGTAATGATGAATGCTTTTATTGATAAAAAGCTAAATCATAAAGGAACACAAAACACTACAGCAGAAGCGTACTGAAACAGCTGACGCATTTCACACTCACGATGAGTGGTAGAGACTCCCATGTGAATGATATATAAGCAGCAGTGGAAAAAATAAAAAATAAATGGTGAATGAATAAAAAAGTGAAAGTGAAAGAACATATAAAAAAGAAAAAAATGTTGTTAATATGTGAAATATAATATTGTATAATGTGTAAATATGCAAAAATGTATTTGTAATTGGAAATACATAACCAAAGTGTAGAAAAAATAATAATGATAATAGTGTGAAATCTGAAAAAATCGTTGTCCAAATGAACTTGTTTCAAAAAATAAAATGTTTTATTTTTTTTACATATATAATATTATGTGTACATATATGGAGATAAAAAACATATAATTATACATGTGTGATAATGTGATTGTGTACACAAGAAAATCGCCTACGTAGAGCGATATGTGCAATAAAACTGGAATATGAAACCAATAGATGTGTGCCATGTATATTCAAATGAATTTAAAATAGAAGACAATGATTTTAATAAATAATATTGTTGAGTGAAAAAAGAAAAAGGATTAAATTAATAAGGTGGCGTTATGTGATGTGTGTGTTTAAAAGCCATAGTACTTAGACCTAAATAAGAATTGGCCTGTGTATGTTCTCATGAGCGACTAGAATTCGGTTTAAATCCTGGTCCGCAGTGCAGAGCATGGAACCCATATCAATGCAGTGCCAACCAGGATAAATGTAAATATGTAGATGAAAGAGAAATTAATATAAATATTTCTAACAAAAACGAAGATCGCTGTCAGCAGCAAACAGAGAAGCCAGGATAACTCATATCCAAATTGGCTTACTCGTGTGCAATAAAAGCATTCATCATTACACCGGTGTGCGGTTTCCAGCTTTCCTCAATTTTCCTGCTTCATCTTGCATCAGCCAGCACCTGGGATTCTTCCCCTTTGAAGGATAAAACTACACTGGCTTTTATCTCCACTGGTTTGTGCCTACCTGAGCGGTGGGACCGTTCTCTGCTTGGTTTGCATCTCTGGATTTATGCTTTTTGACCACCAGCCCAGAGGCCATCTGTGTATCTTTTCACCTTAGCCACATCCTTCAGCGTGACTTTTTATTCCTTATACACCTTAGAAGAGTTTGCTTCATTTTTCCACATGGATCATGCGGTTACCTCTACACCTATGGCAGAAGCAACGTACAGCAGAACTCTCAAAGCTCCTTGTGACAATCCTTTAAGACAATCATCACAGATATATACATCACGATTATCTGACGATGATGGGTCCTTTTGATACGTCATTTCAGGAAATGGGAGCATCTTATGGCCAGAGAAATCAGAGCCTTCTGGGACATCAGTTTTTTATCAGACTACCTGTCATCAGCACAAATACCACGAGGATTACGGATAAAGAAAATTCCCACTTCTGAATTGTTTAATGATCAACTTAAAAAAGGATGGACAGACACTTTGGACACATGTTCCTTCAAACTAATGAACATTCTTATCTCTTCTAAACAAAAAGAAGTGATACTACAGTCTGACATGTCTCAGATCCAAAAAGAACTTTCCTCTTTACAAAACCACACGGCATTCACGAACCTTGATGGTCGTCTAAACATCAAATTAGACAAAATGGAAAAATCAGTCATTGCTAGCAAAAGAGGCAAGATGGCTCGAGACAAAAACGACTACGAAAGCAATAGAGTCTACATATGGAAAAGACCAGTGTTCACTCCAAATCGATCACGCAGGAACCGAGGAGAGCAAGTTAGCTTTTCCGACCAAGACAGTGAGATAGGAGATGACACTCTTGCTCATACAATGACTGACTCTTCTCCAGATTGTTCCACAGATCCCATAGAACCAGTGAGGAACAACAGTCATCAAAACACCGGAAACCCTCGCAGGTCAGGCCAAATGAAGAAAAAGAAATCGTCTATAAGAAAACAAGAAGGGTCGGCAGGAGACACAAGAACTTCAAACGACGGGCATTGCAGTCTACGGGGCAAAATGAAGAACTAAAACTCAGTGTTCTGAATGTTTCAAAAAGAGATTTAAAAGAGGAGGAAATTAACCTCCTAGCAAGGGGCTTGAACTTTTGCCCAAATAGACGCTTTGATTTGTTTAAAACAGTTTTGGATGTAAATAAATTCTCCCGCACCCTGACACTTAGAAAACACTTCCTTGGTTCTTCTGTGGAACAAGAGGTTGCTGTGGACACTGACGGCGCAGGTGAGTCTCCTACTTCACCCATAAATTTTATCGAAACTTGTGCATTGAATGATCTAATTGATTTAATGGAGGAATCAGATCCCTCCCCTGTCGATCCCACTGATTCACAAGACAATTTATTGGGTTCCATGCTCTGCACTGCGGACCAGGATTTAAACCAAATTCTAGTCGCTCATGAGAACATACACAGGCCGATCCTTATTTAGATCTAAGTACTATGGCTTTTAAACACACATATCACATAACGCCACCTGATTAATTTAATCCTTTTTCTTTTTTTACTCAACAATATTATTTATTAAAATCATTTTTTCTTTTTTATATGTTCTTTCACTTTCTTATTCATTTTATTCATTCACCATTTATTTTTTATTTTTTCCACTGCTGCTTATATATCATTTACATGGGAGTCTCTACCATTAAAGTCTACCAGTTTAACAACAGGTGTCGGGAATTGGCATGATTGACTTTCAGCTGTTGTCAATGATTAACACGATCACATGGCCACACTGGAGGGAGAAGGGACTTAGAGTGGTGGATGTGCCTAAGAGCGTAATCCTAATGGCAGACTTCAGCGAGAGGGTGGAAGTATGAGCAGTGATTGGACGAATTAATATTGCAGTTAGAAGGGTGTAGTGGGCTATGTGAAGCTGTATCCCATTGCCCATGGCTTTTTAAAATAAACAATGAAATCCCTGGGGGGGGGGTTGGGGTTCTGTCCTTCACGGAAGAGGGAGGAATGGTTACCTCCTTTTGCCTAAGGGGCAAGTTGGGGGGGGGGGGGGGTCGGTTGCACTGATTGGTTTCTACTGTTTAAAAAGAGAGCAACTGTTCCAGGGTATGGGATAGGGTTGGAGGTTGAGGACACTATGGTTATGGAATGCTGATGGTTACTTGTCTGGATCACTGTGGAATTCACTTCTGACTACACTTGATGTAATACCTGCCCGATGTTTTGTATGCTTAATTTCTGATATGCTAAATAAAAATGTTTTAAAAAAAAAAAGAAACTTCAATTCAGCATAAATAAAAGATTTAAACTTATACGTATAAAGTAACTCAAAAATAAAAACTGTTACACTAAGGGCCGGTTCACACTGCTGTGGTGCGAATTTAGCGCAAAATTTGATCCGATTGCATTGCGGATTTACATTGCAAATTCTTTATGGGTTCTGGCGAATCTACTGCGAATATTGCATTGAATTCAGATCGCACACAGATCAAACTCACACAGGACCCTTTTTGTATGCAGCTTAGATTCACAACGCATTTATGTGAACGGCACTAATGGAAAACTATATTATTTAAATGACTTGCGAATTTGAGCGATCGCAACAGCTCAAATTCACAATAGAATTCGCAGCAGTTTGAACCAGCCCTGAAATACGTTTTTAGAGGACTTATAAAGCCTAACACTATAATTTTTCACTATAACACATTTCCTCGCTTATACTTAAGACTAGGAAATATAGGCCATCATCTGTACGTAACCATTTTTCAAAAATCAGCTATGACTCAAAAGCTAATGAAGTGAAAAAACAGAAAGAAACCAGAGAAAGGAACCACCACCAAGAGATCAACAGATGGCAGCCACAGGCCTGATCACCCGGAACCCCACTTTCTATCCTTCTGAGGAAGGGGTCGATCGTAAACAGGCCGAATCCAGGCCCCCTGCCTCTCTCAAGACCTCAGATTGTTCCCACCTCACCAAGGATGTCACGCACCACCACCTGGACAGGAAGCATTTTCTACCGAAGGGAAACCTGACACCGTGCATTCCAGGTGAAAAAGCGGACCACTAAACTGACTAAGAAAAGTGTCCAGATCTGACTTTGCATAAGACATGCATGAGAAAAGGGAATACCCAGAGCCCTCCCCACCTCTTTATAAACCTCCACATTGAAAGGGCACTGAAGCAAAAAATGGTTCATACTTTCCACTTCACCCTGACACTCCACTCTCAGACAACCATGGTCACCCAGAGGTGGTCACCCAGTGCTTCAAGTTTCCCTTCACATAGAGTCTGCCATGGAACAGGAGCCAGGCCTGGTCCCTAAACTTCAAGGGAGTCCACTCAGAGTTTATTAAATGTATACCCTCCCTCATAATATGACCTGTGCGGGGGAGCATGTGCAGCGCGAAGCTGGACGGTCGCAACTGAGCGGAGCTCCGAGCACAGAAGGGACTCCAGCACCTTCCCTGGGGCCATTAAACTGCTCAATTTGACTTCAAAACTACCTGCACCCCCCGGGGGAATGAGCGTTGCATGCCGTCCTCCAAGTCTCGTGGCAGGAAAACAGCACAAAAGTCCCTCACAAACTCAGGGTCCGGGAGATGGCAGGAAAGCTTCAAGATGGCGCTGAGCCACAACGAGCTACAGCCACAGTACACAGCCCAGTGGTTTCCCCTGTGCATTCGCCAGGAGACGGTGTGTACACTCTGCAGCTCACCAATGCTGACCTAGATGATAGCCTAGCTGCCATGTACACCAAAATAGCAGTGAAATCCCAGACCCAACTCCATAAATCCACTAACACATTGCAGCAGGAGATAGCGGTCTTGGGGGGCAGAACAGATCTCTTAGAGACTAAACACGATGAGCTGCAACTTGCCTACACTGACCAACGCAGAGATAATGAATCCCTCACTGAATCTGTCTCCCAGCTCCAGGCTCACCTGGAGGATTTGGACAACAGAACTAGACGGAACAATCTGAGGATAAGGGGGGTCCCTGAGGTGGTCACAAATTTAATCCCGGCTATCCACAAACTGTTCCAGTCCCTGCTTCCCCAGTGGCTGCTTTCACTTGTGATAGGATTCATAGAGCCCTTCGCCCCAAACCACCAGAGGACAAACCACCCAGAGATATTATTCTATGCCTTAAGGATTACCTAGTGAAAGAGGAGATCCTTAGGGCTTCCCACAATACCCCCAATATTTTGCTGGACGGGATCAGGATACAGGTTTTCCCTGACATATCCCCAGCCACGTTAGATAAATGCTACAAATTAAAAGGAGATCACCACACCACTCCAAGAGGCAAGAATCCAGTATAGATGGGGATTCCCTTTTAAACTCCAAGTTCCCAATAATGGAACTACAGTGGTCACCAATCAGGAAGGGAAGGAGCTCCTGGTCAAGCTGGGTTTATTGGCTAAAGAGGATCTTCCTAGGATGCCCTCCACCCCTCGCCCTTCAGCCATATGGGCAACCCCTTTGCCACACCGGGATCGCAGAAGGCAGAGGCAAGATCTCAGGGATCGCATGAACTGACCTAACACCGCTTTCCACTTGTTCTGGACCCACCACCTTTTTTTGGGACTGCTCCAGACGGTTGAGGAGTACCACTGATACACACGGGGGAGGTGAGAATTGAAAGGCTTCTTCCATTATCAGGGCCCCCCCCCCTGTGGAATGTTCACTCCTCTCTGCACCATATTTCAACTTGTTTGCTTCCCGCTGTGGCAGCACACAGCAGCTCCCATTTGGTTGTCCCCCCACTCTTGTTGAAACTCACAGCGAGATGGAGATAGACATTCTCAGGTTTGGGGTGGCTGGTTCCAGTCCCCCCCACCGACTCGTATTGAAGGGAAAAGAAAAGAGTAGAAGGAACATTTATTCTTTTTTCCACTACATAACTTTTGGGTTTCTTTGTTTCCCAACAGGTTGACAAGAGTGTTGGACACTAATGTCCTACTGTTCAGGAAGTTTTATACCTGACAAGTTATTGCAATCTCATCGTCGGGAGGAAGGCCTATCCCCTCCCGACCCCAATGTTTTTTTGGTTTTTTTTCATTATGTATTTTGTTTCTGGCTTTTATGGTTACGGGACTTTTGTTTATGATAGCACTTACTTTGCAGGAATGGGTATTTTTGCCTTTTTGGCTCAACTTATATACAGCCCTCTAAGGGGTACCACAAATTCACTTAATAATCCGGGTGCTCTGACCTCAGCCCGATGGAAGTTACTGGCAGCCCGCTCCTTGGGACCCTCCCCCAATTGTCCATGCCCATATAGCCACCCTCATTGAAAATGGGTATTAGAGTAATTTCCCACAATGTCAGGGGTTTTAACTCCCCCCAAAAAAGGAGTAAAGCCTTTAAAACTTATAAACGCTTAAAAGTAGACATCATACTCCTACAAGAGACCCATTTCTCTGAAGTCAATCATCCCATCTACTTTGACAGATAATATGGCCTAGGGCACTATACTACTTTTGGGTCCAGGTCCCGAGGAGTGGCGATATTTATTAAAAATAACATATTGTTTGATGTTGAATGCATTTACAAGGATCCAGCGAGCAGGTTTATCATCCTTCAAGGTTCATTACAAGGGAAGGAGGTTACTATAGCTAATGTGTATGCCCCTAACGATTCTCAAGCAACCTTCTTTAAATCTTTTTTCCAGATCTTAGACAAATATTCCTCCCCACATTTACTGCTTGGGGGTGATTTTAACTTGGTGGCACACTCAGGTAGTCTCCCTAGACATCTCCCACATAGGCCTTAAGCCTTCCGTTGCAGGTTGGAAACTAAATGAGTCCCTCCTCATGGACCCAATTCTGGTATCCCAAATTTCTAAACACATGGAAGAATATTTTGCCACCAACAATACAAATGACATCTCTCCCACAGTTTTATGGGCTGCCCATAAAGTGGTAATTAGAGGACACCTGATCCAAATAGCGGCAGATAGGAAAAAGCAGAGACTGGCAGACTCTCCCTGCCCTTACACAAGAACACCTCCAGGAGCTGAACGCCCCTTGCTCTGACTCCAAACTAATCAACGTAATCAAATCTTTAAAACCCTCTAAAACCCTTGGCCCAGATGAATATTCAGCCCCATATGATAAAAAATTCCAAGGTAATTTAATCCCTCTTTAATCACATTTTTAAAGGCCACGTTTTCCCAGATGACATGCTTATGGCAAATATGTCCCTGATCCCTAAACCCAACAAGGACCACTCCCTACCCCAAAACTATAGACCAATCTCGGTCATCAACAAAGACTTGAAAATTTTCGGCCGCATCCTAGCAGACAGACTCTCTAACATAATTTAACTCCTTAAACTCCCCTGACCAAACGGGATTTATCCCAACCAGACAAATCACAGACAACATCAGACTTGCTTCCAACATCATACAAGACACTGACATTCACTCACGCAGGGTGCTGCTCCTGAGCCTTGATGAATGCACAAGGCCTTCGACAGCGTGTTATGGCCATATCTCGAATTGACCCTTGAGAAATTTGGCTTCCTGGGGGCTTTTGTCCACGGATTCCGGGCACTTTACCATCACCCTCGCACATGGATTAGACTTCCGGGCTGCAACTCTGATTACTTCACACTAGGCAGGGGAACAAGACAAGGGTGCCCCTTGTCACCACTTTTATTTGCCCTTGAGCCCCTGGCCCACTCTATCAGCCTAGACACCAATATTAAAGGATATTTAAAGGGGGATCAGGAATTCAAACTTAGTTTGTATACGAATTATGTCCTACTGTTCCTGACTGACACGATCGTCTCTATGCCCAATTTCATCTCCACTCTACGCACTCCACAAACTAGCCCATACGCTCTTTAGTG
Organism: Aquarana catesbeiana; assembly: GCF_042186555.1. NCBI lineage: Eukaryota > Metazoa > Chordata > Amphibia > Anura > Ranidae > Aquarana > Aquarana catesbeiana. The sequence goes on along the minus strand of NC_133331.1, from coordinate 241,590,479 downwards.
CGGTCCACTGGACTATTGCTCTGTTTTGGCGTGCTCCAGTGGTCCCGTGGGATCAGGTCCTTAAATGTATGGTGGCCATACAACCCACGGAGAAAGTTTTCCATACTATCATGAACACCATGCCCATCTATGAGTTGAAGTGGAAGTCTTGGCCCTCTTGATCTCGCATAGTGCACTTTTGCTCTTCCTGGGCAAAATCCTCAAATTAAACTGCATTGTAGACATCCTTTACCATATTGGTTTCCCGTAACCTCCTTTTTATTTAGTTTTGTGGTTTATTTGTTCTGTATTTGGTTTGTTCTTATTTCACCTGTTATTTCTGCAGTAGAAGTGTCAGGGTAACAAGGGGATGCCCTCTAAACCCCCAGTAAGTTTCCAGGCTCCTCTCATTGGGCTGTTTCCCCCAGTAGACCAATGTATTTGACAATTTAGTTGGAAGTTGATCACAATCGCCCCTTGTGGTCTTTGGAACACATAACCTAGCTATAAGCACTTCAATATTATTGATTATATAACTTATTACATTTTTTGTATCACTCTCTCTAACTGATGTTTACTGTTACTGCTCTTTATTTTTTTCAATAAAATCTTTTGTATTAAAAAAAATAATATGACTTGGGCAATCTCTTAAGGCCAATGATGCATGAAAGGCGGCACCCATGTTTGACCCTCAGGCTTTTCACTGGTCCACCACTCTCCCAGCACTGCAGAAAAGGCCTAAACCAGCTGCGGAAAATACCTACCCACACAGGCGGTCTCTCTGCTAGCATATTACCAAAGTTGTGTTTCAGAAACATCAGAGAGAAGACAACCGGGTTGACCATGCCTAAGCCAACCTCCCGCCTGGAGAGATAAGTCACATTACATTTAAGCCTACTCTTCCATAATAACTGAAAGAAGCAACTATAGATCCTGGTGTAGAGAAATTCCGACAAGATGTAGACAAAACTAACATATAGAAAGACTGGAATCAGGTAGGTCTTGATCAGGTCCACCCTTTCCCTCATCGAGAGCCGCCATCCCTTCCAGCATGCCACCTTGCCTTCGGCATCCTTCAGCCTGCTTTCCCATAATCCCCAGGACCAAATTTGATGCCTAATGCCCAGTACACATGACCGGTTTTGCCGTCGGAATAAACTCTGAAGGTTTTTCCGATGGAGTTCCCACGGAATTCTGCTCAAGCTGTCTTGCATACACACGGTCACACCAAATTCCAACCGTCCAGAACGCTGTGACGTATAACACATACAACGGGACTAGAAAACGCAAGTTCAATAGCCAGTAGCCAATAGCTTCTGTCTCGTACTTGCTTCAGAGCATGTAAGCTTTGTTCCACTTTGCTGTGACCTGTATTTTGGATGACACCTTATTGAATAAAAGGCAAAGGAGTGCGGCTGTCCAGAATTTCTTTGATGTCTAACTGCTTCAGAGCATGCGTCATTTTTGGTGCGTCGGAACAGCATACAGACGAGCGTTTTTTCCGATAGTAATTTGTTCCGTCGGAAAAATATAGAACATGTTCTCTATCCAAGTCCGTCTGAATTTAAAGGAAAAAGTCAGATGGGGCATACACACGGTCGGAATATACAATGAAAAGCTCCCATCAGAGTCTTTCTGTCGGAAATTCCGCTCGTGTGTACGCGGCATAACACTTTGATTTTCTGCTGGGGCCGTGGGAAGGTGTCCGGAAAAACAAGTCCTCACCCCCCTCTCCAAACCAGAAAACTTCACACTTGTCCTAGTATACTTTGGAGCCCGATGCCGCGGAATACTGCTCTATCACTAAGACCACCTTCTGTCCCAGAGATAAAAACAGAAACATCATCGGCCACAGGCCACAACCTTCAAAGGCATGCCCACTGGCGCTTTCTAGCCTTCTGATGAAGGGGTCGATCACGAACACATATCAAAGGGCTCAGTGGACACCCCTGATGCACCCCAGAGCCAACACCATCATTAGGCCCAAATACGGGAAAGGCTCCACTGGCAGGCTGGGCTATGACAGCGTTTTTCTTAACTCAATAGTCAGGAAAGCAGGTCTGATAGATGCTCATGTTAAGCATTGCCCAGACGACACAGGGCTCACCTATCAGAGAGGCAGTTGTCAGAGTAGGATAGATAGGTTTTTTTTGAAGGGGGACTCTGCTTTTTAAGCACCTGAGTGTCCGGCGTGAAGTTCTCTGATCACTTTATGCTATGTGTGACTCTGAATGCTTCCCTCCTAGAGGGAGGGTTATCTGGAAGTTGAATGCAGTCCTGCTGGACGATGAATAGGTAAGACAATCTGTTGAGGATTTCTTTCAGGCACGGGATTTCTTCAGCAGTAAGTCAGAGTGGTGGGAGCTTACAAATAAAAGGACTGTAGAACCCTCTAGTGTGCTAGAAGTGATAGTGTTTTTTTTGTAGAGAAGGTAAATTTCCAGGTTTGGCTGGCAGCCAAGCCCAGGTGTGATTTGATCTGGGTTGGGAGAAACTCAGAACAGAGCTGGTGACTCACAGGCAGCATCACCAAGACCTCCCACTTCTTTCTAGAATATTCTAGTATCTTCTGGAAAGGAAGGAGGAGTGGAAAGATGGAGCTGTCTGGGGTATTCTGAGAAGCCCTGACCAATCCCCAACTTGGATTGGCAGAGAGCAGGCCTTGTTAATTACCCAGGGTCAGCCCAACTGGGGAGGAGTTGTTCGGGTAGAAGCTGGAGATGGAGTGCTAGGCTGTCGTGGCCTTAGAGGGAGGTCCCCAATCTGGGGGGACGACCTTGGGCCTGGGGCTCAGGTGCTGATAGGACCCTTCTCACAACACAAGGTGTGTCCTGGACAGGTGGCACGGTAGCAAGGAAAGCAGGAGAACACTGCCAGGCAAAGTCTCCAGGGAGGAACAGGTCACAGCCAAGAGGGCTGGTGAGTAACACTCTCTCAGGAGAGCACTGGGGAGGCACGCATGAGAGGACTGGGAGATTGAAGTCTGGGATGGGTGCAGAGCCAGTGAAGTGGATTGTTGTGGCACGGGCAGTGTAGAGAGGCAGCTGCAGCCAGGTGGGCTGGCAGGGCCTGAAGAGGTGGTACTAGGAGCAGTAGCCACAAGGACAGCTAGCACTGGGACTTTCTACATTTTTGCTACACCAAGGGGGCCTGCGGTCCTTGCCTGTAACGGGCATTCAATTTAGGCCTGGCTGAGCCAGTATCAGGCCTGCAAATCAGTGCTAGCTGGTCCTGGAAGAGCAAGCAAGTGATGTGCTGATGCTGAACTTTGGAGGTGTATATACAGAGAGTGTATATAGGTTGAATCCTGTGTACATTGTGCTTTAATGAAGTGGGCATCCCATACTCCCTTACCCCATCCAAGTTTAATACCCCTTGATAAAATAAAAAACAAAGTTCAAGGCCTGGTTTTCTGCCTGAGGGTGAATGTGAACTGTGGGCCTGGCTGGGCAGGGTGAGAGACGGACCACAATACTCAGCAGCTCTCACGAGGGTACCGCTACATTTGGGGGCTCGTTCTGGGACTGTCTACTCACAGTCAACCTACCAGTCCTTGCCCCTAGCAATCAAAGTTGATTGAGCCAGGGGAACTGTACTTTGTTCCACCAAATTGAGGAATTAAACCCAGGGGAATGATTCATAGGCTCTGCCTGCATTCAGTGCTATAGTATTAGGTGTCAATGCCCATAGCAACCAGCGGGATCTGCTTGTCAATTATTGCTGCCTGCTTACCCAGTTGCTGAAATCTCAAACTTTTACTCCAAACTCCTGCTTTGAACAGTGAACGATGCCTGGAGATGTCTACTATTGCCCGGGGTGATCAGGGTAGGCCTGCGGGTGCCTGCGGGCAGGACTGTGCTAAAAATGTTCTTTTCAGTGAGGCATGGGCCACAAACTTTATTGTTGCTACCGGCAACCACTGGAAAAGTCAGCGGTCATCTATCTTCAGTTGCTCGGGCACAGTCGGTGCCGAGCTACATGCCTGGATAAGTCCTGCTAGTTCCAATGTGCCTGAAAACATCAGTTTTCAAACTGGGTTTGAAGGGGGTTACAAAGGGGTTACAGCTGCACGCCGAGGGAGGGGCCTGCCTATCAGTTTCGCAGACACCAGCCTGTCTGGAAGCGAGGGGGTGGTGCTACCCCCTAGAGGAGACCCAGCGTTCCCTACTAGAAGACACCACGAGGAAGAGGAGAAAGATGGCGGAGTGTGCTCGTGTGTTTCCAGCGCTGACCTGGTTGCCTGACCTACAGGAGCGGACACTGGTGGACACCGGTGTTTGGTTTGAACAAAGAGGGGATTCGCCCTCGGGATGACTGAGGGGATGGAGTGACTGTGCCTAGTGTGTCCAGAATGCCGGATACCGACCACGGTGGTCAGTGCTCAGATACGGTGCGATCATTGCGCCGAACCACTCACACGGCTTGCATCCAACCAGCAGGAGCCACAGTACTACAATGTGAAAAAATTGGAGAATTGCCCCAGGGATTTTGCGGGTGAGAGGGGATGAAAAAGTACACACAGGGTTGTGATCAATAGTAATGACTGATTGGTATAGATCAAGTGATCATAAAATTGTAAAAAATATATACTTTATTCAAAAATTAACACAATAGAAGTTAAAAACAATGGGTATGTCATACAACTGTTTCACCAATATCATGTTAATGAGGGTTCTAATCAAAGAAACACATGCATACATGATACATTTTAGAGACCCGACATGTTTCGGAATATTATAGATGTGATTCCTTCTCCAGGGGTTTCCTGTGAGGTTGTATGATATAGTCTGGAAAAGTACATAAATAGAATATACCAATCAAAATAATTTCAGATGTATCAAGATGAAAATAAAGATGATCAGGGTACATGGAAAGGGGGCTTTGGGAGGAAAGAACAAATAAATAGTTGATGATAATAGAAAGACTTACTAGTACACACCGCTGTACTTGTTATATGGATCAAAAGCTATGCTTAATTCCACAAGTAGCACTCCAGATTCTGATCACCATAATGCCAATTAGGGGTGTTGCATGAAAAATAGATTGATATATGGATACATCTATCTCGGACCAACCACGGAAATGCCCCTCCTTCCCGTGTCGGCGACGCTCTGACGTCATCGCGCCTTTTGACCCGGTGACGCCACTGCGCATGGGGAAATCAGCACCCGGCGATGATTTACCTCCCTGCTGACACTTCGATCAGCTGGTGGAGGTGTGTCGCTGGAATTGGGTGCGGCCCGCTCCCCTCTCTTGACGCCATCACTCTCATATGGGATTTCCCACCCCTTATAGGCAGTACTTACCCCAAATTACCTGGCTTATATATCTCAGAATGTTGGCATCTTGTTTGTTATACACCCTGACTTCATAACAAGGAGCTGTTTGATCCTCACATAGACCTCAACCATATAGTAAGTACGTTACTCTCCTGTCTATCCATGTTGCAAATTAACCTTATAAGATACTTTATCTGTATAACAAACTATGTTTCTCATGGACATGACATTGTTATCTTTACGTGAGCAAACTTAGAGTTGCACTGCATAATCCATTGAATTAACCCATATTGGGCTATGCTCAGTGCACATATATATGGTATATATTCTTTTTCTGATTTATTCGATTTAGCTTATCCTGCAGTTTCGCTGCATAAGCTTTTACCATACTGTCTCATGATTCACATACATTTTTTAATCTATTGGCATTTCTCCTTTCCCTTTTAACCAGCATGTATCGACTACTAGAGATCAATCTGATCTCCTCATTAACCCTTCATATCCAACCACCCCCCCATCTGTGCATACAAGCACACACATTATAATCTTACCTCCTTCACGCTCCTTTGCGCTGCCAGCTTTTACCAATATAATATTCTATATATGTATACCTCTTTAGCTATATATTATTTTTAATATATACCATATATTTACACTTAAGGTCCTGCACCTATTTGTTTATGCTGTTCCTCGTGGACCCCATAGGCTGGGCACACCCAACGGACCTGTGATGCGATGCTGCCATTTATGTAGATAGATGGAAGGAATCTAATACAGTATCTAAACGACAAATAGATATATCGATCTATTTTTCATGCAACACCCCTAATTGGCATTATGGTGATCGGAATCTGGAGTGCTACTTGGGGAATTAAGCATAGCTTTTGATCCATATAACAAGTACAGCGGTGTGTACTAGTAAGTCTTTCTATTATCATCAACTATTTCTTTGTTCTTTCCTCCCAAAGCCCCCTTTCCATATACCCTGATCATCTATATTTCATCTTGATACATCTGAAATTATTTTGATTGGTATATTCTATTCATGTACTTTTCCAGACTATATCATACAACCTCACAGGAAACCCCTGAAGAAGGAATCACATCTATAATATTCCGAAACATGTCGGGTCTCTAAAATGTATCATGTATGCATGTGTTTCTTTGATTAGAACCCTCATTAACATGATATTGGTGAAACAGTTGTATGACATACCCATTGTTTTTAACTTCTATTGTGTTAATTTTTGAATAAAGTATATATTTTTTACAATTTTATGATCACTTGATCTGTACCAGTCATTACTATTGATCACAACCCTGTGTGTACTTTTTCCTCCCCTCTCACCCGCAAAATCCCTGGGGCAATTCTCCAATTTTTTCTATTATTTTGGGATGAGGGGAGGGGTCGGCCTTACTCTTTTTTAGACCAATTGTCTTTTATTGGTAGTCCATTTATATATATTATTTCAGTACTACAATGTGGACCTGCAGTCAGGACTGTGTCACCTGCAGCCGCGGAAGTCCCGGAAAGCGGGAGCGGGCCTGGAATCATTGCTGAAAGGCGGGATGGAGTCTGAGCCTGCTGACTCCCCTGCAACATAAGGGAAGAGGAGTCTGTCGTGGCCTGCGGCCTGGTCGGGGACCTGGTGACTGTAAGTACTGCCCAGCAGGAACCAGAAATTGTTCCTGAATTGCCAGCTGCCTCAAGGTGTTCTGCTGTCCTCACCTGGAAGGAGCCAGTGTAGGAGGGAGAGGTGCCCTCAGGTGAGCCAGGAGGGGAAGGCGAGGAAAGGGCCATAGATTGGGGTTCTCCCAAACTGCAAACGGAGTTTGGGTCCCTGGAAGAGATAGCAGATTGGTCATCCCACAGCAGCTTGAAAGAGGAATGGGAGATAGGAGGCTCCCAGGTCCAGGTAATCCAGTTCGGGGTGGTAGATGTGCCACATCCAGCTATGGGAACTGAAGAAGCTGCAGGAGCCCCCATCAGCAGTAGACAACTCTTCTACAACAGATCCTCCACCACTCAGACCAGAGCAGCTGAAAAGGAAAGGAAAAGGAAAGCCCGGAGAACTGCCCAGGTTTTCCAGGTTCCAGCGGGAAGTCCAGCAGAGTTGCTCTGGAGTGGGGTCTGGACTACCCTTATGTCACCTCCTGACATCATGGAGAGTTTCCGGGGAGAGTGGGAGGATGATCTAATGTGGGAGTACCTGCATATCCCCATGCCGTTGTGGGTGCCAGAGTGTGAGCTCACTTGGGCTTACTTTGTGAACATTTGGAGGGAATGAAGGCTGGGGAGAGCAGGTCACAAAGACAGAGTAGTGGATGTGAAGGCGGGACAGCCTGTGAGGAGCCACTCTGTCTCCATCAGGGAAGAAGGGGCGGCAGGAGGAGCAACATTTCTATGTGTGAGAGGACTTTTGGAGTAGGCAGCTCACCACTGAAATGGCCACATGGACTGCGGGAAAGTTGCAGAATGTGTTCCTTATTCCCTGACTCTTTTGCAGGATCAGACCAGCCTGCTTGGTGCTGTTTGGTGCCCGATAGATGGACTTTCCAGTTTATGGACGCTGGGTGAGGTCTGGTTCTTGAATTGACTCTTTAAGGAGCCCGTTAGTCCGGGGAGGGGCCCCTCGCACCAGGAACTCAAAAGAGAACTATTCACTTCTGGTACTGTGTTTTTTTCCGCTTTTTTGTCTCTGTCAGCAGAAAAAAGAAGAAAAACAAAGTGCTTAAAGTGATACCTGTGGATTTGGTGTTAATGTTTCTGTCAGCAGGCTGGTAAACCCTTACTGACAGAAAACTATGTAGTTGCATAGGATGTTGTTGTTGTGTTTTAGTTTTCACAGGTTCTCTTTAGATGGGACCATCCATCTTCGGCTGGAGTCAAGAATCCCTGTAAGTCTTTCCCTCAAGGGGGAGGTGCTCTGGCCTGAACGTGTAGAGTTTGTTGTGTTAATGTTAGCTGCAGTGACCTGTAGTTAGATTGAGTAATGCAGCAATTCCAGTCCTCAAGGCGCACCAACAGGTCACGTTTTCAGGCTTTCCATTATTTTGCACAGGTGATTTGATCACAGACGTTTCATCTGAGGGAAATCCTAAAAATATGACCTGTTGGTGCACCTTGAGGACTGAAATTGGGAAACACTGGAATACTGTATATTCTGTAAATACTGAGAAAAATATATACCACTTTATTTTTGTACCTAGCATAGCCCCATCCCAGTTTTTCCCCTGTTCCCCATCCAAAATTGTATTGTAGAGCAGAGCTGGTAACTTACAGGCAGCATCACTAAGACCTCCCACTTCTTTCCAGAATATTCTAGTAACTTATGGAAAGCAAGGTGGAGAGGAAAGGTGGAGCTGTCTGTGGTATTCTGAGGAGCCCTGACCAATCCCAAATTGGATTGACAGGGGCAGGCCTCCACATCCCGACCACCTGCCGTCATATGGCGACAGTATGGCACTCCTGCGCAAATTGCCATAACTTTACAGAGAGTGCCCGCGGGTCAGGAGGACTCGGTCTCTGCCAGTGACCCGCGATGATTGCCTTGTACACAGGCAGAACGGGGAACTGCCTATGTAAACAAGGCATTTTCCTGTTCTGCCTAGTGACATGTCAGAGATCTACTGTTCCCAGTGATAAGGAACAGTGATCTCTGTCATGTCACCGGTAGCCCATCCCTCTACAGTTAGAACACACCCAGGGAACACACGTAACTCCTTGATCGCCCCCTAGTGTTAACCCCTTCCCTGCCAGTGCCATTTTTACATTGATCAGTGCATTTTTTTTAGCACTGATCAATGTAATAATGTCATTGGTCCCCAAAAAGTGTCATTTGGGGTCAGATTTTCCGCCGCAATGAAACAGTCCTGCTAAAAAAAAAAAAAAAATCGCAGATCGCGGCCATTAGTAGAAAAAACAATAAAAATAAATAAAAGTTCCTAAATCTACCCCCTATTTTGTAGACGCAATAATTTTTGCCCAAACTAATCAATTTACGCCTATTGCGATTTTTTTTTACCAAAAATATTTAGAAGAATATATATCGGCCTTAACTGATGAATAAATTAGTTTTTTTATATTTTTTTTGGATATGTATTATAGCAAAAAGTTTTTGTTTTTTTTTCAAAATTGGTGCTCTTTGTTTGTTTATAGCGCAAAAAGTAAAAACCGCAGATGTGATCAAATAACACCAAAAGAAAGCTCTATTTGTGGGGAAAAAAAGAGTTAAATTTAGTTTTGGTACAACATCGCATGACCGTGCAGTTTCAGTTAAAGCGACGCAGTGCCGTATCGTAAAAAAATGGCCTGGTCATTAAGGGGGCAAATCCTTCTGGGGCTGAAGTGGTTAAATGCCCGGGGGGGAGTTGTTTGGGTGGGAGCTGGAGATAGAGTGCTAGGCTGTCGTGGCCTTCGAGGGAGCTCCCCAGTCTGGGGGGGTGACCTTGGGCCTGGGGCTCGGGGGCCGACAGGACCCTTCTCACAACACACGGAGGTGTGTCCTGGACAGGAGGCATGGTAGCAAGGGGAGGACAGCAGGAGAGCACTGCCAGGCAAAGTCTCCAGGGAAGAACAACAGGTTGCAGTCAAGAGGGGTGGTGAGTGACACATAGTCAGGAGAGGACTGGGGAGACACGCCTGAGAGGACTGGGAGATTTAAGTCTGGGATGGGTACAGAGCCAGTGGAGTGGACTGTGGTGGCACGGGCAGTGGAGAGAGGCAGCTGCAGCCAGGAGGGAGGCAGGGCCTGAAGAGGTAGTACTTGGAGCAGTAGCCACAAGGACAGCTAGCACTGGGACTTTCTATATTTTTGCTACACCAAAGGGGCTTGCGGTCCCTGCCTGTAAAGGGCATTCAATTTAGGCCTGGCTGAGCCAGTGTCAGGCCTGCAAACCAGTGCTAGCTGGTCCTGGAAGAGCAAGCAAGTGATGTGCTTGAGGTGTTAAGGAGAGATAGTCTGCAAGCAAGAGTTGTGCTGGAGCTGAAGTGTGGAGGTGTATATACAGAGAGTGTATATAGGTTGAGTCCCATGTACACTGTGCTTCAATCAAGTGGGCATCCCATACTCCCTTACCCCATCCCAGTTTAATACCCCTCAATAAAATAAAAAACAAAGTTAAAGGTCTAGTTTTCTGCCTGGTGAATGTGAACTGTGTGCCTGGCTGGGCAGAGTGAGCGGCAGACCACAATACTGTGGAGGAAGCAGGATTGCCTTGTCTCGAATGGTGGAGATTCTGGGGAAATCTCTGTGGCTAAGCTTCTCCTTAGGAAGTATCAACATGACCAAATTGTAAACAAGGTGTACAAGTTAAAATGGTGAACTTGACCATTGAAATCCAGGTCAGGGATCCTGGAGGTCTCAAGGTATTTTTATGCAGATCTTCTGGGGGAGAAGAACCTCGATTAGGCAGGAATATCAAGTTTTCTGGATGCAACTTCAGGTCTGCAAAATAACATTACTTTGACAAGTTTGACAGGAAAGATTACAGCAGAAGTGGTGGTGACCGTGGCTATTGATAAGCTGGCCATCAAGAAAACTCCTGGGCCAGATAGACTGACAGCCGAGTTCTACAAGTGTTTCAAGTCCACCCTAGCCCCTTTTCTTGCGGAGGTATTGAACGGCTGTCTGCAAGAGGGTTCACTCCCTCCCCCATAAGGCAGTCTGCTGTGATCCAGAAAGGTAAAGATCCTTTGATGATTGAGAACTGGTGCCCCACTAGCCTTCTTAAAGTGTTTGTTAACCTACAAAAAATTACGATCCTGTCCTGTCCTGTCCATGCGGAGGTATTGAATGGCTGTCTGCAAGAGGGTTCGCTCCCTCCCCCATAAGGCAGTCTGCTGTGATCCAGAAAGGTAAAGATCCTTTGATGATTGAGAACTGGTGCCTCACTAGCCTTCTTAAAGTGTTTGTTAACCTACAAAAAAATAGGATCCTGTCCCTTTAAAGCATGTTTTACAGCACAGTGCTTGTGCTGTGTAATTTGGCCCCCTGTATCACCTGAAGTACCTGGTTGATCCTGCCTGGTTCTGCCCTATCCCCTGTAAACTGACCACGGTATATCATGGCTGCTGAGCCCTGACACTGTGGTCAGTTTTCGTGCCTCCCAGGGGCGGCTCCAGAACAATTTTTTTGGGGGTGCTATGGTGGTGCTTAAGGAACAAGCGGGGGAGCTACTGCAGCGAGCAAAGCCTATTGCGCACCTGTGGGCGTAGCCAAGCTGGGTGTGGACAGCAAATGGGCGTGACCGGCAAGTGGATTTTTCTTCATGGTCTATGGCTTGTAATGTAACACTGTAACATTAAAATAAGCCCAGCTGGTACAAGAAATGAAAACCCCCAGCTTGTGTCAAGTTCAGCAATAACTGTCAGCACAGCAAAATAATTAACTCACAGTACACACAATATTCAACCCACAGCAGGACACATAAATGAACCCCTAGCACAGTACAGTAATTAACCAAGGCATGGTTCAATACTTGACCCTCAGCATGGCACAGTAATTAACCCCCACCAGCACCACACAACAAACAACCCTCAACGTTGGACAACAATTAACCCCTGAAATTGCATAACAATTAGCCCCAACACTGCACGATAACAAACCCGCAGCATGTTACAACAATTAACCCCCAGCACAACACAGTAATAAACCCCCAGCACAGCACAATAGTAAATCCTGAGCACAGCATAGCAATTAACCAGAAATGCACATTAATTAACCCCCGACATTGCACAATAAACCCCCAGTAGTATAGCAATCAGTTGGCCACATTCACTGTACAACATACCCTGTTTCCCCGAAAATAAGGCCTAGCGTGATTGTCAGTGATGGCTGCAATATAAGCCTTACCCCCCAAATAAGCCCTACCCTGAAAATAAGACCTACAAGGACTTTAACTAGGGCTTATTTGGGGGGTAGGGCTTATATTGCAGCCATCACCGACAATCACGCTAGGTCTTATTTTCGGGGAAACAGGGTAGCATACAGAGTGAAAAGGTTAGTACTATATAGCGTATAGAGTGTAAGGGTCAGGACTACGTACCACATTTGTTCCTCAGTGTGCCCTTTTACATTGGTGGTCAATACTCAGAGTGCACCCTTACATTAGTTGTCAGTGGTGTGCCCCCTGTACAATGGTGACCAGTATGTCCTGACCTATGTATATAAATAAATAGCAAAAAAAGTGCAGCCCAACCCTACACTTAAAATTGTACAAACAGACTTATAAGTGCAATGGTAAAACGTATATAGGAATATAAGGAATTTCCAGTGCAAATCAACCAATGTATTGCAATATAATGATGGTGTCACCCCCTCTACAAAAATATTTTGAGAAATTGCAGAGCTGCAATGTGCAAATATTGGTGAAACCCCCTATATATAGTTGTCATGCCTTCTTTAATAAGGCTTGTGATTTTCCTATAGACTCTTTGATTTAATTAGATTGCTCTATGCTGCCATCTAGTGACCATTTTGCATAACTGCGCTATATCTATTTCATGTAGTCATTTAGTATAGCTGGTTAGATTTGGTACATCAAAGCCTCCGTACTTTCAATCCCATCAGGCCTGGCATCAGCTTCCTCCACCATTTTCATATTTTCTTACCATGGAAGCATACACATCTGCTGCTAAGCTCTACGTTAGCCATCCAGATCCATCTTCGGTATGTTTACTAATTGTATCTTCAGCTAGATAGATAGATAGGATGGCACTAATTGTATGATCTTTGTTAATTGCATTTTGTCTGTATCTGTTACAGTTTTACTCTATCTTGTATCAATAAAAGTTCAAAAAGATTCTGCGCCTACTGGAATGCATTGGTATGAGAGGAGTTAACAGTGTGCCCGAATACACCTCAGTCACGTGTAGTGAGGGGCATAACAGTATAACGAAGGCTTCTAAGCACGGCTGGCATACAGAACAGCAGCAAAGCAAAGGCTTCTAAGCACAGCTATCATACAGAACGCCAGTAATACAGCAGTGTTATCAGCTTCCATATAGCCAGACACCATGTCACAGACAAAGTCAGAGCACTTCACAACAAGGTCAGAAGTTTACTCCATGAGCACAAGGAGGTCAGTGAAAAGTGAAACAATTTCCATTGCCCGCGCAAAGGCGGAATCTGCAAAAGTAAAAGCTGACTTTGCGGCAAAGGAGGCCAAAATAAAAGCTGCATTCGCTAAAAAAGAAATAAAAGCTGCATTTGCCGAGTTGCAACTTAAATTAGAAAAGTTACGTATGGAAACTGCATTGGAGGAACTAGCTGCAGAGAAGGAGTCAGCGGCTGCTGCGGCAGAGGCAGACATCTTAGAAGAACTTGCAAAGCCCACCAGTGAGTGCCTCAGCAACGTACTTGAAAGAAAATCCGTTCCTGACAATGGTACAGAGCGTACCTCAGAATATGTGCGGCGACACGCCGAACCAGACAACTGCCCACTTACAGCACCGAGAGCGGAATCAACCCCTGCCATTCACAGGCCTTACGTCAAGCAAGAAAGTAAACCCGCACTCAGTCAGTTTTCAGCACATTCTGCAGCCAGGCTATCAAAACACTACGTCACAGTTGACCAAATTGAAAATGAAGAACGACGGGTTAAAAGACACAGCGACTGTATCTCTGATGACCGCAAATACCCACCAAGTTTCTGGCACAACAGAGCGCCCCCTGGCTACTCACACAATGATCAAGGTATGTCAGATTTCTTCAAGTTCTTAGCACGACGTGAACTGTTAGCAAAGAAACTTGCAAAGTTTAACGATCGCCCTGAAAGTTATAGAGCATGGCGTTCGTCCTTCAGAAATGCAACTAAAGACCTTGAGCTAAATGCAAGTGAAGAAGCCGATCTCTTAGTCAATTGGCTGGGGAATGAGTCGTCAGAGCATGCAAGGAGAATCAGAGACATTAACATTAATTACCCAACCAGAGGGCTGAGCATGATATGGGAAAGGGTTGATGAATGTTACGGTTGCCCAGAAGTTATAGAAAACTCTCTTTTTAAAAGAATAGAGGACTTTCCCAGGATTCCTAACAAAGGCTACCAGAAGCTGAGAGAATTGAGTGACCTAGTGACAGAACTCCAAATAGCCAAAGCAGAAGGAGACTTGCCAGGCCTTGCCTTTCTGGACACAGCCCGTGGCGTTAACTCTATAGTGCAAAAGCTACCTTACAGCCTTCAAGAAACCTGGATTTCACGAGGCTCCAAATACAAGCAAAAGCACAACGTCCCCTTCCCACCATTCTCTTATTTTGTGGACTTTATTCGCTATCAAGCAAAGGTTAAAAATGATCCTAGTTTTGACATCTCATCATCTGATTATGCTTTCCCTAGGTCAAGTAAGCCTGCTCTAACCCGCAACTTCAAAGACGCACCTGTTGCAGTACGCAAAACAAGTGTAATCTCCAACACAGGATCCAAGCAGAGAGTGTCCTCTTCACAAGAAGCCTCATTCGTTGTCAAAGTGCAGAGGTTTTAGAGAAAAGACTCTCCAAGATCGCAGAACCTTCCTCAAGGAAAACAGACTTTGTTACAGGTGCTGCGCATCAACTTCTCACCTTGGGAAAGACTGTAAGGTGAGCATCAACTGCTCTGAGTGCAACAGCTCAGAGCACAACACAGCTCTACATCCAGGGCCAGCGCCATGGACTCTTACCCCCTCACCCACAGTGGAAGAGCACGGCGGGGAGCAACAAGACACAGTACCTCCTGTAGTTACACCCCGGTGCACCCAAGTCTGTGGAGAAGGTCTGTCTAACAAATCCTGCTCTAAGATTTGTCTTGTCACAGTTTAGCTATACGTGATCCTGGACGATCAAAGCAACAGATCACTCGCCAGAGGAATCCCCCAGAGGAAGGCACGTGATCCCTGTGCCGAATACGCGTCGGGGAGGGGTAGGACAGAGCTGTCAGCAGGGAAGGAGAGGAATATACACCACACCGCACGCCATACGAGCCGCTGCTAAACGAAATACACCTGTATAGTTTGGTGCACTGTAGCACCTGCATACTGTGAGTACCCTCCTGGAGGAACTTCTTTTACTTTAAATAAATCCCTTACTATATTACACCATGGAGCTTTCTTTTTCTCTTTTATGAATCATGTTTTACCTGTGAGGATTGGACATACATCATTGCATCCTGAGTGAGCCCAGGAGTGGCCCCAATGCGTGTTTTGACACTGTTTAACTACCGTGTCACACGAATAGAGGTGAGCGCAAGCACAAGTGGGGGATCACGGGAGAGCACATCCAACTTGTTGTGATTTGGACACTTTTCAGGAGAAGCTTGATGAACACTTCATTCATGGACACTGTTTTCTTGCACTTTTTTGTTTCAGTTTGAATCTACTGATCGTATTTTGTTTGGACACTTGATTGTCACAGGATTTGCACTTATTAATTAGGTCTATATTCATGCATGATGCACTTTTAGCATTTTATATAAGGATTGCACTTTTATGTGGATGCACTTTGTGAATTTTATATATAAGGATTGCACATTATATATATATATATATATATATATTTTTTTTTACATGTATGTTTTTATTAGCATACTAATTATGGTTTAGCATTTTTATATATTATACTCAGTTTATATATATTCATATTTTTTTTTTTTTTCAATTCACATTTTTAGCGCGAGCACAATTGATTTTATTTAGATCACTCGCCAGCTCAGCCTTCTTTAACACTTTCAAAATCAAGGAAGCCGGCTCTTCATACTTACTTAAGACTTGTACAGGGGTAAGTGAAGAAACTGGGAGAAGAGCCATTGGTTACCAAATCGAATCCTTTGATGGTCAGACAACCCTGCCTCTGCCAACTCTAATCGAGTGTAATCAGTTCCCAACGGATAGAGAGGAGATCCCTACACCAGAGGTGGCACTTCATCACGGACATCTGAAGGGCATAGCACATCTCATCCCTGAACTGGATCCCCAGGCCAAGATAGCGCTTCTCCTTGGGAGGGACATCATCAGAGTTCACAAGGTGAGAAAACAAATCAGTGGTCCCCACAATTCCCCTTATGCCCAGAAACTAGATCTAGGATGGGTCATCATAGGCAACGTATGCCTAGGGAGTGTTCACAAACCAACCAACGTGAACTCTCTCTTTACAAAGACACTAGAAGGCGGGCGTCCATCCCTATTTCAGCCTTGCACCGCTAATCTTCTTTGTCATGAAGACAGAGATCATTTAGGGTGCTCAGTTTTCCAAAGGACTAAAGAAGATCACAAAATTGGCCCATCTATTGAAGATCATATCTTCTTGGAGATAATGAGACAGGGATTCTACAAAACCAACGAAAACAGCTGGGTGGCAACCCCTGCCTTTCAAAGCGCAGAGACCCCGTCTTGCTAACAACAGAGAACAAGCTTTGAAACGCTTTTCTTCCCTCAGATCCAATTTTCAAAGAAAAACAGAAATGAAAGGGCATTTCTTCTCATTCATGAGTAAGATGTTTGAGGATGACCATGCTGAGATAGCCCCACCTCTAAAAGACAATGAAGAGTGCTGGTACCTACCAATCTTCGGTGTCTACCACCCCAAGAAGCCAGGTAAAATCCGGGTAGTGTTTGACTCCAGCTCACGGCATCAAGGGGTCTCATTAAATGATGTCCTCCTAAAGGGACCAGATCTCAACAACACACTTCTTGGTGTTCTCATCAGATTCCGCAAAGAAGCAGTTGCCATAGTTGCAGACATTCAGCAAATATTCCACAGCTTCCAAGTCAAGGAAGAACACAGGAACTTCTTGAGATTCCTATGGTTCAAAGACAATGACCCTACTAAAAACATTACAGAATACCGCATGAAAGTGCACGTTTTTGGTAACAGTCCATCTCCTGCTGTTGCCATCTATGGACTTAAGCTATCTGCCCAAGAAGGTGAGAAAGACGTTACACAGTTTATTGAAAGAGACTTTTATGTAGATGATGGTCTGAAATCACTTTCTTCACCTGAAGCTGCAATAAGTCTACTCAAGAGGACTCAAAGCACGCTTGCCTCTTCAAATCTCAGACTGCATAAGATAGCATCAAACAGCAAGGTCGTCATGGAGGCCTTCCCTTCCCAAGATTATGCCAGTGACTTCAAAGATCTGGACTTAGCTACAGACTCCCTTCCTATGCAACGCAGCCTAGGACTCAACTGGGACCTCAAGTCTGACACCCTTACCTTTCAGGTTGACCAAGAGACAAAGCCCTTCACACGGCGAGGTGTCTTATCCACCATCAACAGCCTGTATGATCCACTCGGGTTTGCAGCACCAATTACCATCCAAGGTAAGATTCTGCTTAGAGAGCTTACTGCAGACACATGTGATTGGGATTCTCCACTACCTCCTGAGAAAGAGACATTATGGGTAACATGGAGAGACTCTTTAAAGACTTTATCCAACCTACACGTACATAGACCATACACTCACTTTCCTCCCACAAGGGTTCAGTCTACAAAGTTATGTGTATTCTGTGATGCTTCAGTTAAAGCAATAGGAGCAGTAACCTACCTCAAGTCAGTAGACATCGAGGGCCAAGTTCATATTGGGTTTGGTATGGGCAAAGCCAAGCTAGCACCATGTCCTGAAACCACCATTCCAAGATTGGAACTGTGTGCTGCTGTACTAGCAGTAGAAATAGCAGAACTTATTACATCTGAGATGGATCTAGAACTCGAGGATACAGAGTTTTACACAGACAGCAAGGTAGTGTTGGATTACATTTACAATGAAAGTAGGAGATTCTATGTCTATGTACACAACAGAGTCCTAAGAATCAGGAAGTCGACACAGCCCACCCAGTGGCATTATGTCTCAACTGATCATAACCCAGCAGATCATGCTACAAGGTCTGTACCAGCATCCCGTCTCAAAGACACTACATGGCTCACAGGACCACCCTTCCTGTACAAGTCAGCGCCTACCACTCCAGTAAGGGAGACATATGTACTGCTAGAAAATGAATCTGACTCAGATATCCGTCCTCAGGTTTCCACACTACATACAACAATTTCTTACCAACTGTTGGGATCCAAGCGCTTCCACAAATTCTCCACTTGGAAGTCCTTACAAAGAGCTACTGCTTCAAAACTCACACATGAGACTCTGACAACCTTCATGGCTGAAGTATCAGCTGTAATGAATACCAGACCTTTGACATCTATACCTAATGATCCTGATGATCCTTTCTTGCTTACACCTTCCACTTTGCTCACTCAGAAAGTTGAGGTGATCACAGCTCCTCCTGTCAATCTAGACACAAAGGACTTATACAGATGTCAATGGAAAAGAGTACAAGTGTTAGCTGACACCTTTTGGAACAAGTGGAAGAAACAATACTTGTCTAATCTACAGACCAGGAACAAGTGGCAAGACAGCAAACCCAACTTACAGTCTGGCGCCATCGTTCTCATGAAAGACTCTCAATCGAGGAGAAACGAGTGGCCTTTGGTTCTGATAACCCAAGTGTTTCCCAGTGAAGATGGAAATGTCAGGAAAGTTGAGCTCAAAGTCATTAGGCAAGGCCAGCCTAAACTTTTCCTCAGACCTGTTTCTGAACTTATTTTGTTACTCTCCTCCGGAGTGCCATGATGTGTGGTATCCGTGGGAAACCAAGCGGGGAGTGTCATGCCTTCTTTAATAAGGCTTGTGATTTTCCTATTGACTCTTTGATTTAATTAGATTGCTCTATGCTGCCATCTAGTGACCATTTTGCATAACTGCGCTATATCTATTTCATGTAGTCATTTAGTATAGCTGGTTAGATTTGGTACATCAAAGCCTCCGTACTTTCAATCCCATCAGGCCTTGCATCAGCTTCCTCCACCATTTTCATCTTTTCTTACCATGGAAGCATACACATCTGCTGCTAAGCTCTATGTTAGCCATCCGGATCCATCTTCGGTATGTTTACTAATTGTATCTTCAGCTAGATAGATAGATAGGATGGCACTAATTGTATGATCTTTGTTAATTGCATTTTGTCTGTATCTGTTACAGTTTTACTCTATCTTGTATCAATAAAAGTTCAAAAGGATTCTGCGCCTACTGGAATGCATTGGTATGAGAGGAGCTAACAGTGTGCCCGAATACACCTCAGTCACGTGTAATAATAATAAATGTAACATTGATATACGTTTTAATTTTTTTTTTTTCAAAAAAGTTTTTATTGGGTTTTACAAGGTAACAAATAGTACATAACATACATCTTAATAGTCAAGGTTACAAGCATGTAATAGGCACACACAGTCTATTGTTACAGGCTAGTGAAACGAGTGAGGAGTACAAGTCTCAATGAACGATATGAAGAAATGCGTAGAGAGAGACCTGTATATTAACGTCTATACATGGTCAGTTGCTGTGATATGATAGGGGGTATCTATAGGACTCGTCAACACTAGTTAAAAATGTTGAATCTATCAATTATTATTGCAGATATCGCCTCTTGAGACGATAAGCATTAATTTGCGAAAATCGGGTTGAGCATGCGGATTATATCCACACCATCGAAGGTCAACCCCGTTTCCGTTTACCCCTAAAGGGACCTTTGCTGTGAATGGGATGGGGTGTAGGAAGATTCGGTAAGTACGTATAGGGTTGACGGTATGGCGAGATGTAGTCTTGGTTCCTGATAGGAAGTTAAATTAGCAGGGTAGTAATGGTGGCGGAACTTATGCCCCGTACACACGGTCGGACATTGATCGGACATTCAGACAACAAAATCCTAGGGTTTTTTCCGACGGATGTTGGCTCAAACTTGTTTTGCGTACACACGATCGCACAAAGTTGTCGGAATTTCCGATCGCCAACTACGCGGTCACGTACACCACGTACGTCGAGACTAGAAAAGGCCAGTTCAGAACCAAGCCCGGCACCCTTTGGGCTCCTTTTGCTAATCTCGTGTTAGTAAAAGTTTGGTGAGAGACGATTCGCGCTTTTTCAGATTCGTGGCTTTCAGATTGTTTTCTTCGGTTCAGTTTGTGCTTGTGGGTTTGTATCTGCTCTTCAGTGCGTGCAGCGAGTACCCTTGACTTGTCATTGTGTTCTTGTTCGTTCGTTACTGTTTTTCAGGTCGCTCATCACAGGCCTTGCTGTCCTTCAGTGCATTCTGTTACTTCGTTCTGAGCAGCTGACCATTTTCTAGCCATGTTGCATATACGTACTCCTCGTAGAGTTCGTGCTGTGCGGGGGCTTGGTGTTGGGGTCCTGGCACAAGTCCAGTCCATGAACGTGAAGAGTTCATGGACCAAGAATTGGTTGCTTCAGCGTGACCAGTTCTCTCATATGCCTTTGCTCCGTGAGAATAATTTCAGGAACTTTCTCAGGATGACGGACCCCGTATTTCACCATTTGTTGGCTTCGCTGACCCCCTATATCAGCAGGCAGGATACCTGCATGAGGCAAGCCATCACTCCGGAGCAGAGGCTGGTCGCTACCCTGCGGTACTTGGCGACGGGGAGAAGCCTGCAGGATCTCAAGTTCTCGACAGGCATCTCCCTCAGGCTCTGGGGATCATTATCCCAGAGACCTGTTCTGTCATCATCCAGGTCCTGGCGGAAGGAGTATATGAAGGTAAGATATATCCTTTAATATCACATTTTATTGTATTGAATGTTTGCTAATATATTGTATTTCTTTCCTCATTCCCTAATTACCATGATTGTAATATGCTGTGAATGTCCCCTTTGTTCTCATGCATGCTGGATTTTTATGTAATGATTTTTTTTGTCCTTCATACATATTTGCCTTCAGCATGGTCTCCTGGTCCTATATTAACCTCATGTAGTCACTTAACAATGTATTTTATCAGCTTCATAGTAGTGCTTTACTCCAACACCCCCTAAAATGTTTAGAAATTTGATTTGTGCTTTCAGTTCAGGCAGAGTGCCAGAGGCTTTTTTTTGTAGTGTCCCCAAATCATTTTTATTAACCCTCCCTCCCCCAACTGCTAAGTCAGCTGATACCAATTCTCTATCTATCCTCAACCATCTATCTGCTGACTTTGCCACACTATAACCATCTCTTTTGTGCTCAGATGTATGGATGAATTCCCCAAAGCATGTAGTGTAAGGGCCTGCCTGTATACTTTCAAATGGTACTGTTTCAAGTTTAAGGTAAGAAGTGTCATAATACAAAGATATAAATACACACTGTACACATTTGAGCACATTTGGACATTCTGCTATTACCTATCAAGATAATAATAATTATCTTGATAGGTAATAGCAGAATGTCCAAATGTGCTCAAATGTGTACAGTGTGTATTTATATCTTTGTATTATGACACTTCTTACCTGTCCAGTGGGCTGCCAATAGTGTAACTAAGGAGGGGCTGTTCCAAGTAATACCCTGTATTTAGGCATTCATCTCTCAATGAAGTGAAGAGGGTTACCTATCCAAGATCCCCCCCTCTATAATGTTAGAAATGGCCCATGAGAGGGGGGAGGGGGAATATGATAGGTGTACCTTATACTTTGGTGTTGTAAAATTCCCCTTAAGAAATGTTATCTGGATGTTGGCCAAGAATGTTTGTGTCTAATCTGCTTTCCATGTTTATGTGCAAAAATACTAATTTTTTTTTGTTTTCCTCAACAGTTCCCTTCCACGCCACAGGAATGGCAGACTGTGGCCTCCCACTTTGCCCAGCGGTGGGACTTTCCTAACTGTGGAGGGGCAATTGATGGGAAACACGTCCACATCTTCCCACCACCCAACTCGGGGATCGTACTATTATAATTACAAGGGGTTCAATAGTATTGTGATGTTGATGGTGGTGTCGGCTAATTACGACTTCCTGTATGTGGACGTGGGGAAGAATGGCCGGATGTCCGATGGTGAAGTCATCGCACAGACGGAGTTTTACAGGCGTCTCCAGAATGGCAGCTTGGACTTGCCACCTCCAGAAGAGAATGTGGAAGGACTCTCATTCGTCTTCGTTGCAAATGAAGCATTTGCGCTGGGGGACCATCTTATGTGGCCATTCCCGATGAGGACCCGCACCCCGGAACAGAGGGTTTTTAATTACCGGCTGGCCAGAGCCAGAAGAGTGATGGAGAACACATTTGGAATCCTGGCCAGCCAGTTCCGCCTATTTCTGATACCCATCCATATGGCGGAGTATAAACTTAATCATATAATCCTGGCGTGCTGTGTTCTACATAACTTTTTACGCCAACATTCTGCCAACTATGCTGGCGCAGTTGAGCCTGAGGCCGGAATTCTAAATGAAATAACCCTGACGGCACTTGAAAGTGGCCATCCTAGCTTGCCCTCCCTGAGTGCCCGTGATGTCCGGTTAAGATACCTTGAGTTCTTTGCAGGTAGGGGGGCCATCAATATGCCAACAAATTTGTGAAGCCTTTATCAAATAAAAACGAAAAAAAAAAGCAAATCTTTGTTGACATTTACTGCTTGTGTTTGTTTTAGCTGACCCTGACAGAAATGTGGGGAGTCCTGAAAATGGCGTGATTGTGTAACCTTATACAAAGCACTGTTGGGTGTTATTTACTAAAGGCAAAGACACTTTGCACTACAAGTGCACTTGAAACTGAACTGAAACTGCACTTGTAGTGCAAAGAGGATTTGCCCTTAGGAAATAACCCCCATTTTCACAGAAAGCAGCAATTACATCACCACAAAAGTGTTGTAGCGTTAAGACAATAATCCACACATTCTTGATTAACAATCTTTTTAATACCTGCACAATCACATGTGCATTTAGAAAAGGTTTTTAAAACAAACCAACATGTTTGTTGTATAACAATTTTTGGGGGGGCATTATAAAAAATAGAAATGTCCATTTAAGATAAAACAGGCATGTGTAAAATCAACAAGAAAGACACAAATCTTGAACTTACAAAGTTCACATTCGGTAGAACTTGAAGGCAATATCAGACTTGAGTATTTGGGAACAGTGTTTGATATTGTGTTCAGATGGGGTGAAGTCACCCCAGGAAAAGCCAAATTTGGAAGATGCACACAAATTTCCCAATGTCAACATGTGCTAGCTGCCATCACGGGGGATCAAGGGACGTGTTTTGGGGGAGAAACCCCTTCCTCTCAGCTACTTTATTATTGAGGAAGGGGTTGCACCCCCCAAAACGCGTCCATTGATCTCCCGTGATGGCAGATAGCACATGTTGGCACACTGTGTGCATCCTTCAAATTTTGCTTTTCTATAAAATCGCTAAAACATTTTTAACATTGTAGCACACAAAAAAACAAAGGGATTTGGAGGGGTTTTAAACTCGCCCCAAAACATCAATGATGTTTTTATTTTTTTGAATAACATCATTGATGTTTTTCTTGAGGTTTTCCAATTGTAAATTACACCCCATGATCTCCCCGATCAGGATCTGGGCACTTTCTGATGTGAAAGGATCTGGATCCACAACATCACGATCACCTAAAAAGAGAGAAACCAAACAAAAACAGGTATCAAAAATATGCCGGCATCCATCTCTTACCTGAGCCTGTGGTCGCAGACACTCACCTGTTGTGGTGACAGTTTCCACCACGTCTTCTTCCTCCTGCTCTTCTTGGGTTGGGGGGATTTCCCCTTCTTCCAGAGGTGGGGGATCTGTGGTCTCCTCGGATGAGGGGTGTCCGCCGAGTCTTTTCTCCCCTATGTTTAAAAACAAAAATGCTATACTTAACACACAGATATTTGATGGCAGAACTATAAATAGGAAACATTGCTTGGAAGTGGGGTACAATTGTCAATTTTGGCAGAGTTCCAAAATGTAGCATTTTCAGTGTCCTTTGTCAAGCTGCAATATTTTACCTGTTTGGTACAAGCTTCACAGATGGAGTCACCCCTATAGTATACACTGGAGCACCTGTGTGGCCCCCCTAATAAAAATTGTGTTCTGGGGTCCCACACTAGTGCTCCAGTGTCCAGATGTGAAAACAGCTGCTGAGTGTCCTCTCCTTACACAGAATCTAGTTTGCATTTTATTCTAGTAACAAAGCCATCTACACAACCAAATTAGTTTTATCATACAAGTAGGGCGTAAAAAATGTGGCCGAATGCATATGGCCAAAACAATGGTGTTTTATAGGCCGAAAGAAAAATGTTTGATACGAACGAATAATGTGCCCATGAACATGAAAGTTGCCAATTTAAAAAGTACACTTTTAAGAAAAGCACATGGAGCAGCACAAACTTAATAAACATAAAGAATAGGAACACAGCACAACTACTTACTTTTTTGCAGCACTCTCTGAATCTTTCTGTACTGCTCATGTTCTCGTAATTTGAGGTCCAACCACCGTTTCCTGAGCTGATCCTTCGATCGTCGTACCCCGAAATTCCGGTGCAGACTTTTGACCACTTTCGCCATGATCTTGGCCTTTCTGACATTGGGGTTGGGGTAAGGTCCATACTTCCCATAATAGTTGGCCTTCTTCAGGATGTCGACCATCTCCAACATCTCCCCAGTGGACATATTTGAGGCCTTAAATCTCCTTCTGGATCGGGACGTGTCCGGATCCGGGCTTTCCTCCTCCTCGTTCCTGTAATTAGCACGCACCTGCTGTGTATAGGCCATGTGCTCTTCCCCCACTGCGCAGAACGAAAAGGGGCGGGGAATAGACTAGAAAGAACGTCAGGGGCGGGCGGAGCTACACGCATGCGCAGTGTGTATAAAGCGTAACACGCGTGCGTATTACATACGATCTCTGAGCGGAGGAAGGAGCATCGGAGGCGCCGATCGTAAGAACGAAGGTAAGAGCCAAACTTGGGCCTATACTGCTTCTAGATTGAGGCCTATATTGTAACAAGATTAGGAGAGTTTTGGCTGACATTAGGGTTTGTCTTTTGTTGTGTCTTGCAGTGAAAATGGATATCTTGAACGATACCGACTTCATGGCAATATCCATTGACATGTTCAGGGAGCTGCCTTGTCTGTGGGAGATCAACCACCCACATTATAAGAACCAAACAAAGAGGAAGGCAGCGCTGGATCAATTGTTGGAAATTGTGAAGCAGGTGATCCCCACGGCAGACATCACATATTTGAAGATCCTAATTGGTGGCCTGAGGAGCACATATGTAAGGGAGCGCAAGAAAGTCCAGGATTCGCAGAGATCCGGAGCAGCAGATGACATCTATGTCCCCAGGATGTGGTACTATGACAGGCTGCATTTTCTGGCAGGCCAGACTGAACCAGGGCCAGCACTCTCCAGTCTTCCTTCCACGCTTCCTTCCCCCTCAGCTGAGGCTTCTGACGCCCAACCTGGGCCTTCCAGGCAGCAACATGTGGAGGAGCCCAGCTTGAGCCAGGTATAGCATTCTTCCAAATATTGCTGGTTGTCCAATCAATGATGTTAAATAGATGTTAGTCTGGAGTACTAATTTATGATTGTGATTGATGATGCAAAACATTACAACCATGTCCCTTTTTCATACACAGGGAAGTCGCAGCCAGGAGGTGGCCGGGCCGAGCAGACTGCCTGATATGCAGGTCCCTCCCCTACACCTGCAAAGAGAAAGTGGCAGGAAGAGGAGTACCCTAGAGGAGGCTGCCATAGGCCTCTTTTGGAAGGCTACAGAGGCCCTGGGAGCACCACACACCGTGGAGGAGAACTTTGCTGCCATAATTGCCTGTAAAATGCAGCGGATGGAGGTGGGCCAACAACTCATGTGTGAGTCATTAATGTTGGAAGCTCTCAATAAGGGGTTGAGGGCCTAAATAACATCTGAGACCCACATTTGTGACCTCACACATGGTCCTCCTCCTCCTCCAGGTCCTACTACTCATCCTCCTCCTCCTCCAGGTCCTACTAGTCCTCCTCCTCCTCCAGGTTCTACTCCTCCTCCTGCCACATCTCCAACAGCAGAGCCACAGCCAGGAAGGAAGCATGGAAGGAAGACCAGAAAGTGAGGACCCTGGATCCAGTCTGGTCTGGCAAAAGATGCTGCCTCTTGTGGTACCACAGCCTTGTGGGGACACAGATGTCATCTGCTGCTTTCCAGATCTCTGGGACTTCTGGACCAGACTGCACTCCCTTACATATGGACTCCTCAGGCCACCAATTTTGATGTTCAAGAATTGATGTCTGCCCTGGGGGTCCAAGGCTTCGCTAATTTCTGCTGTTTATCCAGCGTTGCCTCCCTCTTTGTTTGGTTCTGAGCCCTTAATAAAGGATTTTTGGTTTCAGTTATACTTGCCTATGTGTGTTTTCCTTCAAAAAGGACATTTTGTTTGTGAGGATTCAGGTACATTTCAAAAATAAAATGTGAAATTAACAAGAGACACCAACACACAAAACACACACAAAAATATTCTGGAGTAAAGCTAAAAATAAAATAAAACAAAGATCAGCCTTGGAAACAATACAAACCTAAAATAAAAAAAAAAATTGCCTTTTAAAAAAAAAAAATATATATATTTTTTTCAGATGTGACAAAAAAATAAATATATTAAGGGAATCCCGATAAATAATAAAGAAAGACGTTTGTGAGAAGTCTGTGTAAATATGAGCATCAAAACTACTTCATTCTTCTCACATTATAAAGAAGAAGAGAGTGCGCTGTATTAAACCATTTTTAACATTGCATCGTGACGAAAGTGTTGTATCCATTGCGAATGCTAAGTTTACCAGACCGAGCTGTTCCATCTCGGAATTTCTTCTGAGCATGCGTGGCACTTTGTGCGTCGGAACAGGCCACACACGTTTTGACGCGATCGGATTTTGTTGTCGGAAAATTTTATAGCCTGCTCTCAAACTTTGTGTGTTGGAAAATCCGATGGAAAATGGAGCCCACACACGGTCGGAATTTCCGACAACATGCTCCGATCGGACATTTTCCACGGGGCGCACGGGGCATTTGAGTGATCATCTGGGAGTAGAATCCTTGCCTGTAAGGTACTGCAAGTAAGAGTGTGTTGAAGGGATAGGTGTGAGGAGCTCCTGAAGTTAAGACATTATCAGGGCAATGTGGTTAGGGAAGAATGAGGTGTGGGGGGGGATGGCGGGTGTGCGAGGTGGGAGGACACGGAGCGGAAAACGGCTGAAAGCCTTCAGGGTGGTGGTGTTGGTATTGGAGATGGAGCTGTCTGTGTTTGGGATTGTCTATAATGTAGCCAGTTTGCCCACATGGTATGAAATTTGGTAGGGTTGTAGTTGGCTTGACATATGAGTCTTTCCATGTCTGCTATTCTGTCTACCCTATGGATCCAGTCTTTCACCATGGGGGGAGCAGGATTCCTCCACAAGGCAGGAATACAAAGGTTGGCCGCATTAATGAGGTGTAAAGTTAGGAATTTTTTGTAAGAACTGAAGGAATCTGGAGCGTGGTGTAGTAAATAGCGTGCGGGAGAAAAGGCCGGTGAGTATGTGGTGATGTGGGAGATCAGCTGGTGGATTTCCGACCAAAATGGCTGTATAAGGTTGCATTCCCACCAAATGTGGAGTAGGGTGCCACGGGTTGTGTTACACCTCCAGCAAAGTCGGGGGAATGGTGGGATGAAAGTGATGGACCATGTCGGGCATCCTATACACCATTTAGAGAAGAGTTTATATCTATTTTCCTGTGTTGAGACGTTGATGGAGCCTTTGTGCATGAGGGTGAATATGTGATCCCATTCGGGGTGAGATCTATGGAAAGGTCATTTTCCCATTGTCGCACTATTTTGTCATCTTTGACCTTGTACCGTGAAAACAGGAGGGAGTAATTTACGGAGATTAAGTGACCCTGGGGTTCCATACTGGAGCAGAGGAGTTCAAATGGTGTGTGCTCCCTATGCCAAAGGGAGGTGTGTTGGGGTGTTTGAAAGAAATGTCTCAGTTGTAGGTTGTGACAGACTCACCCGGGATAGAGGCTTTTGGAGGGGACTGAATGCAAGCCTCTTGCCGACCGATTATGGGCCCTGGCGTTTGGAGGAAATAATGGAGCAAGAGAGCGAAGACTGAATGTCTCGGAAGTGCACTGGGCACAGGAAGATTTAGAGATTTCTGTTTGAACTTACATACAGCCTGCCTGGTGTTTGTTCTGAGCTATCACAACTGGATTCGAACGGCACATAGCTGTATTTTGAATCCCGGAGCATCAGATGACCAAACCATCAGACGTTGCGATCTGCAATCTGATTCTATAGCTGCAGAGGAGTGTCGGGAGAGTGGAATCGAGCGAGCAGGGGCTCGTTACATTGGTGGCAAGCAGCGGGACGCTTCCTGCAGTCTGGGACATCCAAACTTTCACCTGGATCCAAGATCAGGATAGCAGACTTCGGTCACCCCAGCGAAGATATGGACCTGGCATCAGAGTTCCCGGGGCTGCTGCGGATCGTCCTTTCAGCATACACCAGGACTGTGTCTGAGGATGAATACCTGGAGCTTAGGCAGCGAATTCAGGTGGAGCTCTGGATTGGAGCCCTCCAGCTCGCTGTTATAAAAGAGGTCCAGCAAGAGATAGAACTGGACAATCATTATCGGGCTCTGCAATGGCACGCAGAGCAGGGATATTTAGGGGAGGCAACAAAATGCTCTCCAGAGGGATATGACTTTGGAGGCCCTGGATTGCTGTGGGAGAGCCTTACAGATAGTTTTGTATTTGGCGATGAAGGGGAACCTACCCTTGAGGACCTGCGAGAATATAGAGAGGCTATGCTCGGTCTTGCAGGGGTCTCAGAGCTCAAACCTGATCTAGACTATTTGCTAAGGAAGGAACAGCAGCTGGAAAGGGCATACAGGAAACTGCTAGAACATGTTCAGCAGCATGCCAGAGAATCGGCAGTGGAAAATCTGGAGATTGCCGTCCCCAAACCTAAAGTGCTGACAACAGGGCAGAGCTCTGCTAACCTCTGCCCAGCATCTTCTGGGTTCCAAGAACAGGAGATGGTGAACCTCTATCCCCAGACATCAGTTGCAGAGACAGGGGGGATTTGATAGACTTTTCTGCTGAGGAAGAACAACCTGATGAGCCTCCAGCAGAAGAGCTGCTATCAGGGCCAAAGTTCACTGTGCTCTGCCCAGCACCAGCACTGGCTTTGGCCTTCTTGAGAGAAAAGGTAGTCGGCCTTTCTCCCACAACACTGACAGGGACATGTGATTTTCTGCCAGCAGCATCTATGGAGTAACAAACTTCTCCAGCTGAAGATCTGGTAACTGAACAGAGGGTCCAAGACCTCTGTCCCACACTTTTAGCAATTCCAGAGACTGGGGATTTAATAGACGTTTCTGTAGAGGAGGAACCACCTAGCAAACCCCCAGCAGAAGTGCTGGCAACCGGACAGAGGGTTCAAGACCTCTGCCCCACACCTGCAGCAATTCTGAAGGCCCAGGGTGAGGAGGTGGCAGTCTATTGCGAGCTGCAGATCAGGATCCAAGGAGAGAATGCAGTCATCACCTCACAACTGCAGCTTGATCTGATGTCGGTGGATGGGGCTTTAGTCCCCACCTGTATACCCCAGGGATGCTGGGCAGTCGGCCCAGATCCCCAACAGCATGATGGAGTTTCTGGCCGTTCAGGAATGGAGCTTGAGATTGCCTACAGACAGCTGCTAGACTCTGCTCAGCAGCAGGGTGGGGCTCCCTTTGCCTGGGAATATCAGAAAATACCAGTTGACAACTCTGAAATCCTGGCTGAAGAGTCGACAATTTGGCAGAGTAACAGTGTGCTTTGCCAACCTGCCCCTGCAGCTATGGATGCGGAGGTCTTATGGTGGATGGAGCAAGTGCTGACTGACCTTGATTAACCTGTTTATGCATTGGATGATCTTGGATGGAGGAATGTGCCTGTCCAGCAGAATGCCAGAGAATCGGCAGTGGAAAGATTGCTATCCCCAAAGCTGAAGTGCTGACAACAGGGCAGAGCTCTGCTAACCTCTGCCAGCACTGATAGCATCTTCTGGGTTCCACGGAGAGAAGATAGTGAACCTTTATCCCCAGACACCAGTTGCAGAGACAGGGGATTTGTTAGACTTTTCTGCTGAGGAAGAACAACCTGGTGAGCCTCCAGCAGAAGAAGAGCTGTTATTAGGGCCAAACTTCACTGTGCTCTGCCCAGCACCAACAGCAGTATCTGTGGAGTTACAAGGAACTTCCCCAGCTGAAGTGCTGGTCACCAGACATAGGGGCCAAGACCTCTTCCCCAAACCTGTAGCAGTTTCGGAGGCTCAGGGTGAGAAGGTGGCAATCACTTCCCAGCAGCAGATACAGGGGGAGAAGGGAGAGGTGTTCTTCGTCCCTCCCCAACAGTTGGCCAGGATGCAGGAAGCGGCCTTTCCTCCCCAGTAAAGATCCGTGCACCTGGGAGACAGTACCACAGACATGTTGTCCCAGCAGCCAGATGAGGGAATGGAACAGGAAGCAGCCGGCTCACCTCCCCAATGGCAGCTGCACAGTTTGGGAGTGGAGGAATCCAGCCTCGTGCCCCAACGGTTAGCTGGAGCAGAGGGTATGAAGTCCCCAGCAGAAGTGCTGGCAACAGGGCAGAGTGCTACCAACCTCTGCCCATCACCGGCCACAACTGTGGAGATCCAGGGAGCCAGGGCAGTTGGCCCCTCTCTCCGGCGACAAGCTGATGTAGTGGAGCTGCTACTCCCAGCTGAATCGCTGGCAACAGGGCAGAGCGCTGCTGGCCTCTGCCTCGCACCTACAGCTTCTTCTCAGCTTCAGGGAATTAGGACAGTGGGCCCCTCTGTCCAGCAACAGGCCAAGCCATGGAATGGTAAACACCACCCAGCTGAAGCGCTGACAACCAGACAGTCAATGACCTCTGCCCCACACCTACTGAGGTCAACTATTCCTTGCAGCCAAGAAAGGAGATCATGTGGACAGACTTTGCAAGTTCACTCTGCCTGACTAACGCATGTCCGGACCAGGTCGAGGTCTGGGACCTTGTTAGTCAACCTTTGATGGGGGAGAAATGTGACAGACTCACCCGGGATAGAGGCTTTTGGTGGGGACTGAATGCAAGCCTCTTGCCGACTGATTATGGGCCCTGGCGTTTGGAGGAAATAATGGAGCACAGAGAGCGAAGACTGAATGTCTCGGAAGAGCACTGGGCACAGGAAGATTTAGAGATTTCTGTTTGAACTTACATACAGCCTGCCTGGTGTTTGTTCTGAGCTATCACAACTGGATTCGAATGGCACATAGCTGTAGTTCGAATCCCGGAGCATCAGATGACCGAACCATCAGACGTTGCGATCTGCAATCTGATTCTATAGCTGCAGAGGAGTGTCGGGAGAGTGGAATCGAGCGAGCAGGGGCTTGTTACATAGGTATTTGTAGAAAGGTATATTGTAGTTAGGTAATGTTGCAGAGAGTGCAGGGTAAGGTAGGAACGTCCCATTTTGAAAGCTATGTGCCCTGGCTTGTGAGGTGTGTGCCTCAAGAGTTGGGCCCTTCAGTGTCAAGCCCGGGGGAAAATCTGGGTTGTTGTCCAGTGGGGTCATAGGGCCGGGCGATGGTGTGATAGTGAGCAATTTGCACGCCAGTTTGAAAATTGATAATGTGGCACCAATGAGTGGGTGTGATGAGAAATCTTTGGGTATATTTCTGTGGTTAATCCATGGCGAGTTAGAAATAGGGAGACTTGCAAAGGAATCTTCCAGAGTGATCCAGTCTTTGGAGGGGCAGTGTACGTGCCAGTCCACCAATCTGGTCAGGTGACAGGCCCAATGGTATTTTTGAAGGTCTGGGAGACCCAGGCCACCTAACAGTTTGGGTAGAACCAACCTGTCCCTTCTAAGTTGTGGGTTTTTGGAGGCCCAAACAAAGGTCCTACAGATACGTTTATAGGACGAGAAGAAGGAGACCGGTAGTTTAATCAGTATTGCTTGGAGGAGATAGAGGATTCTGGGCAAAATATTCATTTTTAGTACAGCGATCCTGCCCAGCCAAGAGAAGGAGCCCATATGCCACTTCTGGAGGTCATTTTGGATGGACAGGATCAGTGGTAAAAAAAAATTTTCCGTAAAGGTCACTTAAATTGGTTGTAATTTTGATTCTGAGGTAAGATATTTCAGATTTTTCCCACACAAACGGGAAATTACTTTAACGTAGGTTTACAGTTTCATTCGGCAGGGTGATATTGAGGGCCTTAGATTTCTCGAAATTAATTTGAAGGTTAGATAGGGTTTTGAAAAGAGCGAAGTCAGCCAGAAGGTTGGGGATGGTTGTTATAGGGTCTGTAAGGAAAAGCAAGATGTCATTGGCATAAGCTGCCATTTTATACAGATTACGATAGATATCTATGCCTCTGATGGCGGGGTTATCTCTCAATCTACGGAGCATGGGTTCCATGGTCAGTATAAATATTAGCGGCGACAAGGGGCAGCCCTGACGAGTTCCATTGGATACAGAGGAGGCCTCCGACAGCCCGCAGTTGATCCTGAGTCTGGCTGTCGGGGAGGCGTATAGGGCTAAAATCATTTGTAGCATGCGGGTTGGTAAGCCCACGGCTTGTAACGTGGCCTCCATGTAGTCCCAGGCCACCCTGTCGAACACCTTCTCTGCATCCAGGGAGAGGAAAAAGCCTGGTGTAGATGTGGTTGTGAGCCAATGGTGAATGTTTAGGGCTTTAGTGGTGTTGTCTCTGGCTTCACGGCCAGGGACAAAACCGACCTGGTCAAGTGCAACCAAAGTTGGAATGAAGGGAAGAATACGATTGGCTAATGCTTTTGTGTAGAGTTTTAGGTCCACATTTAGTAGCAATATGGGGCGGTAATTGGTGACAAGTGTGGGGTATTTGCCCTGTTTAGGAATAAGTGTGATATGGGCTTCGAGTAAGTCGTTGTGTGCAGCGGAGTCTGGTGTAAGGTTGTTGAGGGCTTTGGCTAGATGTGGGAGGAGAATAGTCAGAAAGGATTTGTAGTAGCTGACCGAAGGCCATCCGGGCCAGGGCTTTTGCCCGTCTTCATTTGTTTTAAGGCTGTGAGGAGTTCATCCATGGAGAGGGGAAGATCTAGCGTTTGCGAGTCTTCTGGGGATAGAGGGGTTGGGCCAAATTGTGCTAAAAAGTCGGTAATGGACGTCAAGCGGTCTACTTTAGTGTCAGTGGCTTGGGCAGATGGAAGGTTGTAAAGTTTGGAGAAATATTGGATGAATTGGGACGAGATGCCCTCATTGGTAACCACTGCGTCTCCCTCGGGGGTGTTGATTTTATGAATGATGTGCGCAGCCTTTTTGGTTTGGAGAGCCCTCGCCAGGAGTTTACCAGCTTTGTTGCCAAATTTGTAATACAGTTTTTGTGTCAGTGCAAACTTGCATTTTAGCGTGTTTTTAAGCGCTTCTAATGCCGCGTACACACGGTCGGACTTTCCGGCATACTTGGTCCGGCGGACCAGAGTGTGCCGGACAATCCGCCCGTGTGTGGGCGCCGGCGGACTTTTCCGGCGGACTTCTTCCCAAAAGCCCGCCGGACCTAGATTTGAAACAAGTTTTAAATCTTTCCGTAGGACTCAGTTTCGGGCGGAAAGTCCGCTCGTGTGTGTGCTGGTCCGACGGAAAGCCCGCTCGTGTGTAGGCTGGTCCGACGGACCAGATACGACGCGAGGGCAGGGTATTGCATCTCGCGCTCTCTGCAATAGGAAAAACAAATTTTCCTATTGCGGTGAGCGCGGTGCATGCCAGGCCCTTAGGTCTGGTATGGATTATAAAGGGAACCCCCTACGCCGAAAAAACGGCGTGGGGTCCCCCCTAAAATCCATACCAGACCCCGATCCGAGCACGCAGCCTGGCCGGTCAGGAAAGGGGGTGGGGACGAGCGAGCGCCCCCCCCCTCCTGAACCGTACCAGGCCGCATGCCCTCAACATGGGGGGTGGGTGCTTTGGGGGAGGGGGGCGCCCTGCGGGGCCCCCCCACCCCAAAGCACCTTGTCCCCATGTTGATGAGGACAAGGGCCTCTTCCCGACAACCCTGGCCGTTGGTTGTCGGGGTCTGCGGGCGGGGGGCTTATCGGAATCCGGGAGCCCCTTTTAATAAGGGGGCCCCCAGATCCCGGCCCCCCACCCTATGTGAATGAGTATGGGGTACATGGTACCCCTACCCATTCACCTAGGGAAAAAGTGTAAGTAATAAAACACACTACACAGGTTTTTAAAATATTTTATTAAACAGCTCCGGGGGGGGATCTTCCTCCGGCTTCGGGGGTCTTCTTCCGGCTTCGGGGGTCCCTCCGCTTCATCTTCTCCCGGCGTCCGGTTGGTTCTTCTCCGCTCTCTTCTCCCGGTGTTCCTGTTCTTCGGCCGGCTCCTCTGCTGTCTTCAGGTAGCTCTCTTGCCAGCAGAGGTCCGGACTTCTGGGCTTCTGGGCTTCTTGTCTTCTCTTCCCCAGATGTTGACACGACGCTCTCTCCGGCTGGACTGCTCTCCGAGGGCTGCGTTGTGACTTATATAGGCGGAGACCCCACCCCCTTTTGATGTCACAGTCCCTGGGCATGCTGGGACTGTGACGTTTTAGGGGGCGTGGTCAACATCACCCAGTGACCACGCCCCCTAAAACGTCACAGTCCCAGCATGCCCAGGGACTGTGACATCAAAAGGGGGCGGGGTCTCCGCCTATATAAGTCACAACGCAGCCCTCGGAGAGCAGTCCAGCAGGAGAGAGCGTCGTGTCAACATCTGGGGAAGAGAAGACAAGAAGCCCAGAAGCCCAGAAGCCCAGAAGTCCGGACCTCTGCTGGCAAGAGAGCTACTTGAAGACAGCAGAGGAGCCGGCCGAAGAACAGGAACACCGGGAGAAGAGAGCGGAGAAGAACCAACCGGACGCCGGGAGAAGATGAAGCGGAGGGACCCCCGAAGCCGGAAGAAGACCCCCGAAGCCGGAGGAAGATCCCCCCCCCGGAGCTGTTTAATAAAATATTTTAAAAACCTGTGTAGTGTGTTTTATTACTTACACTTTTTCCCTAGGTGAATGGGTAGGGGTACCATGTACCCCATACTCATTCACATAGGGTGGGGGGCCGGGATCTGGGGGCCCCCTTATTAAAAGGGGCTCCCGGATTCCGATAAGCCCCCCGCCCGCAGACCCCGACAACCAACGGCCAGGGTTGTCGGGAAGAGGCCCTTGTCCTCATCAACATGGGGACAAGGTGCTTTGGGGTGGGGGGGCCCCGCAGGGCGCCCCCCTCCCCCAAAGCACCCACCCCCCATGTTGAGGGCATGCGGCCTGGTACGGTTCAGGAGGGGGGGGGGCGCTCGCTCGTCCCCACCCCCTTTCCTGACCGGCCAGGCTGCGTGCTCGGATCGGGGGTCTGGTATGGATTTTAGGGGGGACCCCACGCCGTTTTTTCGGCGTAGCGGGGTTCCCTTTATAATCCATACCAGACCTAAGGGCCTGGTATGACCCGCGACGGGGCTCGCAAGGTGTCAATCTCGCCGATAAAAGCGGCAAGATTGACATCCTTTGCTAGTCCCGTCGCACCTGAGTCACGTTCAAAATGAACGGACTTGTCCGTGTGTGGGCAAGTCCGTTCATTCTGAAAGTCCGCCGGAACTCCGGCGAAAGTCCGTCGGAAAGACGGGCGGACTTAGCCCGCCGGAAAGTCCGGTCGTGTGTGGGCAAGTCCGTCCGTTTTAAAGTCCGGCGCACCTGGCGGACAAAGTCCGTCGGAAAGTGTGCCGGACCAAGTAGGATAGAAAGTCCGACCGTGTGTACGCGGCATAAGAGTTCCTCAAGAGCCTGAGACAGTTCGGTCAGTGAAGAAGTAGCGAGAGAAGCTTTGTGTGCCTGTTCGAGCGTGCGGTTAGTTCAGCGATACGGGCATTCTTAAGTTTGTTCCGGTGTGCTGCGATAGTATGGATGAGTCAATGGTGGCTTTGGTGAGGTGTGTTAGATCATTCTGGGAGAGAAAAAAATGGTACTTGTGTGGCGCGGAGAAGAAAGTAAAAGCTTTTTCTTTGGGGTGCAATGTACGCCATGTGTCATGGAGCAGTAAGTTGCTAAGTTGCTGTTTGATCGCCCGTAAGGCCCTATAGGTTAGGGATGATGTTCCATTCGATGTGTCAATAGAAGGGGTTAGTGACACATTAAAATCACCTCCAACAATAAGGGTTCCTGATTGGAAGCTGGAGAGCAGCTGAAGGGTGTTGCGAAAAAAGGTGACTTGGCCGGAGTTGGGGGCATAAATGTTGGCGATTGTAAAAGGCATTTGATGCAGGATGCCTTTGAGAAAAAGGAATCGGCCTAGCGGGTCTCTTTGTATGTCAGTCACCTGGAAGGGGCAGTGTCTAGAAATGAGAATGGTTACACCTTTAGATTTTGCCTCGGTATTGGAGGAGTGAAAGACCGTGGGGAAGTGGTTGTTCTGTAGTTTGGGGATGGAGTCCGACCGGAAATGTGTTTCCTGTATGAGTACTATTTGGGTTTTAGATTGTCTTAAAGAGTAGAGGAGTTTAGACTGTTTTTCGGGAGTGTTGAGGCCCCCCTAACATTAAGTGAATATAGTTTGAGTGTGCGGAGTTGCGACCGCATTGCATCCAGGGGAGAGCCGGTGTCTAACGTGGCCGTCATTGGTGAGGGAGGGGGAAGGAAAGTGAGGGGTGGGGGGAGAGGTGTAGGGTCTGGAGAGCGAGAAGGAGATGTGATTTAAGGGTATGGGTGTCAGGGGTGAGTCCGAAGAGGTGTGGATCAATGTGTCCAACAACCTCGAAGGCCTGGAATTGGTATGGTACAGAATGTGGAGGGGATGCAGCAGCCCAACACAAATCTGTGTGGGGGTTGACCAAAACCAGGGCAGTGGAGGACAAATATGAATAGGGGTCAGGAGAGAAGACATGATCTGCCGCCACAGGATAGTGTATAGTAGCAATGGAGGTAGTATACCTATGGTTTGCCCAGCGGTTTCGTGTGAAGATCTTATTGGTGAGTGTATAGTAAAAACAGTGAACCAAGGGCGGTGTGGCATGAGCAATGAACAATAAGATAGCTGGGGCGGGTGCCAATGGTAGATATGCCGTGGGACCAACCACCTGCCTTGACCTGTAGGAGAGGGCAGACTACAGTCTATGCCGCCTCCCTCAGGTCAGCAACGACCACTAGCAGTAGTGAGGGGTGTTGGCGTCGGCAGGAAGCATGTGCCAAGGTTAGAGTAAAGGCATACCGAGAGCTGTTACCGTGAAACAAGGAGTTAAACAATCCATGTTGTCATGCCTCCACTTTTCAGGAGTACAGTGACAAACATGGTAAACTGAACATTTGCATAATAAACAGAGAGTGTTCTGCTGTGAAATAAACATTACAATAAGTAGTAGATAGATGGCTTAAGAGCCTGAATACCAATAGGACATTACCGGGATAGTCCAGTTGAAGCAGAGGATGAAAGACGTACAGTGTGGAAGTGATGTCTGTAGCAGTTCACAGATAAGCTTCAAGTGTGCAGCACTTGTGGACCAAAGTCTCTTGTATCGTGGGCGAGTCTATTGTTGACGGTGGGCGGTCTGGGGCGACTCATGAGTAGCTGATGTGGAAAGTGGGAAGAGGCGATGTTTGTGCACCACTGGGGCTGAAAGGTCCTCGTAGAGGCTTGATTGAAGAGTGTCTCGGGATGTCCGCATGGTCGAGCGCCGCCTGTGAGGCTTTGCGGTTTGCGAGAGGCGGAGTCAATTGTCGCTGTGCAGTATGGGACATGTAGTGCAAGGCTTCAGGCTGTGTAGTTCGGTAGCTTCAGGCTACTAAAGAGTGGCGCCAGACACCTTAGTGGGGAGTGGAAGTAATCACAAATGAGGCAACAGGTTGTGCCATCTGGATGTGATGTTGTGCAGGCATTTTAAAGAGGGCTCTTGAGGGAGCAGAGAAACCTGCGAGAGAGGCTCATCGAATGCTTCTTGGTACCTGAGCGAACCGAATCCAGAACAATTATTAAAAAAGTCTAGAGTCAGAACACGTAGCAAGTCAAAAACAGAAAACGAACATAAGGGGGCCAAACTGGGTAAACATGGATGGGTAGCAGGGACGCTTCTAACGAAATTTAGCGGTCTCTACGTGCTCTCCTAGACTGCGGTGAGGTAGTGGGGCTTGCCTCTCTGGGTCCCGTACGGTAGATTGTGTGGTTCCTGTGGGTAGAGGGAGAGCGTTTCTTAAGATGTCTGGAGTTTTGCACATCCATGGGTTCATCCCGTAGCAGATCACGTTTTGATGATGTGGGGTGTAATGCTGCATACCAGTTAGGTACAGGGACCAGGGGAATACCAAGTGTGGCACAGAAGTGAGGCAGGTCCTTGGGTACCTTGAGGATAGCTGAGCGGCCATGAGTGGATCCCGAAAGGCAGAATGGAAACTTCCATTTGTATAGAATGTTTTTTTTCTCTAAGGACATCCAGTAGGGGCTTTAAGTCTCGCCTATGCTGCAGGGTAATGCCCGAGAGATCCTGGTAGATTTGGATAGGGGTTCCTTCGTGGAGGATTTGCTGTTTGCCCCTGGCTTTCTTAATGATTTCCTCTTTCAATTTGTAGTCCACGATACAGCATATTATGTCCCGCGGGGGGTCACTCTCCCTGCCTTTGGGACGCAAAGCGCGGTGGATTCTTTCCATGGCGATGGGAGTTTTCGGAGGTTGATGAAGGAGGCCATTAAATAGGCTCACTACAGCCTGCAAGATGTGATCTCTCTCAATTGATTCCTGATTCTTAGGTTGTGCCTCTGACCCCTGTTGTTCTTCAAGGTGACGCTGCATGTCTCGCATCTGCAGCGTGTGGGAATCTATGCATTCAGTCACGGAATGTATGGCAGTTTCTTGGCGTTCTGTCACTCTCTCAACAACTTATACCCGGTCATTCAGTGCGCGTAGATCCAGCCTTAGTTCAGATATGGTGGCGGAGAGTGCATCCTTGATGTCATCTGCGATCAAGCGTAAGTCCTGCATGTTTATGTTTATGGGAGGTTGGGGTCTAAGTTCAATCCCATCTTCTCCCCCAGTGGAGTGAGTGTGCAGAGGAGTCGGGGCAATCAGATTATTCAGCAATGGTGGCTGTAACTGAGAGTGAGCAGGTCCGTGGCGGGAAGGCGCCATGTTGCCTCTACCGCCCCTGAACATCTCCAGGATGTTATGGCCCTGTGACCAGGGTAAGTCTCTGAGGGATCGAGATCAGGAGGCAGAGGAGTTCCGTGAAGCTGTCCCCATCGTTTAAGATCAGTGCGGGATGCAAATACTTCAGCATTTAGGTAGTTTTCTCCTGTGGCGGACAGAGCTCCGGGATTAGGCGTCTGTCTCCATGCCAGGTCAGGCCACGCCCCCTACATGTTTTCATTTTATTATTATTACTATATATATGGGTGTTTCACCACTATTTGCACATTGCAGCTCTGCAATTT
This sequence comes from Aquarana catesbeiana, assembly GCF_042186555.1. Classification (NCBI taxonomy): domain Eukaryota; kingdom Metazoa; phylum Chordata; class Amphibia; order Anura; family Ranidae; genus Aquarana; species Aquarana catesbeiana. The sequence continues at coordinate 241,550,953 of NC_133331.1, read as the reverse complement.
CTCAAAATTTTTTTGCAGAGAAGGTGGCACCATCACAACTATATTGCTTACATTATTCTTATATTGGCTTATAAGTCCATTTGTACAATTTTATAGAGGAAGTGTAGGGTTGTGTTGCATTTTTTACTTTATATTGATTCACGTTGGATGTGGGAACCAGCTCAAAAGATTCTGCAGGGATTGCTTTTGAAATTTTTTTGGTTGCGTGGTAGTTAGGAAGGGAGGACCCTCACCATACCAACATTCAAAATATATGCATAAGGATTGAGAAATTCAAAAAATAGGTGGACTTTGTGGGCACATAATGAAAGGAGAACTAATTAGAAAATTATACATTTTATTACAACATGATTAAAAAACATACACCCAATACCCTAATATGGACACAGTTACCAGTTACCCAATAATAATGCAACTATGAAGGTTGGATCTGAGGTAGAAAAATTGACTTAATGGTATGTATAGAAAATTTGATCCACTATCGCCTCCAAAGCTTGCTTGTCGACGTGTTTCGCTAGATATTAGCTTCCTCTGGACAAATACTGGGTAAGTGCTGGTATATTTTAAAACAAAGCAAAAAAATTACTGTATTTATTGGCGTATAACACTCACTTTTTTACCATGAAAATCGGGTGCAAATAGCGTGTGCGTGTTATACGCCAATACTTCAATTTTAGCTGCCTCGGAGGGGACAAGGAGGGGGGCCAGACGAGCGCTGTCAGATTACATACAGCGAGAATCTCCTGTTTACTTGGCAGCCTCTGTAATAGGTAGTCCTGTCTCCTGGGCCGCCATTGGACCACTGTTCTGTCTATCATAGGAGATTCTCTTTGTATGTAATCTGTCGGCGCTCGTCCCGCCCCCTCCCTGTCCCCTCTAGGCTGCAGGTGCACGTCAATCAGGCTGCACTGATGGCAATGGTGAGGCTGCTGCATTGAAGGCAATCGTGAGGCTGTATTGATGTGGATTGATGAGGCTGCAGATGGGCACTGACCCTTATTTTGCTCCTTATTTAAAATTTTAGTTTTTTTCCTGAAACTGAAACTGAAACTGAAGCACATATCCAAGAGAGATACATATAACTATAATAACATGTACAAAAGACAAACAGACAAAAAACAACACTAAACACATATATGCTTGCCTGGTGAGCCTGTGTCCAGGGGTACCCCACCAGACTAGACAGATATAAAAAGATCCAGAGCCTCAAATCAAATCTATGTATATGTCAGAGCGGTACATGTGCGTAAATTGATGACTGTAATGCATCCACTGGGTAGAGGAAAAAACTATGGGCCACTGTGAGATAGAATTCAGTCATGAAAAATCCTAAGAAATAAATATAAATAAACAAAGGTTTATGTAAACGTGAACTCCAAGACATTGAAGGGGGACATATAGTTATATAGGGTCCCTATCAGGTCAAAGTAATACTAAGATGATTCTCACCTAATACAGGCATACCCCACTTTTAAGTACGCAATGGGGTTTATTTACTAAAGCTGGAAATTGCAAAATCAGGCACACGTCTGCATAGAAACCAATGGGCTTCTAACCTCAGCTTGTTCAATTAGGCTTTTGTAGAAAAACTTGGAAGCTCATTGGTTTCTATGCAGAAGTGAGCCTGATTTTGCACTTTCCATCTTTAGTAAATAAACCCCATTGTGTACTTAAAAGTGGGGTATGCCTGTACATAGTGAACGCATCAACCACAATGTTGTCGTGGATAAACCATCATACTCTTTTGTGCTATTAAGCTTTTCAGTCTAATGTATCTCACTAAACCCCTGTCTCCCACATTTCCCCCAGTAAACAGACAGTCACCATCTTAGCTCCATCACTCCTTCATCTGCCTCTCCTGGGCAGAGGCTCTTGGCTTTTATTCATGAACAACAAAAGGAAGTGACAAACAGGAAGTCCTAGCCCCAACAGCCAATCGCTTCTTCCAGACAAAATGATAACACAGGAAAGGACATCACAGGAAATGACACTACACAGAAAATGACACTAAAGGGGAGGGCATCCACAGGAGTGGGAAGGAGAAGTGCACATGTCTCATCCACCTGAGGCATGTACACTGCTCTCCACCCAGCCACATCCACCATCTTAGTCAGCATGGAGCCCACTAAATACTGCTCAGAGTAACCAGTATCTAGTAAGATCATTCTACTTGTTCGGCATGAGAAGATCTGCGGGGACATTGCCACTGGTGTTGTCAATATAGTATATTAACAAGGCAGATATCAATGCCCTCTTATTAAAGCAGATATGTATCCAAAAGGGATAGCGTAGCTTTTAGAGATATACTAATATGTTTCTCTTGTTATGTGGACTTCGTTTCTCTAATGTGCATAGACATTTGGAGGTAAGAAGCCCAGCGCATTGCGATTGATACTTACAAACCAGCCATCGCCCACACACAGAGAGAACATCTCTCCAAGCCCATGAGAAGGCTTTCATACTGACGGTTTTACCGCTGGTCCCGATTCAACCCAAGTGCGCTCTGCTAGAGCACTCCTTGGTTAAATCAGACACAGATGAGCGACAGGGAGACAGATGACAACAATCTATAAAACACACATAATAACATTTCCACAACAGGTCCTCCTTTTTGTCATATGCTCCCACGTGTCCCTTGGTGAATCTTGATCTTCTTCTTAATCAGTCCTTAAGTCCATAAAAAGGAAAACGCGGCTTGACTTGTAGACTCTGTTCTTCAGGAGGGATGACTTAGAGGAGGACACGAAGGCCGGTCGGTCTGGGATCCTCTGTGGGTTGGGCTTTGGGACATCTCATCTCAGAGAGGAAGATGTGGTCATCTGCTCACTCATCTGCTCACTCGTCCAATCAGGCAACAGTAGCACCTCATCACAGCATATAGAAGGAATAGAAACAAAAACAACATGAGTATATATACCCCTACTTCCTTCAACCATGATCTGCTGAAAAATAAAAAATAAAATCCTCAAAAATTCCCAGACCCTTAAAAGGACTTCCAACCTTCACTAGCTATAGCTCTGGCTTTGCCTTGCAGGGATCTAAACCTTATCCATATGGGCCTGAACTTTGTCACTAGTATCCCCGATCCAGTTACAACAATCTTTACCTATGAATTCACAGGAACCCCCCCCTTGGATGCCAACAGATAATCATGGGCCATCTTTTAATAAAAAGGTCTTGATTTGCCATTATTCCTGTGGGAACTTCCTTGTAGCTTCAACAGTTACATTAAACATCCCATCCACAATGGATGAGAAATTGTTCAGTCGTTTCATAAGCACAAGCCCCCACCATGTACAAGCAGGAAACCAAGTCCAGACCTGGTCGGGGTTAGTGAACAAATTCCTTCTAGCTGTCCCTGCCATTCTTACCTTCTCTCGCACCATCAGATCCTCACGATCAGCTGCGACATAAGATGCTGGGACGAGTTTCACCAGCACACATGAACCTCTTGCATTAGGGGAATTACCTTATAAGCTGTAGATCCGCATTAATACCAAATAGGGATGAGCCGAACACCCCCCTGTTCGGTTCGCACCAGAACATGCGAACAGGAAAAAAGTTCGTTCGAACACGCGAACACCGTTAAAGTCTATGGGACACGAACATGAATAAACAAAAGTGCTAATTTTAAAGGCTTATATGCAAGTTATTGTCATAAAAAGTGTTTGGGGACCTGGGTCCTGCCCCAGGGGACATGGATCAATGCAAAAAAAAGTTTTAAAAACGGCCGTTTTTTCAGGAGCAGTGATTTTAATAATACTTAAAGTCAAACAATAAAAGTGTAATATCCCTTTAAATTTCGTACCTGGGGGGTGTCTATAGTATGCCTGTAAAGGGGCGCATGTTTCCTGTGTTTAGAACAGTCTGACAGCAAAATGACATTTTGAAGGAAAAAACTTATTTAAAACTACCCGCGGCTATTGCATTGCCGACAATACACATAGAAGTTCATTGATAAAAACGGCATGGGAATTCCCCAAAGGGGAACCCCAAACCAAAATTTTAAAAAAAAAATGACGTGGGAGTCCTCCTAAATTCCATACCAGGCCCTTCAGGTCTGGTATGGATATTAAGGGGAACCCCGGCCAAAATTTAAAAAAAAAAAATGACGTGGGGTTCCCCCTAAATTCCATACCAGACCCTTCAGGTCTGGTATGGATTTTAAGGGGAACCCCGCGCCAAAAAAAAAAAAAAAAACGGCGTGGGGTCCCCCCAAAAATCCATACCAGACCCTTATCCGAGCACGCAACCTGGCAGGCCGCAGGAAAAGAGGGGGGGACGAGAGTGCGGCCCCCCCTCCCTCCTGAACCGTACCAGGCCACATGCCCTCAACATTGGGAGGGTGCTTTGGGGTAGCCCCCCAAAACACCTTGTCCCCATGTTGATGAGGACAAGGGCCTCATCCCCACAACCCTGGCCGGTGGTTGTGGGGGTCTGCGGGCGGGGGGCTTATCGGAATCTGGAAGCCCCCTTTAACAAGGTGACCCCCAGATCCCGGCCCCCCCTACCATTTCACGAAAAAAGTGTCAAAAATGTTAAAAATGACAAGAGACAGTTTTTGACAATTCCTTTATTTAAATGCTTCTTCTTTCTTCTATCTTCCTTCATCTTCTGGTTCTTCTGGCTCTTCTGGTTCTTCCTCCGGCGTTCTCGTCCAGCATCTCCTCCGCGGCGTCTTCTATCTTCTTCTCCTCGGGCCGCTCCGCACCCATGGCATGGGGGGAGGCTCCCGCTCTTCTCTTCTTCTTTTCTTCTCTTCTTCTCTTCTTCATTTTCTTCTCCGGGCCGCTCCGCAATCCATGCTGGCATGGAGGGAGGCTCCCGCTGTGTGACGGCGCTCCTCGTCTGACAGTTCTTAAATAACAGGGGGGCGGGGCCACCCGGTGACCCCGCCCCACTCTGACGCACGGTGACTTGACGGGACTTCCCTGTGACGTCACGGGGAATGCCACAGGGAAGTCCCGTCATGTCCGGTGCGTCAGAGGGGGCGGGGTCACCGGGTGGCCCCGCCCCCCCGTTATTTAAGAACTGTCAGACGAGGAGCGCCGTCACACAGCGGGAGCCTCCCTCCATGCCAGCATGGATTGCGGAGCGGCCCAGAGAAGAAAATGAAGAAGAGAAGAAGAGAAGAAAAGAAGAAGAGAAGAGCGGGAGCCTCCCCCCCATGCCATGGGTGCGGAGCGGCCCGAGGAGAAGAAGATAGAAGACGCCGCGGAGGGGATGCTGGACGAGAACGCCGGAGGAAGAACCAGAAGAGCCAGAAGAACCAGAAGATGAAGGAAGAAAGAAGAAGCATTTAAATAAAGGAATTGTCAAAAACTGTCTCTTGTCATTTTTAACATTTTTGACAGTTTTTTAGTGAAATGGTAGGGGTATAAGTATCCCCTTACCATTTCACACAGGGGGGGGGGCCGGGATCTGGGGGTCACCTTGTTAAAGGGGGCTTCCAGATTCCGATAAGCCCCCCGCCCGCAGACCCCCACAACCACCGGCCAGGGTTGTGGGGATGAGGCCCTTGTCCTCATCAACATGGGGACAAGGTGTTTTGGGGGGCTACCCCAAAGCACCCTCCCAATGTTGAGGGCATGTGGCCTGGTACGGTTCAGGAGGGAGGGGGGGCCGCACTCTCGTCCCCCCCTCTTTTCCTGCGGCCTGCCAGGTTGCGTGCTCGGATAAGGGTCTGGTATGGATTTTTGGGGGGACCCCACGCCGTTTTTTTTTTTTTTTTTGGCGTGGGGTTCCCCTTAAAATCCATACCAGACCTGAAGGGTCTGGTATGGAATTTAGGGGGAACCCCACGTCATTTTTTTTTTTAAATTTTGGCAGGGGTTCCCCTTAATATCCATATCAGACCTGAAGGGCCTGGTATGGAATTTAGGGGGACTCCCACGTCATTTTTTTTTTTTAATTTTGGTTCGGGGTTCCCCTTTGGGGAATTCCCATGCCGTTTTTATCAATGAACTTCTATGTGTATTGTCGGCAATGCAATAGCCGCGGGTAGTTTTAAATGAGTTTTTTCCTTCGAAATGTCATTTTGCTGTCAGATTGTTCTAAACACGGGAAACATGCGCCCCTTTACAGGCTTACTATAGACACCCCCCAGGTACGAAATTTAAAGGGATATTACACTTTTATTGATTGACTTTAAGCATTATTAAAATCACTGCTCCTGAAAAAACGGCCGTTTTTAAAACTTTTTTTTGCATTGATCCATGTCCCCTGGGGCAGGACCCAGGTCCCCAAACACTTTTTATGACAATAACTTGCATATTAGCCTTTAAAATTAGCACTTTTGATTTCTCCCATAGACTTTTAAAGGGTGTTCCGCGGCATTCGAATTTGCCGCGAACACCCCAAATTGTTCGCTGTTCGGCGAATTTGCGAACAGCCAATGTTCGAGTCGAACATGAGTTCGACTCGAACTCGAAGCTCATCCCTAATACCAAACTAAAGTTGGTGTGGGCTACCTAGTTGTCCCGATACCAAAGCTGGCAAGAACCAGAGCTATTGTTAAAACTATAACTAATTTTACCCTCTAGAAATGTATCGTTAAATTCTATTGACCAGTGTCTGTTTGGATTTTACTAGTTTGTCAAAACTCCTCATACCATTATGAACATCCTATATATCATGTACCGCTGTCATCGCTGGGGTAATAAAGCTCGGTGGAGATTCAGAGTAGACCCAACAATGTGTTTCTTAGCTAGTTGGAAAATACAACCGGTTATTGTGTCAGGGTCCAGGAGGGACTCATGAACCCTGTGGTGGACCTTTTGAAGTTCATGTTACAATGACTGCACCTACCCCATCAGCTGAGAAGGTCGACAGCTGCTGAGGAAAGTATAACCCTGTTTTTGCTTGACCTCCAAACAAACCTAACTCAATGACTGTGGTCACTGCGTGGCTTACCATCTGGGGTGTAAAACCTGGAACCATTGACAAAAAGGTTCTTAGCATCTGGGATGGGAGCCTCCTTCACCGGACTGCTACTTGCTGATTCAAATTCCATCAAAGAAAGACAGTCGTGGAACATGTCAATCTACTAGGTCACAAACTTGGCTAGAATTAGAGCAGTTAGTATTATTGGTTTGAAAATTGTCATTCTCACCACTATCACCCCCCCCCCCCCCCCATTTTCTTCCTCATTACAAACTGGAGGAACACACACAGGGTTTAGAATGGTGCAGAAAAAAACAATGACACAGTGAAATTGCCTATAATACTTTTACCTTCTTAGGCGTATGTATTTATGCATGTGTACAGCTATCTACATAAACCTGCTTTCTATGTACATACACTTTCAGAAACTTCTTGGACCTGAAAATATACTTATAAACAAAAGTTACTCTACCATTCTTTGCAGGTTAAATATGAAGGGTAAACAATATAACGTTTGTGCACATTGGTAAATTGTCACTGACATTCCTCAAAACTGACAACAATGAAACCCTCTGTAACCCTTTCTTTCACGTTCCTACTAAAATACAACAGCCGCGAAGAGGGCTTTTGCAGTAGGTTCAAACATATTCTTGTTACTACATACAAACAATGAGAAAACTAAAACATGAGACAAACATTTAGATACAAATGTGGGGGAGATATTTCATAGTTCCAAAAACAAAAATGAAAAAACAAAACAACCAGATGGAATGCTGCCTTCCCTCTTTTAGCGATAGAAAAAAATACAATGGGAGAAACATGAAAGCAGCTCGAAACCTTGCATGGGCCAAAGTTCAAAAACAGGCATAAGAATTTTAATCACACAAGCGTGTACTACACATCCATCAATCCACTCATCATTACAGATTGCTGAAGCCATAGCTAAACTACTTCCAAGGAATTTTTATTCTGGGGTCTCGTACCTCCAAACATCAAAAGTACTTTCCAAAGGAATGCACCTTACTGTACCCTCTGACCATATATGCCAATCTTTAAGGGGTCTAATGGCCTTTAGCCCCATACCCAGATTTCATGTATTGTGTAGCTGTCTGACGGCCCATTGCCCATACGATTCAAATTGCTTTTTTTGGCGAACTCTGCGTCCAGAGAACCCTGCACTTTACTTTCGGAGCAGTTATTGTTTGAGCCTTTATCACTATAACCGACCCCTGCTTTCTGATTATTATATACGGCCTGATCAGGGCTGCTAGAATACTACTCCTCACGTTTATGGTAATAGAATCGCGCACTGGAATTCCGACTATTATACACGACCCGACCGGTCTCACGATATACAGCCTTCTAAACATGTTTGTCCGACAACTACAAAACACCATGAAATCCTCCACTATTCAAAACAACTTATGGCTTCTATCTGTACCTAGATGTTACAACAATAACATGGATGCCTCCTGCTTGCTCTCTACCCAAAACTGTATTACAGTATAAAACTTCACAAAACAACTGGAATTAAATTTAAAAATCAAAATGGTTTCCATCATACTTCCAAACACGAGTCAAAAGACCCCAAGCTCTTCCCACTAACTTCCTGTTACATACCTGCAAAGAACTTCCTGTCTGCTCAGCTCTAAAAAACCATCTAACTGGTTTATTTACATATCAATGGACATGAAGCGGGGGGTGGGGGGGAAGCCTAGTTTCATCTCACCTGAACTTCTAAAGCGATAAAACCCAAAACAATGGGTGGGCGGGGGCATGAATTGACCTCTGAAAACTCCCATACAATTAAAAATAAAAATAACACACACCGCTAAAAGTACAAAAAAACTCAGTTAAAGTTAGTCTTGCTATCTATTGAAATTCAGTGCAAAGTAGAGATTTCACTTAAAACCAAAATTCAATACAAAAAAAGCAATAGTTTTACTGAAAAAGTACAAAAATAGCTAACCTTGAAAATATTGAATTCATTAACCACTTGACGACCGCCTCACGCCGATGTACGTCGGCAAGGTGGCACGGACGGGCAAAATCACGTACATATACGTGATTTGCCTTCCGCGGGTGGGGGGTCCGAGCGGACCCCCCCCCCGGTGCCCGAGGCGGTCGTCTTTTGTCCCCCGGAGATCGGAGGTGAGGGGGAGGCCATCCGTTCGTGGCCCCCCCCTCGCGATCGCCGCCGGCCAATGGGAACATTCCTTTGCTGCTGTATGCTAAACAGCAGCAAAGGAAATGATGTCATCTCTCCTCGGCTCGGTAATTTCCGTTCCGGCCCGAGGAGAGAAGACAGGTATGTGAGTGCACAACACTACACACACACAGTAGAACATGCCAGGCACACAAAACACCCCGATCCCCCCCCCGATCGCCCCCCGATCCCCCCCCAATCACCCCCCCTGTCACAAACTGACACCAGCAGTTTTTTTTTTTTCTGATTACTGTATTGGTGTCAGTTTGTGACAGTTACAGTGTTGGGACAGTGAGTATTAGCCCCCTGTAGGTCTAGGATACCCCCCTAACCCCCCCTAATAAAGTTTTAACCCCTTGATCACCCCCTGTCACCAGTGTCACTAAGCGATCATTTTTCTGATCGCTGTATTAGTGTCGCTGGTGACGCTAGTTAGGGACCTAAATATTTAGGTTCGCCGTCAGCGTTTTATAGCGTCAGGGACCCCCATATACTACCGAATAAATGTTTTAACCCCTTGATTGCCCCCTAGTTAACCCTTTCACCACTGATCACCGTATAACTGTTACGGGTGACGCTGGTTAGTTTGTTTATTTTTTATAGTGTCAGGGCACCCGCCGTTTATTACCGAATAAAGGTTTAGCCCCCTGATCGCCCGGCGGTGATATGCGTCGCCCCAGGCAGCGTCAGATTAGCGCCAGTACCGCTAACACCCACGCACGCAGCATACGCCTCCCTTAGTGGTATAGTATCTGTACGGATCAATATCTGATCCGATCAGATCTATACTAGCGTCCCCAGCAGTTTAGGGTTCCCAAAAACGCAGTGTTAGCGGGATCAGCCCAGATACCTGCTAGCACCTGCATTTTGCCCCTCCGCCCAGCCCACCCAAGTGCAGTATCGATCGATCACTGTCACTTACAAAACACTAAACACATAACTGCAGCGTTCGCAGAGTCAGGCCTGATCCCTGCGATCGCTAACAGTTTTTTTGGTAGCATTTTGGTGAACTGGCAAGCACCAGCCCCAGGCAGCGTCAGGTTAGCGCCAGTAGCGCTAACACCCACGCACGCACCGTACAGCTCCCTTAGTGGTATAGTATCTGAACGGATCAATATCTGGTCCGATCAGATCTATACTAGCGTCCCCAGCAGTTTAGGGTTCCCAAAAATGCAGTGTTAGCGGGATCAGCCCAGATACCTGCTAGCACCTGCGTTTTGCCCCTCCGCCCGGCCCAGCCCAGCCCACCCAAGTGCAGTATCGATCGATCACTGACACTTACAAAACACTAAATGCATAACTGCAGCGTTCGCAGAGTCAGGCCTGATCCCTGCGATCGCTAACAGTTTTTTTGGTAGTATTTTGGTGAACTGGCAAGCACCAGCCCCAAGCAGTGTCAGATTAGCGCAAGTACCGCTAACACCCACACACGCAGCATACGCCTCCTTTAGTGGTATAGTATCTGAACGGATCAATATCTGATCCGATCAGATCTATACTGGCGTCCCCAGCAGTTTAGGGTTCCCAAAAACGCAGTGTTAGCGGGATCAGCCCAGATACCTGCTAGCACCTGCATTTTGCCCCTCCGCCCGGCCCAGCCCACCCAAGTGCAGTATCGATCGATCACTGTCACTTACAAAACACTTAACGCATAACTGCAGCGTTCGCGTCAGGCCTGATCCCTGCGATCGCTAACAGTTTTTTTGGTAGCGTTTTGGTGAACTGGCAAGCACCAGTGGCCTAGTACACCCCGGTCGTAGTCAAACCAGCACTGCAGTAACACTTGGTGACGTGGGGAGTCCCATAAGTGCAGTTCAAGCTGGTGAGGTGGCAAGCACAAGTAGTGTCCCGCTGCCACCAAAAAGACAAACACAGGCCCGTCGTGCCCATAATGCCCTTCCTGCTGCATTCGCCAATCCTAATTGGGAACCCACCACTTCTGCAGCGCCCGTACTTCCCCCATTCACATCCGCAACCAAATGCAGTCGGCTGCAAGAGAGGCATTTTCTTTATGTCCTCCCGAGTACCCCTACCCAACGAACCCCCCCAAAAAAGATGTTGTGTCTGCAGCAAGCGCGGATATAGGCGTGACACCCGCTATTATTGTCCCTCCTGTCCTGACAATCCTGGTCTTTGCATTGGTGAATGTTTTGAACGCTACCATACATTAGTTGAGTATTAGCATAGGGTACAGCATTGCACAGACTAGGCACACTTTCACAGGGTCTCCCAAGATGCCATCGCATTTTGAGAGACCCGAACCTGGAACCGGTTACCGTTATAAAAGTTAGTTACAAAAAAAGTGTAAAAAAAAATATATAAAATAAAAAAAAATAGTTGTCGTTTCATTGTTCTCTCTCTCTCTATTCTCTCTCTCTATTGTTCTGCTCTTTTTTACTGTATTCTATTCTGCAATGTTTTATTGTTATTATGTTTTATCATGTTTGCTTTTCAGGTATGCAATTTTTTATACTTTACCGTTTACTGTGCTTTATTGTTAACCATTTTTTTGTCTTCAGGTACGCCATTCACGACTTTGAATGGTTATACCAGAATGATGCCTGCAGGTTTAGGTATCATCTTGGTATCATTCTTTTCAGCCAGCGGTCGGCTTTCATGTAAAAGCAATCCTAGCGGCTAATTAGCCTCTAGACTGCTTTTACAAGCCGTGGGAGGGAATGCCCCCCCCACCGTCTTCCGTGTTTTTCTCTGGCTCTCCTGTCTCAACAGGGAACCTGAGAATGCAGCCGGTGATTCAGCCAGCTGACCATAGAGCTGATCAGAGACCAGAGTGGCTCCAAACATCTCTATGGCCTAAGAAACCGGAAGCTACGAGCATTTTATGACTTAGATTTCGCCGGATGTAAATAGCGCCATTGGGAAATTGGGGAAGCATTTTATCACACCGATCTTGGTGTCGTCAGATGCTTTGAGGGCAGAGGAGAGATCTAGAGTCTAATAGACCCCAATTTTTTCAAAAAAGAGTACCTGTCACTACCTATTGCTATCATAGGGGATATTTACATTCCCCGAGATAACAATAAAAATGAATAAAAAAAAAAAAAAATGAAAGGAACAGTTTAAAAATAAGATAAAAAAGCAAAAAAATAATAAAGAAAAAAAAAAAAAAAAAAAAAAGCACCCCTGTCGCCCCCTGCTCTCGCGCTAAGGCGAACGCAAGCGGCGGTCTGTCGTCAAACGTAAACAGCAATTGCACCATGCATGTGAGGTATCGCCGCGAAGGTCAGATCGAGGGCAGTAATTTTTGCAGTAGACCTCCTCTGTAAATCTAAAGTGGTAACCTGTAAAGGCTTTTAAAGACTTTTAAAAATGTATTTATTTTGTTGCCACTGCACGTTTGTGCGCAATTTTAAAGCATGTCATGTTTGGTATCCATGTACTCGGCCTAAGATCATCTTTTTTATTTCATCAAACATTTGGGCAATATAGTGTGTTTTAGTGCATTAAAATTTAAAAAAGTGTGTTTTTTCCCCAAAAAATGCGTTTGAAAAATCGCTGCGCAAATACTGTGTAAAAAAAAAAAAATGAAACACCCACCATTTTAATCTGTAGGGCATTTGCTTTAAAAAAATATATAATGTTTGGGGGTTCAAAGTAATTTTTTTGCAAAAAAAAATAACTTTTTCATGTAAACAATGAGTGTCAGAAAGGGCTTTGTCTTCAAGTGGTTAGAAGAGTGAGTGATGTGTGACATAAGCTTCTAAATGTTGTGCATAAAATGCCAGGACAGTTCAAAACCCCCCCAAATGACCCCATTTTGGAAAGTAGACACCCCAAGCTATTTGCTGAGAGGCATGTCGAGTCCATGGAATATTTTATATTGCGACACAAGTTGCGGGAAAGAGACACATTTTTTTTTTTTTTTTGCACAAAGTTGTCACTAAATGATATATTGCTCAAACATGCCATGGGAATATGTGAAATTACACCCCAAAATACATTCTGCTGCTTCTCCTGAGTACGGGGATACCACATGTGTGAGACTTTTTGGGAGCCTAGCCGCGTACGGGACCCCGAAAACCAAGCACCGCCTTCAGGCTTTCTAAGGGCGTGAATTTTTGATTTCACTCTTCACTGTCTATCACAGTTTCGGAGGCCATGGAAAGCCCAGGTGGCACAAAACCCCCCCAAATGACCCCATTTTGGAAAGTAGACACCCAAAGCTATTTTCTGAGAGGTATAGTGAGTATTTTGCAGACCTCACTTTTTGTCACAAAGTTTTGAAAATTGAAAAAAGAAAAAAAAAATGTTTTTTCTTGTCTTTCTTCATTTTCAAAAACAAATGAGAGCTGCAAAATACTCACCATGCCTCTCAGCAAATAGCTTGGGGTGTCTACTTTCCAAAATAGGGTCATTTGGGGGGGTTTTGTGCCATCTGGGCATTCCATGGCCTCCGAAACTGTGATAGGCAGTGAAGAGTGAAATCAAAAATTTTCACCCTTAGAAATCCTGAAGGCGGTGATTGGATTTCGGGGCCCCGTACGCGGCTAGGCTCCCAAAAAGTCCCACACATGTGGTATCCCCATACTCAGGAGAAGCAGCTAAATGTATTTTGGGGTGCAATTCCACATATGCCCATGGCCTGTGTGAGCAATATATCATTTAGTGACAACTTTGTGCAAAAAAAAAAGTGTCACTTTCCCGTAACTTGTGTCAAAATATAAAATATTCCATGGACTCAATATGCCTCTCAGCAAATAGCTTGGGGTGTCTACATTCCAAAATGGGGTCATTTGGGGGGGTTTTGTGCCACCTGGGCATTCCATGGCCTCCGAAACTGTGATAGGCAGTGAAGAGTGAAATCAAAAATTTACACCCTTAGAAATCCTGAAGGCAGTGATTGGTTTTCGGGGCCCCGTACGCTGCTAAGCTCCCAAAAAGTCCCACACATGTAGTATCCCTATACTCAGGAGAAGCAGCTGAATGTATTTTGGGGTGCAATTCCACATAGGCCCATGGCCTGTGTGAGCAATATATCATTTAGTGACAACTTTTTGTAAATATTTTTTTTTTTTTGTCATTATTCAATCACTTGGGACAAAAAAAATAAATATTCAATGGGTTCAACATGCCTCTCAGCAATTTCCTTGGGGTGTCTACTTTCCAAAATGGGGTCATTTTGGGGGGTTTTGTACTGCCCTGCCATTTTAGCACCTCAAGAAATGACATAGGCAGTCATAAACTAAAAGCTGTGTAAATTACAGAAAATGTACCCTAGTTTGTAGACGCTATAACTTTTGCGCAAACCAATAAATATACGCTTATTGACATTTTTTTTACCAAAGACATGTGGCCGAATACATTTTAGCCTAAATGTATGACTAAAATTTAGTTTATTGGATTTTTTTATAACAAAAAGTAGAAAATATCTTTTTTTTTCAAAATTTTCGGTCTTTTTCCGTTTATAGCGCAAAAAATATAAACTGCAGAGGTGATCAAATACCATCAAAAGAAAGCTCTATTTGTGGGAAGAAAAGGACGCAAATTTCGTTTGGGTACAGCATTGCATGACCGCGCAATTAGCAGTTAAAGCGACGCAGTGCCAAATTGGAAAAAGACCTCTGGTCCTTAGGCAGCATAATGGTCCGGGGCTCAAGTGGTTAAAAAGCAGGGCTTTTTTCAGCCTGAAGTTCCCGGAACTGAGTTCCGGGACCTCTGGCAGCCCTCTCCAGCCAGTCATTTAATACTAAAGTCAGTTGAGGAAGTTTTCTGCACAGCGTACTTCCTCTACTGGCTTCTCTGTGCTAGCGCTGCACAATCAGGACTGCTGCCCTTGATCACTGTGAGGTCCCATGTACCATCCTTCAGCTGCTGCAGTGATTCGGGAGGAAGCTTCCAACCCTGCCTGCCGCTGCTACCCAGCTTTTGTAGCACGGAGCAGAGTAGGCCTCAGCTCTGTGGTACACTAGGGGGAGCTCTCCAGTCTACTGCACTGTGCAGAAAAAAAAAGCCTGCCATGGAGAGCAGTGATGGCAGAAGAGGTGAGGGATCTGTCACTGTGAAAACGAGCGAGAGCTTTGCAGAGACCAGAGAGTTCATTCAGAAAGGAGTGCACTCTGGAAGTGTGTGGGAGAGCTGGAATATGTGGAGAGAGGTAAAGTTTGTGTGTGTTTAGCAAGCTGTGTGATGTGTTAGGTAGGTTCTGCTTTGCAAAAGAACACATTTTACATCTTTTGTTATAATGTTGGAATTTTGATCATATGTCTGTTGTGTGTGTGCGTGTGTGAGTAACTGTATGTTGTGTAATAAGTATTGTGATTATTACCTATTGTATGGGACAAGTAGATTGTTTAACTGACTCAAGACACATGTCCCCATAAATGTAATAATATTTTTTAGTAAAGGATTTGTTTTGAAGCTGCCTCTGAAGATGTGAAGTGAACAGGCATGGCTGCTCTATCAAATACAAATAGGAACTGTTGGCTACTCCCTGTGGAAAATAGGAAGGGGGAGCTTTCTTTTGTTTTGAGATGAAAAGACCATGCAAGCATCACTGTGCTGTTTGTATTTCTCAAATATCTTTTTTTTCTGTGAAAGCTGATGTGAACTTTGTTTGAGTTGTGGTTTATGTGGCGTTGCTGTGTGATTGGAGAGAATGTGTTTGGTTGGCCAAGGGTCCTAGTGCTATGTAGCCTAAAGTGTTCGTATTATGGTTTAAGTGTTCATTTTGATGTCTCATTTGTGTTTGTCAGTCTTTGTGGAGAAAGATTTTGGTCTTCTAGTGAATGTTACTAAAATGTTTGTAAGTGTTCATGTGGTCTTTCAAATGTGTAGGTTTTGTGGGGAGAAGTTTGTGTAGCTAGTGAAAAAATGTTGTTTTGGCGGGAAAATGGCCCCATTTTGTTGTGGCCTGGCTTTTGTTGTGGTCTGCCATGTGGCCACGGTCGGCCATTTTCAATTCCTTTGTGTGTGTGTAGCCATGAGGTCTGGTAGCCATGAGGTCTGGGCCGCCACCTTTTCAACAGGCACCATTTCCTTTCAAGTGAATTCTATTTTTGTACTTTTTACATACTTTTCAGTGAAGTTATTGCGTTTTCTGTATTGAATTTTGGTTTTGAGTGAAATCTCTACTTTGCACTGAATTTCAATGGATAACAAGACCAGCTTTAACTGAGTTTTTGTACTTTTAGCGGTGTGTGTGTTATTTTTTAATTTGTTTCGGGTTTTATCGCTTTAGCTGAGGTTTGCATTGTATAGCCTGCAGTATATGAATCTAGGCTTTTCCTGTACATTGATATGTAAATAAACCAGTTTGATGGGCTTTTGGAGCTGGGCATGCAATCAGCATTTTATGTATCCACAGGAAGTTGGTGGGAGGAGCTTGGGGTCCTATGACACAAGGAAATGAAATTTGTGCTTGGAAGGACAATGGAAAACACTTTGGCTTTTAAAAGAGTGTTTTAAATTTAATTCCAGTTCTTTTATGAAGTTTTATACTGTAATTCAGTTTTGGGTAAAGAGCAAACAGGAGGCATCCATGTTATTGTTGTAATATCGAGGTACAGAGAGAAGCCACATTGTTTTGTAAAGAAAGCAGGCATAAGTGCTCTGTGTAGTTTAGTCTGGCGACACAGTGTACAGTCGTACAGCGCAATGCGTTTGTGTATGCATACACTGTGAGAAGTAGAGACCTAATTCGGGGTTGATCTGTAGTTGTTGACAAATCATTTGGCATAGTTAATAGTTGGTTGTTAAAAGAGTGGTACTCTGTAGTTCTGTGCCAAAAGTGTTGGGACAGCAAGTCATAGAGTTGAAGCCTCGGTGAGGGTTTCTAGTTGGGGTCTAGACCAGATATAGTGGTTGAAGTCCGTCAATCCACCGGGCGGTGCGCTCCTAAATGGGTGCAATGGTTTCCCTGGACGCAGGGGTAAGACGATAAGCCGATTCGAATTGCCATGGGCACTTGGAGGTCCATGCAAGGGAAGTAATGCGAGGCTTCCCACAGTCAGACGGCTGCACAGTACATGAAGTCTAGTTTTGGGGCAAAGGAAACCCCAAAAAGATTGCCATAGGGGGGTCCAAGGATACCATTTTGGATATGCCTCTGGAGTTGATGCAGCGCGACTGCGGCTTCAGAAATCTGTAATGATGAGTGAGTCGATGGATGTGTAGTACACGTTTGTGAGATTAAAAATATTCAGGCCTGTTTTTGGAACTTTGTGTGGCTGGTCCATACAATATTCTGAGATGCTCTCGTGTCTTTTCCAATGTATTTATTTTTTTCCATCGCTAAGAGTGAAGGCAGCATTCCATCTGGTTGTTTTTATTTTTTCATTTTTTTTGGAACTATGAAATATCTCCCCCACATTTGTATCTAAATGTCTGTCTCATGTTTGTATGTGGTAACAAGAAAATGTTTGAACCTACCGGGACAGCCCTCTTACATGTCGCAGGTGTTGTATTTTAGTAAGAATGTGAAAGTAAGGGTTACAGAGGGTTTAGTTATTATCGGTTTTGAGGAATGTCATTGACAATTTACCAATGTATACAAATGTATTGTTTATCATTCTTTGCAGGTTAAATATGAAGGATAGAGTAATAACTTTTGTTTTTAAGTATCTTTTCAGGTCCAAGGAGTTCCTGAAAGTGTATGCACATAGAAAGCATGTGTATAAGAAGGTCAAAGTATCATAGGCTATTTCACGTTTTTTTTCTGCACCATTCTAAACCCTGCATGTCTTCCTGCAGTTTGTAATGAGGAGGAAAAAAAGGGGGGGTGAGAGTGGTGAGAATGACAAATTTTCATACCAATAATACTAACCGCTCTAATTCTAGCCAAGTTTGTGACAGGTGACTGGGTGGTTGTAAAGAAGCATGAAAAACGGGACAACTGGGTCCACGCCAGCCACTGCAAGAAGCTGTTGGATGAGGAGTATCTTTGTTTATTTATATTTTTAAAGTGTATTTTCCCACTAGCTAAGAAAGCGAACAGGACACATGGTTGGGTCCACTCTGAGTCTGCACTGAGCTCTAGTGCCCCAGCAATGACGGTGGCACATGATATATAGGATGTTCATATTGGTATGAGGAGTTTTGACAAACTAGTAAAATCCAAACAGACACTTGTCAATAGAACTTAACAATACATTTCTAGAGGGTAAAATTAATTATAATTTTAACAATAGCTCTGGTTCTTGCCAGCTTTGGTATCAGGATAACTAGGTAGTCCACAAGTGTGCTTCAATTTTATTTTGATATTAATGCGGATCTACAGCTTATAAGATAATTCCCCCTAATGCAAGAGGTTCATGTGTGCTGGTGAAACTCGTCCGAGCATCTTATGTCGCCGCCGATCGTGAGAATCTGATGGCGTGAGAGAAGGTAAGAATGGCAGGTACACAGGGGGCGTGACTGGATGCTAAGGTGAGGGAGAGAGGTGCAGCTGGACCCAGTCCCTGCTCAATCCCCTCTCTCATGCTGAGAATACCAGGGAAAAGAGGAGCAGGAGATGCTGCTGGTCCGTTCTCGGAGATCCAGCAATAACTAGCGCAACAGACGCTGCGGAGGAGAGGAGAAGAGCCGGTGTCAGCGGTGGGAAATCCTCATGCTCGAAGCTCTCCCGGGAGGACTGACAGCTGCGTGCCGCCTGTGTGAGAGAGAGGGGAGCGCGCCTGCCTGGGATAGAGCGTGAGCGGCGAGGGCAGCTACATGATCCGTGCGGACCTGTGCTACATCAGTCCTGAATTGGAGGGGTGAGTGATCCGCATCAGCGGGTTTTGGAGGACATATAGGGAAGGTGGATGTTACCTTGCATAGCAACTGGTACCCCTTTACATGGTCAGGTCATTTGCCATTGCTCAGCCAGTGGAGGGAAAAAGTGTCATTTTTTTTTTTTCTTTTCTGGGGGAGTGAGGCTGTAGTAGCCCCCGCTGAGGGGTACATACGGAAACAGTCAGTTCATCATGACCAGAAAGAAGGGGCAGGAGGAGGCATCGGCACAGGAAGGCACAGGGGCTCTAGTACAGCGAAACCCCAGAGAAAAAGGAAGCCAGGTAGCCGCCAAATTAGAACGGTTCACCCATACACCAAACCAACCCGCAAGCTTGACACCTAAAAAGAGCGGTCATGTGGGGGGGGGGGCAGCATCAACCTAGCCAGTCTGGGAGGAGAAGCCTAGCCACTATTGGGGGTGCAGCTGTGAACTTACCATTGGATCCAGGGGTGAGTGGAACGGTGGAGGGGGGTTCTGGTTCGAGCACGGAAATAGGAGATGGCGCATTAGCTCCAACAGCAGAGAAGGAGCCGTCACTGAGAGACATTTTTTTAGCAGTAAATAGCTGCAAAATATCTATTACTGATCTATCAGTACAAATGGAAAGCTTTAAAGAGGAATTATTGACGATAAAAAATGATATACAGGTGGTCTGTACTCGGACAACAGCCCTGGAAGACAGGATCAGTCAGATGGAGGATTATGTTTTTCCATTAAGACAGGAAGTTTTAGTTATGAAAAAGCAACTTAATGAATGCATGCAAAAAATGGATAATATGGAAAACAGACTGCGCAGAGAGAATTTAAGGGTGTTGGGCCTACCTGAGGGCTGCGAAGGCAATAATCCTGTAAAATTTATGGAAGATTGGTTAAGGGAGAGATTTGGGAAGGACGCACCGGACTCCTGTTGTGAGCTGCTCCATGGTGAATGTGTGAACCTAGCCAGAATTCTTTTCTATCGAGCGTGCACATAGAGTTGCTACTAGGACGCAATCTTCGGGGGGATACCCAAGACCCCTGATTTTCAAGTTGCTTTGCTTTAGAGATAAAACCACTATTCTTCGGAAGGTAAGAGAGATGAAGAATATTCAATACAGAGGCGCAAGGATCTCAATTTATCCTGACTTTTCCCCTGAGCTTCAGAGGCAGAGAGCAAAATTTTTGGAATGCAAGCGCAAGCTTCAGCAACTAAAAATTAATTATACATTACTATATCCAGCATGCTTGCGCATAGTGGCTCTGGGGGAAACTCAATATTTTGACCCTCCCACCAAAGTCGCAACTTGGATAGAGAGAAATTAAGGAAGAGTACAGCGAGGAGAAGAAATGTAGAAAAGCAAGGAACTTTGAAGTCAAAAGAGGACTCTTTTTCTCTTTTTTTTCTGTTTTTTCCCTCTTCTCCTTTTATTCCTTTTTTTTTTATATATATAATATGCACACTTATATAGATAAAAGGGGGAGTGGGGATGGGGGGAGTATGTAAATTTGGTTGATTATATGCACAATGGAAATAATGGGGTTAGCTCCCCTCCTACTGGGTCCGGGGGTTGTAGTTCTACTTTTCTCACCTTAAGTAAGTGTGGCCGGTCACAATAGAAGCCATAGGGGTAGGCCCAAAATCGGGCAATGGGATAAAAAATAGTTGGGGGGTGGGGGGGTGGGATGGAATGTGTGTATGGGTGTGGGGTGGGAAGGGGGGACTGCAGATCTCGAGGTAAGGGTGGGAAGGGTAGGGGGAAGTTTAACTCACAAGTATCACAGGAGTCACATTAAGAGGTGGTTTAATTTAGCTAAAGGATTTAAGGATATGGGATCTACTGTATGATGTACGGCAGAGGTGGCGGTAACAAAACCCGGAATATAAAAAAGAAGCTTACCATATGCTCTTGGAACGTTCGGGGAGTAAAAGATAACGTGAAAAGGCAGACGATCCTCTCTATGGCAGGTAAGGGGAGGGTTCAAATACTCTGCCTGCAGGAGACGCACTTGGATAAGGATTCAATTAAGATATTGGATCATAAGAAATTTCAGATACAGTATCACTCGACTCACCTCTTATTCAAGGGGTGTGAGTGTTTTGATAAAGTCAGGGTTGGCCTTCTCCTGCAGTCAGAGTAAGGTGGACATATTTGGACGGTATATCTTTCTCTATTGCCTAATTGAGAACAGGAAATATGTACTAGCTAACATCTGTATCCTCCCCCATTTGGGAGGGAGGTTTTGGATGACCTAACTGGATTTATGGCGGGTTTTTCAGGGGTCCCGGTAATAGCGGTCGGGGATTTCATCATGGCTATGGATAATGGAATAGACAGGTTTCCACCAAAAAAGCTCGGTAGAGGCACACCTAAGAGCCCTCTTTCACAATATTGTGATGAGGTGGGTCTGGTGGACATCTGGAGAAGGAGGCATCCCGAGGTGAAACAATATTCCTGCCATTCCAGGACACATGCCACCCTGTCCAGGATAGATCTAGTGTTGGGCAGTGAGGAAGTGCTAAACATAGTGGAAGAAATAGTCTACGAGCCAAGAGGGATCTCGGACCACTCACCAGTGATAATTGATTTAAAGGGTGAGAGATGTATTAATAAGGGCGACTGGAAGGTAAATCCCTTCTGGCTCGAGATTATTGAGGATACAGGTTCTGTTGTGGAAAAGTTGGTGGAATTCGCAAATTTAAATTTAGGCACTGCTCCAATAGAGATAGTTTGGGATGCCTTGAAGGCTTTTCTCCAGGGGGTCCTAATCCAAAAAATATCCCACATTAAGAAACAATCGCAAACGGAAGAAATAAAAGTAAAGGAGAGGGTTAGAAGAGCGGAAGAACGGTATGTTGAGGTACCAACCACATTCAATCACGAGGCATGGGTGGAGAGGCAAAATGAGTATAGTAGAATGGTTTTGGAGAAGATGGAGAGGAAAAAATCATTTAAAAAATGGAGGTTCGCCTGCGAGGGGGAGTGTGTGGGGAGGACTCTGGCCCTGATTATTAGGGCCAATGGCCCTCCAAACACCATACCGGCGATTGAAGGGAAAGAGGGAATAATAAAAAATACTAACCCAGAAATATTAGAAGAATTCAGGGAATACTTTAAAAATTTATATTGAGAATTGAGAGATTTCTTTGGACAGCTAAAGTTAACCCCCCTGGCGAGTGAAGACTGGGAAATACTAGAGGCTCCGCTAACACTTGAGGAGCTACAAAGGGCTGTGGCGGATATGGCAAATCAGAAAGCCCCTGGTCCCGACGGCTTACCCATAGAAATATTCAAAAAATATGGGTAGATTTTGCTCCCCATACTTTTGGAGGTGCTTAATGGAACTAGGAAGGACGGTAATCTACCTGCGTCTATGACAGAAGCCATTATAATAATGTTGCTGAAGGAGGGGAAAAACCCTTTAGATGTGGCATCATATAGACCGATATCGTTATTATGTTCGGACGTGAAGATTCTGGCAAAAGCCTTGGGATCAAGGCTAAAGAAAATAATTCCAAAGTTAATCCATATAGATCAAACCGGGTTTATCCCGGACAGAGCTACAAGTACGAACATAAGACGAGTATATTTAAATATGCAAATCCCCACAGTAAATAGCGGTAAGAGAGCTCTCCTCTCATTAGATGCAACTAAGGCATTTGATTGCCTGGAATGGCATTATATCTGGAAGGTACTAGCGGAACTTCAGTTCGGCCCCAGTTTCATTCATTGGCTGAGTTTACTATATGACAAGCCAAAAGCTAAGATCAGAGTTAATGGGGAATGCTCAGAGTGGTTTAAATTTAGAAGGGGCACCAGGCAGGGGTGCCCTTTGTCACCCCTCCTGTTTGCCCTAGCAATGGAGCCGTTGGCTGCTGCCATAAGGGCTTCTCAGGGGGTACAGGGGTTCAGAAGAAGGAGGGGAGAGGAGAAAATAGCAATGTACGCGGACGATATCTTGCTATTTCTGGGGGACACACAGGACTCATTAAGAACGGCTATGGGGATAATTGAGGACTTTGGCCATTTTTCCGGGTTAAAAATTAATTGGGAAAAGTCAGCAATATTACCCATAGACCCTCTGATGGAGCCCCTCCCACACCAAATTTCACAAATTAAGGTAGTAAGCCAGTTGAAATACTTGGGGATTAACATTTCAAGAGATCCGGAGCAATATATTGCAGAAAACCTAGTTCCATTAATGAAAAAACTTAAACAGAAATGTCGCGTGTGGGGACGGTTCCCTCTCTCGGGCGCCGGGCGCTGCAATCTGATAAAAATGGTTTGGATGCCGCAGATTCTATATATTTTACACAACTCACCAGTTTGGATTACTAAACGTTGGTTTAATAAAATGGATAGCCTGTTTAGAGAGCTGATCTGGAAGGGTGGGGCAGCAAGGATTGGCTTGCAGGCGCTTCGGCGACCGGGTGAGAAGGGTGGTTTGGGAGTGCCGGATCCGGGGTGCTACTTTTTGGCATCTCAAGTCCAGCACATGGGAGGCCCGTGGAATTGGCCCGGGAATTGGGTAGCTGGGAATATCGTTTTATTAAACGATACTAATCATGACACCATAGTAGAAGCGCTGGAGGCAGATTCTTTTGACACTAGATGTCCCACTAATCGGTTGATGGATATGTGGACCTCTCGGAGTTCTCCCCAATATGGGAAAATAACAAGCTCAATGAGCTAAAAATAATGGGGAAGATCGAGGAGTGGGACCGGCAGGGCATCCATTATTTGCCGCAGCTTTATAATAATGCAGGGAGACTTAAAACATTCCAGGAGCTAGTGAAAGAATTTGCGATCCCCAACCATTCATTCTACAGATACTTGCAATTAAGGCATGCTCTAGATGCACAATTCAACGGAAAGGAGCCACTATGGAGTGATATGCCCTCTCTGAGAAAGCTGGTTGATGCAGAATCCACGAAAGGTTTAATTTCTGATATGAACAGTAGTTTGAGAGTCTCGGTCCAGGGGGACAAGGCGGAAGTCAAAAACAGGAGGAAATGGGAGGAAGAGGTTGGGCCATTGTCAGTCAATGGGAGTATGTTCTGTCATCTGGACCTAGGGTCTCCCTCTCCCCATCACAGGCAGTTTCCCATCTATATTTGATTTATAGGGTGTATTTAACACCATTAAAGCTGTTTAAGATGGGGGAAAGGCTAGATGCGAGGTGCCAAAGGTGTGGAGGAGAGAGAGGAGATCTACTGCATATGTTCTGGCATTGCCCCAATTTGTACAGATATTGGAAAGGTATAGTGGACAAAATAAACTCCATATTTAAGACGTCAGTGAGCCTGGGTGCCAAGACCTGTTTATTGTGCCTGACGGAGGAACAACAGCTTACAAGGAACACACAGACCGCAATAGTTAGATGCTTGTTTCAAGAGAAAAAGCTTATAGCCAAGAACTGGCAGAGAAAAGATCCCCTGACGTCCGAAGGATGGATGAAAGAAGTAGAGGAGGAGATCAGTAGAGAGAAGTATATATATAAGAAAAGGAGTAATTAAAAAAAATTTGAAAAAATATGGAAGTTTTGGGTGATGAGGGAGGAGCATAGAATGAATAGTAGATGGGGAGAATGTGGAATGGGAGGGTTGGGGGGGGATTTAATGGTAAAGAGGAGTGGATAAATGGGGAAAAAAGGGGTAAACTCATGAATATATCTTTGATAATGGAGGGTGTTTTATTGATGTTGGTTAGACATGTGCACACTAAAATATTTCGTTACGGAATTTAGTTTTCGTCCGAAAAATAAATTTATTTAGTTACCCCCGAAATTCGTTTTTATTTATTTAGTTTTTCGTTAAAAATTGCATTCGTCCGAATATCCAAATTAAGGTTGAATCTGTCATTGAAGGCTTATGGTGTCTGTCGAATGTTCAAAGAAGATTCGACAGAGCAGCTAAACTGTACGACGCCGTATAGTTTACCTGCTCCGTCGAATCTTCTTAGGACTTTCAACAGACACCATAAGCCAAAGTACATGTGTACTTAGTTCTAGCTATTTTACTGCTCCTCCTCTTTGGTTACAATCAGCCAATAACAAGTATTTTTATTTATCTTTTCTCCCCTACGTCGAATCTTTTCTCTCTACGTCGAATCTTTTCTCTCTACGTCGAATCTTTTCTCTCTATGTAGAATAATCTTGGACTAATAGAGCTAAGGTTAAGCACATTCGACCACAGGTTTGATGGACACAGATTGTTATTGTCATCATCATGTCGAATCTCCTATCTATATCGAACTGTTGTAGCAACGAAAATGAAAAAAAAGCATTTGTTTATGTCGGATCTTTCGTTTTTCGGACTCTGCACTTTCGTTATCGTTTGTTAAAACGATAACGAAAATACCTGAAATTCGGACGAAAATGCATTCGGACGAAAACGAATGCACATGTCTAATGTTTGTTTTTCCTTGCTTACTATGTGGATTATTGCACAAATGAGGTAGATATAAGGACTGCGTAGATGTTGGATATGTCAGTCCTTGTTTGTGTGTGTTTGTTTTGTAATGTGATTTTTGCAAAAAAAAAAAAAAAAAAAGGATTTAAATAATCAAAAAAAAAAAAATTTATACACCACAATGATGTGAATTTGAGAAGGCGACAGTTAATGAACACCGAGCTGATTTAGCCCTCTAACATTGTTTGCTGATGTGGTTAAAAAAAAAAAAAAAAAAAAAAGAATGGCAGGAACAGCTGGATGGGAATTTCTTGTACACGGTGGGGGCTTGAGCTTATGAAACAATTAAACAATTTCTCATCCATTGAGGATGGGATGTTTTCATGTAACTGTTGAAGCTACAAGGAAGTTGCCACAGTCTAAGGGGGGTTTCTGGGAATTCATAAGTAGGGATGGGCTTTATGTTGGGGTCGAACATTGGCTGTTCGCCCATTCGCTGAATAGCGAACAATTTGGGGTGTTCGCGGGAAATTCTAAAGCCGCGGAACACCCTTTAAAAGTCTATGGGAGAAATCAAAAGTGCTCATTTTAAAGGCTTATATGCAAGCTATTTTCATAAAAAGTGTTTGGGGACCTGGGTCCTGCCCCAGGGGACATGTATCAATGCAAAAAAAAGTTTTTCAAAAACAGACGTTTTTTCGGGAGCAGTGATTTTAATAATGGGGAGTGTCTATAGTATGCCTGTAAAGTGGCGCATGTTTTCCGTGTTTAGAACAGTCGGACAGCAAAATGGCATTTCTAAAGGAAAAAAAAGTCATTTAAAAGTGCTAGTTCCGTCATGGAATTTCCCCAAAGGGGAACCCCGAACCAAAGTGAAAAAAACTGACGTTTTTAAAACTTTTTTTTGCATTGGTACATGTCACCTGGGGCAGGACCCAGGTCCCCAAACACTTTTTATGACAATACCATGCATATAAGCCTTTAAAATTAGCACTTTTGATTTTTCATGTTCATGTCCCATAGACTTTAACAGTGTTCAAACAAAGTTTTTGCCTGTTTGCATGTTCTGGATGCGAACCGAACGGGGGGGGGGGGTGTTCGGCTCATCCCTATTCATAAGTAAAGATTGTTATACCTGGATCGGGGATACTAGTGACAAAATTCCGGTCCATATGAATAAGGCTTAGATCCCTGCAAGGCAAAGCCAGAGCTATAGGTAGTGAAGGTTGGAATCCTTTTAAGGGTTTGGGAATATTTGGGGATTTAATTTTTATTTTGCAGCGGATCATAGTTGAAGGAAGTAGGGGTATATTTACTCATGTTGTTTTTGTTTCTATTCCTTCTATACGCCGTGATGAGGTGCTAGTGTTGCCTGATTACATGACCAGAGCCCGAGCAGATGACCACATTTTCCTTGATGAGACGCCCCGAAGCCCAACCCACGTACAAGACACAGAGGATCCCAGACCGACCATCGATTACTACAGCTCACCATGTCGTCTTTCCTGAAGAACAGAGTCTACATGTCAAGCCGTGTTTTCCTTTTTATGGATTCATATAGACTGTAAGGACTGATTCATTTCCAGGTGTAAGAAGAAGATCAAGATTCATCGAGGGACACATGGGATCATATGAGAAGAGGAGGGACTGTTGTGGAAATTTTATGAAGATGTATTTTAATATGTATTGTCATAAGAGTCTCCCAGTGTTCTAAAAAGCTGACGGGGGCAGACTGACACTAGTTGAGATCCGTTAGGAAGTGGAAAACTTCCTGTTTGGAGAGAGGTGTTTGTGGAGTGAGGATATGTCCGCCAGCGAAGGGCCCCTGTGCAGTGCACATAACGATCATCTGGGGGAAATGTGTTCGCCCTGCAAACACATTATCGGTTTAGCGGATGTGCGCTCCTGTCACCCCTGTATGCCTGATCAACGTATTTGGGGTGCCATGACGTACACTTGCAGATAAGCTCCCATCAGCAGGAACTGTAGTTATCGTTCATTGGTTATTGTATAAATTCATTTATTCTGTGTCTTGTCCTTATTTGGTCATGTCCTTATTTGGTAATGTCCTGTGTTGACGTCTACATCCTGTGTTGTTACATCCTTATTTGGTCATTTCCTGTGAGGTCACAATCTGTGTAGGAGGCAATTGGCTGTTGGAGCCAGGACCTCCCCTTTGTAATTTCTTTTGTTGTCTTTGAATAAAAGAACCAGTCAACTGCTTGGTGGCAGAAATGCTGACGGAGCTGAGAACGTAAGGAATGGTGGTGATGTATGTTTACTGGGGAACCAGGGGAGACATGGGTTATTTAAGGCTGCATTATACCATTATGGTGGAAGGGCGCTTATTAGCGCAAGAGTGTAGTGGAATATCCACGACAAGCAGAGGGGAGAGCATTGTACACAGAGGAGAGCTGGGGGGGATTTGTGATGAAAGGTGAGCTGAGAAAGTATGTGTGTGGAGGAGGAGGAGGAGGTCAGCAGAGAGGAGAGCTGGGAGGAACTTGTGATGAGAGGAGAGCTGGGGGTGATTTGTGATGAGAGGGGAGCTGAGAAAGTATGTGTATGTAGGAGGAGGTCAGCAGAGAGGAGGGCTGGGGGGATTTGTGATGAGAGGAGAGCTGGGGGGTAGTTGTGATGAGAGGAGAGCTGGGGGGGATTTGTGATGAGAGGAGAGCTGGGGGGATTTGTGATGAGAGGAGATCTGAAGTGATTTGTGATGTGAGGAGAGCTGGAGGGATTTGTGATGTGAGGATAGCTGGGGGGATTTGTGAGGAGAGGAGAGCTGGGGGCATTTGTGAGGAGAGGAGAGCTGGGGGCATTTGTGAGGAGAGGAGAGCTGGGGGCATTTGTGAGGAGAGGAGAGCGGGGGGCATTTGTGATGAGGGGGGAGCTGGGGTGATTTGTGATGAGAGGAGAGCTGGGGGATTTGTGATGAGAGGAGAGCTGGGGGGAAATATGTGATGAGAGGAGAGTTGGGGGGAGATTTGTGTTAAGAGGAGAGCTGGGGGGATTTGCGATGAGAGGAGAGCTGGGGGATTTGTAAGGAGAGCTGGGGTGATTTGAGATGTGAGGAAAGCTGGGGGGATTTGTGATGAGAGGGGAGCTGGGGTGATTTGTGATGAAAGGGGAGCTGGGGTGATTTGTGATGAGAGGAGAGCTGGGGTGATTTGTGATGAGAGGGGAGCTGGGGGATTTGTGATGAGAGGAGAGCTGGGGGGATTTGTGATGTGAGGAGAGCTGGGGGAGATGTGATGAGAGGACAGTTGAGGGAGGATTTTTTGATGAGAGGAGAGATGGGGGGGATTTGTGATGAGAGGAGAACTGGGGGGAGATGTGATGAGAGGACAGTTGAGGGAGGATTTTTTGATGAGAGGAGAGATGGGGGGGATTTGTGATGAGAGGAGAACTGGGGGGAGATTTGTGATGAGAGGGGAGCTGGGGGGTTTTCTGATGAGAGTAGAGCTGGGGGGATTAGTAATGTGAGACGAGCTGGGGGGATTTGTGAGGAGAGCT
Source organism: Aquarana catesbeiana (assembly GCF_042186555.1). Taxonomy (NCBI): domain Eukaryota; kingdom Metazoa; phylum Chordata; class Amphibia; order Anura; family Ranidae; genus Aquarana; species Aquarana catesbeiana. Next base: position 241,522,228 of record NC_133331.1, on the reverse strand, counting down.
GTGGTGATTTGAGATGTGAGGAGAGCTGGGGGATTTGTGATGAGAGGAAAGCTGGGGGATTTGTGATGTGAGGAGAGCTAGGGGGGAGATTTGTGATGAGAGGAGAGTTGAGGGGAGATGTTTTGATGAGAGGAGAGCTGGGGGGAGATTTGTGATGAGAGGAAAACTGGGGGGAGATTTGTGATGAGAGGAGAGCTGGGGGGTTTTCTGATGAGAGTAGAGCTGGGGGGATTTGTGATGTGAGGAGAGCTGGGGGGATTTGTAAGAAGAGCTGGGGTGATTTGAGATGTGAGGAGAGCTGGGGGATTTGTGAGGAGAGATGGGGTGATTTGTGATGAGAGGAGAGCTGGGGTGATTTGTGATGAGAGGAGAGCTGGGGGATTTGTGATGAGAGGAGAGCTGGGGGGATTTGTGATGTGAGGAGAGCTGGGGGGAGATGTGATGAGAGGACAGTTGAGGGATGATTTTTTTATGAAAGGAGAGATGGGGGGGATTTGTGATGAGAGGAGAACTGGGGGGGAGATTTGTGATGAGAGGAGAGCTGGGGGAGAGATTTGTGATGAGAGGAGAGCTGGGGGGAGATTTGTGATGAGAGAGCTGGGGGGAGATTTGTGATGAGAGGAGAGCTGGGGGGTTTTCTGATGAGTAGAGCTGGGGGGATTTGTGATGTGAGGAGAGCTGGGGGGATTTGTGAGGAGAGCTGGGGTGATTTATGATGTGAGGAGAGCTGGGGGGAGATTTGTGATGAGAGGAGAGCTGGGGGAGATTTGTGATGAGAGGAGAGCTGGGGGGTTTTCTGATGAGAGTAGAGCTGGGGGGGATTTGTGATGTGAGGAGAGCTGGGGGGATTTGTGAGGAGAGCTGGGGTGATTTGAGATGTGAGGAGAGCTGGGGGGATTTGTGAGGAGAGGAGAGCTGGGGGGAGATTTGTGATGAGAGGAGAGCTAGGGGGAAATTTGTGATGAGAGGAGAGCTGGGGGGTTTTCTGATGAGTAGAGCTAGGGGAATTTGTGATGTGAGGAGAGCTGGGGGGATTTGTAAGGAGAGCTGGGGTGATTTGAGATGTGAGGAGAGCTGGGGGGAGATTTGTGAGGAGAGGAGAGCTGGGGGGATTTGTGATGAGAGGAGAGCTGGGGGGATTTGTGATGAGGAGAGCTGGGGGCATTTGTGATGAGAGGAGAGCTGGGGGGATTTGTGATGAGAGGAGAGCTAGGAGGGGATTTGTGATGAGAGGAGAGCTGGTGGGGATTTTGGGGAATTTTCCTTATGTGATACACAGTTCTAATCCTTAACTCATTACAATTTTTTGGCGCCGCTGTAAATCTCTTCTCTAAGGAAGGTGTGGCTGGGGGGTGGGGTTTGGGTGTGGTTGGGGTAGAGTTTGGGCATGGTTGGGGCGAAGAGTTGGACAGAGAGGGTGAGTTTCTGCACCTTTTCTCTGAGAAAAAAAGCCCTGCTTAAAAGGAAAACAAAAATGGTGCCTAGGGACAAGGTGGTGGCTCAGACTGCATGGCTTCGCACACACACAAAGGACAACAAAAATGGTGCCTTTGAAATCCAACAGTGGAAAAAACAATTTAAACCAGTGAGTTTAACATTAACCGCTTCCCGACCGGCTCCTGTACATATACGTCGGCAGAATGGCATGGCTGCGCTAAGTAACGTACCCGTACGTTACTTTGAATTTGCTGCCGTTGCATGCGCCGCACCTGCCGCGAGCTCCATGAGTCCGGTCGCGGGTCCCGCGGACTTGATCACCGCAGGGATACCCGTGATTGCTTCACGGAGAGGACGAACGGGGAGATGTAAACAGCATCTCCCCGTTCTGCCTAGTGAGTGTCACTGGATCTCTGCTCCCTGTCATCGGAGCAGAGATCAGTGACATGCCACACACAGCCCATCCCCCCTACAGTTAGAAACACATCACTAGTACTGATTTAACCCCTCCCCGCCCCCTAGTGGTTAACCTCTTCACTGCCAGTGTCATTTATACAGGAATCAATGCATTTTTTATAGCACTGATTGCTGTATAAATGACAATGGTCCCAAGAATGTGCCAAAAATGTGCCAAAAATGTCCGACATGTCCGCCATAACGTCACTGTCACAATAAAAATCGCTGATCGCCACCATTACTAGTAAAAAAAAAATTAATAAAAATGCCATAAAACTATCCCCTATTTTGTAGATGCTATAACTTTTGCGCAAACCAATCAATAAACGCTTATTGCGATTTTTTTTTACCAAAAATATGTAGAAGAATACGTATCGGCCTAAACTGAGAAAAAATAATGCGTTTTTTTCAAAATTGTCGCTCTTATTTTGTTTATAGCACAAAAAATAAAAATTGCAGAGATGATGAAATACCACCAAAAGAAAGCTCTATTTGTGGGAAAAAAAGACGTCAATTTTGTTTCGGAGCCACGTCACACGACCGCGCAATTGTCAGTTAAAGCGACGCAGTGCCGAATCGCAAAAAGTGCTCTGGTCAGGAAGGGAGTAAATCCTTCCGGGGCTGAAGTGGTTAAACAAAACAATTTCCCAGTTCCCGGTGTCTCACCCCTTAAATTGGAGCAATTTCCACTCTGGGATGATTTACAGGCTAAACAGTATAACATCCTTAAACTGCACCTCTACAAAACAAAATCACAATTTGAACACAGAACTGACCGTACTACTTAACTCACACTAAACTTAGAAACCTGGCCGAAAAGCAGAGCAATTCCACCCATGACACAGCAGACACGAAGGTAGTTGCAACAAATGAAAATCAAGCCACGGCCACGTGGTCAAAATGGCCAATAAAAGCTGGGCCACATGGTGATTACAAGAATGGCCGACGACAATCAGACCACATGGTGAAACAAACATTTGAAATACAGTTGCTGATCCCGCCAAAACCAGCACAAACCAAGATTTCTTCACTAAAACACCAAAATTGTTCTCCACAAAAACTGACTAAAAGAATTGAGCTACACATAACCATAGACACAGGCTATCCAATCAAACAACAGATCCCTAACCACCAATGTTACATAAAACACAAAATAACACAGATTCAAACTTACACTCTTGTTCCCACATAAAGATCATGTCAGCTTCTACAGGAACAAGACTTTGAGAAATACAAACAACGAACACTAGAGTTCCCCCATGCTATTACCTAGGAACCTGAAACCATCCACAAGGCATAACTCATTCAAAAGCTCTCATTGTAAGTGCCTTCCAACAATACATGGCCGCCCTTCCCCCTCGCAGCCACAGGGCCACTTGAATATCCAGCAGCCATTTTCAAACCAAAAGCTTTCTACAAAATCATTTCAAAATAACTGTAATACAAACCATTTGTGTCTTGAGTCAGTTAAACAATCTACAAGACTCATGCAATCTACTTGTAATCACAATTCATCCATTTCTATTTCTCATATACATCAAACTTATTACACAACATACAGTTACTTACACATAAACAATTAAAATCCCAGCATTATACCAAAAGATGTAAAATGTGTTCTTTTGCAAAGCAGAACCTACCTAAAGCATCGGACGGAGATTGATTCGATGTGAAGGAGGCTCTGTTCTCTCCTACCTGGCTCGCCATCTTAACTGTCGTGGATAAACCACCATACTCTTTTGCGCTATTAAGCGCCCTTCCAGTTTTTCAGTATAATGTATCTCAATAAACCCTTCTCCCCAGTATACAGACATAGTCACCATCTTAGCTCCATCGCTCCTTCATCTGCCTCTCCTGGGCAGAGGCTCTTGGCTTTTATTCATGGACAACAAAAGAAAGTGACAAACAGGAAGCCATGGCCCCAACAGCCAATCACTTCCTCCATACAAAATGATAACACAGGAAAAGGACATCACAGGAAATGACACTACACAGGAAATGACACTAAAGGGGAGGGCATCCACAGGAGTGGGAGGGAGAAGTGGACATGTCTCATCCACTTGAGGCATGTACACTGCTCTCCGCCCAGCCACATCCACAATCTTAATCAGCATGGAGCCCACTCAATACTGCTTAGAGTAACCAGTATCTAGTAAGATCATTCTACTTGTTCTTACAGGCTTGAGAAAATCTGCAGGGACATTGCCACTGGTATTGTCAATATACGGTACGAGTATATTAACAAGGCAGATATCAATGCCCTCTTATTAAAGCAGATATGTATCCAAAATTGATAGCGTAGCCAGACACAGAGATATAATAACATGTTTCTCTTGTTATGCGGACTTTCCTTTGTCTAATGTGCACATTTGAAGGTAAGAAGCCAATTGTGCTTTATACTTACAAACCGGCAAACGCCCACACACACAGAGAACACGTCTCCAAGCCCATGAGAAGGTTTTCATACTAATGGTTCTACTGCTGGTCCCGATTCAACTCAAATGTGCTCTGCTAGAGCGCTCCTTGGTAAATCAGACACAGGGAGACAGATGACAACAATCCATAAAACACACATAATAAAATTTCCACAACAATGTGGCAGAATTAGAATCTAAACCAGCAATAAAGATAGATTTTCTCATGAAGTACGGTATGAACCGTCAAAAATCAATCAAGGTATCTAGAAATACAGGTGGTATCAACTCAAATATAAAGAGTCCTGTGAGCTTCCACTAATCCAAAATGCCTTAATTATCAAAAATCAGCTGCAAGCGTTAAACATGCCTCATATATCATGCAAATGTGGATAAATAAATCTCTCTGCACTTTCCAATGTCATACACTATACCAGTGTAAAAAGAAATACAATATGGCACAGAGAGAAATTTACTAAATAACATAAAGAAAAATCATTGGTACCTACCGCTTGTAGAATTCCAGTGATTTATTTTATACCAAAAATACGCAAGGATAAGGTCAACCCTCCAGGAAGACTGATTGTGAGTGGAATAGACTCTTTATTATCATGACTGGAGGAATATATTGATATTCACCTCCAACCCTCAGTAAGGAACACTCATGCGTTTTTAAAGGATACAAAACATACATTGCAGCTCTTAAAAGAGTGTACAGTTAATGAAGTAGTGATGGCCACAGGGGATGTAGCATCGCTTTATACTAACATTGATCATCAAGGAGCCTTGAGGGCAGTAAAATGGGCCCTTAAAAATATAGTGATGTGAAAAGGAATCAACGGAGATTCATTTTGAAACGTTTACAGTTCTGTTTGGAACATAACTTCTTTTGGTATCAGAATACATTTTACCTGCAAATCAAGGGTGTGGCTATGGGCGCTAAGTTAGCCCCTAGTGTAGCAAATTTATATATGGCCAAGTGGGAGTCCGAGGGTGTCCTATATAATAGGGACCCAAGTATCATGCTATACAGGCGATTTATCGACGACCTCTTGATTATACCGATAGGAAGTGTGGAAACCTTGGAAGATCAGCTCCAGACGATGAACAGCAATGAACAGAACATTAGCCTTACCTGGGATGTCAGCAAAGACATGATACACTTCATAGATCTAGAGATTCGAAACACACCACGTGGTATAGAGTCTAAAACCTACTTTAAGGCAACCGTTCGCAACTCTTATATTCCCACAATGAATATCCCTCGAGGACATTATATGAGGATAAGAAAGAACTGTACACAAGAAGCTGACTTTGAAATGCAATCTGAGATGTTAAGTAAAATGTTCAGAGATAAAGGATACCGCGATTACTTCTTGGAAAAAGAAAAGAGTACGATTAAAAATATGGATTGGGAAGATTTACTAAAAGACATCAAAAGAAATGATGGAAGCAACAATGATATGGGTACATGTATTGTTTTGGATTTCAATTTACAAAATAAAGAAGTGAAAAAGATTATCCACAAATACTGGGATGTTTTAAAGCAGGATGTTCACCTTAAAGGATGTTTATTGGATACACCTAAAATTGTATACAAAAGAGCACCCAATTTACGTGACAGATTGGTACACAATGTTGTGGGACCACCCCCTCCCAGACCCAAGATGTTTTGGGACATCAAGGGCTTTCATGGATGCAGACGATGTTACAGCTGTGTAAGGGTCCCCACTAATATTAGAAGAGTAAAAGAATTTTCTAACCCTGTATCCAAACAGACATATACTATTAGGGATTTTATTTCATGCAATACGATGGGTGCAGTTTATGTAATTAAATGCCCATGCAACTTGATCTATGTTGGTAGAACCATAAGGGCATTGAAGGACCGCATGGAGGAACATGTAAGAAACATTAGGAAGGAATTCGACAAACATTTCCTCTCGGTACATTTTAGGGATGTCCGCAACAAAAGTACAGTTGGCATGCAATGTTGGGGTATCGAAGCCCCCAAGCGCCATTGGAGAGGCTCCAACTACGTGAGGGAAATTAGTAAGCGAGAATCCTGGTGGTTACACCAGTTAGGCTCTTTGGCACCGGGGGGGGGGGTTAAATAAAGAATTTGATCTAAAATGTTTTTTAAGCAATTATTAGGTATCCTAGTAATATATATATTTCACGCCACCTATATTAATTAGCCTAATAGGGACTGGGAACTGCTATGTGGCATTCATTACCCAGTTCACATAGGGGGAGCGCAGTTTTGGTATACCATCACACTAAAATTATTATGGGGATTCATTCTGTGTGGTATAAATACAAATAAATTATAAATATAAATACATTTAAAGATTAAATACTTTATCAATTGTATATATTTATAAATTCACAATGTGTGGTATAAATTTGTATCTTTTTTTTATTTTTTATTTTTACTATTCCCCATATGTCCATATACAGTGGGGACGGAAATTATTCAGACCCCCTTAAATTTTTCACGCTTTGATATATTGCAGCCATTTGCTAAAATCATTTAAGTTATTTTTTTTCCTCATTAATGTACATGCAGCACCCCATATTGACAGAACAACACAGAATTGTTGACATTTTTGCAGATTTATTAAAAAAGAAAAACTGAAATATCACATGGTCCTAAGTATTCAGACCCTTTGCTATTTAACTCAGGTGCTCTCCATTTCTTCTGATCATCCTTGAGATGGTTCTACACCTTCATTTGAGTCCAGCTGGGTTTGATTATACCGATTGGACTTGATTAGGAAAGCCACACACCTGTCTATATAAGACCTTACAGCTCACAGTACATGTCAGAACAAATGAGAATCATGAGGTCAAAGGAACTGCCTGAAGAGCTCAGAGACAGAATTGTGGCAAGGCACAGATCTGGCCAAGGTTACAAAAAAATTCTGCTGCACTTAAGGTTCCTAAGAGCACAGTGGCCTCCATAATCCTTAAATGGAAGACGTTTGGGACGACCAGAACCCTTCCTAGAGCTGGCCGTCTGGCCATACTGAGCTATCGGGGGAGAAGAGCTTTGGTGAGAGAGGTAAAGAAGAACCCAAAGAACACTGTGGCTGAGCTCCAGAGATGCAGTCGGGAGATGGGAGAAAGTTGTAAAAAGTCAACTATCACTGCAGCCCTCCACCAGTCGGGGCTTTATGGCAGAGTGGTCCGACGGAAGCCTCTCCTCAGTGCAAGACACATGAAAGCCTGCATGGAGTTTGCTTAAAAAACACCCGAAGGACTCCAAGATGGTGAGAAATAAGATTCTTTGGTCTGATGAGACCTAGAGCTTTTTGGCCTTAATTCTAAGCGGTATGTGTGGAGAAAACCTGGCACTGCTCATCACCTGTCCAATACGGCACAGTGGTGTAGTGGTAGCACTCTCACCTAGCAGTAAGAAGGGTCGCCGGTTCAAATCCCAACCATGACACTACCTGCCTGGAGTTTGCATGTTCTCCCTGTGCCTGCGTGGGTTTCCTCCGGGTACTCCGGTTTCCTCCCACACTCCAAAGACATGCTGGTAGGTTAATTGGATCCTGTCTAAATTGTCCCTAGTATGTATGAATGTGAGTTAGGGACCTTAGATTGTAAGCTCCTTGAGGGTAGGGACTGATGTGAATGTACAATGTATATGTAAAGCGCTGCGTAAATTGATGGCGCTATATAAGTACCATAAATAAATAATAAATAAATAAATACAGTCCCAACAGTGAAGCATGGTGGTGGCAGCATCATGCTGTGGGGGTGTTTTTCAGCCGCAGGGACAGGACGACTGGTTGCAATCGAGGGAAAGAAGGATGCGGCCAAGTACAGGGATATCCTGGACAAAAACCTTCTCCAGAGTGCTCAGGACCTCAGACTGGGCTGAAGGTTTACCTTCCAACAAGACAATGACCCTAAGCACACAGCTAAAATATCGAAGGAGTAGCTTCACAACAACTCCGTGACTGTTCTTGAATGGCCCAGCCAGAGCCCTGACTTAAACCCAATTGAGCATCTCTGGAGAGACCTAAAAATGGCTGTCCACCAACATTTACCATCCAACCTGACAGAACTGGAGAGGATCTGCAAGGAGGAATGGCAGAGGATCCCCAAATCCAGGTGTGAAAAACTTGTTGCATCTTTCCCAAAAAGACTCATGGCTATATTAGATCAAAAGTGTGCTTCTACTAAATACTGAGCAAAGGGTCTGAATACTTAGGACCATGTGATATTTCAGTTTTTCTTTTTTTAATAAATCTGCAAAAAGGTCAACAATTCTGTGTTTTTCTGTCAATATGGAGTGCTGTGTGTACATTAATAAGGAAAATTGAACTTAAATCATTTTAGCAAATGGCTGCAATATAATAAAGAGTGTAAAATTTAAGAGAGATTTCTTCATCCACATCGATCGATGTGAATAGAGGAATTTGTTAGGTCCTTGAAATAAATTGTTGAATTCCGTATTAATAACGGTATTTCAATTATTCATATTGATGAGGAAAGTTCCAAGAAAGTCCATTCAGTTCTTGTGTAAAAACTCAAAAATGGATTTAATAATAAAAACAGCAAAATATTACAAAAACAATTTCAAAGTATAGAATGTCATTAACAAATGTATAATATTCTTATTGAATCAGATGTGTCTGTGTGTAAATGTAGCAGCAAAATATTGTGATGTGTGTGTGTAGCTCCTGGAGTGTCAGTCTGCCTCAAAAACTTCTGTGTCTAGCTCTTTACTCCACAACTCAAACCCATGAAAAAAGCCCCCACCTTTCTAAAAAGGGTTGGTTTGTCTTAAAAGTTCTTATTTCACTTGTAGTCCTATAGAAATTCGCAGACTTTCCAGAAACATATCTTTCTTCCCACCAGGGTGGGGGTATACATTCCGGAGGTGTGGGCTAAAAGGAACTTATATGGAAAACCATTTTAAACATATGCAATATAACATCTAAATCAATTACTATATATATCTTTATCTATATATATATATATATATATATATATAGATAGATATAGATAGATAGATAGATAGATAGATAGATAGATAGATAGATAGATAGATAGATAGATAGATAGATAGATAGAAATCTATATCTATATATAGACATATATATAGATGTAGATATATATCTATCTCTATCTCTCTATATATATTATATTCATTTAAAACACAATGTTCTTATTAATATCCTAATCAAGAAATATTGTAATATAAAGAACTTATCTCTTAACTAACACATTGAACTTTTACATCTTAATGTGAATCCTTCCTTCTCACAGATGGGGGAAGGTGAAAAACTCTTAATTACGGCCATATGTGAGTTCTACATAGAACTGCTTATGAATCTTATAACAGCATAAATACTTTCACAAATATAAAGATCTATATAAAGATTCACTTTTTCCATGCATAGCAGAAAAATAAATATATATATTTATACATACAAGTCAATTATTCTGTAGATCTCATCCAATCATAAATATTTTAACATTTCCCTCTCAAAATGATTAAACAAGCTTATAATTTTCATATCTAAATACATTTATACCTCAAATGCATCACATTCATATCCATACATACTTTTAGATCTTAAGATAATTGATTTGAATATGTTTTAAATTTTGATTCTATATAAGGAAAAGTGAACTTCATAAACCTTTGCTTCATATACCATAAAAAATATTTTCACCCTTATTATTTTCTTTCTTTTACCAAATAATCAATCCTCTTAATTTCATAATTCATAAATGTAACATTGTTATACAATCCTTTGAAATATGGATGTCACTTCAGAAATATATATTTCATATTTTCCCCTTCAAATTGTGTTTAGCATAAATCTATAATCAATACAACCTTTCAAATAATCTTTGTCAAAATTTGAACATAAAATATGTTTCTTAACTTCAATTCATTCATATATGGGAAATGATTTTTAAAAATAATTACATACTACATTGTGAAAGTTAGTCATTACTTGTCTATATGACGTTAGAAAAATGTACTATTATCTTAATTAGCACCAGATGTTCCTTCTAACTAGAGTGACTCTATTGTAAGGGTGTTTAACCCTTTCAAATCTGAAAATACACTATATATGATTGTAAAAATTGATGTGTAAAACATATCTCATCTTGATATGATAAACCTGTCCTGTCACTTAAAAATGGTTATACAGTGCCTTGCAAAAGTATTCACCCCCTTGGCATTTTTCATGTTTTGTTGCTTCACAGCCTGGAATTAACATGGATTGTTTGAGGATTTGCATCATTTAATTTACAGAACATGCCCACAACTTTTAAGATTTTTTTTATTGTGGAGCAAACAGATAGGACAAAATAACAGAAAAAGTCAATGTGCATAACTATTCACCCCCCTTACAGTCAATACTTTTTTGCGGCTATCACAGCTCCAAGTCACTTTGGATAAGTCTCTATGAGCTTGCCACATCTTACCACTGGGATTTTTGCCCATTCCTCCTTGCAAAACTTCTCCAGCTCCTTCAATTTGGATGGCTTGCGCTTGTGAACAGCAATCTTTAAGTCTGACCACAGATTTTCTATTGGATTAGGTCTGGGCTTTGACTAGGCCATTCCAAAACATTTACATGTTTCTCCTTAAACCACTCAAGTGTTGCTTTAGCAGTGTGTTTGGGGTCATTGTGCTGCTGGAAGGTGAACCTCCGTCCTAGCCTCAAATCACACACACAGTGTACAGGTTTGCTCAAGAATATCCCTCCATCTTTCCCTCAACTCTGACCAGTTTCCCAGTCCCGACTGCTGAAAAACATCCCCAGAGCATGATGCTGCCACCATCATGTTTCACAGTGGGGATGGTGTTCTTTGGGTGATGTGATGGGTTTGCGCCAGACATAGCATTTTCTTTGATGGTCAAAAAGTTAAATTTTAGTCTCATCAGACCAGAGCACCTTCCTCCATACATTTTGGGAGTCTTCCACATGCCTTTTCGCAAACTCAAAATGTGCCATTTTGTTTTTTGCTGAAAGTAATGGCTTTCTTCTGGTCACTCTGCCATAAAGCCCAACTCTATGGAGAGTACGGCTTATTGTTGTCCTATGTACAGATACTCCAGTCTCTGTTGTGGAACTGTTCAGCTCCTCCAGGTACTGTACTTTGTGTAGACAGCAAAATTTTGTCCACATGCTGGAAAATACATTTTGGTCTAGAGAATTTTGATAATACTTTCTCCAAACACTCGTGCCTATTCCATCACTAATATCCGATCCTGGAATTATTCGTGTGAATGTATACGTTTCTTTATTAAAGCTGAAGACAACTTATATTGACAGCTTTTAGTTAATGGTACTGAAAAATGACTATTGGCGATTTCCAGTACTGAAAATACTTTGGCCTTGGCATCCATGAGTGACATTACATTTAAATTAGGAACAATAGGTTTGTTATTTGTAATGCATTTATTCAGCGATCTTAAATCAACTGATAAAGAATACAAATCATCAGCATTCTTGATAGGCCAAATACAATTATTTACCACAGATTGTGCCTTCTTTAATATTCCTCGTTGTAAAAATGATTGTACAATGCCAGAAACTGGACTTATTGATTCTTGTGGCAACTTATTTTGAATTTCAGGTTTGGATCTCTTCCCTCAATTTCTATTTCAATATCTTTAAACAAACCTGTATCCATTTTGGTCTGACTCCAAAGACTTTTATGTGCTCTAACCAATTGATCCAATACAAGAACGGTTCCTGTATGTGGCCAATTATAATCTGAAGACGTCAGCTGCTGTACAAAACTTTCCAACATTACTGTACATTGAAGAATCTATTAACATAGATTTGGGCCTAGATGAATCTGTCCATATAGTAGAATTACTTAAATCAATAATCCAATCTAATTTACTAATCACATCCATGCCTAAAATATTTTCAGTATTTTGGCAACACCAGATGTCTATATTCGTTTTCAAAAGTCCTGGAATTTCAAAAGTCACATCAGAAACTTTAGTTGCAACTGTATTTTCTTTTCCACTGAAACCAATTAAATTACATTTTGGAGAATCAATAGTCACAGGTAATTTGTGTTTAGTTAAACTGAGTTCAGCTCCTAAATCTATTAACCATTTAGTTTTCTTACCATTTAATAAACCATGTACCCATGGCCTCCCACCGTCATCTAATACAATTGGAGCAACATAATTTAATGTTGGAGAGGTCTCAGAAACATCTATCTCATTGCCATCATTGACTGTTAATGACAGTTCAATCAACATAACAAACAATGTACTGACCTGTTTGACTTCTGAGGCATAAGGCAAATCAATCAACCTATTGTTTGGAGAAGATGGAATAAATTGTTCAGAAATGTCCTCATTTTCTACTTCCAAAATTTTTCTTTGTGAATCTACTTTCTATTTTAAATATTCTTTCTGTACATGACCACATTTCTTACAATGTAAGCAACTAACATTTCCTGTCTGCTCTGAAACTTTAGTTCCGCCTGTGACGTGTATCTTACCAGCCCCGGGTGTGTCCTTACACGTGACAACTCTCTGAACGCCCTTTTCCTTTTGTCTATCTAGACTTGTGCTTACTGCATCTTCATTATGATCCTGGTCATATTCTCCTATAGACCGCTTATCTGGTACAAAAGACTTCTGCATAGAGTCTGCATTAACATAACTATTGCTTGACTTTGTTTTAGACTTTACATTATTCTGTAACTCAAACGACTGAATATCTTTTTTTGAATTGCACTTTGCAAATCATCTATTCGTTCAGTCAAAATCAGACAATTAGTACATAAACTATTGTCCTTTGTTTTTCCTTTTGTACAAACATTCCTTTTAGGAACTCCTGATATCATTGTGCCAAAAACTAGCTTTATCACATTCCTAATTTGTTTGCTGACTTTCTTAAAAGTAAATTTTGACTTTTGTATCTTAATATTTTCATGTAAACATGCATTGAACATGTAACACCATAATTCATCATCTCTAACAAACTTTGACAGATTTTTTAATTCTAATTTACTCTCACTAGACAATGCATCAATAAGATTCATACTTACCAATATAGAACCGACTTCCTTCATGTAACAAGCGTTGCCTCTCTTGGTGGGAAATTACGTCATCAAGAAACTGAGTTTTCTTGCACATGCGCAAACGTCTCACCAATTTTGATGTTTTCTTTTTCTTCCAAGTTCATTCAACGATGCCGAAATTAATTTGCTGTTTCGAATTCTTCTGAAAGCTTGACTAAATAGTCAATGTTTGTGCTTGTATTGCCTCTCGGCAAACGGAAGGAGAACTAATTCAAAAATGTTCAATATTCGGACAAAATGAAGCTGGCAAAGGCTCGCCAATGAAATATATGTAGTTTTTACGGTAATAATAACAATATTTCAATAATTCATATTGATGAGGAAAGTTCCAAGAAAGTCCATTCAGTTCTCGTGAAAAAAACTCAAAAATTGATTTAATAATAAAAATAGCAAAATATTACAAAAACAATATCAAAGTATAGAATGTCATTAACAAATGTATAATATTCTTATTGAATCAGATGCGTGTGTGTGTAAATGTAGCAGCAATATCTTGTGATGTGTGTGTAGTGTTGTGGAAATTCTATTAAATGTATGTTGTCAGATGTCCCCCATTGTCGGTTTTGCTATAATGCACTCATGTGAACGTATTTGCACATACAGACGTTGGCAGAAGGTCATTGGCCACGAAAACCTTCCTGTGGACATTGCAGATATGTTTGCTCTTTTAGGGATATTCGTTTATGCCTCCCCAAGAGACTGGCCACTTCTTGGTGACTGCATTAATGACTCCAAGCAAATAGATCTACGTACATGGCTATAGCATAACTATACAAAAATTATGTGCAAAAAAAGTATGTGTAAATATCGCGCTGTCATAAAAAATGTAAGCAGCTAACACAACAAGTGATCTAATCCTGTAAACAAAGTTGTATAAAGAAAAGTGCAGTGCTAAAAAGTGTGGAAGTAGTGGATAACACTAATTCATATCATACAATAAATAATATTAGTCAGTGCATAGATTCCATCCCATATGGTGAATATTCTAAATTATATACATTGTGTCCATGACACAAAAAGGTATTTTGTGACACACTTATAATTGGTGTTCTAAATAAAATAAGTCCGTGAAAGAGTGAAGTCCTGAGAAATGCATAACACCAGGAAATGTGGAGAAAATATGAAGTGCTGATAGAAGATCCACCACCGCTCTTAAAGGAGGCTTACCAGAAAGATTGGACACAGATGGGTATATACCCACTGAGTCAATCGAACTTGTAAAGTGGGGATCCTTGATGGTATCTGTTACTAAGAAAGCAAATCCAGGTGACCCGGGTACTTGCAAGGATATATATGAAAAAGGGCAGGTCCAATCAGGCATCCAAAGTATATGCGGAAAGAATGTGAGAGCACATAGCGTAATACTGTATAAAAAACTTAAAGCATGTTTATTGAAGATAAAAAAAAAACCCTATGACAGGCGTCTCGTTGTAAACATTGAGACGTCCCCTTTGTGCGCTCCATTTGTCCCCTGTTAATAGTGAGGCTAGAAGGGCAACGTCGTGACGTCACAACGCCGGCTCCTTTACTCCCACGCCGCCAGCGATACACTGATATGTTCTGGGCTTGCGCTCTGTAAGTCCTATGTAAACAGGAGCAAGGCTTGGAACGCGGGATGTTACATGACGTTGTACATCCATGCGTTCCAATACACTTATCCAAAGCGAGGCTTGCAGCGCACGTGGCCAGCGCCATTTTCGCGTACCCGGAAGTCGTTCTCACTGAACAGCACTGCGGATTGGAGCCACGTTTTAGCATGGGGGTCTCTTACTGTATATAAAAGGCAGTGTATACAGTGGTGTGGTACCCCAGATGATGTCCTTGAGGACGAAACGCGTCGGAACGGACCACTGACACTGCCATACCATCTATGTATTAAGCACTTTTTTATTCTTCAGAAATGTGAGTGTTTTTTATCTTCAATAAACATGCTTTAAGTTTTTTATACAGTATTACACTATGTGCTCTCACATTCTTTCCGCATATACTCTGGATGCCTGGTTGGACCTGCCCTTTTTCATATAAATCCTTGCAAGTACCCGGGTCACCTGGATTTGCGTTCTTAGTAACAGATACCATCAAGGATCCCCACTTTACAAGCTTGATTGACTCAGTGGGTATATACCCATCTGTGTCCTATCTTTCTGGTAAGCCTCCTTTAAGAGCGGTGGTGGATCTTCTATCAACACTTCATATTTTCTCCACATTTCCTGGTGTTATACATTTCTCAGGACTCTTTCACGGACTTATTTTATTTAGAACACCAATTATAAGTGTGTCACAAAATACCTTTTTGTGTCATGGACACAATGTATATAATTTAGAATATTCACCATATGATATCATGTACCTATGGAATCTATGCACTGACTAATATTATTTATTGTATGATATGAATTAGTGTTATCCACTACTTCCACACTTTTTAGCGCTGCACTTTTTTTATACAACTTTGTTTACAGGATTAGATCACTTGTTGTGTTAGCTGCTTAAATTTTTTATGACAGCACGATTTTTACACATACTTTTCTTTGCACATTTTTTGATATATTAATATCGCTGCAGTCCTACACATTGTTAAGGTTTTTATCCTTAAATGGATGTATTTGACTACAGAGCAACACGTAAAGTTAATAGGGTGTGTTCACAATAACTAACCATGATACCAAAATAGGAGGCCTCTTTTTACGATTAAAGAACACCATGACCTCAGAATTACACCTTCAATGGGATATAGCCTTCCTCGAGCAATATGTATCAGAAAACATGGTTCCCAGAAGTCTGAGGTGGGAGGTCCACCCTCAACAGGGTGATCCAGACCTATTATCCTGGTTTAATTACTTTAATGAGATGGGCATTAAACTGCTTGGTTTCCTAATTACAAGAAAAATTAATAGACTTCAAATTCTAGATAAGGAGATTAAAGAATTGAAGGATAAACTCTCAACTTACAAGAGCTTCTCGGAGTATGGCTCTCTCTCGTCTAATCTCCAGCTACACCTGGAGAAAGACAGAGATAAAAAAAACAAAAAACATAAAAAATACTCCAGGGATGTTGGAGATTACAAATCAGGGACAGTTTTTAGATGGCAGACAACCATCACACCTGTCCCTGATCCTCCCATTGTAATCAACCAACCAGACATACAACCCAATGGAAACCAGGGAAATACCAACCCAGTCAATACTAGGCGGCCCAGACTTCCATCTAGACCCAGGATTGATTCCTACAACAACAGAGAGGGCCCACCCCCTCAGAGGGGTGGACATCCCAGGTACTATACCCCACCCCATACATCTAGAGGTGGTATGAGTAATCACAATAACACAAAAGGAAAAAGAGGGAAATCCAAGGGCAACCAATATGATTCTAGGCCACTCTATGAACAGGGAAATAGAGCATTTATAGATTCCCCTAGGAGGTTTAACCATCAAGGTACACCACATGGTCGTGATTTCCACTACTATAATCGCCCCCCCATTAATACTCAGAATAGGTTCGCTCCCCTCTATGACAATTATGACGATTATCGAGATGAATATGCTGGAACTCACTATGGCCAAGATCAATATGGCCATGACCTTTACAGTAAGGATTTTCATCAGGTCAGACAATAACCACAAAGGCCCTTAGAGAGGCTCCAGAGGGGGGAGGAGAATTCAGAGGAAAAAGGAAAAGAGTCTAACAGGCCAAGGAGTATTCAATTTGAGCACGAAACAACTAACTAAGGAGGAGTTGGCTATTCTTGATAAAGGCCTCAAGTTTGCCCCTCCCAACAAATTGGATAAATTTAACACATAAATTTACATTGGATAATTTATCCATAAGTTCATTAGAAAAATTAACATTCAACGTTACCTTACTTCCAATACAGCCCCCCCTATGGAGAGGGCCGTGACTTCAGGGACAGTACACTCAGGTCTAGCGAACCCTTCCCTGTTTAGTCCCCCTGTACCAACTGCCCCTGCAGTCACCATTTTCAAGGATTTAATACTTAAAGATTTAGCCAATCTACCTATTAAAAAATGTCAGAATCACTCCATGAACAAGAAGGGTTTCAAGTCATTGTGTGACAATAAAGATTTGATTGTCCGTCCAGCGGACAAGGGGGGGTGGAATTATTGTAATGGATAAGTCTGATTACATTTCGGAAATGTACAGGATCCTGAGCGATCAAGATACATATACAGAATTACCCCTGAACCCCACTAATCGGTACAAGAAATATTTAGTTACATTAGTTAATAAAGGATTTGACAGACAGATATTAAATAAAAAAGAGAAGGCTTATTTGATACCCATGGCACCGAGGATTCCCATCATTTATCACTTACCAAAAATCCATAAGGACCCCCTGCACCCACCAGGGAGACCAATAGTAAGTGGTATAAACTCAGTAACATCCCGCATTGGCCGTTACGTTGATTTCTATCTACAGCCACTAGTTAAAAAAACACCATCATATTTAAAGGATACGACAGACACTATTAGACGGTTGGAAGGCATTCATTTGTAAGGAGATTAATTACTGGCCACTGTAGATGTGGCATCACTCTCTACGTGCATTCCACATAATCTGGGTATCGAGGCAGTTACACATTTCTGAAACAGAGATCCATCCCTTACCGATACCCAAAGACATTACATCATTGAATTATTAGAGTTTGCCACAAATCACAATTATTTTTGGTTTAATAACAATTTCTTTTTGCAACACAAAGGCGTAGCAATGGAGGCTAAATCTGACCCCAGTCAAGCAAATCTTTTTATGGCCAAGTGGGAGGAGGATGTCGTCTATTCGAAACACAGACCATGTCTGATCTTTTGGGCCAGATATATAGACGACATCCTCCTCTTATGGGATGGCTCCTCTAGATCTCTTGAAGACTTTTTTTCATTCCTTAATTGTAATGATAGGGCAATATCCTTAACTCTTGAGTACAGTTCAACCAAAGTACATTTTTTGAATCTAGATATAGAGATCAGTTCTCGACAATTCAAATTTCAAACCCATTTCAAGACAACTGATCGCAACAGCTTCATACCCGTTGATAGTTGCCACCATAAGTCCTGGCTGAGATCAATCCCTCGTAGCCAATTTCTAAGGCTAAGAAGGAATTGCACTAATATTGACATGTTCCAAGCACAGGCATTGTCTTTGAAACAAAAATTCTTAGATAAAGGTATGATTCAGTTATTCTAGAATCAGAAATACAACATGCCATGCAAATGGATAGGAGATCATTATTGACCCCTTGCACATCCAATGACGCCTATAAATACTCTATGATGACTTCTTTTTCAATCCAACATAGAGACATTAAAACCATTATAGAACGCCATTGGGAGGTGCTGAAGAGTGATCATGTCCTGGGTAACATTCTACCCGAAAGACCCAAAGTCATCTATAGAGGGGCCCCCTCCATACAGAATAAAATTGCTCCCAATATAATCGACCCCTTCAGATGTCCCACCTTCTTTCATGAGTTGGTAGGCTATTTCCCATGCAAAAAATGTACAGTGTGTCAATATAACACAAATGGTAGATATAAGACACTTGAATTTCGATCAAATGTAACTAATAAAATCTACCCAATTAAAATGTTCTGTACATGTGCAACGAGGTACGTTGTATACCTTATTACCTGCCCATGCGGGAAACACTATGTTGGCCGTACCACTCAGACTTTTTCCGTCCAGGTAGGTGCACATGTAGCAAAAATAATTGGGGGAGATACCAAATATACTGTCCCTAGACACTACAGACAGTACCACAATCAAAATCCGTCAAGATAACAATTTCTCATTATCAACAGATATGTCCCCCCCTGGCGCGGAGGGGCTCTAACTCGTGGTGTATCACAATTAGAGACCTACTGGATATACGAGCTCCAGTCCCACTCGCCATTGGGGCTCAATGTCGAGTGGGACATTAACGCCTTTATTAATCACTCCTAAATTAGTACGCTTTCTCCTGTCTGTCCCTTTTCTTGAACTACAAATGCTTTTGTCCATGTTGGATAATATTTATAATCTACATTATCCATAAAATTTTTTTTAGAATATGTATCTGTCACTTTGTCTATAGAATTTGTATCTGTCATTTTAGATCTCCATGTTAGAACCGTGGCTCTATAAAATATTTTTTATATTTTTTATATTCTTTATATTTTTTTATATTTTTTTTTATATTCTTTATATTTTATATATTTTTCAAATTTTTCTGGATAGACACTTTTCTAACGTTACTTTAATGTTACTTTTAAATGTAACCTATTACGTATATTTTGGATACAAGGCTTATCAATATATATATATTTTGGCTGTGAAAACCAGATAAATATATGGTATATGAATACACGTTCATACTATCCATTTGCAATAACGGGAAAGACATGTTTTATTTTTATTATATGTCCACCTTGGATATAGGATCTTGTGCATATATTTTAATTTCATGTATACATTCTTTAGTAAGACACTCCGCACTAGTTTATTTATATAAACCTTATGACAGGCGTCTCATTGTAAACATTGAGACGTCCCCTTTGTCCCCTGTTCACAGTGAGGCTAGAAGGGCAACGTCGTGATGTCACGATGCCGGCTCCTTTACTCCCACGCCGTCAGCGATACACTGATATGTTCTGGGCTTGCGCTCTGTAAGTCCTATGTAAACTGGAGTGAGGCTTGGAACGCGGGATGTTACCACGACGTTGTACATCCATGCGTTCCAATACACTTATCCAAAGCGAGGCTTGCATTGCACGCGGCCAGCGCCATTTTCGCATACCCAGAAGTCGTTCTCACTGAACGGCGCTGTGGATTGGAGCCACGTTTTAGCATGGGGGTCTCTTACTGTATATAAAAGGCAGTGTATATTTATTATGTGACGTCTTCGAAGACGTGTAGCGGAGGGGCCAGGACGGAGCCATCAGCACAGAGCTGGGTTGTGGATCTCTCATACCCCGCAGCACACCGATTAGCGTTTTTTGGACTTATAATGTATGGTGCACACTAGCACCTAATAAATGTGAGTACCCCAGTGTGGGGATTGGGTGTAATTTTAATAAAGCATTTAACGGTATCACACTATATAGCCCTTCTCTTTTTTTGGTATGTTTGTGGAGCCATAGAGCGTCTGCTTGGAGAATCATCTGGTATCAATCATTGAGCCCAGGGGTGGCTCCACAGCGTGTATTGACGCAGCTGAACACTGTGTCACACGCTCTAAAGTGAGCGCAACCACATTGGGGGTCACCGAGGCACTTCACGGCATGATTTGGGCACTTTGATTCAGCAACTGGAACTTTTCTCTGAAGCACCATTATACTATTAATAATTTTCTTTTTGGAACTTTTACTTGCTGTGTTGGAAGATTTTTCACTAATAAGGACGATTGGAGTCTTTAATATCACTCATTACACATTTGTTTTTTTATTTATTTCACTCATCACTTTATGATTACAGTGGAGTTTTGCATGTGAGACATATATACAGTATATCATTTATAGTGCACGTTTTTTATTCAAGTATTAATGTTTTACTGTATTCATTTATTTATTTATTTATATATGCAAAGGTGTTTTCAGATCCATATTGATTTATTTATTTACTTATGCAAATATGATTTCAGATACGTACTGTTTGCACATTACACTTTGTACATGGCACCTTGCTGCACCTTTTGATATTCATTTAAGTATGCAGAGTTGATTTTAGATCCATATAATCTGCACATTGCACTTTATATCTATTTATGTGACACCACTAGGGTGTGCGGATACTTACGTTTATTCCTAAGCGCAACGCAATTCTTTGTTTATGAATTAGTGTTATCCACTACTTCCACACTTTTTAGCGCTGCACTTTTCTTTATATACAAAAATTATGGCCCACTGAGCCATAGTTTTGTATGGTTCGCGTCATTAAAAGCATTTAGTCGGTTTGCACACGGTCTTGTGTAGAGCCATCTTTCTAGTGTTCCTTTGTCTCACAGAAAGCATGGCTCAGCTCCTGATAGTTTGCACATGTCACTGCTAGTCTATTTGAATGTATACATGTCTGTGATTGGTTCTTTTGAAAGAATACAAATGTCTGATTGGCTGTCTGTGAAGACACCACCTTCTTTTGTTGCTCATGTTGTTGTTTGTATTAATGAACCCTTTTGGAAGGGTTCCCTATATCGTCACATCCTTATATGGTCATTTCCTGTGTGGACATCACATCCTGTGATGTCACTTCCCATGTAAAAAGTGATTGGCTGCTGGAACCATCATTCCTGTTTGTGAAAGCTTTTCTGATAATAAAAGGTCAAATTGGCTAGGGTGAGTCAGAGATGCTGAAGGAACTGAGAACTTAAGGATGGTCATGTCTGTTTACTTGGATGAGTGGGTTTTTAGGTAAAATGCATTATATCATTAGACGAAATGTGTTTATTATTAGAGACAGGAGATTTGGCTATGTGCTCTGCGTACAGCCAAATTTCGCTGACAGTAGCTGTCCTCGTAGAGTGGCAGTCTGCCTCAAAAACTTATGTCTAGCTCTTACTCCACAACTCAAACCCATGAAAACAGCCCCCACCTTTCTAAAAAGGGTTGGTTTGTCTTAAAAGTTCTTATTTCACTTGTAGTCCTATAGAAATTTGCGGGCTTTCCTGAAACATATCTTTCCTCCCACCAGGGTGGGGGTATACATTCCTGAGGTGTAGGCTAAGAGGAGCTTATATGTAAAACCATTTTAAACATATACAATATAACATCTAAATCAATTACTAGATAGATAGATAGATAGATAGATAGATAGATAGATAGATAGATAGATAGATAGATAGATAGATAGATATTCATTTAAAACGCAATGTTCTTATTAATATCCTAATCAAGAAATATTGTAATATAAAGAACTTATCTCTTAACTAACACATTGAACTTTTACATCTTAATGTGAATCCTTCCTTCTCACAGATGGGGAGGAAGGTGAAAAACTCACTCTTAATTACTGCCATATGTGAGTTCTACATAGAATTGCTTATGAAGCTTATAACAGCATATATACTTTCACAAATATAAAGATCTATATAAAAATTAACTTTTTCCATACATAGCAGAACTATAAATATATATATTTATATATACACAATTCAATTATTCTGTAGATCTCATCCATTCATAAATATTCTAACAGTCCCATGGGCTGAACGAAAAAAAAAAGAACATTACATGTATGCCCATTATTAGAAGTGGGTGGATGCAGGGCGGTATATTCTAATGGTGGGCATACCACACACTTTTTATGGCAGATTTTCTCATCCACATTGATCGATGTGAATGAAAGAATCTGTTAGGTTTTCTTTTTTCGTTCAGCCCACAGGCTGCATGAAAAAAGAACATTACAATATATGCCCAAAAAGCACCAGTAACGTACTGGTACATCGCTGGACTTTGAGTGGTTATACGGGGATGATGCCTGCAGGTGTAGGCATCATCTTGGTATCGTTTTTTTCAGCCGGCAGTCAGCTCTTATGTAAAAGCAATACTAGCCACTAGACTGCTTTTACATGCAGTGGGAGGGCCCTTCCACTTTTTTCGGGCTCTCCTGTCCCAACGGGGAACCTGAGAATGCAGCCCGCGGTTCCGCCAGTTGACTGGAGACTGGAATGGCTCCAATAATCTCTATGGCCTAGGAAACCAGAAGTTTTCTGGAAAATGGTACAACAAAATGTTTTTATTTTTTTACACAAAGTTGTGACTTAAATTATATATTGTTCACACATGCCATGGGTATATGTAGAATTACATGCCAAAATACATTCTGCTGCTTCTCCTGCGTATGCGGATACCACATGTGTAAGACTTTTTGGCAGTCTAGCTGCATACAAGACCCCGAAAACCAATCACGGCCTTCAGGTTTTCTAAGGGCATAAATTGCTCATTTCACTTCCTCACTACCTATCACAGTTTTGGAGGCCCTGAAATGTCAAGATAGCACAAACCCCCCCAAATGACCCCTTTTCAGAAAGCAGACATCCTAAGCAATTTGATAAGAGGCAGAAACACGTCAGCAGACAAAGAGTCAGTACCATACTGTACCATACTCATACACCAAAAACATTTTCACAGATATAGGTCAGTACCATACTGACACACCAGAAACAGGTTGTGGCGATGGGACCCTGTGCTATCTTTGGAGAGAAAGGCACGCTGATTGAACAGCTGTGTGCTGGGCTATTTAGTTGTGATCTGACTATGGCTCAGGGCCTCACCCCACAGAGAGGAAGTCTGTGCATGGGAGTCAGGTGGACTACCATTCCTCTGAGAGGAGTCAGAGCCTGCATGGGGCAGCCAGAGCATGCATGTCTGCAGGAGGCAGATGTGCTTGGTGACAGAGCAGCAAGGCGCTGATCAGGAGTAAGCTTAACTCTAGGAAACTTTTTCCTCACTGGAAATGCACCTACCGCTTGAGTCTGATCACCCCAATCTTACACGCGGTGGAGAATGTGGGCAGGGATGGAAGAGTTCCAGATCCTCGCATACCAAAAACAGTGAGTAGCAAGAGACTGTTTTGCAGCAATGCGGGGAGGAGCAGCTAATGTGAACTGTGAGTCTGCATGTGAAAGTGCGCTGCTTGCAAGTTTTAAAGAGACAGTATGCCAAATTTTCCAGTGTTTAAAAGCGTTGTGGACCTGACTGCAGAGATGGGGTGGTCAAAACGCAAAAAGGAAGCAATGTTTCCTGAGATGAGAGACAGAACCCTGTGGCTGGAGGGGCTATTACTGACAGAACATTCCCCAGACTGCACTTGGCCGCACTGGAGCAAAGAGCAAAGGAAAACAAACCATCGCTCAGTGCATGGAGTGAGCAGATGGGTGTGGTTGCCCGTGTCAAATCTGTACGGCTGGCTTCATACAGCCTATGTTGCCTTCTGAACACATTGAAGGCTTTTTGGCTGAATTTGCGATTATTGCTTCCTCCCAAGGGTGGCCCAGAATCCGCTGGGCCGATTTGGTGCAGCCTTTTCTGATGCAAGAGTACCGAGAGGTGTACCGCGGGATGTGTCATAACTATGACAATTTCCTGGGAGCAATCCAATCTAGAGAGCACTGGAAAAATTCAGCAGAGAGAATGTGGTCTCAAATAGCAACCGGAGAAAGTATGTTTGCAGAAAGGAGGAGCCACAGCGAATAGGTGGCTCAAATTTTGAGTGATGTTGGTGCCAAAGTGTCTGTTGTCGCCCCTGGCAACCATGGTGAAAATTTTGTTCAGCCTACAGGAGGTGACAGAGCACAAGAAACTAGTGCTTTCATCTTATGGCTGCTTGTGTGAATTGGTCAGCCAAGAGAAGAACGCAACCTATCCAGCATCCTGCAAGAGGTATGACCAGGTGTGTGGGTCTGCTGTTACCCCTGGCAACAGGGAATGTGGCCTGCAAGAGATGTTGGAAAATCCAAGAAGGATGCAATGTTGCCCCGTGTCCATGTAGGGGCATTGGCTTGTGAGAGCACAGCAAAGAAGGGACAACGCCCTCAATTGAAGCTTTCCACACCTGCCAAATGGAATGGTAAGACTGTTGCTGTTACCAATGTGAGAGAGACTGGTGACGGGACTAGTCCCTGTAAAGTGGGAGTAAGCCCAGGGAGAAAATCTGCTTTCAGAAACTTGCTGCTAGTGAATACCCTGTATAGTAGCGAATTAAAGTTTTAAGCTGAACCTGCAGCAAGCTTGAGGACTTGTCTTTAAACAATGCACCGTGTAGCAGGAAGAAAAGTGGTAAAAATAAATATAATGTGTCGCTCGCTTATGCAATTAAAAATATTGATGGTAAAAATGTGATATTACATCCAGAAATGTCGGGGGTGATCACTGAGAGATATGTGCCCTTGCCCCTAGCAACCATGACAGGTGCAACAGGTTTGTCCCTGGAGTCCTTCCAGAAGCTCATGGTGTCTGAGCTTGAGGTTTCCCAGGACAACTGTGTAGCCACCCCGATGGGTGAGAGAGTCTCTTATAAGATAAAAAGTGATGTAATAAATGTCCCACAGGCTCAAGCCGGTAATGAGTTGGGACAGCCTATGAAAGTCAGGAATGACGATGAGGAATGTATTTATGACAATGTTGATGAAGGATTTCCCATGGCAACCACAGGCAGTGCTGCAGAGTTGTCCCTGGAAATTTCACGGGGAACTCCCTGTGTTGGAGCCGGCGGGGGTCCAGGACAGCTCTGATACTGCTCAGGTGGAACACACTGGGAAAACAGCTCAAATGATGGAGCATGAATTATCGCAATCTGATGTGGTTGACACTGAGTGATGTAGGATGCCTGCTGCTAAGCCACTCTGTCCGCCTGTGTCTCCCTCGTAGGTGGAGCAGTACTACGAAGTGCTGGTGACTCAAGCACAGACAGGATAGACTTTTGGATAGTTTGATCAAGAAAATGAATGGTAGTATTGAAGGAAATCTTCATGTGTGATAGTGAGGTGGACACTATTGCTGCTGGGACAAATGGAGGGGCTGCACAGCCAGTAGACACAGGTGCATTGGCTGTTGCAGAAATTAACCCCCTCCAGTCGGAAGGATCAGATAAGGGTGCATACATGGCAAAGGTTTTGTCCAAAGAAAAACAGATGAGTAATGTTAAGTGTCAGAATGACAGTGAATTGGATAAGGGCTTGGAAAGACTCAGTGTTGCTGAAAATGAGAGGAAGACATGTACGGAGCTGTAATGAAGTACAGTCATGACAGGGTGCAAGGAGCTTAGGAATAGGTTAATAATGAGGAGTGGTTTAGGGAATTCTGTTCCCTGTTGGGATTGGGGGATCAGTGTAGAGGGGAGGAGTGTGTAAGTTTGAAAAGTAGCTGGGGGAGTGGGAAAGTCAGTCGTAGGAGAGCTAGCCAGGAAGAAAGTTCAAGTGTCCCCTGTGAGACAGTAGGTACAGGATGAGTGATTTAGAAAATCTGTGGTCGCAGTTGAGGGAAGCAGCAGAGACCCATGGCTCTGCCTGGCTTCAGAGCCAGATCGCTTCCACACTGCAGGGGGTAGGGCAGGGCTCATCTAGAGAGCGGCCTGCCACTGCACAGGCTAGGAGTTCCAGACCTCCGGAGCGCCTTAGCCCCAACAACACTCCCAGGCCTCACCGGAGACTGGGGAGTCACGGTCGGACCCCTTCAGGACCCCCGGCCAAGCAGTCAGCCCGGTCAGCACGGGGGGGGCCTGCGAGTCGGCACCGGTCACAGCTTAGTGCAGGCGAGGGGGACATTTTACAGGCTACTTGGCCGGTCCCCTCCAGGAGTGCCCGTTTACAGAGCCAGCAGGTGGCCACCTCCGGCGAGGCTCCGGTCGGAGTGGCTGCCCAGTGTGGGAGGAGGGGTCGTTCGGGCGCCGGCCATTCCCTGGAGACGGCCGGTGGCTCTCCACGTGTCAGCACCATCTTACCTCCTGGAGGAGGTTCTCCATGTAATCCTTGGCGGTTGGGAGGCCCCGCCTCCAGGTTCAGTTCTGGGCCTGGGAGGGTTGGCCATGAGGCTGCCGGATCGTCGGCTGTGGCGCCGGTTGATGACGTCACCGCCGAGTGCAGTGCTCAGGGAGGACGGAGCCCTCACAGGATTGTCGCCCCCCTCCAGTCGCTCAGTCATCTGGAAGCAGCAGGCATGGAAGGTCGGTGCAAGTGCTACAACAAGAGAGACACTGGGACAGCGACAGCAGCAGCAGCGAGGAGGGTGAGCTGAGTGACGATCCCCAGGAGGCAGCGGTGGAGTCTGGACAGACGGCTGGTGGGTCCTCTCGCCTAAGGCAGCCAGGTAAGAAAACCGTTTCTAATGTCATTAACCACCTCAATACAGGGCACGTACACCCCCTTCCTGCCCAAGCCATTTTTCAGTTTTCAGCGCTGTCGCACTTTGAATGACAATTGCACGGTCATGTTACACTGCACCTTAATTAAATTTTTATCATTTTTTTCCCACAAATAGAGCTTTCTTTTGGTGGTATTTGATCACCTCTGCGGTTTTTATTTCTTGCGCTATAAACAAAAGAAGAGGGACAATTTTGAAAAAACACAATATTTTTTACTTTTTGCTATAATAAATATCCAATTTTTTTTTTTTTTTAACAAATTTTTTCCTCAGTTTAGGCCGATACGTATTCTTCTACATATTTTTGGTAAAAAAAAATTGCGATAAGCGTATATTGATTGGTTTGCGCAAAAGTTATAGCGTCTACAAAATACGGGATAGATTTATAGCATTTTTATTATTTATTTATTTTTTACTAGTAATGGCGGCGATCTGCAATTTTTATTGTGACTGCGATATTGCGGCGGACACATCGGACACTTTTGACACATTTTTGGGACCATTCACATTTATACAGCGATCAATGCTATAAAATTGCATTGATTACTGTGTAAATGTGACTGGCAGGGAAGGGGTTAACACTAGGGGGCGCTCGAGGGGTTAATGTATTACCTAAGGAGGTGATTCTAACTGTGGGGGGAGGGGACTGACTGGGGGAGGTGACCGATCGCTGTCCCTATGTACAAGGGACACGTCATCGGTCTCCTCTCCTCTCTGACAGGACGTGGATCTGTGTTTACATGCACAGATCCACGCTCCTGCTGTGTTACCCGGCAATCGCGGGTGCCCGGCGGACATCGCGGCCGCCGGGCACGCGCACCGGGTCCCGAGTGACACGACGGGCGCGCGCGCGCGCCCCCTAGTGGCTCGGGAAGGCGAGGACGTCATATGACGTCCTCCCAGAATAACAGAAGCCTCGTCCAGCCGTCATATGACGGTGGGCGGTGGCTTAGCGGTTAAAAATGCACCTAGGTTATTAGATGGGAATAGGAATAGGGGTGGTGGTGCTATGCAGGGTACACTGGGGAGGGGGGAGGAGGGATTATGGGATTCTGTGAGAGAGTTGCTGCGACGGCAAGAATGGGGTTCAGCAGCCCTCGCCCCCAATTACCCCCTGGATGTCACAACCCACAAGTGTATGGGAGCCCCCTGCCGTGACGGATCCTCCGCGGTGGTGGCGGAGACGCAGACGGGAAGTGACGGAGTGGGAGAGTCTACGGTGACCGCAACGCAGGAGAAGGACGCGGATAGAGTGAGACTGGCTGATGCAGCAAGGTGTGAGGTATACGTATGCTTCGAAGGACCTCTAAGGGCGTATTTAAAAAAGAAGGTCAGGGAAAAAATTTGGAAGAACGAATATGTGGAGATTTTTTCCCTGCTTCCGCTAGAAAAATTTAATTTAGACAGGGTAAAGCCAGATGAAAGTAAGAAGGAAGAGGAGGAAAGGAGGAGGTACAGACTCATTCCGCGCACGTTTGCTAACTGGTTGCAAGCGTTTGCGATTTTGGCAAGCGTGATCGGGGAGAAAGCCCCCGAGAATTGCTCAGCATTATTCTGTTACCTGGAGGCGATTAGCGAGGCGCATAGGGTTTATGGGGGTTTGGCATGGCTTCGGTATGATGAACAATTTCGTCAGCGGAAGGCCATTCGCCCCTCGATTAGGTGGGATCATAAGGATATTAGACTCTGGATGAAGTTGATGACTTCTTCCAGGGCTACGAGCCCGTTTTTTCCAGGGGGGGTCGGCGGCACCGCCTCAGTTGGATCGCCGGCCCCAAAAAATAAAGGGGTGTGCTGGCAGTTCAATGAAAGTACCTGTCGGTTCGGGAACTCATGTCGATTTAAACACGAATGCTCGGGATGTAGCGGGACACATTAGTTTGCGCAATGTTTCAGACATCAGGGTCGTATTTTGTCGATCGATGCCTAGGTATGGGTTGTTCGATTTCCTGCGCACTGTTTGAGGCGTTTAGCTCATTCTTTGAATGGGTGGTTAGGGACGTGGCGGGGGTTAATTCAATTATCCATTATTTGGATGATTTTTTGTGTATAGGCCCCCCTGACTCCCGCTGTTGCGGGGTGTTGCTAGGGACGGTGCAACACTTAGCCGAGAAATTTGGGATCCCGTTGGCGGCGGACAAGACGGAGGGCCCTAAGTCCGAGTTGGTGTTTTTGGGCATTACTATTGATTCCATGGCCATGGAATGTAGGCTGCCTGAGGATAAGATAGTGTCCCTACTAGAAGAGGTGAGTAGGGCGGTTGAGAGGCGAAAGCTGCGTTTGAAGGAATTACAATTCTTGTTAGGAAAACTTAATTTTGCATGCAGAATTATTCCCATGGGTCGGATATTCTGCAGGCGGTTGGCGGCGGCCACGGCTGGGGTGAAGATTCCCAATCACTTCATAAGATTGACTAGAGAATTGCAGGCAGATTTAAAAGTCTGAGACGCGTTCTTGGAGGGCTTCAATGGGCGTTCCATGTGGCAAACAGGGCCGGTCAGCAACGCTGACCTGGAATTGTTTACAGATGCGGCAGGATCGGCGGGGTACGGTGCGTATGGCCGAGGTATGTGGTGTGCAGGGCCTTGGCCGGACAGTTGGAAGGAATCGGGTTTCCTCCGCAATTTGGTGTTACTGGAGCTATTTCCCATTGTTGTGTCTGTTGAATTGTGGGGGGAAGAGTTACGTAACAAGAAGGTTCGTTTCAATTGCGACAACTTGGGGGTGGTTTGGGCGATTAATAATATCTCGGCTTCTTCCCCGCCAGTTGTTAGACTGTTGAGGTACCTGGTGCTCAGTTGTTTGCGCATCAATGCATTTGTGTATGCGGTTCATATCCCTGGGGTGGACAATAAGCTAGCGGATGCTTTGTCTCATTTCCAGTGGGAAGAATTTCGCAGGCTGGCACCGGAGGCGAAGCGGATAGGGGAAACAAGCCCGTCGGAATTGTCGAGAATTGCGCTGGAATCACCACGGGCTTGATACAGCAGTCTCTCAGAGCTGGAACCTGTAAGGCCTATTGGAAGGTATGGCAGGAATGGTTGACTTTGATGGCAGAGGTAGGAGGGTCTGAGGATTCGGAGGACATGCAGGTATGGGTGTTGTGTTTTATTTGTGAAAATTATTCAAATGGGGTTTCAGGACCTTCGATAGGTAAAAAGATGGCAGTGTTAGCCTTCTGGTTTCAATTAAAAGGGTTACGGGATGTCACAAAATCCTTTTTGGTTCGCAGGGCGTTGAGGGGCTATAGAAAAGGTTCACACAAACGAGACTCCAGACGCCCTGTGTCGTTTGCGGTGTTAAGCACAATTATTTCAAGTTTACAGAAGGTGTGTTCGGATCACTTCGAGCAAGTGCCGTTTAGAGCGGCCTTCATTTTGGCATTTTTTGGAGCGTTCCGTATTGGAGAATTAGTCTCACCGTCAAAAAAGGTAGTGGGAGGTTTGAGGTTCGGTGACGTTCGGTGTTCGGAGCAGTCGGTGCTGATTTGTATTCATTGCTCAAAAACCGATCAAGAAGGAAAAGGGGTCAGGGTAGAATTGCTTCGTGGACGGGATCCTCAGTTGTGTCCAGTGACGGCTCTACGACAGTTCATGGATATTCGACCAATAGGGGGGGAGGCATTGTTCATCCACAGGGATGGACAGTGCCTCTCTAGATTTCAGTTTACGGTGGTTATGCGGTGACGTTCGGTGTTCGGAGCAGTCGGTGCTGATTTGTATTCATCGCTCAAAAACCGATCAAGAAGGAAAAGGGGTCAGGGTAGAATTGCTTTGTGGACGGGATCCTCAGTTGTGTCCAGTGACAGCTCTACGACAGTTCATGGATATTCGACCAATAGGGGGGGAGGCATTGTTCATCCACAGGGATGGACAGTGCCTCTCTAGATTACAGTTTACGGCGGTTATGCAGAAGTGTTTAGCGGAGGGTGGTCTCCCTCCGGGGGAATACGCGGGGCATTCTTTCCGCATAGGAGCGGCCACTGAGGCTTCTCGTTGGGGACTTCCTGAAATGATAATAAAGAGGATAGGCAGATGGGAGTCTAGTAGGTACCAATTGTATGTTCGCCCACACTTAATGTAATTGTTTTTTGTATATGTAAAATTGGAGGGACTGCTGGGGTTTCGATTGTTGCTGGTATTTTTCTTTATGTCTTTGCAGATCCCCCAAGATGTCTCATTTGGATACTGGGGCATTCATATGTTTTTTGGGGGGCAAGAAGGGCGGACGTCAGACCTGACGGTAGGCAGCTTAGGATTAAGAGGGAGGAAGGCATCGTTAGATGGCTTGGCATACCCGGTATGCGTTGGCAGCAAGCAGTTCCGGAGGTACATCGCTTTTCCAGACTGGATAGAGCCCCGGATATATTAGTTTTGCATGTGGGTGGAAATGACCTGGGCAGTAGGCCAATGAGGCAGGTAATAAAAGACATACAGTGGGATTTCCTCAGGCTGAGGGCATCTTTTCCAAACATGTTGTTTGTATGGTCGGATATAGTAGCCCGCATGTCCTGGAGGGGGGCCCGTTCATGGGAAAAACTGAACAAGTCCCGAATAAAAGTTAATAAAGAAGTGGGCAGGTTTATTTCTCGCAACGGCGGCATAGTCATACGTCATTGGGAGTTGGAAGTTGACACTTGGATGTACCTCAGAGGGGATGGTGTTCATCTCAACCCAGTGGGAATTGATCTGTGGGCTTTGGGATTGGAGGATGGCATTAGGCGAGCATTGTTAGTTTGGCTGAAGGCACAAGTGTGAGGTGTCACACTTCTGCTGCGGTGGCGTTAGGTCCTTGACGACAGGAGGATATATATGTCTATGGTATATAGATATATATGAAAAGGAGGTTTTGAAAACGTTGGGACACGTCCCAGGATGGAGTAGTCCGGTTGGTCTAGTGTCAGTTTGGACCAACCGGTAATAAGTGGGGGTCTGTGGTCAGTTAGTGTGTCCTCGAGGCGAGTTAGCGGCTGTGGGCAGATGCTAACAAAAAGGGGCTACAGGCTCAAAAAGTAAAAGAGGGTCATCAGGGACCAGAAAACCAAAAGTTTAAAATCTTTTTGAATATTTTGAATATGTAAATTCAATTTTAAATATTTGAAATAAAAAGTTACAGTTTTATTGGTTTTGTTAATAAAGGCCGTAAAGGCCATTTACATCCATTCAAGTGTCAGCGTTATTAATGGTAGAGTATAAGTTTTACATGTATTGGTTGGGCAGTAAGGTATCTGGCTACCATAGTCATGAGTATGACACATGCGTTTAGCAGTGCTCAAGGGGAGCTGCAAGTTGTGCCGGTTTCCTCTGAGGTGGGGGTCTCCTTAAGTGTATCGGCCTCTCAAGCCTTGGCAAATGAGCCCCTCCACATCGCTAGTAAAGGGAGAGTCTCTAAAGTTCTGTGTTTAGAAATAACTGAGATGTTGTCAGAAATGCTGAAATCCCTTTCGCTGTACACCTGTGTGTATCCACCACATATGGGTGGCCTGGTGCTGCGTATTACCAATCAGTGGAGATAGGTGGTACAGGCAATATTAGGTAATGTTGATAAAAATTGGTTACTGCAACATTGGCTACTTTTGTGGAAAGTGGTCTCACAGTTCTCTGCTAGAGTGCTTCCAGCGGCAGTTGTGTGTGGAAGGCGCGCAAGGGAACTGCTAGAGCAATCAGATATGATAGACATCGTAAAACTAAAATGCCATTTTAGTCAAAAGACTAGGACTAAAACTAAATTGAAATCTGACGTCACAATTAACACTGGTCTGTAGTGCATGTTCATATTTCAATACCATAAATAACATATTTGATTTTTCACTCCATCAGTATATAGTGAGTTTGGAAATTGAATATGTATAAGGTACAATGTACAGTACAGAGAAGAGCTAGACATGTTGACAAATGAGACTCTTAATATCAGTTAGCCATATGTGTAGGGTTATATATGCGCATGAATATTCAGGTACTGTCTGTGGCATATATCTAAGCCCAAGGCACTCAATGCTTACCAACTGGTCAATATTAAAAACTTCTTCATCATATACTGAGTATAGGCGTCAAAATCTTCTCTGTAAGATACCTTTACTTAAGCATATAACCTTGAGAAAACAGAATATAAATGAGAGGGAGAAGAAGAGAAATGATAGAAAATAAGAAGGGGGGGCAGGAGGCGGAGCCTAGCGGAGCAGACATGCATTGTTAGAGCTCCACACCGCTGAGGAGAGAAGAGAAGGACAAAGCGGAGCCTGCAGGCTCAAAAGGTATCCATTTGAACCTTTTTGCCCCAGGGAACAAACTGTGAAAGTTTGGGCAGGAAATATGGTACTGGGAGGAAACCGTGGCAGAAATAAAAATCACCTCACAAAGAGCTCACAGGCACTCACTGCAGCTGAAGCAGCTCCAGTCACCTCACAAGATACAGCATCAGGGCGCTCTCACAGACAGAAAATGTCACAACAAGACTCTCCATTTGAGTCAGATACAGAACAAATCCTCTCACAAACTTCTCCACAAGCCTCCTTAGTATCCCCAGTAATATTATTACAATTTGAAAAGATGCTTCATAAGGCTTTAAAACAAACCTCAGACCAAATAACAAAAAGCCTAACCAAAGAAATAAGAGAGCTGGGAAACCGCACCGCAGCCTTAGAAATAAAAATGGATGAAATTGAAATCACAACCCAAGAAAATATAACAGAATTGGAACAATTAAAAAAAGAGAATTTAATACTTCAAACTAAGCTCGAAGATTACGAAAATAGAGCCAGACGTTCAAACTTGCGCATAAGGGGAATACCTGAAACTGTGACAGACCTGCAATCTACTATTACTGCTCTATTACAAGAACTAAAGCCAGATATCCCTATTGAACGTTTAGAACTGGACAGAGTACACAGAGCCCTCACAGCCAAAAAGAAAGATGGACCCCCACGTGATATAATCACAAAATTTCATTATTACAGAACGAAAGAACAAATACTAATTGCTGCAAGAGAAAAAAAGGAACTTCATTTTCAAGGACACAATTATCAAATTTTTGCTGACCTATCCCAACTTACTATTACTAAAAGACGATCCATGAAACCCCAACTAATGGAACTGCAACGCCACAACATTATGTATCAATGGGGCTTCCCCTTTTCAGTCAGATTTAACTACCAAGGTACAATTTACAGAAGCAGATCAGCAGATGAACTACAACAAACCCTTTTAAAATTAAATCTGACAGAACCCACAAGCAGCAACACTCCCACACGCAGAAGAATGGCATCATCTTCACCTTCAGGCAGCACCCAGAAAATTTCAGAACAAAATGGGAATCATCATTCTCACAAAAGAGGCCGTTATGTCACATCATCCATGGACCAAGAAGATTCAATGGACTGACATCCTAATTCCTGATATCTCTTCATTTATTATACTAAGAGATGGTTCTCTATAAAAAACCTATATTTATAACTGAATGTAACTGCATTCTGATAGTCACACACTGTGTGGGATCATGTTACATTCCAGTTATATTTCTTATTACTTCTGATTCATATAGCCTTAGAATATATAAGTGAAATAAGGAAATTCATGTTCAGTTATATATTATCAGGTAATAACAATAGATTTATTACTTTTTAGGACAAATATGTTCAATAATCCAGAAGTAATGGAAGCTTTTTCTTTCTTTTCTTAAAACAAATATATTATTACCTAACTAGTTCCTAGAATTATGTTTTTGTTTATTCTAATCTGAAGCAATACAACCTCAATTTTATGAGTTAACATATCTAAACAGTTACATATGAATAAAATATGTAATTGTTTACTCTAAAAGGGTTAAAATCCCAAAATAATTCAAACTATCTTCATCAATACCAAAGTTATTAACAGTACCTTTCTAACTGAATTATTTAGCCTAGGGCAAGACTAACCATATACAACCACCCTGGAATAAATAATTTCAACAAAAACTATATTCTGCACTCCAATTAATGAAACATCATTTTGATGTCTTTTGACATAGCACTTCTCTCCTGTAAGCGGAAGATCCGTGTACCCCCATTAGCCCTCCTCATTCTCCCAACCATATTATGTGGGAGTGTGACGAAGGCACTTATTCCCCTGAGAGAGATATTTATTCTCTTTCATGGGTAAATTGTGTTTACTTGCAAAAAATAATTTATACAATGTATCATCTAATCTCATATGTTTTTTGTTTACTCTTTACTCCAGAATTCACTGGTTTCTTTTCTATCTATTCATCTCTTCAGTCCACACAGGTTGATCTGCGCAGTCAGCTCTGCATAACAAAAAGTAAGTCAAAACTATTTGATCTATTGCCATGGCACCACTGAATATACTTTCCCTGAATGTTCAGGGAATAAATGTCCCTCAAAAAAGGACCAAAGCCTTCTGTACTTTCCATAACAAGAAGGCTCACATAGTATGCCTCCAAGAAACACACTTCACCAAAGATTCTACTCCAAAATATATTTCTCCTTTTTATCAACAAATTTACACGGCTTCTGCCTGTACCAAGCAAAGGGGAACTCTAATTGCATTTCACCGATCCACACCATTCACCTTATCATCAGAAATTAAAGACCCAGAAGGTAGATACCTGATACTCATGGGTTATATAATGGATACAGCAATCACGGTGATTTCCTACTACGCTCCTAACAAACAACCTACACCATTCCTCTCACATATATTACAAGTGATTAATACACACAAAATAGGAACAGTGATAATGTGTGGGGATTCGAACCAGGTCCTCCTCCCATTTCTAGATAAATCACCTTTTACACCATCCAAAATAACCTCTAGATTACCTTTTTCTCAACTTCTTTCCAAATACAATCTGGTAGATTAATGGAGAGAAAGTAACCCAATGAAAAAGAAATTCACTTATTTCTCGCACCCTCATCAAACCTTCACCAGAATAGATCATATTTTTCTAACAATAGGAATGATACCAGAAATTATTGCATCAGATATAATTCCGATTCCGTGGTCTGACCATAATGCAGTATACACTACTATAGCCTCAGCCATACCAAAAGCGCATGACCCAACGTGGTACTTACCGGACATAATGCTCAAACACCCACTACATCAGATGGCCATTGAACAAGCTTTAAAGGAATACATATAAATTAATAATACAACAGACATCTCCCCAATAACACTGTGGGAAGCTCATAAGCCTGTCTTGCGTGGTACAATACAAAGACAAATGGCACTATTTAAACGGGAACGCAAAAATCTAGCAAAAAAACTAGAACTCAATTTTAATGCAGCCTACATATCATTTCAAGATAATCCATCTCAGAGTACAAAATCTCATCTGGAAAAATCTAGATTGGAATACGATCTATTTCTCACTGAGTCAGTTGATAAATCCCTCAAACGCTCCAAACACAATTTCTACATGAATACAAACAAACCAGGTACATATTTGGCTCGGGCATTAAATTCAACTAACAAATCTTTCAAAACAATACGTTTGAAATTATCAAAAAATGTTTACACTTGTAATCCAGTTAAAATAGTCCATAAATTTCACTCACATCTCGCAACTTTATACAAGACAAACAATGAATTTAATCCTACAGAGGCTGAATCCTTCTTCTCAAAAATAACCTTACCTGTGTTATCTCAGAATCAAAAAAGCAGTTTGGATGAGCCTATAACTATAGATGAAGTTGCTAACGCCATAAAAGACCTAAAACTTAACAAAAGACCAGGCCCAGACGGCTACTCGGCTTTATACTATAAAACATTCTCAGAAATACTCTCTCCCATTCTCACTGAATCTTTTAACAAACTTCTAGATGGACATTCTTTTCGTCAAGAAACACTAATGGCAATTGTTTGTATGATCCCAAAACCCCTTTCTGATGATACTTCCTGTGTGAATTATCGGCCTATCTCTCTGTTAAACCTCGATATTAAATTATTAGCAAAAATAATAGCAAAACGCCTCAATAGCATTATAGGAAAATTAATACATAGAGATCAAGTAGGCTTCATGCCAAATAGACAGGCAGGAGATAATATACGCAGGGCAGTGTTATTGGCACATATTGCTAAAAAACGGAAAATCCCTTTATGTTTTCTATCTCTCGATATTAAGAGGGCATTTGACACAGTATCCTGGCAATATATGCAATATTCATTACAAAAATGGGGTTTTGGACCCCACTTTTTAACATGGATCAAAGCATTATATAATAAACCCAAAGCCTATATAAAATATGCTGGATACAAATCTGAAGCCTTTAATATCGAAAGAGGTACCCGACAGGGTTGCCCATTATCTCCCTTATTATTTGCCCTTATACTCGAACCCATGGCCCAATACATCAGAACAAACCAAACTATAACTGGCATTGAAGTAGGAGGTATTACACACAAATTATGTATATTTGCAGACGATATATTACTTTTTCTATCATCACCACAGGTCTCTGGTCCTAACTTAATACCAGCTCTTGATGGATTTGCAGCCCTATCTGGCCTTATGATTAATCCTAAGAAATGCCTAGTGCTTAATATTTCACTCACAAACATGGAATTGATCCCGGCTAGGGCTGCACTCCCATTCACATGGGCAGAAAAATCAATCCCATATCTTGGAATTCATTTAACAGCATCTCATTCTGACTTATTCTCAACCAATTATCCTCCTGTATTAAGACAGATCACAAATCTAATAAAACAATGGTCTCAACTTCCTTTATCCTGGATAGGGAAGATTAATGCAATCAAAATGACTATTCTACCCAAATTGCTTTATCTATTCAGAGTCCTCCCTATTCCAATTCCTTCCTATTTTTTGAGAATAGTACAAAAAAGAGCAACTTCGTTTATATGGGGCTCTTCTAAACCACGTATACCTATACACACACTACATCTTCCCAAAAATAAAGGAGGCCTGGGATACCCTAATTTTACTAACTACTACAGAGCAGCACATTTGGCCAGTCTGTCCAAATACCATGCAAAACAGGAAATCCCATTATGGGTATTTATAGAGGCTTCAGAAAATGACCCTCTATTAATATCAAATTTATTATGGCTTGATCCTAAAGACCGCTTTAAAATTCATAATCCCATAACTAAACACTTCTTATCTCTCTGGGATAAACTAAAAACCAAATATCAGTTACAATCTCCACACAATCCTCTCCTTTCTTTTATCAGAAATCCGGCCTTTTATCCGGCATGGATCTACCCAAATTCTTTTAAAGCTTGGACAACATCAGGCATTCAGACACTAAATGACTTCATAGCATCTAAATCATTCCTTTCATTCCCATCGCTTAGAGAAAAATATGATCTACCAAACTCTGAGATATTTAGATATCTCCAAATCAAAAATTTCTATACACCATTCCTAAAGGGGGATACACCATTATCCCACTTATCCATTTTTGAATCAATCTGTACAAAAGATCCATTTGCTAAAGGTACAATTTCATCACTTTATAATCAATTATATGGAGTAGCAAATCTTAATAGACCCTCTTACGTTCAGAGGTGGGAGGAGGACCTGGGACGAACTTTAGAAGACACGGACTGGTCTAACATATGGCTCACATCTAAGTCATCTTCACCCAACATCTTAGCACTGGAGACAAATTATAAAGTCCTAACTCGCTGGTACCTTGTACCCGCTAGAGTGGCAAAATATTCACCTAATAACTCAGCTCTTTGTTTTCGAGGATGCCCAGAAATAGGCACATATTTACACATATGGTGGACGTGCCCAGTAATCCAAACCTTCTGGAAGGAAGTCTTCGTGATTGCATCTAAAATATTTAAAAAAATAATACAACCAGATCCATATTTAACTTTACTTAATCTAAAACCGGAATGGTTAACACTCTCTCAATTCAAACTTATGATCCAACTAATAACAGCTGCAAAACAAACAGTGGCCAAGGCATGGAAATCTCCTACATTGGTACTAGCAGAAACAATTCACAGAATGAATAATACAATGTCCCATGCTAAGACGGTAGCCATCGATCAAAATCAAATTCCAAAATTTGAAAAACTTTGGCATCCTTGGATAAAACAACAATTCCTGTCAAACTTCAATGACTCTGTCCTGTTGCCATGGTAACAGATTAAATGACTTACAGAGACACCCATTCTAAGGCTTCAAAGAGAACTAAAAAGAATAATAAACTGACGAGCGGGACAACCTTGTGGACCATACCTCTACCTTTCAACCCTTTTTCTTCTTTCTCTTTCCTTTTCTCCACCTTACGATTAAAGCTCATTATCAGAATTTATTTGACCTATATACACTCTACTTGTAAACAATATGTATAGTAGGTATAAATCATTTAAATACCTACAAAAGTAACTAAGGAAATGATATATATCTTTAATTTAGGTTTACGTGAACCCAATGTTTAATATTTGAAATTTCATGATATTTACCTATATAATCCCTACTGTAAAACAATGAGCTTACTTTATAGATCCTTGTAAACTTACTTTATGTATCTTTATAACATTGTATACTCAATAAACTTCTTTTGACAAGGAAAATAAGAAGGGTATTTTGACAAAAAGGGATTGCTGCACAAAAATGATTTAATGAAAAATATAATCAAAACATCCAAAGTATGTAGGCCATCATCGAACAGTTTCAGGCTAATACAGATCACGCCCTTCTTCAAAACATGGTGCATATATTTGCTGCCCCCTCAAAATAATTCAACACACCACTATTAGTGTCTAAACCGCTGGCAACAAAAGTGAATACACCCATAAGTGAAAATGTCCTAATCGGGCCCAATTAACCTTTTTCCCTCCCAGGTCTTAGGTGTGAATGGGGAGCAGGTGTGGTAAATTTGGTGTCATCGCTCTCACTCTCTCATACTGGTCACTGGAAGTTCAACATGGAACCTCATGGCAAAGAACTATCTGAGGATCTGAAAAAAAGAATTGTTGCGCTACATAAAGATGGCCTAGAACAGGGATAAGCAATTAGCGGACCTCCAGCTGTTGCAAAACTACAAGTCCCATCATGCCTCTGCCTCTGGGTGTCATGCTTGTGGCTGTCAGAGTATTTCTATGCCTCATGGGACTTGTAGTTCTGCAACAGCTGGAGGTCCGCTAATTGCATATCACTGGCCTAGAAGATTGCCAAGACCCTGAAACTGAGCTGCAGCACGGTGGCCAAGACCATACATCAGTTTAACAGGACCGGTTCCACTCAGAAGAGGTCTCTCCATGGTCGACCAAAGAAGTTCACATGCTCCGTGTCATATCCAGAGGTTGTCTTTGGGAAATAGACGTATGAGTGGTGCCAGCATTGCTGCAGAGGTTGAAGGTGTCGGGGGTCAGCCTGTCATTGCTCAGACCATAGGCATCTGCATCAAATTTGTCTGCATGGCTGTCCTTCCAGAAGGAAATTGTGACGGGAGGGTCCATGGAACTCAGAATACATCTTATGTCTAAGTCACCCTGTGCTATCCTGGCAAGTAATATTTGTCCACAATATCTCCCAGGATGTATGTAGAGACTATTATTGGTTTGGTTGATTCTGAACGCAACCTGTTAATTGAATGAGCTGATCACATTGTCCTCTATACAATGTAGGAGACTGGACGACTCCTATTGGAGCTCATGTTAATTAGGTTACAGTTGTATTGTTAGAGGAGGTTCCAACGGCATATAAAGTCTTGTAATTTTGATTCTAAATAAAGTTAGTTCTGATGTACTCCAAGACTGGTGTTGTCTAGCTCTTGGGGGTTCCTATAGCCAGATCCATTGGACTTGTGTTCCAGAACTTAGGAAGCGGTATACAGACGGAAGCACTCAAGCGGAGTGTGGGACGTTCCGTGACATTGGTGGCAAGCAGCGGGAAAGCTTCCTGCAGTCTGGGAAATTTAAACCTCCACCTGGATCCAAGATCAGGATAGCAGACTTCAGTCACCCCAGCGGAGATATGGACCTGGCATCAGAATTCCCGGGGCTGCTGCGAATCATCCTTTCAACATACACCAGGACTGTGTCTGAGGATGAATACCTGGAGCTTAGGCAGCAAATTCGGGTGGAGCTCTGGTTTGCAGCCCTCCGTCTCTCTGGTATAAAACAGGGCAAGTGCTTTCCAACCCAAGAGCAACGGGCCAGTGACCAACAGGCATTGCGGATGGCATTCCTGGGAGAGCGGCCCCAGGAGCAATGGGTGACTGAGTTGGACAGGTTGGTCCAGCAGGAGATAGAGCTGGACAATCGTTATCGGGCTCTGCAATGGCACGCAGAGGAGGGATATTTAGGGGGGACAACAGAATGCTCTCCGGAGGGATATGACTTTGGAGGCCCTGGATTGCTGTGGGAGAGCCTTACAGATCTTTTTATGTTTGGCGATGAAGGGGAACCTGACCTTGAGGACCTGAGAAAATATAGAGAGTCTATGCTCGGTCTTGCAGGGGTCTCAGAGCTCAAACCTGATCTGGACCATTTGCTAAGGAAGGAACAGCATCTGGAAAGGGCATACAGGAAACTGCTAGAACAAGTTCAGCAGCATGCCAGAGAATCGGCAGTGGAAAATCCGGAGATTGCCGTCCCCAAACCTGAAGTGCTGACAACAGGGCAGAGCTCTGCTAACCTCTGCCCAGAAATGATAGCATCTTCTGGGTTCCATGGACAGGAGATGGTGAACCTCTATCCCCAGACACAGAGGCGGCTCTAGACTTTGTGAGGCCTTAGGCAAAACTTAGACATGAGGCCCCACTGTATTATGAACTGTATTAAGAGGGTACAGTATAGGGGGAGTGGACAGTACAGGGGGTAGGTAAGTGGGCATAATAAAGATATATTTTCCTCAAGCAGAGCTGCACAGCACTGCACAGATCCTACCTGTTCTGGTAGGCTGTCAAAAAGAGAGAAATAAAGGGGGATGGGTGGAGAAAGAAAGAAAAGAAAGAAAAGAAAGAAAAGAAAAGAAAGAAAAGAAAGAAAAGAAAGAAAAGAAAGAAAAGAAAGAAAAGAAAGAAAAGAAAGAAAAGAAAGAAAAGAAAGAAAAGAAAGAAAAGAAAAGAAAGAAAAGAAAGAAAAGAAAGAAAAGAAAGAAAGAAAGAAAAGAAAAGAAAGAAAAGAAAGAAAAGAAAGAAAGAAAGAAAGAAAGAAAGAAAGAAAGAAAGAAAGAAAGAAAGAAAGAAAGAAAGAAAGAAAGAAAGAAAGAAAGAAAGAAAGAAAGAGATATGGAAGGAAAGAAAGATGGAAGGAAAGAAAGAGAAAGAAAGATGGAAGGAAAGAAAGAGAAAGAAAGATGGAAGGAAAGAAAGAAAGATGGAAGGAAAGAGAAAGAAGAAAGGATGGAAGGAAAGAGAAAGAAAGAAAGAAAGAAAGAAAGAAAGAAAGAAAGAAAGAAAGAAAGAAAGAAAGAAAGAAAGAAAGAAAGAAAGAAAGAAAGAAAGAAAGAAAGAAAGAAAGAAAGAAAGAAAGAAAAAGAAAGAGATATGGAAGGAAAGAAAGATGGAAGGAAAGAAAGAGAAAGAAAGATGGAAGGAAAGAAAGAGAAAGAAAGATGGAAACGAAAGAAAGAGAAAGAAAGATGGAAGGAAAGAAAGAAAGATGGAAGGAAAGAAAGAAAGATGGAAGGAAAGAGAAAGAAGAAAGGATGGAAGGAAAGAGAAAGAAAGAAAGAAAGAAAGAAAGAAAGAAAGAAAGAAAGAAAGAAAGAAAGAAAGAAAGAAAGAAAGAAAGAAAGAAAGAAAGAAAGAAAGAAAGAAAGAAAGAGATATGGAAGGAAAGAAAGATGGAAGGAAAGAAAGAGAAAGAAAGATGGAAGGAAAGAAA
The DNA here is from genome assembly GCF_042186555.1 of Aquarana catesbeiana. NCBI lineage: Eukaryota > Metazoa > Chordata > Amphibia > Anura > Ranidae > Aquarana > Aquarana catesbeiana. The sequence goes on along the minus strand of NC_133331.1, from coordinate 241,479,171 downwards.
GAAGATGGAAGGAAAGAAAGAGAAAGAAAGATGGAAGGAAAGAAAGAAAGATGGAAGGAAAGAAAGAAAGATGGAAGGAAAGAGAAAGAAGAAAGGATGGAAGGAAAGAGAAAGAAAGAAAGAAAGAAAGAAAGGAAAGAAAGAAAGGAAAGAAAGAAAGAAAGAAAGAAAGAAAGAAAGAAAGAAAGAAAGAAAGAAAGAAAGAAAGAAAGAAAGAAAGAAAGAAAGAAAGAAAGAAAGAAAGAGATATGGAAGGAAAGAAAGAGAAAGAAAGATGGAAACGAAAGAAAGAGAAAGAAAGATGGAAGGAAAGAAAGAAAGATGGAAGGAAAGAAAGAAAGATGGAAGGAAAGAGAAAGAAGAAAGGATGGAAGGAAAGAGAAAGAAGAAGAAAGAAAGAAAGAAGAAAGAAAGAAAGAAAGAAAGAAAGAAAGAAAGAAAGAAAGAAAGAAGAAAGAAAGAAAGAAAGAAAGAAAGAAAGAAAGAAAAGAAAGAAAGAAAGAAAGAAAGAAAGAAAGAAAGAAAGAGAGAAAGAAAGAAAGGAAAGAAAGAAAGAGATATGGAAGGAAAGAAAGAGAAAGAAATAGAAAGAAAGATGGAAAGGAAAGAAAGAGAAAGAAAGATGGAAAAAAAGAAAGAAGAGAAAGAAAGATGGAAGGAAAGAAAGAGAAAGAAAGATGGAAAGGAAAGAAAGAGAAAGAAAGATGGAAAGGAAAGAAAGAGAAAGAAAGAGATATGGAAGGAAAGAAAGATGGAAGGAAAGAAAGAGAAAGAAAGATGGAAAGGAAAGAAAGAGAAAGAAAGATGGAAAGGAAAGAAAGAGAAAGAAAGATGGAAAGGAAAGAAAGAGAAAGAAAGAAAGAGATATGGAAGGAAAGAAAGATGGAAGGAAAGAAAGAGAAAGAAAGATGGAAAGGAAAGAAAGAGAAAGAAAGATGGAAAGAAAAGAAAGAGAAAGAAAGATGGAAAGGAAAGAAAGAGAAAGAAAGATGGAAGGAAAGAAAGAGAAAGAAAGATGGAAGGAAAGAAAGAGAAGGGGTGGAGAAAGAAGGAAGGAAAGAAAGAGACAAAAAGAATGGAAAGAAAGGAAGAAAGAAGGAAAAAAAGAAGAGATGGAAGGAAAGAAAGAAAGGAGAAAGAAAGATGGAAAGAAAGAGAAAGAAAGAGAGGGGGATGGAGGAATAAGGAAGGTAAGAGAAAAAGAAAGAATGACAAAAATAATGGAAAGAAAGAAAGAAAGAAAGAAAGAAAGAAAGAAAGAAAGAAAGAAAGAAAAGAAAGAAAGAAAGAAAGAAAGAAAGAAAGAAAGAAAGAAAGAAAGAAAGAAAAGAAAGAAAGAAAGAAAGAAAAGAAAGATGGAAGGAAAGAAAGAGAAAGAAAGATGGAAGGAAAGAAAGAAAGATGGAAGGAAAGAAAGAGAAAGAAAGATGGAAGGAAAGAAAGAAAGATGGAAGGAAAGAAAGAAAGATGGAAGGAAAGAGAAAGAAGAAAGGATGGAAGGAAAGAGAAAGAAAGAAAGAAAGAAAGAAAGAAAGAAAGAAAGAAAGAAAGAAAGAAGAAAGAAAGAAAGAAAGAAAGAAAGAGATATGGAAGGAAAGAAAGATGGAAGGAAAGAAAGAGAAAGAAAGATGGAAACGAAAGAAAGAGAAAGAAAGATGGAAGGAAAGAAAGAAAGATGGAAGGAAAGAAAGAAAGATGGAAGGAAAGAGAAAGAAGAAAGGATGGAAGGAAAGAGAAAGAAGAAAGGATGGAAGGAAAGAGAAAGAAAGAAAGAAAGAAAGAAAGAAAGAAAGAAAGAAAGAAAGAAAGAAAGAAAGAAAGAAAGAAAGAAAGAAAGAAAGAAAGAAAGAAAGAAAGAAAGAAAGAAAGGAAAGAAAGAAAGAGATATGGAAGGAAAGAAAGAGAAAGAAAGAGAAAGAAAGATGGAAAGGAAAGAAAGAGAAAGAAAGATGGAAAAGAAAGAAAGAGAAAGAAAGATGGAAGGAAAGAAAGAGAAAGAAAGATGGAAAGGAAAGAAAGAGAAAGAAAGATGGAAAGGAAAGAAACAGAAAGAAAGAGATATGGAAGGAAAGAAAGATGGAAAGGAAAGAAAGAGAAAGAAAGATGGAAAGGAAAGAAAGAGAAAGAAAGATGGAAAGGAAAGAAAGAGAAAGAAAGAAAGAGATATGGAAGGAAAGAAAGATGGAAGGAAAGAAAGAGAAAGAAAGAGAAAGAAAGATGGAAAGGAAAGAAAGAGAAAGAAAGATGGAAAGAAAAGAAAGAGAAAGAAAGATGGAAAGGAAAGAAAGAGAAAGAAAGATGGAAGGAAAGAAAGAGAAAGAAAGATGGAAGGAAAGAAAGAGAAGGGGTGGAGAAAGAAGGAAGGAAAGAAAGAGACAAAAAGAATGGAAAGAAAGGAAGAAAGAAGGAAAAAAAGAAGAGATGGAAGGAAAGAAAGAAAGGAGAAAGAAAGATGGAAAGAAAGAGAAAGAAAGAGAGGGGGATGGAGGAATAAGGAAGGTAAGAGAAAAAGAAAGAATGACAAAAATAATGGAAAGAAAGAAAGAAAGAAAGAAAGAAAGAAAGAAAGAAAGAAAGAAAGAAAGAAAGAAAGAAAGAAAGAAAGAAAGAAAGAAAGAAAGAAGAAAGAGAAAGAAAGGAAGGAAAGAAAGAAAGATGGAAGGAAGGAAGAAAGAAAGAGAAAAGATGGAATGAAAGAAAGAAGGAAAGAAAAAGAAAGAAAGAAAGAGAGGGGGATGGGGAAAGAATGAAGGAAAGAGACAAAAAGAATGGAAAGAAAGAAAGAGAGGGGGATGGAGGAATAAGGGAGGGAAGAACATCCCCTACATCAGTGTACTCACTGGGAGGCAGGAGGGATGGATGGATGGATGGATCAGACTCCCCTTTTCCTTTTCCTGGGCTCCAGCTTGAATCTTCCCGCCCACACATCCCCTTCTCTGAGGAAGAACAGAGAACACTGCCGAGGAGAGTGGGCGGGGCAGACACAGGAGGAGAGGGCGGGAGGAGGAGGAGCAGAAGCTCTCTCTCATCTTCTGTCTGGCTGTACGGGCAGCAGGGGGAGGGGGAAGATCTGTCAGAACAGGCTATGCTGAGCGGCTCTCCCTGTCTGTGATCCGGAGATGTATGTGAGCTCCGATCACACATCTCACTCGCAGCCTGTCTGTTATCTCTCCCTGTAGCAAAGTGAGGGGACTCAGGACGGAGATCTCTGCTGCTGAATGAGGCGGCTCTCTAACTAGGTAAACTAGCCAGCTGTGCGAGGCCCCTATGACTGCGAGGCCTGAGGCCACCGCCTATTTCGCCTAATTAGAGAGCCGCCTCTGCCCAGACATCAGTTGCAGAGACATGGGATTTGATAGACTTTTCTGCTGAGGAAGAACAACCTGATGAGCCTCCAGCAGAAGAGCTGCTATTAGGGCCAAAGTTTACTGTGTTCTGCCCAGCACCAACAGTGGCTTCGGCCTTCTTGAGAGAAGAGGTAGTCGGCCTTTCTCCCACAACACTGACAGGGACATGTGATTTTCTGCCAGCAGCATCTATGGAGTTAAAACAAACTTCTCCAGCTGAAGATCTGGTAACTGAACAGAAGGTCCAAGACCTCTGTCCCACACTTTTACCAATTCCAGAGACTGGGGATTTAATAGATGTTTCTGTAGAGGAGGAAACACCTGGCAAACCCCCAGCAGAAGTGCTGGCAACCGGACAGAGGGTCCAAGACCTCTGCCCCATACCTGCAGAAATTGTGGAGGCTCAGGGTGAGAAGATGGCAATCACTTCCCAGCAGCAGATACAGGGGGAGAAGGGAGAGGAGGTGTGTGTTGTCCCTCCCCAACAGTTGGCCAGGGTGGAGGAAGCAGGCTTTCCTCCCCAGCAAAGATCCGTGTACCTGGGAGACAGTACCATCGACATGTCGTCCCAGCAGCCAGATGAGGGAATAGAAAAGGAAGCAGCCGGCTCACCTCCCCAATGGCAGCTACACAGTTTGGGAGTGGAGGAAGCCAGCCTCCTGCCCCAACGGTTAGCCGGAGCGGAGGATGCGGAGTCCCCAGCAGAAGTGCTGGCAACAGGGCAGAGTGTTACCAACCTCTGCCCAGCACCGGCAACAACTACAGAGTTCCAGGGAGGCGGGGCAGTCGGCCTCCCTCTCCAACAGTTAGCCGGAACAGATGGTGTGGGGTTTCCAGCAGAAGGGCTGGCAACAGGGCCGAGGACTGCTGGACTCTGCCCTCAACTAAGAGAGGATGGATTTCCTGTGAAGGTGGATGGGACTTCAGTCTCCACCTGTATACCCCAGGGATGCTGGGCAGTGGGCCCCGATCCCCAACAGCATGATGGAGTGAGCCCAGTCCCCCTGTCTTCTCTCCAGCGGCAGAAAGGATTCCAGGGAGAAGGGCCAGTCCAGGCCTCTCCCCAGCGGCAGATATGTTCTCTGAGAGAGGCAGAGGTTGGCTGGGTGAGTAATGCTTTGTTTGGAACAATTTATTTGGGGTACTGTGTGGGTACAGGCATTAGAGGACTGGAACTACTTACTAACTTCGGAGTCAACCCGTCTGGGGTCTCCTCCTGTGTTAGTCTTCTGCCGAAAGGGGAGAGATGTGATGGGAGGGTCCGTGGAACTCAGAATACATCTTATGTCTAAGTCACCCTGTGCTATCCTGGCACAGGGTGAGTGAGAAAATATATCTTGGACTACTTAAAATGGGACAGTAATATTTGTCCACAATATCTCCCAGGATGTATGTAGAGACTATTATTGGTTTGGTTGATTCTGAACGCAACCTGTTAATTGAATGAGCTGATCACATTGTCCTCTATACAATGTAGGAGACGGGACGACTCCTATTGGAGCTCATGTTAATTAGGTTAATTAGGTTTTGTTTGTATTGTTAATTGTAATTAGCTCCAGCTATTGTGTTTATATTACTGTGTGAAGCTCGGTGCCCACAAGTCTGGGCGAAAGGTCATGTCTCAGTCACCTAGGCTGTATAAAGGATTAGATAATTAGCTCATGTTAATTAGGTTACAGTTGTATTGTTAGAGGAGGTTCCAACGGCATATAAAGTCTTGTAATTTTGATTCTAAATAAAGTTAGTTCTGATGTACTCCAAGACTGGTGTTGTCTAGTTCTTGGGGGTTCCTATAGCCAGATCCATTGGACTTGTGTTCCAGAACTTAGGAAGCGGTATACAGACGGAAGCACTCAAGCGGAGTGTGGGACGTTCCGTGACAGAAATCTCTTCTAAAGATGATGCACAAGGAAGCAAGTGGTGGAGGTCTTAAAGCAACACCATGTTCAGTTGTGAATGGGCTGGATTATTAAGTACAATGGAAAGCCTGGTGTCAAGTGCCTAAAGCAGAGTTCCACCCAAAAATGGAACTTCTGCTTTTCAGATCCCCCCCTCTGGTGTCACATTTGGCACCTTTCAGGGGGGAGGAGGGAGCAGATACCTGCATAGTTGCCAACATTGTAAATAAATTTATAGGGACACTTTTTTGGCTGTAGGTTGAGTCTTATTATAATTAGGGGGTGGGACATGCGTTTGTAGGCGTGACATAGCAAAAAAGAAAAATGTGATGCGCGCAGCGCCTAAAAATAGGAGTGGTTTACGCAAAATAGTGGGCGTGGCTTATATGGGTGTGGTTCAAATGGGGGTGTGGTTAGAGTCTGAGATGAATGATAAATGGAGAAAGAAAGGGGAAAAGAGGGAAGGAGAGAGAAGGAAGGAAAGAGGGATGGAGGGATAGCAGGCCCAGATCCTACACCACAATAGAAATGTGTATTCCAGAGGTTAACAAATCAACAGATAAAGATACTCCAAATACCTGGTGTTAGCACTTCAATCATCCCAGCACCATGGTTGTTGTGGTGTCAGGATGATTGAAGCGCATTATTACTATTATTACATTGTAATATTGAATGAAATCATTCAACTTGCCATAATCCAGAATCAGTGGGACCCCTGAGCATGTCGCCTGCCACCAGATGCCATCAGGTGCCCCCAGCAGAGACCGTCCTTGCATCAGGTGCACCCAGCAGAGTCCGTCCTTGCATCAGGTGCCTCCAGCAGAGTCCGTCCTTGCATCAGGTGCCCCCAGCAGAGTCCGTCCTTGCATCAGGTGCCCCCAGCAGAGTCCGTCCTTGCATCAGGTGCCTCCAGCAGAGTCCGTCCTTGCATCAGGTGCCCACAGTAGAGTCCGTCTTCGCATCAGGTGCCCACAGCGGTGTCCTTCCTTGCATCAGGTGCCCACAGCAGAGTCCCAAGTGGAGCCTCAGTTCTTACACCAGTGTCCCTAGCCTCAGTCCTTACATCAGTGTCCCAAGCAGAGCCATAGTTACCCCCCTGTAAAATAGTTAACGCCCCGTAACATAGTTACATCGCTGGCCCGGGCAGTACACCGAGAGAGACAACAGCAGAGCAAACTCCACAAGTGTCCGGCACCGTGTGTTCAGAGGGGAGGGGCGATCCGTGCAGCTTACCCCGGCTTCAGAATTGTGAAGAGAGAAGCCGATTCATTGGCTGCATGGATCGAGCCCCCTCCCCTCTCAACTGAACATAAGGGGAAAGAGGTCTCACGGTGGCGCTGGTGGCCATTTTGTTGGAGCCAGTTCAACTGCTGCAGAGCCAAACATTCCCGGTTTCCCCAGGACAAAAGGCAAAATCCCAAATTGGATGAGGTCCCAAAATCGGGATTGTCCTGGAAAAATCAGAACTGTTGGCAAATATGTACCTGTATAATACAGGTAGAAAATGGTGGTATGGATAGGCGACAATGTCAAAAAAAGTGGCACCAACATCCCTGAAGATATATATAAACAAGGGAAGGTTTTTTGGTGGGATTTTAAGAGTGCCAGGCAAAAAAGTTACTTACAATACTCCAAGATGGAAAAAATTCAACAACATTTATTACATAAAAGACAAATTTAAAAGTGTTGGCTGTACATATGATACGCAGATACAAGTACAAATCTAAACAACATAAACAACATAGATAGAAAAAGTGGTCACTCAACAGTAGCATGGAGTGACTTATCCTGACATGTTTTACCTCTTAGGGCTTCCTCAGGGGATGTTTTTTTGAAAATTAGATGTGATACTGCATAAAACAAAGTACAGTTAGAAATATTACAGACTGATTATACAATACAAAAACAAGAAGAGATAAATATGCTGTTGGCCGCCCTGCCCGATACCTATCAACCACCCATAGAAAGAACTTTTTACCTGCGACTTGATGTTTGAGCCAAATAGAAGATGGACACTGGATGGCATAAGAATAAGCTGACCAAAAAGAGCCCAAAGTAGGGCTAGGCAGCCGGTATCTGTCCAATGAAGTATTAAGGTCTAAGGACCTAAACACGCAAGTGGGATCACTAATATATAGGCATGTGAGTAAAAGGGTGAAGAAGAGGAGAGGGGTGGGAAGGGGGAAAGGCGAATGGAAGGGGAAGTAGGAAAGGGGGGAGAGTAAGGAAGGGTAGTTAGGGGGGGGAGGAAGAAAGGGAGGGAAAAACAGATAGGGATGCATAGGGGTAGGAAAAAGTGTTATATTTTTTACATCTTGGAGTATTGTAAGTAACTTTTTTGCCTGGCACCCTTAAAATCCCACCAAAAAACCTTCCCTTGTTTATATGTATAATACAGGTATTTTTTCCCACTTCTGGGCATAGATCTCCGCAGTTTCTGCGACAATCTACGCCATGTCCTGCCCCTCCTCCCTCCCCCGCGCTGTCTTCTGGGAGACACACGGGTCCCAGAAGACAGCAGGGACCAGTGAGATCATGCAGCGTGACTCGTGCATGCGCAGTTGGGAACCAGGCTGTGAAGCCGCAAGGCTTCACTTCCTGATTCCCTTTCCAGAAGATGCGGGCACCTGCACCCGGGAGCCGAGGGACAAATCTGCTTCAGGTGAGGACATTGCGGGCGCCCTGGGCAGGTAAGTGTTCTAATATTAGTCAGCAGCTGCAGTATTTGTAGCTTCTGACTTTTAATTTTTTTCGGCGGAACTCCGCCTTAAAGAGGAACTGCAGTCTGCTCACATAGTTTGTAATAAAAATATTTTTGCCATTCTGAAGCTTCCCTCCAACCACTTTGCATATTATTTTTTATATAATGTGATTCTGTACTTGCCAAATATGCTGCAGAAATCTTCCTCCACTAAGTTTGGCCAGGGCCGGATTAAGAGAAGGGCTATTGGAGCTGAAGCTCCAGGCCCCTCCCTCAATATGGGCCCATGCCAGTGGCTTATCTGTGTGGCATCCTGAAGGAAGAGGAGCCCTTTGTGCACTGCACACATGGAGGAGACAAGTGTCAGCCACTGCAGCCGAGTCTTGTTTCTGCCGATGCCTGCCTCCTATCACAGGATCTGTTCCACTCGCACAGATCCTCAGTGTCCAGGAGCTGCAAGCAGCTGTCTGGGGGAGGGGTACTGATGTTATCCTAACCAGCAGGAGCCCGGGAGGAAGGAAATCTGCCATGCTGTTGAGCTAAGGTCATTATACTTATCAGGGAGGGAGGATTGTGTAGAAACTGACCTGGGGGGTGTAATGATTGTGCTGAGGGGCAGACTGCTGCTCCCCCCATGTTATGTGCTCTCTTATGCCCACTATGTCATGTGCAGTGCCCACTATGTCATGTACAGTGCCCGCCATGTCATGTGCAGTGCCATGAAGTGCCCAATATGTCACGTGCAGTGCCCACTATGTCATGTGCCGTGCCATGAAGTACTCACTATGTCATGTGCAGTGCCCACCATGTCATGTACAGTGCCCACTATGTCATGTGCTGTGCCATGCAGTGCCCACTATGTCATGTACAGTGCCCACTATGTCATGTGCTGTGCCATGCAGTGCCCACCATGTCATGTGCTGTGCCATGCAGTGCCCACCATGTCATGTGCTGTGCCATGCAGTGCCCACCATGTCATGTGCAGTGCCCACCATGTGGTGCTGTGCCATGCAGTGCCAACCATGTCATGTGCAGTGTCCACAATGTTATGTCCTATGCCATGCAGTGCCCACCATGTAATGTGCATTGTCCACCATGTTATGTCCTATGCCATGCAGTGCCCACCATGTAATATGCAGTGTCCACCATGTCTTGTGCACTGCCCACTATGTAATATGTCCACCATATCACATGCAGTGCCTTGCAGTGCCCACCATGTAGTGTGCCATGCAGTGGCCACTATGTCGTGCTGTGCCTTGCAGTGCCCACCATGTAATGTGCCATGCAGTGGCCACTATGTCGTGCTGTGCCTTGCAGTGCCCACCATGTCATTGTGCTGTGCCATGCAGTGCCCACTATGTCGTGCTGTGCCTTGCAGTGCCCATGTAATGTGCAGTGCCCACTATGTTGTGGTGTGCCTTGCAGTGCCCACTCTGTCATGTGATGTGCCATACAGTGCCCACCATTTAATGTGTAATGCCCACAATGTCTTGTGATTTACCATGCAGTGCCCGCCATGTCATGTGCTGTGCCTTGCAGTGCCCACTATGTAATGTGTAGTTCCCACCATGTTGTGCTGTGCCTTGCAGTGCCCACCATGTCATGTGCCATGCAGTGCCCACCATGTCATGTGCTGTGCCCAGAATGTAATGTGCCGTACCATGCAGTGCCCACCATGTCGTGCAGTTCCTACTATGTAATTTAAAGTGCCCACAATGTCATGTGCATTGCCCACCATGTAATGTGCTATGCCATACAGTGCCCACCGTGTAATGTGTTGTGCCCACCATGCAATGTGCCTTGCAGTGCCCACCATGTAATGTTCAGTGCCCACCATGTGCTGTGCCATGCAGTGCCCACTATGTTGTGCTGTGCCTTGCAGTGCCCACCATGTAATGTGCCATGCAGTGGCCACTAGGTGGTGCTGTGCCTTAGACTGCCCACCATGCAATGTTCAGTGCCCACCATGTGCTGTGCCATGCAGTGCCCACTATGTCTTACTGTGCCTTGCAGTGCCCACCATGTAATGTGTAGTGCTCACTATGTTGTGCTGTACCTTGCAGTGCCCACCATGTCATGTGTTGTGCCATGCAGTGCCCACCATGTAATGTGTAGTGCCCACAATGTCATGTGATTTGCCATGCAGTGCCCGCCATGTAATGTGCAGTGTCAACCATGTCATGTGCTGTGCTATGCAGTGCCCACCATGTGCTGTGCAGTGCCCACCATGTCATGTGCTGTGCTGTGCCCAGAATGTAATGTGCTGTGCCATGCAGTGCCCACCATGTTGTGTGCTGTGCCCACCATGTAATGTGCTGTACCATGCAGTGCCCACCATTTCATGTGCAGTTCCTGCCATGTAATGTGCAGTGAAGTGCCCGCAATGTCATGTGCATTGCTCACTATGTAATGTGCTATGCCATGCAGTGCCCACCATGTAATGTGCTGTGCCCACCATGTCGTACAGTGCCCACCATGTAAATTGCTGTGCAGTGCCCACCATGTCATGTGCTGTGCCATGCAGTTCCTACCATGTAATGTGCTGTACACACCATGTAATGTGATGTGCATTGCCCACCATGTCATGTGCCATGGATTGCCCACCATGTCAGGTGCCATGCAGTACCCACAATGGAATGTGCTGTGCAGTGCTCACCATGTCATGTGCTGTGCCCACCATGTAATGTGCTGTGTTGTGCCTACCATGTCATGTGCTGTGCCATGCAGTGCCCATGTCATTTGGTGTCATGCAGTGCCCACCATGTGCAGTACTCCCCATATAATATGCTGTACCCACCATAAATTGTGCTATGCAGTGCCCACTTGTAATGTGCAGTGCCCACCATGTAATGTTCTCAGCTGTGCCCACCATATAAGGTGCTGTCCCTACCATGTTCATGTGCTGTGTTGTGCAGTATCAACCATTTCACGTGCTGTGCCACCATGTAATGTACTGTGCCCACCATGTAATGTGCTGTTGTGCAGTACCAACCATGTCATGTGCTGTGCCCACCATATAATGTACTGTGCCCACCATGTAATGTGCTGTATTGTGCAGTGCCAACTGTGTAATGTGCTGTGCCCACCATGTAATGTGCTATGCCATGCTCACCATTGAAGGTGCTGTGCATTGCCCACTGTCATTTGTTGTGCCCACCATGTATTGTGCTATATTCATGTATCCACCATGTAATGTGCTGTGTCCACCATGTAATGTACTGTGCTTTGTCCCCCCCATGTAACATACTCTGCTCTGTCACCCATGAAATGCCACCCCCTCTCTCACCCTATCTCTCTTTCATCCTCTCTGTATTCCCCTTTTTCTTACCCCCTCTCTATTTCATCCCCTCTCTCTCATTCAACCCCTTTCTCTCTCTCTCTCTCGCCCCCTCCCTCTCCCTTTCGTCCCCTCTCCCCCTCCCTCTCACCCCCTCTCTCTCTTTAATTTATTTGTTTTATCAAAATTATATTTATTTTAATAAAAAGGCCCACCAAAATCCTCAGCACCGGGCTCATAATGCTCTTAATCTGGCCCTGAGTCTGGCTGTACCCATTTTAACTGAGGGCAGCTGAAGCTGCTGCCTGTTCACTTTTGGTTTTACACAGACACACAGAGGCACACCTCCAGCTCTAAAGCTCTCATTGGCCCTCTTATGACTCATCCCCCCTCCCTTCCTGGCAAACTCTCACGAGAGTAAGAGAGAGAGCTGTGCATAATTTCATAAGCCTAGGCTAATGACCAGACAAGAAAGAGGAAGTGGGCTGTATAACCGCTTCAGCCCCAGAAGATTTTACCTCCTTCCTGACCAGACCACTTTTTGCGATTCGGCACTGCATCGCTTTTACCGACAATTGCACGGCCGTGCGCCGTTACACCAAAACAACATTGACATCCTATTTTCCCACAAATAGAGCTTTCTTTTGGTGCTATTTGATCACCTCTGCGGTTTTTATTTTTTGCGCTATAAACAAAAAAAGCGACAAGTTTGAAAAAAAAAACTATATTTTTTACTTTTTGTTGTAATAAATATCACCCAAAAATATATAAAAAAACAAATTTTTTCTTCAGTTTAGGCCGATGTGTATTCTTGTACATATTTTTGGTAAAAAAATTGCAATAAGCGTATATTGCAAAAAAGTTGTGGTTTGCACAAAAGTTATAGCACCTACAAAATAGGGGATAGTTTTATGGCATTTTTATTTTTTTTTTTATATTGGTAATGGCGGTGATCTGCGATTTTTTTTTAATCGTGACTGCGACATGGCAGACACATTGGACACTTTTGACACTATTTTGGGACCATTGTCATTTATACAGTGATCAGTGCTATAAAAACGCACTGATTTACTGTGTAAATGACACTGGCAGGGAAGGGGTTAAACACTAGGGGGCGATCAAGGGGTTAAGTGTGTCCTAGGGAGTGATTCTAACAGGGGGGGTGGGCTACCACTGACATGACAGCGATCAATGCTCCCGATGACAGGGAGCAGTAGCTCCCTGTCATGTCACTAGGCAGAACTTGTTTACATAGGCATCTCCCCGTTCTGCGGCTCCATGACACAATCACCGGGACATCAGCGGACATCGAGTCCGCGGGACCAGCGGGCACGGTCAATTAAAGGGGACGTACAGGTACGCCCATTTGCCCACCGCTGCCATTGTGCCGACGTATATCAGTGTGCAGCAGTCGGCAAGTGGATAAGGTATTTACAGGCAGAATTTTTTTTTTTTTTATCATCCAAAGATAAAACAAGGGCAGACGATTTAATAGATGGAAAGATGAAAAATGACTGAAGGTCCGCTTTAAGCACTTTTAGGCCCCTTTCACACTGTTCCAATGCAGTTTCCCCACATTGCATGTGAAGTGCGGTGTACCCTTGTTTTTTGTGTGGGTTATCTGTGCTTACCTAGAGACGTCTATTAGATCAGGTGTTTTTGGTGTGTTTTCTGAAAGAACACCATACTGCATATTTGATGCGCTTTCAGAAAACACCCAAAAAACCCCAATGTAATAGAAGTCTATAGTAAAGCGCAGGCAACCCGCACGAAAACCTTGGGTACACTGCATTGTATGGAAATTGCAGCGAGGCAGTGTAAAAGCTTAAAGTGCAACTTCGGGAAACGTTAAATTACTTGCAAATAAGGATAGGCTCAGGCGTGTTCGCACACTCGGCTGCAGAGATCGGGAAATGTCTCACTGCTTGTGATTAGCGCAGCGCCGTGCCGACTTCCTGGCGGGCTTGCACGTGGAGTGTGCGAACACGCCTGAGCCCATCCTTACTTGCAAACACAGACTTCTGCCTGTTCCACCATGCTGGGACAACCCAGCTGCACAGCAGAAATAAGAGCAGCGAACGGGACAGCTTCCAGGCATTTCTCTCATTGCTACCCACTGTCCGCACATCAGGACTGGAATCTCCGCCCCCTACCTCATTCCCCAGACAGTTTTCCAGTCCCTTTCCTGCTGGAATAAAGTAACAACCCTGAGCCGGAGCCTCCTAGCTATTGCTATTTTAGTGGACAAGATGGGGATGTGCCCAACCACTGAGATTGCACCCGCCTGGAAGAGGATGGAGGGAGGAGAGCTGAGCAAAGGGAGCCAAGCTTGTCAGAAGGTAAGCTCAGCTAGCAGTACATCGTGGAATAAGGTGGTGTGTGCCCTCCTGAACCCCCTGGTGTCTGCCCATCCGATCCCTGTACTGTTTCCTCCTGACCCTCCTGGTGTGTGCCCTCCTGATCCCGTACTGTGCCCTCCGGATTCCCCTAGTGTGTGCCCATCTGACCCCAATACTGTGTCTTCATGACCCCCCTGTTGTGTGCCTTTCCACTCACCATACTGTGCCCTCCTTACCCTCTGTAATTTACCCTCACTCTCTACAGTGTGCCCTGTACTCTCCTGACCCCCTTTACTGTGCCATGCTGCCCCCCCCCCCATACTGTTCCCTTTTGACCCCTTGTCCTCTGCCCTGGTGACATCCAGTCCTCTGCCCTGGTGATGCCCAGTCCTCTGCCCTGGTGACGCCCAGTCCTCCGCCCTATCAATCCTTGTACACTGTCCTACATTCTAATTATCTCTGTACACTGCTCTACATCCTACTGACCTCTTACTGACCCTGCTACTTTTTTGATTGTCGCCCTGACTTTCTTTTGGGAAAAAGCTGTATCTGATCCTCTTAGCAATAGTGTGGGGCTTCATTTTCATTTTTTCTTTTTTTTTTTTTACATTCTATGTTTGTTAGGCCTTTTTCTTATATAAAAAAAGAGAAAAAAGGGTGCTGCACCCAGGTGATCTTTAATCTCTTCCATGTTGTAGATCTTTACCTCTGAAAGGTTGTCTACCATTGCCTTAAAGTTTATCACAGATATATACATATACATATACATACAGTATATACTGTTTATATCATCTGTGATATATTTGTACGTTGTAATCTTCCCCACTTAAACGCCTCTTCTTCAGAGTGAAAAATTGCAAACTACTGTATATAATCGATCCTCATATCTTAGGTCCTCTATCACCCTCATTCATTTTGTTGCCCTTCATTATGTAGCAATATGAACTACAAACGTAAAACACCGTAACTTCTGACATTTCTGGGTGTCGCCTGTTGCTTTAGTGACCAATGTATCCAGTGACATCATATTTGTGTGTCAAGACATCAGATAATCCATCAGATAATTGCTTTGCACGATTGTGGGCAGGACTACATATCCCAGGGATCCTTGTAGGGCTGAAACAACTAATCGATTAATCGACAACTAATCGATTATAAAATTAATCGATTACTATTTTCATAATTGATTGGCCAGTAACATAATGGGGTTAAAAAAAACGAACATTATCCCTTTATAGTACAAAAAGAGCAAATAATCGCTACTGTAAATATTACTTTCACAGTTTTACAGTAAAAAATAAACCCCTTACAGTAGTGATTATCTGCTTTTTTGGAACTTTAACCCTTTCCCGCCGAGCGTACGCAGATATGCGTACTCAGCTTTCGGGGTTATACCGAGCTGCAGGCATCATCCCGGTACCGTTTGTAGAGCGGGCGATCGGCTTTCCAAGTATAATAACCGATGCGGCTAAAAGCCGCTCGGCTGTTATACCGGAGGAGCGGGAAGGGAATTCCCCCCTTCCCGCCGCTCTTGCCGGGCCTCCCGATCCACTGGGAGGCCCGATCACCAATCCGCCACCTCCGGCGGTTACTGACAGTCTGGAACGAAGCCGTGAGTGGCTTCGTTACAGCCTCCTAATTGTAAGCGCGGAAGCGACGTCATGACGTCACTTCCCATTTACTCGGCTGTCAATGGCGCCGGTTTTAAAAAAAATATACAGTATTCAGAATCGCCGAAAATGGTGATCTGAATACTGTGAAGTGCAAAGGAGGGATCGGGGGTCTTTTAGACCCCGATCCCTCCATAAAGAGGACCTGTCACCAGCTATTACTGTCACAAGGGATGTTTACATTCCTTGTGACAGCAATAAAAGTGATCAAAAATTTTTTATTTTTTTTTTAAATACAATTTATAAATATAAAAATAAATAAGAAAAAATGTTTTCTTTAAAGTGCCCCAGTCCCCGCGAGCTAGCGCAGCAAAGAAAACGCATACGGAAGTCGCGCCCGCATATGTAAACAGTGTACAAATCACACATGTGAGGTATCGCCGCAATCATCAGAGTGAGAGCAATGATTCTAGCACTAGACCTCCTTTGTTACTCTAACCTGGTAACCGTAAAAAAAATTTAAAGCGTCGCCTATGGAGATTTTTAGGTACCGTAGTTTGTCGCCATTCTACGAGTGCATGCAATTATAAAGCGTGACATGTTTGGTATCTATTTACTTGGTGTAACATCATCTTTCACATTATACAAAAAAATTGGGCTAATTTTACTGTTTGGTTTTTTTAAATTTCATTAAAGTGTCCCTTTACCCAAAAAGTTGTGTTTAAAACACCGCTGCACAAATGCCATGTCATCAAAAAAATTGCAACAATCACCATTTTATTCTCTAGATTATCTGCTAAAAAAATATATATATATAATGTTTGGGGGCTCTAAGTAATTTTCTAGCAAAAAATACAGATTTTAACTTGTAAACACCAAATGTCAAAAATAGGCTTAGTCATGAAAGGGATAAAGATCTAATTTTTATTTTTTTTTTAACCCCATTATGTTACTAAACGTCTATGTGTTTTTGGTGCATTTTGCAGAAACGCACTACAGTTCATTTATATGGTTTCCTATGGGACACGTTCATATGTATGCTTTTTTAGCCGCTGCGTATTTGGAAAGGGTCAGGGACTTTTTAACGTAAAACTGTGCTTTTTTGGTTCAATAGACTTCAATGGAGAAGCTGCAGAAAAGCATGTAAAACGTTTTTGCAGCAATTTGTGTTTTTTAATCTGCCCAACAACAAATTGGCCAAAAAAAATGCTAAAACGCAAATCGCAGCAAAATCACGTGTGCAAAAATCAAAATTGCACTGCAGAAATAGATCAAAAGCAAACTGCATAGGTGTGTACCGAGCCTTATGCTGGCCACACGGATCAATTTTCAGACGAGAATATTCAGACGAAAAATCTTTCTACATTCGCTGAATGAAAGCATGTTTGAAATTTTCACTTGTTTTTAACATTCTGTTTTTAAAATGAATGTAATTTCTGAACGAAAACCACATACACTGTCTGAAAATTCCTTTGACCAAGAAGTTTTCTATTTCCAAATTTTCCCATCACTGTGGTTGAAAACGAATGTTGATTTAACCCCACTAAGGATTAGAAAAAAATTTAGTAAAAAATTTGATTTGAGTCTGATGATATTTACCAGATTCACGCTTTAATAGTATATACAGTATATCTCCTCTAATAGTATATACAATATAGCTCTCCTATACAGTATATCTCTTCTGTCTGTTATTCTCAGAGTGGATTACATATTTTGCTCCCATATAGTTGGTTATTTATATTTACCACTGCATAGAGATATTTAAGAATACATTGCCTTTTTTTTAAACTTTACATATTTACTAAATTATACACCACACTTTTTTTATTAAAACCGATTAATCGAAACAATAATTGGCCAACTAATTGATTATGAAAATAATCGTTAGTTGCAGCCCTAGATCCTTGCTGCCATCTGAAGATTGCTGGGAGTAGCTATAAAAGCAGCCAAAGCCCACACGGACACTCTGTTCCTGCTGGGCCTGACGCAAAATGGACCTCTCTGTGCAGCAGGGAGAGGTCGCGGCCTACCATGCGGAGCCTTCCTTCAAACCCATGGCCCAAGGGGCCTAGCTCTGTTGCTGTCAGACATCCTTTCCAGCACCACTTCAGTTGCCTGTCTGTCAGTGCAAGTTGCAAGCTTCACGTCTGAAGACGAGACAACGGATCCGCTGCACGAGCGTCGCTACACAAGTTCATGTTCGGAAGACATCGGAGAGATCTGGTCATTGGTGAGAGCACATTGAGACACTTTGCACAGACATCTTTATTCCAGGAACACTTTACTGCATTACTTAAACACTGTACTCGGACACCTTTTAGCTTTCTTCACTCCAAGGAATCTACTGTTCCCAATACAATTACAATTAACGAGCTCTGACTAGCCGGCAAAGAACATCAGCTCTGCAATTGCCATTACAGAAAGGCCTCTAGATTACTCTTCTCTAGACCCGCTCTCCCTCCCTAGGATAGCGTGTAGGCTGGCCAGGTTCCATTTTCTATGGTGTGGTCATATAAGCAGTTAACTGAAAATCCATTAGGGGATAACCTTATATCTAAAAGGAAGTGTACGTATATGTATATAGTATTGTTGTTGCTAAAATAGTGTCTTGTGTATTTTGGGGGAATTCTTTTGCTGAGTTGGCGCTGTGGCGGAAACTCAGCAGATTAATTACCTCCTCTTTATAACAACTTCCCCTTTTATTGGTTCAAGTAAAGTTTCTTAGAACCCAAGTACATTGAGTTGTTTGATTATTGCTATACAATGATACAAATATGTCTGAACCTTGTCGAGTTGGATGACAGGTTCAACAGGTCATGGCCGTGCAGATGAGCAGGTAATTCTCAGCATTCCTCTAGGGGGCCATGCTACAATTAAAACTCTAATTCAAGTAGTCGTTCCTGAGGACTGGTGACTAAAACTGAACTATATATTCCAGATGAGGGTGAACCAGTGTTTTGTAAAGGGGTAGAATTACTCTACCTCTGGAATGTATAGCCTTTTTACTGCAGAAGAGTAGTCTGCTGGCTGCTTGGCATTGCATGTTATTGTTAAAGCCCTGTAAACACAGGCCAAAATCAGCCGGTATGTAGAAACCGTTCAACATGAGGCCCCCTGTGTGTACAGGTCCTTGTTTGACAGAGGCTGATCTCACGACCGGCTTCTGTCGAACGACCATGCTGGAACACCAACAGCCGATCAGCATCCAATCGGCGCTCACAACCAATGGCTGTAGGCGTTGACCTTTGTGTTCTGGCAGCAGGGCAGTCCCCCTGTCAGAATATGAGCACAGTGGGGAGATCGCTGTACTAACATCAAATAGTTAGTACAGAGACCTCCTTGCGAGCTGCTCAGTTACATACTTACCATGTCTACTAGCCATAAGTATGTAATTTGTGACATGTTTCTGGTATGTCAGTATGGTACTGACTTTGTCTGTGAACATCTTCCTGGTTAGTCAGTATGGTACTGACTCTTTCTCTGCTGATGTGTTTCTGGTATGTCAGTATGGTACTAACTTTGTCTGATGTGTTTCTTTGTCTGTGGACATGTTTCTGGTGTGTCAGTATGGTACTGACCCTATATCTGTGAAAATGTTTCTGGTGTATCAGTATGGTAAAGTATAGTACTGACTCTTTGTCTGCTGACGTGTTTCTCACCTGAAGAGAGAGGCAGAAATAGAAAAAGAGAAAAGTGAGCGAGTAAAGAGCGAGAGAGATAAATAGAGAAGAGTGAGCGAGTGAAATAGAAAGAGAAGAGAGAGAGAGAGAAAAATGGAGAAAAGTGAGCTAGTGAAGAACAAGCAAGGAGAGAGAGGCAGAAATAGAAAAAGAGAAAAGTGAGCAAGTGAGAGAGAGAGAAAAAGAAAGAAATTAAGAAGAGTGAGCTAGTGAAGAGCGAGAGAAGAAATTAAGAAGAGTGAGCTAGTGAAGAGCAAGAGAAGAGCAAACGAGAGCGAGAGAGAGGAGAGAGAGAGAGGAAGAAATAGAAAAAGAGAAGAGTGAGCGAGTGAAGAGCAAGAGAGAGATAACTAAAGAGAAGAGCGAGAGAATGTGTGAGAGAGAGAAATAGAGAAGAGCGAGCGAGTGAAGAGCAAGCGAGAGAAGAGCGAGAAAGAGGCAGAAATAGAAAAAGAGAAGCCCCTGGAAGACGTCAGTTGTGACGAAACGGCGTAGGGAGGAGCGGCGTGCTGACGTCACCACACACTACCACGCTGATCCCGGAAGCGACGGGCAGCATACTGAAGCCGGCCGGCGTTTGTTTTTATACGAGCCTGTGTTTTTACAGCATAACTGTAAGTGCAACTTCTTTTATCTATTAAATCGTGTTAAACATATTACGCTATGGAAGTCTTCTTTGTTTATCCATGTATGGGGGATGAGTGCCCAACTACGGCATAGAAGATCTTTGGTGGAGAGACTCATTTGGATCCGTCCATACCAAGACCCGAGGCTGGGGTAGATAGCCACACGCTTGTATGATCTCTGTGAAAAGGGATCAAAGGAGCTGGTAAGGGGCAGCAGTGGAGGAACCCTTTTATCACCACGTCCTTCTGGGTGTAATGGTCGTAGGACTCACATCACATGGATGCTTGTCACATCTACCTCTGAAGGAGTGTTCTGACAGTGAACTTTTTCTTTCGTTTACTCCTTTTTTGGACTCAATGTATTCTTTTCCATGCTGGATTTATTTTGTTCCATGTGTGGTTCATAACAATTTTTTTATTATTTGTCACTATATTATGGGTGCATAATCTTCACATTCATAGGTGATATAATTGTTGATTACTCAAGTTTTCAGCGCAGCTACTTCTGATTTTAGTTTGTTATAGTGTGGGTGTCTCGCATTTTATAGTTGCAGCTTGGTGTCATATGATATCACACATTCTGTATATTTTTTATATACAGAACTTATGGGGATAGCGCAGTAATTTTTACTTGTTATAGAAAAAGAGAAGAGTGAGCAAGTGAAGAACAAGAGAGAGAGAAATAGTGAAGAGTGAGCTAGTGAAGCGTGAGCTAGTGAAGAGTGAGCGAGTGAAGAGCGAGCGAAAGAAAGGGAGATAAAGAAAGCCATATCTTAGGATGAGTATAAAGAATAAGGAGGTGGAGAATTAGGATAGATGACGAGAAGGATCATAAAAGGTGGTGCTTCTGGAATATTGATGCGGAGGATAAATAGGATAGAGGAAGGACCAGGAGTAGGAGTATAGAGAATAAGGTGGAGTAGTTGTGGACGAGGATGAAAGAGGATAAGGAGGAGGAGGATAGAGCAAGATAGTGAATGAGATGGTGGATAAAGTTTGAAAATGGAGGAGGTTAGCGTATACACAATAGAGGTGGAGAACAATGAATAGAGGTAGAGGAATACAGTGGAGAATAGAGGTAGAGGAATACAGTGGAGAATAGAGGTAGAGGAATACAGGATATCCACATGTGTTCTGGCAATTAAGGGCTTTGTTCCCTTTTTAAAAATGGCGCTGTGATCCGCCTTCAAATCGCGTCATTTACTGCCTGCAAATAACACGTTTTTTTCAGCACAGTTATGCCCACAGATTCATGGGAAATTATGACACTTATTTCCCATGAGGCAATGCGAGTAAGGAAGAGAGGTAGATCACCGCTGAATAGGAAGAAGGCAGATTAGGAAGTCTGCCTAGCAACAGGGTTTTCCAGGCAAGTGAAATTTTTTTTATTAAATAAATGTTTATTAGTACATTAAAAGGAAGATAATAAGGTGAAATGTATTTTTAGGGTGGCCCTCCACTTTAAGAGAGAACAATCTCTATTGTAAACTGGAGAAGTGTGAGTTCCATCGGGAACAGGTTAAATTCCTGGGCTATGTCATTTCCACTGCTGATTTTTCGATGGACCCAGTGAAACTTTCGGCAGTCCTACAGTGGCCTCAACCCACGGGGTTACGTCCTCTGCAGCGTTTCCTGGGTTTTGCCAACTATTATCGGAAGTTTATTCGTAACTTCTCGTCTCTGGTCAAGCCCCTGACCGATATGACCAGAAAGAATGGTAACCCACAGAGTTGGTCTCCGGAGTCCATTAAGACCTTTGAAAGTCTCAAAAGGCTGCCTTTGTTTCTGCTCCTGTGTTGGCACATCCTTATCCTACGTTACCTTTTATCCTTGAGGTTGATGCTTCTGAGACTGGTGTTGGCACCCATCTGTATCAACGTCCTACCTCTGGAGAGTGCTATGCATCCTTGTGGCTACTTTTCCAAGAAATTGTCACCTGCAGAGTGCAATTATGAGATTGGTGACAGAGAGCTGTTGGCAATCATTTTAGCCCGGAAAGAATGGAGACATATCCTCTTAGGTACCACTGTGCCGGTTCTCATTCTTACTGACCATAAAAATCTCACATTCTTGTCTGAGGCTAAACGCCTCTCTCCCAGAAGGGTGCGATGGGCTCTTTTCTTGTCAAGTTTCAATTACATTGTCTCATTCTTCTTACCCGGTACTAAGAATGTAAGGGCTGATGCCTTGTCACGACAATTTTCCTCCACTTCCAAGTTGGAGTTGGTTCCGGTTCCTATGATTCCTCCTGATCGTATTCTGGCTACGGTTCGCACCAGTCTTCCCCTTTGGGTGACAAAATTCTTGCTGCTCAGGTCGATGCTCCTCCTGAGAAACCTTGTGACCGCTGCTTTGTCCCAGAGTGTCTCCGTACTGCCATGCTCCAGGCTTGCCATTCTCCCAAGGCAGCTGGCCACCCTGGTAAGAATCAACTCGTTTGGGCCATTTCCCAACAATTCTGGTGGCCTAGTCTACGTGGTGATGTAACTACCTTCGTAGCTGCCTGTTCCGTGTGTGCTCAGAGTAAGACTCCATGACACCTTCCAGTGGGCCTCCTACAACCCATACCCAATGGAGAGAGGCCCTGGACCCACCTGGCTATGGATTTCATTGTGGATTTGCCCAACTCCCAAGGCAACACAGTTATCCTTATGGTGGTTGACCAGTTCTCAAAGATGTGTCATTGTATTCCACTTAAGAAGTTGCCTCTTCTAAGGAACTGGCTTTCATTTTTGCTCGGGAGATCTTTCGGTTACATGGGCTACCCAAGGTGATTGTCTCGGACAGGGGTAGTCAGTTTGTGTCCCGGTTCTGGCGAGCCTTTTGTGCACAATTGGGAATTCAACTTGCTTTCTCTTCTGCGTATCACCTGCAGTCTAATGGGGCCGCAGAACAAGCCAATCAGTCCTTGGAGCAATTCCTACGTTGCTATATTTCTGACCATCACAACAACTGGTCAGACCTATTACCACGGGCAGATTTTGCTCACAACAGTGCCTTGAATTCTGCTTCCCGATTGTCTCCGTTTATGGCGAATTATGGTTTCCAACCTTCCATGTTGCCTGACTCGTTTGTTCCGTATAGTATTCCTGCGCTAGAGGAACATCTCTGTGGTCTTCATTCCACTTGGGCACAAGTCCAGGAGGCTTTGTGTCATGCTAATGATAGGTACAGACTCCATGCTGACCGCAGACGCCTGCCTGCACCTCCCTACCAGGTTGGGGACAGGGTCTGGCTGTCATCTCGCAACCTCCGACTTCGTGTTCCCTAACTGAAGTTCGCACCTCGGTTTATTGGGCCTATCCGTTTCCTTCGCAGGATTAACCCAGTGGCTTACGCGTTGGACCTTCCTTCTAGTATGCACATCTCAAATGTGTTTCATGTCTCCTTATTGAAATTGATAGGGTTGAAATAATGACTTAGAGTTCCACTTTAATTGTTTCTGTTTTTTCTTACCTGTGTACGTATCAATTGTTCTATTTAAATTGTTTGTGCTCCTTTCTTACCTGTGTACGTATCAATTGTTCTATTTAAATTGTTTGTGCTCCTTTCTTACCTATGTACATATCAATTGTTCTATCAATCTGTATCTAGATGGAATTTGGAACTGCTGAATAATCATTACATGTTCGCTGATGAGAAACTCTTTGTACCTTAACCTCATTTGGTAATGCCGATAAGATTACTGCTTTTGGAACTGCCTATAAAAGAAGTAAAGGGAGCAGTCCTTTTTTTTTGCTCAGAACTGTGATACAGACATACCTGACTCCGTGTCATCTTTCTTATAGAAGCAATAATTTGGCAAAGCAATATAAACTATAAGCAACTTATTTAAAAGTTGAACCTAACATTTTGGCGCCCGAACAGGGACTCACCGATGATACTACAAGAGGTGGACGAACGCGGCTGACGGAACAAAAAGACAGGCATTCCAGGAACCACAGATCAAAAAAAACCTGCGCAGGTAAGAAAAAGCTTTATTTTTCTTATATTCTGTGCTCCCCTGATTTGTGCCTATCCGTTCTGTCAGTTACGGTTCTCCTGGTTTTAAAACACCAGCCTCTGTAGTGGTGAGTCTAGAATTACTGCATATTTTAGTTTATATTGCTGGAATTATTTGTTTGTTTTGTTATCTGTGTTTGTCTTGTCTGTCTTGTTGAGAAAGTGAATGAGCCTTGTTAAGGATGGTATGAGTTAGAAGGGGATTGCCGAACTAAGCAACGGAATGCGCCTTACCTCACACGATTGGGAACCTGAGGGCTTGTGAGCTTGGGGGTCTGACGCTTATGCTTAACCTCACATCTAACTCATAAACCATAGACGGGTTGAGAGTATAAGCCCTGTCTGCTCCATAAAGCAGGGATAAGAGTGTATGAGAGGGATTCCCAGATACGGGGAGGGAATAAGGTCTCAACAAAATCCCGAGATCTAGTCGGATACCTGGCCACTTAAAGGAATGCTTGTATATGTTGTAGCCGCATTTTTGTATATGTTGTAGCCGCATTCTGGTTTGTTATTGGGCTAGCATATAAAGTAATTATTTATTATTGGGCTAGCATATAAAGTAATTCGGTTTCAGAAATCTCATTCCGGAGAGGTTTCTAGAATTCTAGCACCCTAGGAGGAAGGCAACGAGGAACTAGTGTAACTTAGCTGGTTTGCTATTGGGCTAGCATATAAAGTAATTATTCATTCTTGTATATGTTGTAGCCGCATTATATTGTACACTAAGTGTCCCAC
This sequence comes from Aquarana catesbeiana, assembly GCF_042186555.1. NCBI lineage: Eukaryota > Metazoa > Chordata > Amphibia > Anura > Ranidae > Aquarana > Aquarana catesbeiana. The sequence continues at coordinate 241,454,953 of NC_133331.1, read as the reverse complement.
ACGCTACCTAGGCAGGACTGTTAGAATGGGCCAGAGGAACACAAAACCCCGTCAGGGAATTGTGGCGCACTATACGGTGCCACAGATAATTAAGAACATTTATGGGAAAACCGAAGCACAGGACTTAAAGGATGTCCTTCGTAAATTTAAGGTGAAAGGAGCAGCGGGCTTAGACCCGGATGTATGGAGTGAAATAAAAAGGGACAGACAAGGAGAGGTGTTAGAGAAGCAATGGATGCGTCAGGTTCAATGCTTAATTAAGGTCTCAAATAGAGCGAAAGAAGAGGGGTGGAAGTATAATCCAGATTGTGATGGTTGGGATATGAAAGATAGAAGAACAAAAAATGTCGAGGCTCCCAGCTCAGCCATCCCACCCCCATACACTGACGTAGAACGCAAACCACACAAGATATATCCGGTACTTGAGGGGAGAGGATGGGTTTGTCAGGATTGTGGAGCACAAAACCCAGAATGGGCAGTAGAATGTGTGCATTGTGGGGCACAAAAACCTCATCCAGAAACTGTAGCTCCCGTACGCACTGATACACGCATTGTTCAGGTAAACAATCCAGAATTTGGACAAGCAGCCCATCCAAATGCCCCGCCTACTGTCACTCGTAGAATGCAAATAAGGACTTGGGCACCATGGTCGGCAGACACCCTTATGGCATTATTACAGAGCGCCCCAGACCCGGTAGCAAAGCCAGCTGCTTTTTGTAGATTTGTGACACAGTTAATGAATACACATGAAGCGACCTGGCAGGATGGGGAGGATCTATGCAGACACAAAATGACTCTGACCCTGTTTAACCAGTTTATGACAGAAATAGGTCCACACAGACCTGCAGGACAAGTTGATGGGGATGGCAATTTAGAGACAGGACATGTCAGACATATAGACTCAAGGGCCCCTTTTATTGCTAGATTAGAAGCTTTTTGTCAGGCAAAACAACAGGAGAGGGGGTCCATATCACCCATGAAGCAAATGCCAGGACAGACTGTATCGGAATTTTACTTATCTATGGAAAGTATGATGGCAGATGAGGGATTGGACTTGGCCCTGCCAGTCACAATCCGAGCCTTCAATAGACAATTTATGGAGGGATTAATTCCACAGATAAGTGAGAGACTGAAAGCCTGCACACCAGAGTGGAGGGCAACTAGAGATAGAGGGACGTTGTTACAAAAAGCGCAAGGCATAGAGGCGGACTTAGCAGAAACCAAAGGGAGGAAATCTCATGCTATCAACGCACTCGGGGGTCCCCAAGAGCAAGGTAGAGGTTCCTTTCGCAAACCCCTTACCTGTCACTACTGTAACAAGATTGGTCACATCAGACGCAAATGTAAGAAAAGAATAAGGGATGAAGGAGAGGAAGGTGTTGATTCTCCAGTTAATCAGAGAAGGAACCAGCCCAGGGACAACAAAAATAGTCATATCAGGCAGCAGGGAGACGGTCCACGAGCATGACTCACCCCGGTTTTAGAAAAATCCAAAACAACAATGCTTAAGACAAATATAACGGTTGGTAATAAGAAAATCTCTTGTTTAGTCGATACAGGAGCTTCACGCTCGTTACTTTCTGACTCTGAACTACTCCCTGGCCAAAAATCACCTGACACTTTACTAATAACTGGATATGATGGCATTTTAGCCGACGCCCCGCTTACAAAACCTCTGAAAGTTAAAGTAGGAAACCACATGTTCCTTTCACGCTTTCTGGTATCCAGAGGAGCCCCCACTAATTTGTTAGGAGCTGACATTTTGCAGAAAATAGGAGCTAACATTACCTATCACCCAGATGGCACTGTCACCTTAGCTATAGGGGATAATCAAGAACACATGGAGATGTGTAACCTGATACAATACCTAGAGGAGGAATCGGAATTGTCCGGCACACCTCCTTCAGACTTAGATCAGATTTTGTCGTCCCTTCCAGGAGAACCTTGGGAAAAACATCCAGCTGATGTTGGACTTTTGCCCATACCTCCGGTTACCCTACAGCTGATTCCAGGAGCAGTGCTTCCCCAACAAAAGCAGTATCCACTTAGTGCACCCCAAGAGACGGCCATAGAAATGCAGGTCCAATCCTTCTTAAAAAGTGGAGTTCTAAAAGAGGTAAAATCACCGGCAAACACTCCCTTGTACCCGGTTAAAAAGAAATCAGTAGCCGGTAGTCCGGTTAAGTATAGAATGGTCCAAGACCTTAGAGCGGTCAACAAAATACTAGCCCCGATGACACCTTTAGTACCCAATCCACATACATTACTGTCACAAATACCATCAACCAGTATGTACTTTACGCTTATAGATTTAGCGAATGCTTTCTTTTCCGTCCCGCTTGCTGAAGAATGCCAACTTTGGTTCGCATTTTCAATAAAAAATCGGCAACTAACCTGGACACGCCTACCTCAGGGTATGGCGCATTCACCTACCTTGTATTCGCAAGCATTGCAAACGGTGTTGGGAGAATGGGTACCACCAGATTCCTGTGTATTGTTACAATATGTGGATGATTTATTGTTATGCTGCCCTGACAAAGAAACTTGTTTGGCCACCACCCTTAATTTGTTGCGATTTTTGGCAGAAAAAGGTTGCAAGGTTAATAAGAAAAAGTTACAAGTGTGTCAGGAAAAAGTTATCTTTTTGGGACATTGTATATCACAGGGTACGAGACATCTCACTGAGGAGAGGGTTCAAGTGATAAAGGGAATGTTACCCCCACGGAATTTCAAACAATTGCGTATGTTTTTAGGTATCGTGTCATATTGTAGACAGTGGATACCACATGCTAGCGCTTTGATGCAGCCATTATACGATTGTTTGAAAATTGTACCGTATGTGCTTACAGAAGTAGCTTATGAGTCGTTTATCACTTTGAAAAAGTTGTTGATTTCTGCCCCGGCTATTGGTATAACAGATTACACCAAGATATTTAATCTGTACATTGCTGAGATCACTGGACACGCCACAGGTGTTCTGACACAGGCACATGTAAAACAAAGACCAGTCGCTTACTTTTCAGCAGCATTAGATCCAGTATCTAGAGGTTCACCGTCTTGTGTACGGGCGGTAGCTGCAGTGTCAATTATCATAGATAAGTCATCAGAGATTGTTCTAGACAATCCAGTCGTAGTGCATACCACACATGACATACATGCAATCTTGTCTCAGGTACAGCCCAAACACATTTCAATGGCTAGGCAATTAAGATTACAGTGTACTTTACTCTTACCTCCAAATGTTACTTTTCAGCGCTGTACAACCTTAAATTTGGCCAGCTTTTTGCCTCTTCAGTCACCAGATTTGGCAAGGGGGAATGATAGTACTAATAGTACTAGTGAGAAAAGAAATAAGGACACTGACACTCTTTTGTTTAAACAAGTAGATGAACACGATTGTTTTCAGCTCATGGAACAGGAGACAATGGGATTCCCACACGTTACAGATACACCAATTTTAAACGCTGAGTACACCTTGTATATAGATGGTAGTAGGTTTGCTGATGACAAGGGTAAATATCACACAGGGTATGCTGTAGTGACTGATACGCAGGTAATTGAAGCACAGGCCTTACCAGCCCACATGTCAGCACAGGAAGCAGAATTAAAAGCTTTAGAACAAGCCCTAGAATACTTAAAAGAACGAGAAGGGAATATTTACACTGACTCTGCCTACGCTTATGGTGTAGCGCACGATTATGGCCACATATGGAGGGCTAGAGGTTATCTGACAGCAGCAGGTACACCTGTAAAACATGGAGAAGGGATTAAGAGAGTCCTGAACAATCTTCAAAAGGTTAAACGAGTAGCCATTATGAAGATAGCGGCACACACGAGCGCAAAAACAATTGAGGCAAAAGAAAATGCATTTGCAGATTTGACTGCAAAACAGGCAGCTCTAGGGGAAGGAAGCCCTGAGACCTTAGCAGCGGTAGAGGTGAGTATCCCAGAACCAACATGGCAGCAGCTGAGTAAATTACAGGACCAAGCAGGGGAGAGCGAGAAAGATAAGTGGGTCAGAATGGGAGCAGCACCAGACCTTGACAATGTATGGAGGGAAGGAGGCAAAATATGCCTGCCTGCCTCTCTGTACCCAGAAATGGCAGCGGCAGTTCACCTACCCACACACGTCAGTTCCAATTCCATGTATAGGATTGTGAACCAAGGATGGCTCGCCCCTGGATTCAGTAGCACTGCAAGAAACTACTGTGCAGCCTGCCAAATCTGTCTCCTGAATAACCCAGGACAGAGAGTAAAAACCCCACGAAAACACCAGGTCCGGGCCCAATACCCATTCCAGAGACTGCAAATTGATTACATACAAATGCCTAAGAGCGGCCCTTTTGAATTTGTCCTCGTGTGTATCGATTTATTCTCAGGTTGGCCCGAAAGTTATCCAGTAAAATCGGCTACAGCTAAAGCCACAGCTAAGAAACTGATCACTGAGTTAATACCTAGGTTTGGTCTTCCTGAAACCATAGAATCAGATAGGGGGACACACTTTACAGGAGAAATCATGCAGAATGTGATGACCATGTTAGGGGTTCAACAAAGTTTTCACACCCCTTACCACCCACAGAGTTCAGGATCAGTGGAGAGAGTAAATGGGACAATAAAGTTAAAAATACAAAAAGCCATGCAAGAGTTAAACAAGCCTTGGCCAGAATGCCTGCCTTTGGCTTTGTTCTCTATAAGGTACACTCCAACAGGAAAGACAGGATTATCCCCATATGAGATACTTTTTGGGAATGCACCTAGATTGGGTTTATACTTTCCACAGAGTATGCAATTGCAATGTGATAGTTTGACTGCATATGTGATACAATTACAACAACGTCTAACTAAGATCCACAAAAGTGTGTATGCTTCTCTTCCAGACCCTAATTCAATAACAGGTACACATACTCTGCTACCAGGGGATTATGTATATGTGAAGAAACACACCAGAAAGACATTGGAACCCAGGTTTGAAGGTCCTTACCAAGTACTCTTGACCACAGCCACCTCAGTAAAGCTGGAAGGAAAACCTACCTGGATACACGCATCACATTGCAAGAAACAACCCGAGAAAACAACATGATGAAATATCTACTTACATATTTTTTGTTGAAGATTGTTGTTTTACAAATATATGCATGGACTCCGTGTATTAATGTACTTGAAGTAGAGGAAACAACAACTTTCGAATGGGCTATAGATGATCCTAAAGTAGCAAATTATTATTGACAAAGGTAGACTAGTACATCTTTCCTCACAGATACAACAGGATACTGCACCACATTGGTGGGATATATTTAGTGGAATGTCTTCTACAGCAACCAATACCTTTCACTGGTTGTTAAGTCCAATGGTAATTATTATTCTAATATTAATATCACTTACAATCACGAATATATGTGTATACAGGAAAATAAATAGGAAAATTAGGAGAATAGACAGGGTATACTGATAAGTGTGTATTGACATCACCCTACTCCTATAAAACTCCTCTTCTTGAATTTTAAGATGTTGGTAATACCTAGGGGGATGGGTTCTACCCCTCTGACAACTCGCGGTCAGGGAAAGGACTCTGGGGAAAAACTGACTAGAACTTATTCATGAGGACCCAGGGGGAAGGAGAGGATGATGTCAAAGGGGGAAATTGATAGGGTTGAAATAATGACTTAGAGTTCCACTTTAATTGTTTCTGTTTTTTCTTACCTGTGTACGTATCAATTGTTCTATTTAAATTGTTTGTGCTCCTTTCTTACCTGTGTACGTATCAATTGTTCTATTTAAATTGTTTGTGCTCCTTTCTTACCTATGTACGTATCAATTGTTCTATCAATCTGTATCTAGATGGAATTTGGAACTGCTGAATAATCATTACATGTTCGCTGATGAGAAACTCTTTGTACCTTAACCTCATTTGGTAATGCCGATAAGATTACTGCTTTTGGAACTGCCTATAAAAGAAGTAAAGGGAGCAGTCCTTTTTTTTTTGCTCAGAACTGTGATACAGACATACCTGACTCCGTGTCATCTTTCTTATAGAAGCAATAATTTGGCAAAGCAATATAAACTATAAGCAACTTATTTAAAAGTTGAACCTAACAAAACCATTGGTCTGCAACCGCTTTACCACCTCTGTGCCATGTCCTCACCCTATACAGGTTGAGAACCATGAGGAGTATGAGGTACAATCCATTCTTGACTCCCGTAGGTTCCGTGGGCGCATACAATACCTTATGCATTGGAAGGGGTACGGTCCGGAGGAATGCTCCTGGGTCTCATCCTCGGACGTACATGCTCCTGCCCTCCTCCGTGATTTCCATAGATGTTTTCCCCTCAAGCTCGGTGGTCCTCTGAGGGGGAGGGGTCATTGAGGAGGGGGTACTGTCAGGGCTGGCTCAGCCCTTCCTTCTCTGAGCTGGCCTCTCAGCTGTCGGCTAATTGCCAGCTCTCATCTCTCTCCACAGTTAACCAGCTGTTGTGGATCTGCTCATCAGTCCCGCCTACTTAAAGATCTCCAGCTCACTTCATTTCTGCCTGCACCTTGGTCACATCACAAGAAACCATCTCCTGTGTTCCTGTTTAAAGACTGGCTTTGCTCAATCGGCTCAAAACACACCGCCGCTGGTCCGGGCACGAGACACACGTGGAGCGGCGTGCTTAAATATGGCATCGCCGACGGAGCAGGCAGAGCCGACAGCCCTCGGAGCGGAGCAATTTCAAGCCCTTATGCAGGCTATATCTGGCTGTCAGACGACTTTAACCACAAAAATTGAACAAATACAGCTGGAAATGGGTCTGGTCAGACGAGATATGGACAAATACAGGGACAGGCTGACTGAGGCTGAGCGAAGAGTAGGGGAAAATGAGGATATGATCCAAGATCACAATGCCCCCATCTGCACATTACAAGTGAAAATAAATTCGCTGGAATCCCGCACTGAAGACCAGGAAAACAGGAATCGCAGAAATAGGTTAGTAAGGTTAGTGGGTCTTCCTGAGGGAGCTGAGGGTCGCGACCCGGAGGCCTATACAGAGCGCCTGCTATGCACTCTCCTCCTACAGGCGACTTTTTCCCCTCACTTTGTGGTGCAGCAGGCCCATAGAATGCCATGGGCTCGGGGCCCACCGTGCTCCTCCGCGAACATTCATATTTCGACTGATGAATTTTAGAGACCGTGACTTGGTCCTAAGAGAGACGAGAAAGGAGGGAGAATTGCGACATGAAAATGTGAAGGTTATGCTGTTCCCAGACTTCTCTGTGGAGACACAGAGACAGCGCCGGACATTCAACCAGGTCAAGGCCCAACTGCGCAACAAGGGACTTAAATATAACATGCTGTTCCCAGTGAAGCTCATGGTGGTAGATGGTGAAACCACCAAATTCTTTACTTTGCCGGAGGAAGTGTCCAAGTGGATCGAATCCTTGCCTCGTAACCATCGATTGAAAAAATGGAGATTTCTACAACTATCCTTCTTGGGAGCCTGAGAGGTCCATTGATGAACAGGGCAATTCCAGCTATCTTACATATAACTAGGAGATTGGGAGGTCTGCTGAATTGGGCCCCCTCCTGGACCCCCCCCCCCGGAGATACATTTTATTTTGTTGGGAGGTGGCCATGGCCTTTGGTGAGGTGGAATCCTAGGCACCAACTTGCTGGCTACTTTGCTTCATGGAGATCGGGCATCGGATTACATTTTAGTGACACAACGTGCTGTGGTGGCTGCTGCTGCTTTTCTCCCCCCCCCCGCCTCTCCCCCCTGGAGTGCTGGAAACAGTAGAGCTCATGACTTATACTATTGTCCTGGATGGTTATGAGAGGATGCGGGGAAATTTTGTATGGGCTGCTTGGCCGGGGGACTGTGGGGGGTGGGATGTGGGGAGGCGGTGACCACTCTATGCTCCGTGTGCCGAATATGCTGTTGGGAATGTGATAATACCGAGGCCATGGTTACGGATACAGATCATAAACGGGACCGGGCCTATGTCTTGTGTAGCTGGTGGGGGTCTTGGGCCGGGAGAGGGATGGGGGGTGAAATGTCTTACCCCACAGTTTAATTTGAATATGACGGTTTGAAATCCACATTACTAACCCTGTTTTTTTTCTAATACAGGTTGTGTTTAGAAGTTTTGGTAATTAAGCTTAGTGTATTAGTGTATTCTAAGTGTAAGTCTCCACTTGGAGGCTTCTAAGAAATGTTATCCCTCACACACTACTTAAGTATAAATTGCCTGCAGGTATAACGTACAATGGAGTCCCTGCACTCCAAAGAGGAACCCGGCGTCCTAGGTGTGCCAATTGTTATGCACTGCCCCCCTAGGAGGTTTTTTTCCTACTTATGAGTTGGTTTAAGTTCGGTTTGGGTACTCAAACACCTCAAGGTTTTTTTTGCGGGGTGTGGGGTGGGATGGGATGGGTGTTATGTTGTTTTATTGTTTCCCCTTTCTGTTTTTTTGTTTTCTCTCTCATTATATATTTAAGTGCCTTACAATACAGACAGTGTTACGATAACATAAGACCAGACAGTAACTTGATGATTCCTCTTTTGCTCTTTACTTGCCGGTTCTATAATGAGATCCCGGTGGGTGGGCGGGTTGGGCTACCGCCCCCCTCGGATCTCAGAGGTATCAGGCTTTCCGGTAGACTCATTTGCCTTCCAGAGATATGGCTCCGATAAAAGTCTTGTCTTGGAACGTCAGAGGACTCAACCATAGAATCAAGCGCTCTCTGGTCTTTGACTATCTTAGAAAATATACCCCCCCATATTTGCATCCTTCAAGAAACGCATTTGGTGGGAGGTAGAATAATGGGCCTAAAAAGACCTTGGGTAGCCCATCATTATCATGCCACACATTCCAGGTATGCCCGAGGGATTAGTATCTTGGTCCACAGGTCGCTCAATTTTGAACCCCTTAATGTAGTTATAGACCCTGAGGGTCGCTATGTAATATTACACGCCAATATAGACACAATAGAAATGGTATTGGTGGGCGTGTATCCACCGCCCCCAGCTAATATTTCCCTGTTACAAAAAATAATCACCCTGATTGCTCAATTCCACACAGACAATGTGATCATTACGGGGGATTTCAATATCCCACCTAATCCATCTTTATATAGATTGTCCCCAGACTCGGCAACGGACTCAGTGCTGTCCCGCTGGGCCCAGGTGTTTGGATTGGAGGATGTGTGGTGCTGGAAACAGCCATCGGATCGAATGTTTACATGTCATTCTTCCTATAATACATTATCTCGTATTGACCTCATGTATGCCAGTCTACCCATGCTGCCCAAAGTTATTGGAATTGAGATACTTCCTCGGGGAATCTCTGATCATTCCAAATTGATGTGTACTGTACAAACCAATACCCTACAGGCTGATAGATTATGGCGTTTATCTAGGTTCTGGATAGAACACCAAACTATAGAAATAGAAATGCTTAAAGAGATTAAACAATTCTGGTTAATTAATGCTAATACCTCTACCCAAGGGACTGTATGGGATGCTTTTAAAGCTTACATCAGAGGCTGCTATCTGTCAGCCATTGCTCAGGAGCGTAGGAACGATAAAATTATGTTGGAGGAGGCGGAGGCTAAGGCTCAGGATTTAGAAACCCGCTTCGCCCTTACTTCTAACCCTATTACTGCCCAGGACATGAAAGTAGCACACCGTGAGGTAATGCTCCTCAGGGTGGCCAAGGCGAATAAACGCCAATTGGCCCAAAATACAGAGGATTTTCGAACAGGGGGACAAAACGGGCAGACTTGTAGCTTGGCTAGCCAAGGAACAATCCCCGATTTCCACCATAGCCAGAATTCGTAAGGGAGATGGGTCCCTAGTGTCTGATCCTAAACACATAAATATCTGCATGGCTGAATACTACTCGGCCCTGTACTCCTCCAGAGTGCGATACTCCTCTGAAGAGCTTTGCGGATTCCTGGACGAGATACACCTCCCGATGCTAACATCTGCAGCAAGGGAGAGCTTGGATGCTCCGATTACACTGCAATAGGTCCGGCTGGCGCTGGGCTCCTTGCAGGCGGGGAAAACCCCGGGAACAGACGGACTACCTCCTGAATTTTATAAACAATATATAGAGGAAGTAGCAACTAAAATGCATGTCATGTTTACTAAAACCCTGCAGTATGGCGAACTTCCGATATGGCAGAAGCCGTTATAGTGGTGATTCCCAAACCAGGGAAGGATCCTCAATTATGCTCCTCCTACCGGTCCATCTCCCTGCTCAATTCGGATGCAAAAGTACTGACTAAAATTCTAGCTAGGTACTAAACGAGGTAATACTCACCCTCATACATGAAGACCAATCAGGCTTTATGCCTGGCAAGGGAACGGATATAAACATTCGTAGGTTGTATGCTGTCCTGGCCTCTGGAGATGGGGATGCTGCTGACGAAATAGTGGCCTCTCTTGACGCGGAGAAGGCCTTTGACTCAGTTGAGTGGGGTTATCTCTGGGAGGTGCTCCGCAGGTTTGGGTTTGGTCCGGTCTTTGTCTCCTGGGTCAGGTCAGTGTACAGGGCCCCAACAGCTAGAGTACGCACGGGCACGGTTCTCTCTCCGGCATTTCCCCTGAGTAGGGGTACCAGACAGGGCTGCCCCCTCTCACCGGGGCTTTTTGCCCTGGCAATTGAACTTATGGCCGCTCTCCTTAGGGCCACACTTGAGGTACGGATGATTGTACGGGGTCCCCACCAAGAAAAGGTGTCGTTATATGCTGATGACACCTTGTTATATCTTAGGGATGATGGTACTTCGTTGCAGTACCTTACAGTAATCAATAAATTTGGACAATACTCTGGTCCACTCTAGAATCAGCCCATTGCAGATAGATGGGCAGCTGCAAAGGGTGTCCCAATTTAAATACTTGAGAGTGGAGATCCACCGGGATTTAAAACAATTTGTTGCCCTGAATTTGAACCCAGTAGTCAATCAATTGTCTCAAAAATGTCACACATGGAAATCCTTGCAACTAACCCCTGTGGGTAGGGTTAACTTAATTAAGATGTCGATATTGCCCAAGTTCACTTATTTGTTTCGCCAAACCCCAATCTCTATTCCGGTTACCTTCTTCAGACATTTGGATACTATAGTGACTTCCTTTATTTGGAATGGAAAGGTCCCTAGAATAGCAAAAACCACTCTACAGTTACCGGCTACATTAGGAGGCCTAGCTTTACCCTGTTTTCTGAAGTACTACTGGGCAGCGGTCCTGGTAACTGTTAAGAGGTGGCTCTCAGAGATCCCGGTCAACCCTGCATCCACCCTAGAGGCAGCACTCCTTGTCTCATACGCAGAGCTGAGGAATCTGGTTCACAGGGGCCCTAGGTCTAACTCACAGGTCACCACCCCTATGGGTGCAACCCTTAAAGTATGGGATACGGTTAACAAGAAGTTGATGGGACCCAATGTTTGGTCCCCAGCAACTCCACTCTGGGGCAATCCTCATCTGCCCCATTTCCGATCCATCCCTGATCCAGTCCTTTGGGCTAGGCACGGTGTCACGACCATGGGAGATATAGTATCTCAAGGACAATTAATCTCCTTTGATGCTCTAAAAAAGACATAGAGATCTGCCGAACCACATGTTCTTTAGGTTCCTTCAGCTGCGTCATGCTTTCCGCTCTCAGTTCTCTGGTCTGCTGGTTCTGGAAATGTCCTCTGTGGAGAGGGAGCTTAGATCACCTGACGGTGGGAGAACACTATCTACAGTGTATAATAATATATTGATATCTGACGATACCTCTGAAGTCTCCCTGCTGTATGAGCTCTGGAAGGGGGACGTTCCGGAGTTAGCGTCTGATGATTGGGAGGAAGGCATACAGCAATACTTACCCCTGGTGATTTCAGCGAGAGATAGATTAATGCAGTTGAAGTTTCTTCACATACTATTCGCATACTACTCCCCACTGCACTTAGAGAAATATACCCTGACAAAATGGCAAACTGCCATAGATGTACCTTGAGTGGAGCTGATTCCTTTCATGTGGTCTGGACCTGTCCTCAGGTGGTGGAGTTCTGGAAAAGTATTCTAATAGAGATTAACTCAGTAGGGAATCTGATGATCCCATACAGTCCAATCCCTCTTCTCTTGGGTATTTGTGACTTCCTAGAAGTTTCCTGGGGGAAAAAATTGTTTATCTTTTACACTACATTGTATGCAAGAAAGGCAATACTAATGCAATGGAATCAGCCCCAACCTCCCACTAAACAACTCTGGCAATCATTAGTAAATGCAGCATTACCGTTATATAAATTAACATACTTGGGATGAAATTGTCCCAAGAAGTTTGATAAGATTTGGGCAGCATGGGTGAAGGCGAAACATCTAACGATTGAGTAAGATCTGTGGACCAATATCCACACTACCTATCTTGAGTTCTTCCCACCTCTTATCCCCTGACCTTACTGCCTTGGCTATGCGATGGTTAGGGCAGTAGGGAGGGTACTCAACGAGACACCCCCCCCCCCCCCCTCCCGAGGGTAATATTTCAGAACTATGTTCTGCTATGTAAGAAAAACTGTGATTACTGTCTGTAAGCTTTTTTAACCCAACATTAATGTTTGTTTTGTGAAAATTTAAATAAACTATATGTTAAAAAAAAAAGACTGGCTTTGCTGACATCCCTTCTGGCTCCTTATCCTGCTTGCTGTTCCTCTACTTGGATCCCTGACTTCTGGCCTGGCTGATTAACTGATCTGGTTACTGAACTCTGGCTTGGCTGATTACCGATCTGGTTACTGAACTCTGGCTTGGCTGACTACCCAATCCGGTTACTGGACTCTGGCTATGCTTTGACTATGCTTACTCTATTTACCTTTTTATTTTTATTAATAATCAACTGTGATTTTACTGTGCTTCTCGGTCTGGTTCATGGTTTCTGACAGGATGTAACACAGGATAAATGATACAATATACAATAACCAAAGAACGATGACTACAATTCCGCTGATAGGAATCATTATTATGTATTGTTCCAGAGAACAATGCATACCTGGATTATTCTACTGCCTTTGTGGACGAGAGATTATCGGCAGGTGTACACTCATAGGGCCACAAATATGTTGATCAGGCATACAGGGGCAACACAAGCGCACACTCGTTAAACCGATAATGTCTTTGCAGAGCGAACACACCCTCAGACGATCGTTCTGTGCATCGCACAGGGGCCCTTAGCTGGCAGACATGCCTCCACTCCGCAAACACTTCTCTACACCCCCAAAGAGCTTTCCACTATCAAACAGATCACAACCAGCGTCAGTCTGCCCCAGTCAGCTCTTTAGAGCGGGCTGCAAGAGAACGAACACTGGGGGACTCTTATGACAATACATTAAAATACTTCTTGTGAAATTTCCACAACACCTCTCACCCATCTTATTCGTCCTATCGTTAGAACCCTTCCTCTCTACAGTGAGATGTAACCCCTCCATTCATGGGATCTCCATAGGAGAAGCTGAACATAAGTACGCTGCATATGCAGATGACATTTTTGTTCTACATACAACAACCCCTGATATCTCTTCCTAACCCTATGTCGGAATTCTCATCATTTAGTGCTATTTCCAATTTTAAAATGAATATGACAAAGTCTGAAATCTTAAACGTATCCGTCCCCGATCAGACTGTAGTCCAACTGAAACGATCCTTTCCCTTTAGTTGGCAGACGTACAAGATGAAATACTTAGGTATTTACCTTACCCCGAACCCGGCCGCCCTATTTCGTACTAACTTTCTGCCCCTATTGATTACGATTAGGTCGGACTTGCAGAAATGGTCTCAAATAGCTCACTCATGGCTGGGGAGGATTGGAGTTGTGAAGATGAATGTACTACCCAGGTTGCTGTTCCTGTTCCAAATGATCCCGTTTGGTATACCCGTAGGTTTCTTTATGATAATAAGATTGTTAATTGGTAAATATGTATGGAACAGAAGACGACCCAGACTTGCTAGGTCCCTCCTCACTAGACCCAAAAGAGAAGGGGGCTTAGCCCTACCAGACTTTAAAAGGTATTTCTTGGCAATTGTGTTGAATAGAATATCTGACTGGAAGTATAATAAAGATTCTAAGCTTTGGGTGAACCTGGAAACTGAGCTCAGTGGCTCAGACCTTTTCACACAATTATGGGTCCCTAGGAAACACAGAAATCTGTCTTCAACCACATCACCACTTACACGCTCCACCCTCATGGTATGGGACTCGCTGTGTAAGGCAAATAAATGGCTATATAACTCTCCTCTTTTGCCACTGACTGGCCATAATTACTTCTCACCGGGGAACGGTGGCGGAATTACCAGGGTCGCAACAGTCGCAGTTGCGATGGGGCCCGGCATTCCGCCACTGTGGGGGGGGGCCAGCGGGGTTAATCTTTACACACGGCTCTAAGGGGAGATCGTGTGTCATAGAACAATAGCACAGAGACGCCGGCGGCATTAACCTTCTACTTGCTCGTCCGTCCTCTCTGGCAGGGGATGAGAGAGGACACACAGCTGATCTCACGGCTCCCCCTTCTCCCCCCATTCCCTCTCCTGTGTGATCCGTGGGAAATGTGAGCTCCTTAGCTTCACACTTGACTGCCCGCGTAGCACATAGGCGAGGGGGGGGCGTGAGATCAGCTGTGTGTCCTCTCTCATCCCATGCCAGAGAGGACGGACGGGCAAGTAGAACGTTAATGCCAACGGTGTCTCTGTGCTACTGTTCTATGACACACGATCTCCACTCAGAGCCGTGCTGTCCTGAGAAGGCAGATGGCACTGATGGAAATTAATAGCAGGCACTGATGAGCACTAATAGAAGGCACTGATGAACACTAATAGCAGGCACTGATGAGCACTAATAGAAGGCACTGATGAGCACTAATAGAAGGCACTGATGAGCACTAATAGAAGGCACTGATGAGCACTGATAGAAGGCACTGATGAGCACTGATAGAAGGCACTGATGAGCACTGATAGAAGGCACTGATGAGCACTAATAGAAGGCACTGATGAGCACTGATAGAAGGCACTGATGAGCACTGATAGAAGACACTGATGAGCACTGATAGAAGGCACTGATAGTTGGCTCTGATGAGCACTGATAGAAGGCACTGATGAGCACTGATAGAAGGCACTGATGAGCACTGACTGACAGCACTGATAGAAAGCACTGATAGAAGGCACTGATGAGCACTGATAGAAGGCACTGATAGGAGGCAGTTATGGGCACTGATAGGAGGCACTGATAGGCCACATTGATGAGCCCTGATAGGTAGCACTGATTGGAGGCACTAATGTGCACTGATAGGCTGCACTGATAGGTGGCATTGATGGGCACTGATAGGTGGTACTGATGGGCACTGAGGAACACTGATAGCAGAACTCAGGCAGTATTGATGGGCTTTGATGGGCAGAATTGAAGAGTACTGATAGGTGGCACTGATGGACGCTGTTAGACGGCATTACTGAGCACTGATAGGTGGTGCCGATAGGCAGAATTGATGGTCACTAATAGGCGGCATTAATGAGCACTGATAGGTAACACTTGTAGGTGGAAGTGATGGGCACTGATAGGCGGCATTGATGAGCACTGATAGGCAGCACTGATGGGCACTGATAGATGGCACTGATTATCAGTGTAAACGGCAGTCCTTTCCTAACACAGACACAGCGTGTGAGGAAAGGGCTGTGGATAACCGGCAAGTCTGTTTAAATGTGATCAGCTGATCACATGGTAAAGGGCCGATGTGATTGCACTGGATGCATGTCCCAGGGGTCATGCAGGAAGCATGGTTTTGGGAGGATGTCCATGGACACCCTCCCAAAATTGGAAGCCCAGGGCTCGGATGGAAGGGGGGCCCATCATGGTTTCTTGCACCAGGGCCCTGAAGGTTCTAGTTACGCCTCTGCCGGGGAACATAGGTCCCAGGACTCATACCTGGAACCTTGGCGCTATGGCTCAACTACATCAAATAACCACCCCAATGGGTATTGTACCTTTGGCTACAATCATACATAGCTCCGCAGTGACACCCATGGACCAGTGGAGGTACCATCAGCTTGCAGCTTTTGTTCATTCTCTCCCAAAACCTATACAGACCATTTCGGAATTGACACCTATAGAAGCCGCTTTTTTTGAAGACTACCAGTGGAGAAGCCCACTTCTACCAAGCATTGCAAACGTTAACTCTCTCAAGAGACCCATCTTTCCTAAATAACTGGGAAAAAGATCTTCACAAAGAGTTGTCAACAGTTCAAAGAGCCACTATTCTCACAATGTCCCATACCTCCTCCGAGGCTTCCAAAATGGCAGAGGTGAATCAATGTGCTTTGGGCGATTCAATGTGCTGGGGGAGATGCGATTCGATGTGCTGGATTCGATGCGATGCGATGTGCTGGGGGCGATTCGATGTGTTGGGGGTGATGCAATGTACTTTGGGCGATGCAATTCAATGTGCTGGGGGTAATGCAATGTGCTGGGGCGATGCGATTTGATGTGCTGATGTGATTCGATGTGTTGGGGCGATGCAATGTGCTTTGGGCGATGCGATTTGATGTGCTGGGGGTGAAGCAATGTGCTGGGGGCGATTCAATGTACTGGCAGAGATGCGATTCGATGTGCTGGGGGCAGTGCGATGCGATGTGCTGGGGACAGTGCAATGCGATGTGCTGGGGACAGTGCAATGCGATGTGCTGGGGACAGTGCGATGTGATGTGCTGGGGACAGTGCGATGTGCTGGGGACAGTGCGATGCGATGCGATGTGCTGGGGACAGTGCGATGCAATGTGCTGGGGACAGTGCGATGCAATGTGCTGGGGACGGTGCGATGTGCTGGGGACAGTGCAATGCGATGTGCTGGGGGCATGCGATTCGATGTGCTAGGGGAGATGCGATGCGATGTGCTGGGGCAGTGCGATGCGATGTGCTGGGGCAGTGCGATGTGCTGGGGGCAATGCTATTTGATGTGTTGATGCGATTCGATGTGCTGGGGGCAATACAATGTGCTGATGCGATGTGATGTACTGGGGCGATGTGATTTGCTGGGGGCGCTGCGATTTGGCGGGGGGAGATGCAATAGGGGATTATTTTCTCAATTTTAACACAATTATCTATGTAACCTAGAGAAAGTTGTTCGTGCAAATAGTTGTAAATAAGCATTTTTTTTTTAAATACTCCCACCATCCCATCCCATATAACACCAAAACACAAGCCCTATTTTTCTACATTTTTAATATGCGCAGTTTGAACTTCATAAAGTCGTCTTCAATACATCTATCAGTGTAGCGCTGGACATAAGAGTGTAACTGGTGATTAGAAATTGGTGCACAATCTCTGATAATGCTAGGGTGTAATGCCGAATAAACAATGTAAATACACCAAAAATAATCATCTAAAGCTTATATCTATACAATACATAGTGATATTCCTTTTAAATATGGGACCATGCCAGAAATAGGTATGTGTGAAAAGAATAATAAAAGTGAAAAATAAAATAAAAAGTTCAAAAAAGTGTCCCAAATAACAATGTGTAAAATCCAAAAGAGATCCGGAGGAAGATATATTGCAGGATTCGGGAATATTCGATCCACCTCCCGTGCAGCCCACCACCAAATGGTAAAGATGAAGGCTTACCAGAAAGCCTGCGACCGCCCTTACTCAGGGGGGTCAGAACAAGCTTAGTTGTGGAAATGTCCAGGGATGATGGAGCCTCCGAGTCCTCTCTCACTACATCGGGCAGGCAGCCCACAGCAACGGGAACCCCGAAGAAGAAGTTCACAAGAATTCCCTCAATGTTTCAGAAAGCCTGCGACCGCCCTTACTCAGGGGGGTCAGAACAAGCTTAGTTGTGGAAATGTCCAGGGATGATGGAGCCTCCGAGTCCTCTCTCACTACATCGGGCAGGCAGCCCACAGCAACGGGAACCCCGAAGAAGAAGTTCACAAGAATTCCCTCAATGTTTCTTCTCGGAAAAGGTCAGATATAAATGAGCAAAGATATGAACATGACTGGATGTCCAGACCGACAGGTAATGGCTCAGTAGTGCAAACCACATGGGTCTCAGCCCAACCCAGAATCCAGAAGAAGATCAATGAATCTAGCATGGGTTGACTGCATGGACTCCACGTGGAGTCCATGCAGTCAACCCATGCTAGATTCATTGATCTTCTTCTGGATTCTGGGTTGGGCTGAGACCCATGTGGTTTGCACTACTGAGCCATTACCTGTCGGTCTGGACATCCAGTCATGTTCATATCTTTGCTCATTTATATCTGACCTTTTCCGAGAAGAAACATTGAGGGAATTCTTGTGAACTTCTTCTTCGGGGTTCCCGTTGCTGTGGGCTGCCTGCCCGATGTAGTGAGAGAGGACTCGGAGGCTCCATCATCCCTGGACATTTCCACAACTAAGCTTGTTCTGACCCCCCTGAGTAAGGGCGGTCGCAGGCTTTCTGAAACATTGAGGGAATTCTTGTGAACTTCTTCTTCGGGGTTCCCGTTGCTGTGGGCTGCCTGCCCGATGTAGTGAGAGAGGACTCGGAGGCTCCATCATCCCTGGACATTTCCACAACTAAGCTTGTTCTGACCCCCCTGAGTAAGGGCGGTCGCAGGCTTTCTGGTAAGCCTTCATCTTTACCATTTGGTGGTGGGCTGCACGGGAGGTGGATCGAATATTCCCGAATCCTGCAATATATCTTCCTCCGGATCTCTTTTGGATTTTACACATTGTTATTTGGGACACTTTTTTGAACTTTTTATTTTATTTTTCACTTTTATTATTCTTTTCACACATACCTATTTCTGGCATGGTCCCATATTTAAAAGGAATATCACTATGTATTGTATAGATATAAGCTTTAGATGATTATTTTTGGTGTATTTACATTGTTTATTCGGCATTACACCCTAGCATTATCAGAGATTGTGCACCAATTTCTAATCACCAGTTACACTCTTATGTCCAGCGCTACACTGATTGCTGTATATTTGATCTTTGCCTTATATCGAGGTTATAGTGTTTAGCAGCAGGATTTTACTCAATCTTTGTCACTTACGATTCATTTATTTTTCACATCTTCACATTTATGCACGTAGCGCGGTTCCTTATTTATTTATAGTCTTCAATACATCTAGATGCATAAATGAATTGTGTTGCTGAGATTATTATTTTTTTTAAATGAAAAGCTGTACAGAAAAAAGTAGCCACCGAGTGTAGATATATATGTGTGTGTGTGTTGTGTATACACACACAGAACAAGATAAATATATAACAAGAGATATATATATATATTTCTTGAATAATATTCCTTGTACATGCAGTATATTTCCTGGTTCCTGGAGTAAGGAGGGGAGGTTTGCATAGATAAGTAGTGGCAACTTTCTCTGACACTGCCATTGCTATGGAAACCTGACCTGAAACCTATTACACTGCTTGTGCAGCACTGAGCATGTGCGAGATCTGCAAGGATGAAATCCAGGAAGAAATACAGTCTGGCTTCAGATGCCCACACTTAAGATGGCCACAGTCTGCTGCTAGTTTATAAACTTTCAAAATGCTGTAATAACCAAACAAAACGGACCTTTGTTTACAGATTAACTTTACTAGAACACATTAAGCTTGTGTATTATAGGGGTATTTTTATTTAAAAAGTGTAATTTCGTCCGGAACACCACTTTAATTTCTGAAGCACAAGACAGACATCTGTGTGGTGGCTCTCCAGGGACTTTGAAAATATGAGGATAACTGCAACAAATCTCGGAGGACATTGTTAATAAATTCCTGGAAAACTGCCGGGGCGTTACAAAGGCCAAAAGGCATTACGAGATACTCATAATGGCCTGTTCTGGTATTAAACACAGTTTTCCACTCGTTCCCCTCCTTAATCCTCACAAGATTGTAAACCCCTCTCAGATCAAGCTTAGTGAAAACTGTTGCTCTCTTGAGGCGGTCAAATAACTCTGTAATCAACGGGATCGGGTAGGCATTCTTATTCGTGAAACGATTGAGACCCTTATAACCAATACAAGGTCTCAGTTCACCGCTCTTCTTCACAAAGAAGAAACGAGCACCAGCAGGAGACGAGGATTTGCGGATGAACCCCGATAAGGTGCATCTGCAACATACTTCTCCATGGCTTTATCCTCCAATACTGACAAAGGGTAAACCCGGCCACAAGGGGGAGTGGCACCACGTTGAAGGTCAATTAAGCAATCATACGGCCGGTGTGGAGGCAAACTACCAGCTTGACCTTTGTCAAAGACATCGCTAACATCACGGTACTCCTCTGGCAGGGAGGAGAGTGAAGAGGTACACAGGACCTTGGCTACCTTCCAGAAGCATGTTTCACTGCATTGTGGTGACCAGGACAGAACTTCAGCACGGAGCCAATCAAAAGAGGGGTTGTGCCTCTGTAACCAAGGATAACCAATAACCAGCGGAAACTTAGGAGAGGAAATCACTTGTAATTGGATTATCTCATGGTGAAGAGCCCCTACGGCCATGGACAAGGGAACCTGTCTCATGGGTCACATGGGCAGGCTGTAGAGGTCTCCCGTCAAGCGCCTCAATGGCAAGTGGAGTGTCACGCAGCTGCAGTGGAATCGAGTGCTTTGATACAAAGGCAGCATCAATGAACAGGCCTGCAGCCCCAGATTAGATCCTGTATCTCGATAGACGAATCAGCCCAAGAAAGGGTGACCGAAACCAGGGGCTTATCCTTCTGGATAACTGGGGACGACACAACGCCACCTAAGGTCTGTCCATGACAGGACCTCAAGGTTCGGGTGTTTCCAGGACGGGTAAGACAAGACTTCAAAAAGTGACCTGCCTGTCCACAATAAGGGCACAATCTCTCCCTCCTCCTAAAGGCTCTCTCATCCACAGAGAGAAGCGTGAAGCCCAAGTGCATGGGTTCATCTTCACTGACCGGCTCAGTACCAGGAGGCATGGGAGGTGAGGGAGGCACGGGTGGGACTGCAGAGCTCAGAGGCAAATGTATATGAGGCTTCGGCAAGCGCTCCTTAAAAGAAAGTCTTTCTCTGAGTCTGGAGTCAATGAGGATGGCAAACAAGATCAAGCTCTCCAGCTCAGTGGGTATATCTCGGGCTGCTATCTCATCCTTGATGGAATCCGAGAAACCATGAGAAAAAGCAGCCACGAGGGCCTCATTGTTCCAAGCAACCTCTGCTGCCAGAGTATGGAACTCAATGGCGTAGTCAGCAACAGTTCTCGTACTGTTTGATGGACATGAGGCACTTGGCAGCAGAAGCGGAGCGTGCGGGAACATCAAATACCCTTTTAAAGGAGGCCACAAACTCAGGGTAACTCAAGACAACAGGTTTTTGCGTCTTCTATAGAGGGTTAGACCAGGCCAAGGCTCTCTCAGAAAGCAAAGATATCATGAACCTTACTTTGCTTCTGTCCATGGGAAACGCCTGGGGCAGCATCTCAAAGTATATCTCAACTTGGTTGAGAAACCCTCTGCATTGAACTGGATCACCCCCAAATCGCTGGGGAAGCGAGGCGGAACCAGACATACCTCTTATAGAGGTAATACTCAAGGCGGGTGCCTGCAGAGACTGGCGGAGCAGCAGGGACGGACTGCAACTCGGGTTGTACCGGAGCAGCCACAGTGGGGGATTCCAGGTGAGCCGTGCAACTCAGGAGTGTTTGTAACGTCATGGCAAACTGATCTATGCGGTGATCTTGCTCATCCAATCTGGAAAAAATATTGCCAACAAGTGGATTGACTGTATCTTCTGAATTCATGGCCTTCGTCTACTGTCAGACCGAGACAGAAGTACAGTAAAATCACACTTGTTTATTAATAAAAATAAAAAGGTAAATAGAGTAAGCGTAGTCAAAGCATAGCCAGAGTCCAGTAACCGGATCGGGTAGTCAGCCAAGCCAGAGTTCAGTAACCAGATCGGGTAATCAGCCAGGCCAGAAGTCAAGGATCCAAGTAAGGGAACAGCAAGCAGGATAAGGAGCCAGAAGGGATATCAGCAAAGCCAGTCTTTAAACAGGAATACAGATGGTTTCTTGTGATGTGACCAAGGCAAAGGCAAGAATGAAGTGAGCTGGAGATCCTTAAGTAGGCTGGACTAACGAGCAGATCCACAACAGCTGGTTAACTGTGGAGAGAGATGAGAGCTGAAAATTAGCCAATAGCTGAGCAGCCAGCTCAGAGAAGGAAGGGCTGAGCCAGTTTTTAGGTATGATGTGTTATATCATTAGATGAAATGTGTGCTTATTAGAGACAGGAGATTTGGCTGTGTGCTCTGCGTACAGCCAAATTTCACTGACAAGATGGCGAGTCAGGACCTTATGGAGCAAACAGAACCCCCTCCACACCGGCAAGAAAGGGGGAGAACAGATCCCAGTCCAGGACATCTCTGTCCGATGTGTTGGGGAGGCTCTGCTTTGCGAAAGAACTAATTTTTTGTCTTTTGGTATAATGCTGGAAGTGTGAGTGTGTGAGTGTGTAAGTGTATGAGTTGCGTATGGTGTTTAATTGACTAGATTGAAGTTGTATAAGTAACTGAATGAGAAATGGAAACTGTATATTGTGTATGATTTGTCAGTATAGATGTGGGATTATTTGGTGCAGCCTGCAATGTGTGTGTGGCTGAGCAGTTTGTAAGTAACTGATTGTTTTGTGGCCATGCACAGGGGAGGGGCAGCCAGGATGGCTGTTCCATGGTTGTTACAATAGAAAATGTTTTATGTTGAAAGGGCTACGCCCTGTGGGGGGGAACTCTAATGTTCTGAGCAGACATGCAAGCATCGCTGTTTGTATTTTTCAAAGTCTTGTTCCTGTGAAAGCTGTTGTGAACTTTGAGAAAAGAGTGTGTTTGTAAGTGTTCATGTGGTGTCTCAGGTGTGTGGCTTTGTGGAGATGAAGAGCCTGTGTTTGAGGCCTCCCAAGGTCCCTAGTGGTATGTAGAGGGAAGTGTTTGTAAGTGTTCATCTTTGATGTCTCAATTGTTTGTCAGGTTTTGTAAGGCGAAGCCTTGGCTAGTAGGGAAGTTTGTGCTGGTTTTGGCGGGAAGAACTGCTTTGCATGCGTTAAAGGTGCCATTTTGTCGTGGCCTGGCTTTAGTCTGCCATTTCCTTTTGTTGGTACCATGTGACTGTGCTGTGGTTTTTGTTGGCCATCTTGCTGTAGTCTACCATGTGGTCGTGGCCTGTCATTCGTCTGCAATTTTCTTTTCTTTTCTTGTTGTCTTCCATGTGGCTACTGTCGTCGGCTATTTTGAGAGGCGTGGTTTAAGGATTTTGTGCTGTTTGGCCTGTGGGCCTTCCTATAGGGGAAGGTGCAGCCACCATTCCTTTGTGTGTAAAACCATGTGACATGAGCCACCATCTTGTTTCTAGGCATCATTTCTGTTTTCCTTTAAGTGAATGTAAGCTATTGTAGGTGAGCTGTGTTTGTAATTTTTATCAACTTTTCAGTATAAGAGTGGCGATTTTTTTTATTGGATTTTGATTTTGGATGGGGCCTCTGCTTTGCACTGGGTTTCAGTGGATAGTGAAACTAGCTTTAACTGAGTTTTTGTACACAGTGGTGTGTGATATTTTTTTTTTCTTTAAATGTTTGGGAGTTTCTCAGAGGGCAATTCATTGTTTTTGAGGCTTGTATTGTATAGCCTGCAAAGGAGCTTTGGTTGACCTCATTGAGCCATCTTTTTGCAGGAGTTTCAGTTTTGGCTTTTTGTTGCATTGTTGTTGTGTGGTATTTCGGTCTCAAAACTTGTGGTTTGACTTCCCAGTGGATATGTAAGTCAAGGGGAATTCCCTCCTATTTGCAATATGGGGGTTTATTCCATCCTTTCCTTGACAAAAGTTTTTTTAATTGTTGAAATGTATATGATGTTAGCCATGGATTTTTTTGGTGTCTTGATAGACAAAGTGATGGGACTATGCTCCCCCTCCCCCTCCATTGATATAAACAAGTTTGAAGAGCTGGGCATGCAACAGGAAGTTGGTGGGAGGAGCTTGGTCTTCTGAAAGGTGAGCAATGAGATTTGTGCTTGGAAGGACAATGGAAAACACGTCCGTTTTTTTTTTTAAGGTTTATATTCACTTTATTGTTTAGAGTTTTTTTTGCGGAGTAGTAAAACTCGTTTTATATTATTTGATCGTGTTACTACTGAAACATCGTACAACTGTTGAAATAGACAACAGAAAGCTATCCCCATTTTATTTTGATTTATTTTTTGTGATTTAGAGAAGCCACATTGTTCTGTAGCGAAAACAAACGGAAGTGCGCTGTGTAGTTTAGTCTGGTTACGCAGTGTATGGGCGTACAATGGAAAACGCTTGTGTATGCATACACTGTGAGGGGTAGAGACCTAATTCGGGGGGTTTCTAGTTGGGGGACTAGACCAGATAAAGTGGTTGTAGTCTGTCGATCCACCGCAGAAGAAAGCACAGGGAAGTGCTCTCCTAAATGGGTGCAAGGGTTTCCCTGGACGTAGGGGTAAGACGATAAGCCGATTCGAATCGCCATGGACACTGGGAGGTCCATGCAAGGGAAGGATTGGAGGCTTCCCACAGTCAGACGGCTGCACAGTACATAAAATCTAGCTTTGGGGCAAAGATCATGAAACCTCTAAAGGAATGGCATAGTTGGTCCAAGGATACCACTTGGGGTATCCCTCTAGAGGGGACATTTTAAGCCTGGAGATGGGAGAAATTCATAACGGAGTTTGAACCCAGGCTCTGGGCAGCAAAGACCTTAGAAGTAGTTCAGCTGTGGCTTCAGAACTCTATTATGGTAAACTGTCAGGGTATACAGAAAGCGGTTTCAGTCCGGAAGAACCGCATTATAAACACCTGGCCCGAAGGGATAGCAGTGACTTGTGATCCAATGCTGGAAGCGGAAGAGGCTCTTTTTAGGCCAACTCTGCTGAGGCAGGCTGGGTCCACCAACACTGGATCTGTTGTAGTTTCCTCTGATGCTTTTGCCATCACCAACATAACCAACTCTCTCTACCAACACATTATTTTGGCGGGATCAACAACTGCATTAAATTTAATTCCAGTTGTTTTGTGAAATTTTTATACTGTAATACAGTTTTGGGTAGAGAGCAAACAGGAGGCATCCAAGTTATTGTTGTAATATCTAGGTACAGATAGAAGCCATAATATTGTTTTGAATAGCGGAGGATTTCATTGGGCTTTGTAGTTTGTCTGACAACACATTTTAAATGTGAGGAGTAGTACGCTAGCATACCGGGAGGCCATGTATGTATCAGATGCCGGGTGCCAGTACTGTAAAAATAGTCACTAGGCAGTACTGCTCTGAAAGTTAGTTCAAGGGTAACACCAGTCAGACAACTGCATAGTACATGAGGTCTGGGGCTCCGGACATGAGACCCCTTAAAGTTTGGCATATACGGTCAGAGGGTACAGTAAGGTGTATTCCTTTGGAAGGTACTTTTGATGTCTGGAGGTACGAGACCCCAGAATAAAAATACCTTGGAAGTAGTTCAGTTGTGGCTTCAGAAATCTGTAATGATGAGTGAGTTGATGGATGCATAGTACACGTTTGTGTGATTAAAAATACACAGGCCTGTTTTTGAACTTTGTGTGGCTGGTCCATGCAAAGATTTCGAGATGCTCTCATGTTTTTCAAATTGTATTTTTTTCTATCACTAAAAGAGTGAGCATTCCATCTGGTCGTTTGCTTTTTTAATTTTTTTGGGAACTATGAAATATCTCCCCCACATTTGTATCTAAAGGTTTGTCTCATGTTTTAGTCTTCTCAATGTTTGTATGTAGTAACATGAATAATATGTTTGAACCTACTGCGACAGCGCTCTTACGTGTCGCAGGTGTTGTATTTATGTAAGAACGTGAAAGTAAGGGTTACAGAGTTATTATCGTTATATAGTTATTATCGGTTTTGAGGAATGTCATTGACAATTTACCAATGTACACGAATGTTGTATTGTTTACCATTCTTTGCAGGTTAAATATGAAGGATAGAGTAATAACTTTTGTTTATAAGCATCTTTTCAGGTTCAAGGAGTTTCTGAAAGTGTATGTACATAGAAAGCAGGTGTATAGGAAGGCAAAAGTATCATAGGCTATTTCACAGTTTTTTTCTGCACCATTCTAAACCCTGCATGTCTTCCTCCAGTTTGTAATGGGGAAGAAAAAAGGGGGGATGAGTGGTGACAATGACAAATTTTCAAACCAATAATACTAACCGCTCTAATTCTAGCCAAGTTTGTGAAAGGTGACTGGGTCATTGAAGAGAAGCTTGAAGGACAGGATAAACTGGGTCCACGCCAGCCACTGCAAGAAGCTGCTCAACTACACCAAAAGGAGGAGGAGTATCTTTGTTTATTTATATTTTTAAAGTGTATTTTCCAACTAGCTAAGAAAGCGATCAGGACACATGGTTGGGTCTACTCTGAGTCTCCACCGAGCTCTAGTGCCCCAGCGATGACGGCGGTACATGATATATAGGATGTTCATATTGGTGTGAGGAGTTTTGACAAACTAGTAAAATCCAAACAGACACTTGTCAATAGAATTTAACGATACATTTATAGAGGGTAAAATTAGTTATAGTTTTAACAATAAGTTCTGGTTCTTGCCAGCTTTGGTATCAGGACTAGGTAGCCCACAAGTGTGTTTCAACTTTAGTTTGGTATTAATGTGGATCTACAGCAGGGTAACAGGGTAATTACAGGGTAATTTCCCCTAAATGCAAGAGGTTCATGTGTGCTGGTGAAACTCGTCCCAGCATGTTATGTCGCGGCCCATGAGTACCTGATGGCGCAAGAGAAGGTAAGAATGGCAGGGACAGCTAGAAGGGAATTGCTTGTACACGTTGGCTTGAGCTTATGAAACGATTGAACAATTTCTCATCCATTGAGGATGGGATGTCTCATGTAACTGTTGAAGCCACAAGGAAGTTCCCACAGTCCAAGGGGGGTTTCTGGGAATTCATACGTAAAGATTGTTATACCTGGAACGGGGATACTAGTGACAAAGTTCAGGCCCATATGGATAAGGCTCAGATCCCTGCAAGGCAAAGCCAGAGCTATAGCTAGTGAAGGTTGGAATCCTTTTAAGGGTTTGGGAATCGTTGGGGATTTAATTTTTTATTTTGCAGCAGATCATAGTTGAAGGAAGTAGGGGTATATATACTCATGTTGTTTTTGTTTCTATTCCTTCTATATGTCATGATGAGGTGCTCATGTTGCCTGATTGGACGCTTGACCAGAGGCCAAGCAGATGACCACATCTTCCTCTATGAGACGCCCCGAAGCCCAAGACACAGAGGATCCCAGACCAACCGGTGATTACTACAGCTCACCATGTCATCTCTCGTGAAGAACAGAGTCTACATGTCAAGCCGTGTTCTCCTTTTTATGGACTAAGAAGAAGATCAGGATTCATCGAGGGACACATGGGATCATATGACAGGAGGAGGGCCTGTTGTGGAAATTTCACAAGATGTATTTTAATGTATTGTCATAAGAGTTCCCCAGTGTTTGTTCTCTCGCAGCCAGCTCTAAAGAGCTGACTGGGGCAGACTGACGCTGGTTGAGATCCGTTTGGTAGTGGAAAGCTCTTTGGGGGTGTAGAGAAGTGTTTGCGGAGTGGAGGCATGTCCGCCAGCTAAGGGCCCCTGTGCGGTGCACAGAATGATCATCTGGTGGGGGTGTGTTTGCTCTGCAAAGACATTATCGGTTTAACGAGTGTGCGCTCGTGTTGCCCCTGTATGCCTGATCAACATACTTGTGGCCCCATGAGTGTACACCTGCCAATAATCTCTCATCCACAAAGACAGTAGAATAATCCAGGTATGCATTGTTCTCTGGAACAATGAGTACCTGATGGCGCAAGAGAAGGTAAGAATGGCAGGGACAGCTAGAAGGGAATTGCTTGTACACGGTGGCTTGAGCTTATGAAACGATTGAACAATTTCTCATCCATTGAGGATGGGATGTCTCATGTAACTGTTGAAGCCACAAGGAAGTTCCCACAGTCCAAGGGGGGTTTCTGGGAATTCATACGTAAAGATTGTTATACCTGGAACGGGGATACTAGTGACAAAGTTCAGGCCCATATGGATAAGGCTCAGATCCCTGCAAGGCAAAGCCAGAGCTATAGCTAGTGAAGGTTGGAATCCTTTTAAGGGTTTGGGAATCGTTGGGGATTTAATTTTTTATTTTGCAGCAGATCATAGTTGAAGGAAGTAGGGGTATATATACTCATGTTGTTTTTGTTTCTATTCCTTCTATATGTCATGATGAGGTGCTCATGTTGCCTGATTGGACGCTTGACCAGAGGCCAAGCAGATGACCACATCTTCCTCTATGAGACGCCCCGAAGCCCAAGACACAGAGGATCCCAGACCAACCGGTGATTACTACAGCTCACCATGTCATCTCTCGTGAAGAACAGAGTCTACATGTCAAGCCGTGTTCTCCTTTTTATGGACTAAGAAGAAGATCAGGATTCATCGAGGGACACATGGGATCATATGACAGGAGGAGGGCCTGTTGTGGAAATTTCACAAGATGTATTTTAATGTATTGTCATAAGAGTTCCCCAGTGTTTGTTCTCTCGCAGCCAGCTCTAAAGAGCTGACTGGGGCAGACTGACGCTGGTTGTGATCCGTTTGGTAGTGGAAAGCTCTTTGGGGGTGTAGAGAAGTGTTTGCGGAGTGGAGGCATGTCCGCCAGCTAAGGGCCCCTGTGCGGTGCACAGAATGATCATCTGGTGGGGGTGTGTTTGCTCTGCAAAGACATTATCGGTTTAACGAGTGTGCGCTCGTGTTGCCCCTGTATGCCTGATCAACATACTTGTGGCCCCATGAGTGTACACCTGCCAATAATCTCTCATCCACAAAGACAGTAGAATAATCCAGGTATGCATTGTTCTCTGGAACAATGAGTACCTGATGGCGCAAGAGAAGGTAAGAATGGCAGGGACAGCTAGAAGGGAATTGCTTGTACTCTGGAACAATGCATAATAAGGATTCATATCAGCGGAATTGTAGTCATCGTTATTTGGTTATTGTATATTGTATCATTTATCCTGTGTTACATCCTTATATGGTCATGTCCTGTGTTAAATCTTTATATGGTCATGTCCTTATTTGGTAATGTCCTGTGTTATATCTTTATTTGGTCTTGTCCTTATATGATAATTTCTTGTGAGTTCCCAAACTTTGTAGGAGGCGTTTGGCTGTTGGAGGCACACCCTCAAGTTTGGGACTTCCTGTTGATATGTAAATACAAGCAGAGGCACGGCTCAGAGAAGGCAGTGATGCTGACTGAGCCGAGAACGTAAGGAATGGTGGCCATGTATGCTTACTGGGGAACCAGGGGAGACATGGAATGATAGGTAAGGTACATTATATCATTAGACGGAAATGGGTGCTTATTAGAGACAGGAGATTTGGCTGTGTGCTCTGCGTACAGCCAAATTTCGTTGACAGGGGGGCAACCCTGACGGGTGCCATTATTTAGGGTGAAGGGGTCGCTGAGAGTGCCATTTACGCGCAATTGAGCAGTGGGATAGTTATAAAGAGCCAAGATTTGGGACAGGAGGGGAGCTCCTATACCTAGATGGAATAACGTTGCCATGAGATAATCCCAGTCCACCCTATCGAATGCTTTTTTGGCATCCGTTGACAATAGGGTGGACTGGGAAGACCTATGAACATGAGCCATCAAGGAGAGGGTACATGCCTCCCTGCCAGGGATGAAACCCGTTTGGTCACTGGATACCTACTGCAGGATCAAGGGGAGGAGTCTATTCGCAATAACTTTAGCGTACAGTTTGGCATCAATGTTCAGCAACGAAATAGGGCAATAGCTTCCACAATTGCTGGGGTCTTTCCCGGGTTTAGGGATAATAGTAATATACGCATGGTTAGTCTCAGGTCAGAGGGCACCACCATCGGAGGTCGCGTTGGCATAGCAAGTCAAGCGAGGCAGCAAGATATCCGCAAAGGATCGTTAATACGCTACTGTAAAGCCATCAGGGCCAGCTATAGCTTTTAGAGCAAGACGTAACTCAGAGGTGGTGATCTTTAGGGTGTCAGGCAAAAGTCTAGGCAAGTTAGCTCTCATCAGGTAGTCACTGATGAGATTAGCCTTAGTGTCCCGATCCGCTATGGAGTGTTGAATGTGGTACAAGTGTTGGTAAAACGCATGGAATTCTTTAGCTATAGCCGGTGTATCATGTACTAGGGTAGCTGACGAATTTTTTATTTTTGCTATATTGCTATAAAGGAAGCAGATTTCTTCTGTTGTAATGAATGGGCCAATAGTCTACTCGGCTTGTTGCTCCATTCATAGAAACATTGGGCCACTATGCTGGCCTGCTGCTTCTGTTCTATGTGGAAGAGCTTTCAATTCTTCCCTCTTCCCTCTTCAAGGTCAAGGTGTGTAATACTGTTTGGCTAGCTTTGTGTTGTAGTACTTTAATATCACTGAGTAGCTTAGATTGTTGAAATATCCGTTCCCTTTTTTTCCTAGCACCCAGTTCTATTAGCTTACCTCGGATATGGGCCTTTTGAGCCTCCCATAGTGTACCCAGTGAGATGTCAGAGTGTGTGTTTTCCCTAAAATAGAGTAATAGGTCGTCCCCTATTAGTTTTTTGTCTATGTCCTCAGCTATGAGAGCTTCATTAAGCTTCCAATTTGTGGTTCTATGGGGCAGGGATGGGATTTTTAATTTGAGCATAATCGGGGCATGATCGGATATAGGTGAAGACTCAATAAGAGCACTCACGGGTAGTGAGAGGTGATGATGATCGATGAAGAAAAAAGAAAAGTCTCTCAGTTTCTTTAGGGTGGCGGCTATAAATCCTGCCTGGTCACGATTGGGGGGCATATAGATTCGCTAAAGTACATGGCATACTACCCAGGTTGCCTCTCAGGAACAGAAAACGCCCATTAGGGTCACATAACATAAAGTCTAGCGTAAACAAAGTATCTCTACGGAGCCCAATGTCCACGCCTTTTGCTTTATGTACATCTGATAAGCTATAGTACTACGTAGGATACTGTTGGGAGAAATGTTTTACAGTAGTGGTATGTGTGAGGTGGGTCTCCTGTAGAAAAACAACATCTCCCCGCAGGCGACCCAGCTCTCTATATAAATTGTGTCTTTTTCCTAGGGCGTGAAGACCCCGTACATTAAAAGATATAAGGTTTACTGTAGCCATGGGGGCAATAGGAGGCGTCCGCGAACACTGTTTTCAAGAGGAGTTGGACCTGAGGCAGGAAGTGAAAGGTTAAGATGGGGGGGGGGGGAGGGGGGAGGATAAAAGGGAAAGAAGAGCAGAAAAAGTGTGAAAAGAAGAAAAACAGTTAACAACTTGCAGCAAGAAAAACACAGACCATTCAGGAGGATGGTAAACATGTGCACACAGAAGTGCATCTGACCACGGGCACCAAAATCGGTGTGGGCACAGTCTCGATGCTCCGGCGCCAACCCCAAACCTCCAGAGATTAACGCTTATAAAAAGCACTTATTTTAGGATTTTAAACCCGAGCTTTTTAAC
Source organism: Aquarana catesbeiana (assembly GCF_042186555.1). NCBI lineage: Eukaryota > Metazoa > Chordata > Amphibia > Anura > Ranidae > Aquarana > Aquarana catesbeiana. Next base: position 241,423,424 of record NC_133331.1, on the reverse strand, counting down.
AATAAAACATGTGGCTGAGGACCGAAAACAAAAAACCTAAAATATAAAATCCAGGGCATGTCCTCTGTCCTGTATGGCAACATTAGCGCAGTTAGGCACTTTAAGGCCTAATTACCAGGCCAGAAGACCAGCAACAAAACTCAAATAATAAAGTTATACTTGCGGCCAAGAAAGTTCCGGCAGAGCAAAGTGAAAGATGAGATGGCCTGGGCCATCTGGCCCGGTGGTTATCTCAGCTGGGGTGAACCTCCAGAAGTGGAAGGTCGTTGTTTACGATCCACTTTTTGCCATCTTGGTTCGGTGCTGCTGGGTAGGGGTGGGTTGGCGTCCTGCCATCCAGGTAGCTCCGGCGGGGATTTGCTGACCTCCATGCAGAATTTCTCCAGGTCCTCTGGAAACCAAAGAATCGCCGTTTTGCCATCTCTGTTTGCAATCAGCACCGCTGGGAAGCCCCATCTGTACTTAATGGAGGCAGCTCGCAACTTCTCCGTCAGGGAACGCAGGGCCCTGCATCGCTCCAAAGTTTCTATGGCCAGGTCCGAGAAAAAAAGATAACATTGCGCCGCCAAAGTCCAATGATGTGGCATCTCTGGCCTTTATCATAATGAGTTTTTTTTTCCTCATAATAATGGACCCTGCAAATGACATTGCGAGGGATGTCCGAAGAGAGGTTGCAGGGACGGAGGGCCCTGTGCACTCAGTCAATTTTCAAAGAATGGTCAGCAGCCTGGCCTGGCAGGCCATTAAAGATGCTCCGGATGGAAGGGAGAAGATCCTCATCCCCAGTCGCCTCAGGCAGTCCTCTGATGCGGATATTATTTCGCCTGTTGCGGTTCTCCTGGTCCTCGATTTTATAGATAAAACATATGTTAAGGGCACTCAGAATGTCAGGACCAGGCAGATAGTGTCTTTATTGGATGGATGAAGTGCTCTTCAAACACTTAGGGTTGCACTCAAAGAGGGGAGCAATCTCTAATAGAGGCGCCTTTTTTCTTTTATTTGTTTTCTAAGTGCAGAATTAAAACTTTTAATATCCCCAAACAAGATTAAAAACACTTACAGAATCAAGGATAAGAGGCATAACATGGATGTATGAAGCAGGTGATCCAGCATCATGAGGTCCCAGTGTATCACAGCTTTCCAGGGATAACGATATGCAGCAGCAGAAGGTCCCAGGATAACCAGCAGGTGAACACTCCAGGCTCTGGGAACACTGGTGAAGCAATTGCGTCGTCTGAGTCAGCGTGGTGCATGAATCCCGTAAATGACGTCAGTGGTAGGGGGCAACAACCAACATGGACCGCAAACAGGAAATATGTAATCAAAATGGGACGTGTTTCAGAACTACTGATTGGTTCCTTCTTCAAGCCAATGACAACAGGTTTGTAGAAGCTGAGCTTCTTATAGTCTATGGGCGGAGCTGTGGGTGGGGCTATGGGCAGTGATAAGGGAAGAAAAACAATGCTGCAGCAGCCCAGGAAGTAGTGAGATCCATGGGCATAGAACTGCACAGTAAATATAAAGACAGCGCGGGATGCAGCCCGCACACGAAAAACGGCAAGACAATTACAGCACAGGGGCGGATCCAGAGTCCAGTCTCGGGAGGGTCACTGCCAGAAAATATGTTTTTTGCAGGCAATTTATCGAGGCAATGGCTGGTGTTGGCGCTTTCATCATCACTGCACCTTCAGAGACTGGGGCCCCCTACGGATAGGGGGATCCACAGTTCTGGGCCTTTAAAGCACCCGCCCAAGAATAAGGCTAGAAAAAACAAATTCTGAAATGCGGGGTCCAACAAATAGTAAAAACTGCAGAGGTGATCAAATACCACCAAAAGAAAGCTCTATTTGTGGGAAAAAAATGAAAAAAATTTCGTTTGGGTACAGTGTTGTATGACCACACAATTCTCATTCAAAGTGCATCAGCGCTGAAAGCTGAAAATTGGTCTGGATAGGAGGGGGGTTTAAGTGCCCAGTAAGCAAGTGGTTAAGTGGTTAAACTTTTTTCACTTACACAGGAAGTCTATTCCATTGACAAAGTGTTACAATGTTTATACTTAAGTTCAACTGATAAAGAATGTTCTTGGCAGACTGCCCGATTTTTCTCTTCCTTTCTTTTGAGGGCTGTGGCTTCAGAAGAGCAGAGAGAATTCTTTGCATAGAAAGAATTGTGAAACACTTTAGTCAAGATCGCAATAACGATTCTTGACGATTAATTGTGCAGCTCTAGAATAGGGTACTGTACATCTTGCGCTGGCTACAATAGGAAAAACACATTTTCCTATTGCGAGAGGGAATTCCCCTCCTGGGGAATACCAGGCCCTTAGGTCTGGTATGGATTTTAAAGGGGAACCCCCTACGCCGAAAAAAATGGCATGGGGCCCCCCAAAATCCATACCAGACCCTTATCTGAGCACGCAGCCCGGCCAATCAGAAAAGGGGGTGGGGACGAGCGAGCGCCCCCCCTCCCGAACTGTACCAGGCCGCATGCCCTCAACATGGGGGGTGGGCGCTTTGGGGTACCACGTTGATGAGGACAAGGGCCTCTTCCCGACAACCCTGGCTGTTGGTAGTCGGGGTCTGCGGTCGGAGGCTTATCGGAATCTGGGAGCCCCCTTTAATAAGGGGGCCCCCAGATCCCCGCCCCCCACCCTCTGCTCTTTTGCTAGCGGTGGCCCGGTCTTCTCCATTGTCTTGTTCCGTCTTCTCTTCTTCCGATGTTGACGAGACGCTCTCTCCCGCTGTAATGCCGTGTGCGAGGTGCGCAACGACTTATATAGGCATGGGGTGTGGTCACCGGGTAATGACACCCGGTGACCCCGCCCCTTATGACGTCACAGTCCCAGGGCATGATGGGACCTGAGATCACAGTCTCGTTATTTAATACACACCTCGTATATGTAACAGGAAAACTATCTCAGGAAATAAACTCTCAGAATAGCAAAGTTTTCGTGCAAGTAATAACATTCTCATAGTTCAGATAACAATAGGAGGAAACTTCCTACATCCTCAACAGCAACTGTCTATGCAACTATATGCTTTTCAGTATATAATCATTAGTTAAAGCATAACTCCAACAACATCTATGCACAAAAGTCGGGGTATGAAAAATGTTGTGTGTGCAGTAAATTGCATCCAGGTACAGTACAATGAGGATCCCCTTAATGGCCGCACCTGTAAAAATGACTCCTTTTTTGAATGGTACACCTGCAGTAAACAGTAAACTTACAGAGGGCAATAAATCAAAATCAATTTCCTTTCCCATAATAGCCCATGTATAGTCACCCGACCGGTGTTTTAGGATTGGAAATAGTTCTGATTGAAACCTAGAAATGTGTCATAGGTCAATTATGAACATGTCTGGCTTAGATCCCATCGCCAATGTTGTTTTGATCAATGTTACTAAGGAAGTTAACCAATCTATTTGGGCAATGGTCAGATCTGGTAATCCACTATATACAGTATCTCACGAAAGTGAGACTGACACAATATCGCGGTCACCTACTGTACAAACACGCATGCTCAGAACCAATGTAAAAGATCAGACAACAATACAGAAGTTGACCACAGGGTGGTGATAAAGAGATGAAAAACCACGTGATTTGGTGAAAGTTGACTGAAAAAGTCCTGCCATGTGTATGCGTAATTAGTTTACGGCCGACGCCCTTTGTACAATGTCCTGTCGTGTGTATGGGCCTTTACGCAGTCAAGAGTGATGTCCTCATTCTTTACACGGTAATGGATGGGGCATTTTTAAGCCTCATACACACAATCGGACTTTGTACAAACTTTCCCGTGGATTTTTGTACAAAAGGCGTTGGCCGTAAACTAATTAAGCATACACACGGCAGGACTTTTTCAGCCAACTTTCAAATCACGTGGTTTTTAAGCTCTTTACTACCACCCTTTGGTCAACTTCTGTATTGTTGTCTGAGCTTAGGCTGTCTATAAATTTATGGCAGCTTATGGGGTGGCGCAGACAGGGGCATGGCGCAGACATCATGGCTCTTTCCTGAGTGGCTCTGTCACGAGTGATGCGCAGTTTCACCGACGCAGTTATCAATTCTGATCATGTCTTCTCTGCTCTTTTACAGGTAATTGTCTCCTATCTCCTATCCAACTGTACATCCCTACTGAACTGGCTTTGCTGAGTCTTCTATTAGTATTTTTGGTAATTGTCTCCTATCTCCTATCCAACTGTACATCCCTACTGAACTGGCTTTGCTGAGTCTTCTATTAGTATTTTTGGTAATTGTCTCCTATCTCCTATCCAACTGTACATCCCTACTGAACTGGCTTTGCTGAGTCTTCTATTAGTATTTTTGGTAATTGTCTCCTATCTCCTATCCAACTGTACATCCCTACTGAACTGGCTTTGCTGAGTCTTCTATTAGTATTTTTGGTAATTGTCTCCTATCTCCTATCCAACTGTACATCCCTACTGAACTGGCTTTGCTGAGTCTTCTATTAGTATTTTTGGTAATTGTCTCCTATCTCCTATCCAACTGTACATCCCTACTGAACTGGCTTTGCTGAGTCTTCTATTAGTATTTTTGGTAATTGTCTCCTATCTCCTATCCAACTGTACATCCCTACTGAACTGGCTTTGCTGAGTCTTCTATTAGTATTTTTGGTAATTGTCTCCTATCTCCTATCCAACTGTACATCCCTACTGAACTGGCTTTGCTGAGTCTTCTATTAGTATTTTTGGTAATTGTCTCCTATCTCCTATCCAACTGTACATCCCTACTGAACTGGCTTTGCTGAGTCTTCTATTAGTATTTTTGGTAATTGTCTCCTATCTCCTATCCAACTGTACATCCCTACTGAACTGGCTTTGCTGAGTCTTCTATTAGTATTTTTGGTAATTGTCTCCTATCTCCTATCCAACTGTACATCCCTACTGAACTGGCTTTGCTGAGTCTTCTATTAGTATTTTTGGTAATTGTCTCCTATCTCCTATCCAACTGTACATCCCTACTGAACTGGCTTTGCTGAGTCTTCTATTAGTATTTTTGGTAATTGTCTCCTATCCAACTGTACATCCCTACTGAACTGGCTTTGCTGAGTCTGCTATTAATATTTTTGGTAATTGTCTCCTGCTGCCATATCTTTAAACTTCCATATTTACTGCTAGCTCTATAACAAACACACTGCAATAGCAATATTACTGGTGATTGATTCTCAACTCCATGTGGCTTGAGTGATCAAGAGAGGTAATTAGCTTTACGACCCTAGCCTGTGTCTGGCCTGGCCCTGGCCATCTCCTCCCCATATTCAGGTGTCTCACATCAGACCCAATAATGACCAACTGAGAAATGCATCCCAGCTTAGGCTGTCTATAAATTTATGGCAGCTTATGGGGTGGCGCAGACAGGGGCATGGCGCAGACATCATGGCTCTTTCCTGAGTGGCTCTGTCACGAGTGATGCGCAGTTTCACCGACGCAGTTATCAATTCTGATCATGTCTTCTCTGCTCTTTTACAGGTAATTGTCTCCTATCTCCTATCCAACTGTACATCCCTACTGAACTGGCTTTGCTGAGTCTTCTATTAGTATTTTTGGTAATTGTCTCCTATCTCCTATCCAACTGTACATCCCTACTGAACTGGCTTTGCTGAGTCTTCTATTAGTATTTTTGGTAATTGTCTCCTATCTCCTATCCAACTGTACATCCCTACTGAACTGGCTTTGCTGAGTCTTCTATTAGTATTTTTGGTAATTGTCTCCTATCTCCTATCCAACTGTACATCCCTACTGAACTGGCTTTGCTGAGTCTTCTATTAGTATTTTTGGTAATTGTCTCCTATCTCCTATCCAACTGTACATCCCTACTGAACTGGCTTTGCTGAGTCTTCTATTAGTATTTTTGGTAATTGTCTCCTATCTCCTATCCAACTGTACATCCCTACTGAACTGGCTTTGCTGAGTCTTCTATTAGTATTTTTGGTAATTGTCTCCTATCTCCTATCCAACTGTACATCCCTACTGAACTGGCTTTGCTGAGTCTTCTATTAGTATTTTTGGTAATTGTCTCCTATCTCCTATCCAACTGTACATCCCTACTGAACTGGCTTTGCTGAGTCTTCTATTAGTATTTTTGGTAATTGTCTCCTATCCAACTGTACATCCCTACTGAACTGGCTTTGCTGAGTCTGCTATTAATATTTTTGGTAATTGTCTCCTGCTGCCATATCTTTAAACTTCCATATTTACTGCTAGCTCTATAACAAACACACTGCAATAGCAATATTACTGGTGATTGATTCTCAACTCCATGTGGCTTGAGTGATCAAGAGAGGTAATTAGCTTTACGACCCTAGCCTGTGTCTGGCCTGGCCCTGGCCATCTCCTCCCCATATTCAGGTGTCTCACATCAGACCCAATAATGACCAACTGAGAAATGCATCCCAGCTTAGGCTGTCTATAAATTTATGGCAGCTTATGGGGTGGCGCAGACAGGGGCATGGCGCAGACATCATGGCTCTTTCCTGAGTGGCTCTGTCACGAGTGATGCGCAGTTTCACCGACGCAGTTATCAATTCTGATCATGTCTTCTCTGCTCTTTTACAGGTAATTGTCTCCTATCTCCTATCCAACTGTACATCCCTACTGAACTGGCTTTGCTGAGTCTTCTATTAGTATTTTTGGTAATTGTCTCCTATCTCCTATCCAACTGTACATCCCTACTGAACTGGCTTTGCTGAGTCTTCTATTAGTATTTTTGGTAATTGTCTCCTATCTCCTATCCAACTGTACATCCCTACTGAACTGGCTTTGCTGAGTCTTCTATTAGTATTTTTGGTAATTGTCTCCTATCTCCTATCCAACTGTACATCCCTACTGAACTGGCTTTGCTGAGTCTTCTATTAGTATTTTTGGTAATTGTCTCCTATCTCCTATCCAACTGTACATCCCTACTGAACTGGCTTTGCTGAGTCTTCTATTAGTATTTTTGGTAATTGTCTCCTATCTCCTATCCAACTGTACATCCCTACTGAACTGGCTTTGCTGAGTCTTCTATTAGTATTTTTGGTAATTGTCTCCTATCTCCTATCCAACTGTACATCCCTACTGAACTGGCTTTGCTGAGTCTTCTATTAGTATTTTTGGTAATTGTCTCCTATCTCCTATCCAACTGTACATCCCTACTGAACTGGCTTTGCTGAGTCTTCTATTAGTATTTTTGGTAATTGTCTCCTATCCAACTGTACATCCCTACTGAACTGGCTTTGCTGAGTCTGCTATTAATATTTTTGGTAATTGTCTCCTGCTGCCATATCTTTAAACTTCCATATTTACTGCTAGCTCTATAACAAACACACTGCAATAGCAATATTACTGGTGATTGATTCTCAACTCCATGTGGCTTGAGTGATCAAGAGAGGTAATTAGCTTTACGACCCTAGCCTGTGTCTGGCCTGGCCCTGGCCATCTCCTCCCCATATTCAGGTGTCTCACATCAGACCCAATAATGACCAACTGAGAAATGCATCCCAGCTTAGGCTGTCTATAAATTTATGGCAGCTTATGGGGTGGCGCAGACAGGGGCATGGCGCAGACATCATGGCTCTTTCCTGAGTGGCTCTGTCACGAGTGATGCGCAGTTTCACCGACGCAGTTATCAATTCTGATCATGTCTTCTCTGCTCTTTTACAGGTAATTGTCTCCTATCTCCTATCCAACTGTACATCCCTACTGAACTGGCTTTGCTGAGTCTTCTATTAGTATTTTTGGTAATTGTCTCCTATCTCCTATCCAACTGTACATCCCTACTGAACTGGCTTTGCTGAGTCTTCTATTAGTATTTTTGGTAATTGTCTCCTATCTCCTATCCAACTGTACATCCCTACTGAACTGGCTTTGCTGAGTCTTCTATTAGTATTTTTGGTAATTGTCTCCTATCTCCTATCCAACTGTACATCCCTACTGAACTGGCTTTGCTGAGTCTTCTATTAGTATTTTTGGTAATTGTCTCCTATCTCCTATCCAACTGTACATCCCTACTGAACTGGCTTTGCTGAGTCTTCTATTAGTATTTTTGGTAATTGTCTCCTATCTCCTATCCAACTGTACATCCCTACTGAACTGGCTTTGCTGAGTCTTCTATTAGTATTTTTGGTAATTGTCTCCTATCTCCTATCCAACTGTACATCCCTACTGAACTGGCTTTGCTGAGTCTTCTATTAGTATTTTTGGTAATTGTCTCCTATCCAACTGTACATCCCTACTGAACTGGCTTTGCTGAGTCTGCTATTAATATTTTTGGTAATTGTCTCCTGCTGCCATATCTTTAAACTTCCATATTTACTGCTAGCTCTATAACAAACACACTGCAATAGCAATATTACTGGTGATTGATTCTCAACTCCATGTGGCTTGAGTGATCAAGAGAGGTAATTAGCTTTACGACCCTAGCCTGTGTCTGGCCTGGCCCTGGCCATCTCCTCCCCATATTCAGGTGTCTCACATCAGACCCAATAATGACCAACTGAGAAATGCATCCCAGCTTAGGCTGTCTATAAATTTATGGCAGCTTATGGGGTGGCGCAGACAGGGGCATGGCGCAGACATCATGGCTCTTTCCTGAGTGGCTCTGTCACGAGTGATGCGCAGTTTCACCGACGCAGTTATCAATTCTGATCATGTCTTCTCTGCTCTTTTACAGGTAATTGTCTCCTATCTCCTATCCAACTGTACATCCCTACTGAACTGGCTTTGCTGAGTCTTCTATTAGTATTTTTGGTAATTGTCTCCTATCTCCTATCCAACTGTACATCCCTACTGAACTGGCTTTGCTGAGTCTTCTATTAGTATTTTTGGTAATTGTCTCCTATCTCCTATCCAACTGTACATCCCTACTGAACTGGCTTTGCTGAGTCTTCTATTAGTATTTTTGGTAATTGTCTCCTATCTCCTATCCAACTGTACATCCCTACTGAACTGGCTTTGCTGAGTCTTCTATTAGTATTTTTGGTAATTGTCTCCTATCTCCTATCCAACTGTACATCCCTACTGAACTGGCTTTGCTGAGTCTTCTATTAGTATTTTTGGTAATTGTCTCCTATCTCCTATCCAACTGTACATCCCTACTGAACTGGCTTTGCTGAGTCTTCTATTAGTATTTTTGGTAATTGTCTCCTATCTCCTATCCAACTGTACATCCCTACTGAACTGGCTTTGCTGAGTCTTCTATTAGTATTTTTGGTAATTGTCTCCTATCCAACTGTACATCCCTACTGAACTGGCTTTGCTGAGTCTGCTATTAATATTTTTGGTAATTGTCTCCTGCTGCCATATCTTTAAACTTCCATATTTACTGCTAGCTCTATAACAAACACACTGCAATAGCAATATTACTGGTGATTGATTCTCAACTCCATGTGGCTTGAGTGATCAAGAGAGGTAATTAGCTTTACGACCCTAGCCTGTGTCTGGCCTGGCCCTGGCCATCTCCTCCCCATATTCAGGTGTCTCACATCAGACCCAATAATGACCAACTGAGAAATGCATCCCAGCTTAGGCTGTCTATAAATTTATGGCAGCTTATGGGGTGGCGCAGACAGGGGCATGGCGCAGACATCATGGCTCTTTCCTGAGTGGCTCTGTCACGAGTGATGCGCAGTTTCACCGACGCAGTTATCAATTCTGATCATGTCTTCTCTGCTCTTTTACAGGTAATTGTCTCCTATCTCCTATCCAACTGTACATCCCTACTGAACTGGCTTTGCTGAGTCTTCTATTAGTATTTTTGGTAATTGTCTCCTATCTCCTATCCAACTGTACATCCCTACTGAACTGGCTTTGCTGAGTCTTCTATTAGTATTTTTGGTAATTGTCTCCTATCTCCTATCCAACTGTACATCCCTACTGAACTGGCTTTGCTGAGTCTTCTATTAGTATTTTTGGTAATTGTCTCCTATCTCCTATCCAACTGTACATCCCTACTGAACTGGCTTTGCTGAGTCTTCTATTAGTATTTTTGGTAATTGTCTCCTATCTCCTATCCAACTGTACATCCCTACTGAACTGGCTTTGCTGAGTCTTCTATTAGTATTTTTGGTAATTGTCTCCTATCTCCTATCCAACTGTACATCCCTACTGAACTGGCTTTGCTGAGTCTTCTATTAGTATTTTTGGTAATTGTCTCCTATCTCCTATCCAACTGTACATCCCTACTGAACTGGCTTTGCTGAGTCTTCTATTAGTATTTTTGGTAATTGTCTCCTATCCAACTGTACATCCCTACTGAACTGGCTTTGCTGAGTCTGCTATTAATATTTTTGGTAATTGTCTCCTGCTGCCATATCTTTAAACTTCCATATTTACTGCTAGCTCTATAACAAACACACTGCAATAGCAATATTACTGGTGATTGATTCTCAACTCCATGTGGCTTGAGTGATCAAGAGAGGTAATTAGCTTTACGACCCTAGCCTGTGTCTGGCCTGGCCCTGGCCATCTCCTCCCCATATTCAGGTGTCTCACATCAGACCCAATAATGACCAACTGAGAAATGCATCCCAGCTTAGGCTGTCTATAAATTTATGGCAGCTTATGGGGTGGCGCAGACAGGGGCATGGCGCAGACATCATGGCTCTTTCCTGAGTGGCTCTGTCACGAGTGATGCGCAGTTTCACCGACGCAGTTATCAATTCTGATCATGTCTTCTCTGCTCTTTTACAGGTAATTGTCTCCTATCTCCTATCCAACTGTACATCCCTACTGAACTGGCTTTGCTGAGTCTTCTATTAGTATTTTTGGTAATTGTCTCCTATCTCCTATCCAACTGTACATCCCTACTGAACTGGCTTTGCTGAGTCTTCTATTAGTATTTTTGGTAATTGTCTCCTATCTCCTATCCAACTGTACATCCCTACTGAACTGGCTTTGCTGAGTCTTCTATTAGTATTTTTGGTAATTGTCTCCTATCTCCTATCCAACTGTACATCCCTACTGAACTGGCTTTGCTGAGTCTTCTATTAGTATTTTTGGTAATTGTCTCCTATCTCCTATCCAACTGTACATCCCTACTGAACTGGCTTTGCTGAGTCTTCTATTAGTATTTTTGGTAATTGTCTCCTATCTCCTATCCAACTGTACATCCCTACTGAACTGGCTTTGCTGAGTCTTCTATTAGTATTTTTGGTAATTGTCTCCTATCTCCTATCCAACTGTACATCCCTACTGAACTGGCTTTGCTGAGTCTTCTATTAGTATTTTTGGTAATTGTCTCCTATCCAACTGTACATCCCTACTGAACTGGCTTTGCTGAGTCTGCTATTAATATTTTTGGTAATTGTCTCCTGCTGCCATATCTTTAAACTTCCATATTTACTGCTAGCTCTATAACAAACACACTGCAATAGCAATATTACTGGTGATTGATTCTCAACTCCATGTGGCTTGAGTGATCAAGAGAGGTAATTAGCTTTACGACCCTAGCCTGTGTCTGGCCTGGCCCTGGCCATCTCCTCCCCATATTCAGGTGTCTCACATCAGACCCAATAATGACCAACTGAGAAATGCATCCCAGCTTAGGCTGTCTATAAATTTATGGCAGCTTATGGGGTGGCGCAGACAGGGGCATGGCGCAGACATCATGGCTCTTTCCTGAGTGGCTCTGTCACGAGTGATGCGCAGTTTCACCGACGCAGTTATCAATTCTGATCATGTCTTCTCTGCTCTTTTACAGGTAATTGTCTCCTATCTCCTATCCAACTGTACATCCCTACTGAACTGGCTTTGCTGAGTCTTCTATTAGTATTTTTGGTAATTGTCTCCTATCTCCTATCCAACTGTACATCCCTACTGAACTGGCTTTGCTGAGTCTTCTATTAGTATTTTTGGTAATTGTCTCCTATCTCCTATCCAACTGTACATCCCTACTGAACTGGCTTTGCTGAGTCTTCTATTAGTATTTTTGGTAATTGTCTCCTATCTCCTATCCAACTGTACATCCCTACTGAACTGGCTTTGCTGAGTCTTCTATTAGTATTTTTGGTAATTGTCTCCTATCTCCTATCCAACTGTACATCCCTACTGAACTGGCTTTGCTGAGTCTTCTATTAGTATTTTTGGTAATTGTCTCCTATCTCCTATCCAACTGTACATCCCTACTGAACTGGCTTTGCTGAGTCTTCTATTAGTATTTTTGGTAATTGTCTCCTATCTCCTATCCAACTGTACATCCCTACTGAACTGGCTTTGCTGAGTCTTCTATTAGTATTTTTGGTAATTGTCTCCTATCTCCTATCCAACTGTACATCCCTACTGAACTGGCTTTGCTGAGTCTTCTATTAGTATTTTTGGTAATTGTCTCCTATCTCCTATCCAACTGTACATCCCTACTGAACTGGCTTTGCTGAGTCTTCTATTAGTATTTTTGGTAATTGTCTCCTATCTCCTATCCAACTGTACATCCCTACTGAACTGGCTTTGCTGAGTCTTCTATTAGTATTTTTGGTAATTGTCTCCTATCTCCTATCCAACTGTACATCCCTACTGAACTGGCTTTGCTGAGTCTTCTATTAGTATTTTTGGTAATTGTCTCCTATCCAACTGTACATCCCTACTGAACTGGCTTTGCTGAGTCTGCTATTAATATTTTTGGTAATTGTCTCCTGCTGCCATATCTTTAAACTTCCATATTTACTGCTAGCTCTATAACAAACACACTGCAATAGCAATATTACTGGTGATTGATTCTCAACTCCATGTGGCTTGAGTGATCAAGAGAGGTAATTAGCTTTACGACCCTAGCCTGTGTCTGGCCTGGCCCTGGCCATCTCCTCCCCATATTCAGGTGTCTCACATCAGACCCAATAATGACCAACTGAGAAATGCATCCCAGCTTAGGCTGTCTATAAATTTATGGCAGCTTATGGGGTGGCGCAGACAGGGGCATGGCGCAGACATCATGGCTCTTTCCTGAGTGGCTCTGTCACGAGTGATGCGCAGTTTCACCGACGCAGTTATCAATTCTGATCATGTCTTCTCTGCTCTTTTACAGGTAATTGTCTCCTATCTCCTATCCAACTGTACATCCCTACTGAACTGGCTTTGCTGAGTCTTCTATTAGTATTTTTGGTAATTGTCTCCTATCTCCTATCCAACTGTACATCCCTACTGAACTGGCTTTGCTGAGTCTTCTATTAGTATTTTTGGTAATTGTCTCCTATCTCCTATCCAACTGTACATCCCTACTGAACTGGCTTTGCTGAGTCTTCTATTAGTATTTTTGGTAATTGTCTCCTATCTCCTATCCAACTGTACATCCCTACTGAACTGGCTTTGCTGAGTCTTCTATTAGTATTTTTGGTAATTGTCTCCTATCTCCTATCCAACTGTACATCCCTACTGAACTGGCTTTGCTGAGTCTTCTATTAGTATTTTTGGTAATTGTCTCCTATCTCCTATCCAACTGTACATCCCTACTGAACTGGCTTTGCTGAGTCTTCTATTAGTATTTTTGGTAATTGTCTCCTATCCAACTGTACATCCCTACTGAACTGGCTTTGCTGAGTCTGCTATTAATATTTTTGGTAATTGTCTCCTGCTGCCATATCTTTAAACTTCCATATTTACTGCTAGCTCTATAACAAACACACTGCAATAGCAATATTACTGGTGATTGATTCTCAACTCCATGTGGCTTGAGTGATCAAGAGAGGTAATTAGCTTTACGACCCTAGCCTGTGTCTGGCCTGGCCCTGGCCATCTCCTCCCCATATTCAGGTGTCTCACATCAGACCCAATAATGACCAACTGAGAAATGCATCCCAGCTTAGGCGGTCTATAAATTTATGGCAGCTTATGGGGTGGCGCAGACAGGGGCATGGCGCAGACATCATGGCTCTTTCCTGAGTGGCTCTGTCACGAGTGATGCGCAGTTTCACCGACGCAGTTATCAATTCTGATCATGTCTTCTCTGCTCTTTTACAGGTAATTGTCTCCTATCTCCTATCCAACTGTACATCCCTACTGAACTGGCTTTGCTGAGTCTTCTATTAGTATTTTTGGTAATTGTCTCCTATCTCCTATCCAACTGTACATCCCTACTGAACTGGCTTTGCTGAGTCTTCTATTAGTATTTTTGGTAATTGTCTCCTATCTCCTATCCAACTGTACATCCCTACTGAACTGGCTTTGCTGAGTCTTCTATTAGTATTTTTGGTAATTGTCTCCTATCTCCTATCCAACTGTACATCCCTACTGAACTGGCTTTGCTGAGTCTTCTATTAGTATTTTTGGTAATTGTCTCCTATCTCCTATCCAACTGTACATCCCTACTGAACTGGCTTTGCTGAGTCTTCTATTAGTATTTTTGGTAATTGTCTCCTATCTCCTATCCAACTGTACATCCCTACTGAACTGGCTTTGCTGAGTCTTCTATTAGTATTTTTGGTAATTGTCTCCTATCTCCTATCCAACTGTACATCCCTACTGAACTGGCTTTGCTGAGTCTTCTATTAGTATTTTTGGTAATTGTCTCCTATCTCCTATCCAACTGTACATCCCTACTGAACTGGCTTTGCTGAGTCTTCTATTAGTATTTTTGGTAATTGTCTCCTATCTCCTATCCAACTGTACATCCCTACTGAACTGGCTTTGCTGAGTCTTCTATTAGTATTTTTGGTAATTGTCTCCTATCTCCTATCCAACTGTACATCCCTACTGAACTGGCTTTGCTGAGTCTTCTATTAGTATTTTTGGTAATTGTCTCCTATCTCCTATCCAACTGTACATCCCTACTGAACTGGCTTTGCTGAGTCTTCTATTAGTATTTTTGGTAATTGTCTCCTATCTCCTATCCAACTGTACATCCCTACTGAACTGGCTTTGCTGAGTCTTCTATTAGTATTTTTGGTAATTGTCTCCTATCTCCTATCCAACTGTACATCCCTACTGAACTGGCTTTGCTGAGTCTTCTATTAGTATTTTTGGTAATTGTCTCCTATCCAACTGTACATCCCTACTGAACTGGCTTTGCTGAGTCTGCTATTAATATTTTTGGTAATTGTCTCCTGCTGCCATATCTTTAAACTTCCATATTTACTGCTAGCTCTATAACAAACACACTGCAATAGCAATATTACTGGTGATTGATTCTCAACTCCATGTGGCTTGAGTGATCAAGAGAGGTAATTAGCTTTACGACCCTAGCCTGTGTCTGGCCTGGCCCTGGCCATCTCCTCCCCATATTCAGGTGTCTCACATCAGACCCAATAATGACCAACTGAGAAATGCATCCCAGCTTAGGCTGTCTATAAATTTATGGCAGCTTATGGGGTGGCGCAGACAGGGGCATGGCGCAGACATCATGGCTCTTTCCTGAGTGGCTCTGTCACGAGTGATGCGCAGTTTCACCGACGCAGTTATCAATTCTGATCATGTCTTCTCTGCTCTTTTACAGGTAATTGTCTCCTATCTCCTATCCAACTGTACATCCCTACTGAACTGGCTTTGCTGAGTCTTCTATTAGTATTTTTGGTAATTGTCTCCTATCTCCTATCCAACTGTACATCCCTACTGAACTGGCTTTGCTGAGTCTTCTATTAGTATTTTTGGTAATTGTCTCCTATCTCCTATCCAACTGTACATCCCTACTGAACTGGCTTTGCTGAGTCTTCTATTAGTATTTTTGGTAATTGTCTCCTATCTCCTATCCAACTGTACATCCCTACTGAACTGGCTTTGCTGAGTCTTCTATTAGTATTTTTGGTAATTGTCTCCTATCTCCTATCCAACTGTACATCCCTACTGAACTGGCTTTGCTGAGTCTTCTATTAGTATTTTTGGTAATTGTCTCCTATCTCCTATCCAACTGTACATCCCTACTGAACTGGCTTTGCTGAGTCTTCTATTAGTATTTTTGGTAATTGTCTCCTATCTCCTATCCAACTGTACATCCCTACTGAACTGGCTTTGCTGAGTCTTCTATTAGTATTTTTGGTAATTGTCTCCTATCTCCTATCCAACTGTACATCCCTACTGAACTGGCTTTGCTGAGTCTTCTATTAGTATTTTTGGTAATTGTCTCCTATCTCCTATCCAACTGTACATCCCTACTGAACTGGCTTTGCTGAGTCTTCTATTAGTATTTTTGGTAATTGTCTCCTATCTCCTATCCAACTGTACATCCCTACTGAACTGGCTTTGCTGAGTCTTCTATTAGTATTTTTGGTAATTGTCTCCTATCTCCTATCCAACTGTACATCCCTACTGAACTGGCTTTGCTGAGTCTTCTATTAGTATTTTTGGTAATTGTCTCCTATCCAACTGTACATCCCTACTGAACTGGCTTTGCTGAGTCTGCTATTAATATTTTTGGTAATTGTCTCCTGCTGCCATATCTTTAAACTTCCATATTTACTGCTAGCTCTATAACAAACACACTGCAATAGCAATATTACTGGTGATTGATTCTCAACTCCATGTGGCTTGAGTGATCAAGAGAGGTAATTAGCTTTACGACCCTAGCCTGTGTCTGGCCTGGCCCTGGCCATCTCCTCCCCATATTCAGGTGTCTCACATCAGACCCAATAATGACCAACTGAGAAATGCATCCCAGCTTAGGCTGTCTATAAATTTATGGCAGCTTATGGGGTGGCGCAGACAGGGGCATGGCGCAGACATCATGGCTCTTTCCTGAGTGGCTCTGTCACGAGTGATGCGCAGTTTCACCGACGCAGTTATCAATTCTGATCATGTCTTCTCTGCTCTTTTACAGGTAATTGTCTCCTATCTCCTATCCAACTGTACATCCCTACTGAACTGGCTTTGCTGAGTCTTCTATTAGTATTTTTGGTAATTGTCTCCTATCTCCTATCCAACTGTACATCCCTACTGAACTGGCTTTGCTGAGTCTTCTATTAGTATTTTTGGTAATTGTCTCCTATCTCCTATCCAACTGTACATCCCTACTGAACTGGCTTTGCTGAGTCTTCTATTAGTATTTTTGGTAATTGTCTCCTATCTCCTATCCAACTGTACATCCCTACTGAACTGGCTTTGCTGAGTCTTCTATTAGTATTTTTGGTAATTGTCTCCTATCTCCTATCCAACTGTACATCCCTACTGAACTGGCTTTGCTGAGTCTTCTATTAGTATTTTTGGTAATTGTCTCCTATCCAACTGTACATCCCTACTGAACTGGCTTTGCTGAGTCTGCTATTAATATTTTTGGTAATTGTCTCCTGCTGCCATATCTTTAAACTTCCATATTTACTGCTAGCTCTATAACAAACACACTGCAATAGCAATATTACTGGTGATTGATTCTCAACTCCATGTGGCTTGAGTGATCAAGAGAGGTAATTAGCTTTACGACCCTAGCCTGTGTCTGGCCTGGCCCTGGCCATCTCCTCCCCATATTCAGGTGTCTCACATCAGACCCAATAATGACCAACTGAGAAATGCATCCCAGCTTAGGCTGTCTATAAATTTATGGCAGCTTATGGGGTGGCGCAGACAGGGGCATGGCGCAGACATCATGGCTCTTTCCTGAGTGGCTCTGTCACGAGTGATGCGCAGTTTCACCGACGCAGTTATCAATTCTGATCATGTCTTCTCTGCTCTTTTACAGGTAATTGTCTCCTATCTCCTATCCAACTGTACATCCCTACTGAACTGGCTTTGCTGAGTCTTCTATTAGTATTTTTGGTAATTGTCTCCTATCTCCTATCCAACTGTACATCCCTACTGAACTGGCTTTGCTGAGTCTTCTATTAGTATTTTTGGTAATTGTCTCCTATCTCCTATCCAACTGTACATCCCTACTGAACTGGCTTTGCTGAGTCTTCTATTAGTATTTTTGGTAATTGTCTCCTATCTCCTATCCAACTGTACATCCCTACTGAACTGGCTTTGCTGAGTCTTCTATTAGTATTTTTGGTAATTGTCTCCTATCCAACTGTACATCCCTACTGAACTGGCTTTGCTGAGTCTGCTATTAATATTTTTGGTAATTGTCTCCTGCTGCCATATCTTTAAACTTCCATATTTACTGCTAGCTCTATAACAAACACACTGCAATAGCAATATTACTGGTGATTGATTCTCAACTCCATGTGGCTTGAGTGATCAAGAGAGGTAATTAGCTTTACGACCCTAGCCTGTGTCTGGCCTGGCCCTGGCCATCTCCTCCCCATATTCAGGTGTCTCACATCAGACCCAATAATGACCAACTGAGAAATGCATCCCAGCTTAGGCTGTCTATAAATTTATGGCAGCTTATGGGGTGGCGCAGACAGGGGCATGGCGCAGACATCATGGCTCTTTCCTGAGTGGCTCTGTCACGAGTGATGCGCAGTTTCACCGACGCAGTTATCAATTCTGATCATGTCTTCTCTGCTCTTTTACAGGTAATTGTCTCCTATCTCCTATCCAACTGTACATCCCTACTGAACTGGCTTTGCTGAGTCTTCTATTAGTATTTTTGGTAATTGTCTCCTATCTCCTATCCAACTGTACATCCCTACTGAACTGGCTTTGCTGAGTCTTCTATTAGTATTTTTGGTAATTGTCTCCTATCTCCTATCCAACTGTACATCCCTACTGAACTGGCTTTGCTGAGTCTTCTATTAGTATTTTTGGTAATTGTCTCCTATCTCCTATCCAACTGTACATCCCTACTGAACTGGCTTTGCTGAGTCTTCTATTAGTATTTTTGGTAATTGTCTCCTATCTCCTATCCAACTGTACATCCCTACTGAACTGGCTTTGCTGAGTCTTCTATTAGTATTTTTGGTAATTGTCTCCTATCCAACTGTACATCCCTACTGAACTGGCTTTGCTGAGTCTGCTATTAATATTTTTGGTAATTGTCTCCTGCTGCCATATCTTTAAACTTCCATATTTACTGCTAGCTCTATAACAAACACACTGCAATAGCAATATTACTGGTGATTGATTCTCAACTCCATGTGGCTTGAGTGATCAAGAGAGGTAATTAGCTTTACGACCCTAGCCTGTGTCTGGCCTGGCCCTGGCCATCTCCTCCCCATATTCAGGTGTCTCACATCAGACCCAATAATGACCAACTGAGAAATGCATCCCAGCTTAGGCTGTCTATAAATTTATGGCAGCTTATGGGGTGGCGCAGACAGGGGCATGGCGCAGACATCATGGCTCTTTCCTGAGTGGCTCTGTCACGAGTGATGCGCAGTTTCACCGACGCAGTTATCAATTCTGATCATGTCTTCTCTGCTCTTTTACAGGTAATTGTCTCCTATCTCCTATCCAACTGTACATCCCTACTGAACTGGCTTTGCTGAGTCTTCTATTAGTATTTTTGGTAATTGTCTCCTATCTCCTATCCAACTGTACATCCCTACTGAACTGGCTTTGCTGAGTCTTCTATTAGTATTTTTGGTAATTGTCTCCTATCTCCTATCCAACTGTACATCCCTACTGAACTGGCTTTGCTGAGTCTTCTATTAGTATTTTTGGTAATTGTCTCCTATCTCCTATCCAACTGTACATCCCTACTGAACTGGCTTTGCTGAGTCTTCTATTAGTATTTTTGGTAATTGTCTCCTATCTCCTATCCAACTGTACATCCCTACTGAACTGGCTTTGCTGAGTCTTCTATTAGTATTTTTGGTAATTGTCTCCTATCCAACTGTACATCCCTACTGAACTGGCTTTGCTGAGTCTGCTATTAATATTTTTGGTAATTGTCTCCTGCTGCCATATCTTTAAACTTCCATATTTACTGCTAGCTCTATAACAAACACACTGCAATAGCAATATTACTGGTGATTGATTCTCAACTCCATGTGGCTTGAGTGATCAAGAGAGGTAATTAGCTTTACGACCCTAGCCT
This sequence comes from Aquarana catesbeiana, assembly GCF_042186555.1. Classification (NCBI taxonomy): domain Eukaryota; kingdom Metazoa; phylum Chordata; class Amphibia; order Anura; family Ranidae; genus Aquarana; species Aquarana catesbeiana. Next base: position 241,403,596 of record NC_133331.1, on the reverse strand, counting down.
GTGTCTGGCCTGGCCCTGGCCATCTCCTCCCCATATTCAGGTGTCTCACATCAGACCCAATAATGACCAACTGAGAAATGCATCCCAGCTTAGGCTGTCTATAAATTTATGGCAGCTTATGGGGTGGCGCAGACAGGGGCATGGCGCAGACATCATGGCTCTTTCCTGAGTGGCTCTGTCACGAGTGATGCGCAGTTTCACCGACGCAGTTTAACGAAAGCAGGATAACTAAAGCTGCATGAACAACAGGAACTCTGCTCCACTCTGCAAGACGACAAGCAAACCAACTTTGAAATTTATTTTATATTAGGTTAGTTTCCCACTCTCTAGCCACTAACATGCTCCTTATTCTCTTCCTTCTCACATTGGTGTCTTCTATCCTCAAATTATCTTTACTCTACCCCTCCTCTCTTCCCTGCAGCATGCACATATCACCCTCACTCCTACCCTCTCCCTACTATGGCACCCATCATCTCCTGCATTTGCTGCACCCACATGCTGACATAAAGTCCAGGGCCACTAGACACGTGCGCTCATGCACATCCCACTCCCACCTTGCCTTCCTCATCCTCCTCCTTCTCCTAGTCTCAGGTGATATTTCTCCTAATCCTGGTCCGCCATTTTGCAAATGCAAGCCACATATCCAATACCCCTCCCCCTCTGGCAACCACCGCAATCCACTCAGTTTAATTTCTATCCCCCTGCTTCCTCAAAGCACCCCACCAATCTCATGTGCCCTGTGGAACGCCCGCTCCATCTGTAACAAGCTAACATCTGTACATGACCTCTTCATCTCTCATGGCTTGAACATACTGGCCATAACAGAAACCTGGCTGCAAAATTTTGACTCAGCTTCTCCTGCTGCCCTCTCCCATGGTGGTCTCCATTGGACTCACTCCTCCAGACCCAACAGACAGAAAGGAGGTGGAGTTGGCTTCCTTCTGTCCCCACAAAGCACCTTCCAAGTCCTTACTGTCCCTCCCTCTCTATCCCTCTCTTCTTTCGAGATGCACTGTATTCGTCTGTTTTCTCCCATTTCTCTGAGGATTGCAGCAATTTATAGGCCTCCAGGACCGGTATCGCGCTTCATTGATGACTTTGCTGCCTGGCTACCCTACTTTCTCTCCTCTGAAATACCCACCATTATTCTTGGTGACTTTAACATTCCTGTCAATGTCAACAGCCCAACTACAGCTAAACTTCTCAACTTAACCTCATCTTTTGACCTAACCCAATGGACACATACTTCCACTCACTCCAATGGTAATACCCTTGACCTTGTATTCTCCCATCTCTGCAACCCTGGCAACCTCACCAACACCCCCTTTCCTCTATCTGATCACAACCTCATTACTTTCACTGTATCCTTGCCTCCAACCACCCATCCCTCCAAGCAGCAAACAATTACTTGTAGAAACCTTCGCCACTTTAACCCTTCTCTTCTCTATTCTGCTACTGACAACCTATATGACATAATCTCTCCCCTGTCCTGTCCTGACCTGGCCACTTCTGTCTACAACAGTTCACTCTCATCATCACTAGATGCACTTGCTCCCCTAACCACACGCAGAATTAGGCCCCGACCGTTACAACCCTGGCAAACTGACAACACTAGAAATCTCAAGAGACATTGCCGTGCTCTTGAACGACTGTGGCGTAAAACCAAATGCCTGCAAGATTTCACCCTGTATAAATCTGCCCTTCTAAAATACAATTCATGCCTCCATGCTGCCAAACAAGCCTACTTTGTCTCTCTTATTAATTCCTTGTCATCCAGTCCCCGTCGGCTCTTCTCAACCTTTAACTCTCTGCTTCGTCCACCACCCCCTCTACCCACTAACTCACTCACTGCCCAAGAGATTGCCAATCACTTCAAAGACAAGATCAATGCAATTCGTGAGGACATCTCCACTGTGCGTACATCTTCCCCACCCATCATACCTTGCCCAGCAGCACATTCAACCCTCTCCTCTTTTGAATTGGCTACTACGGAAGAGGTTACAAAAATTTTCTTGAATGCCCACCTAACCAATTGTCCCTTGGATCCTGTTCCCTCACAACTACTACGGTCACCCTCTTCTTCTATCCTATGCTCCCTCACCCACATCTTCAATCTCTCCCTTTCTAGTGGCATTTTCCCCTCCCCTCTAAAACATGCACAGATCACTCCCATTCTTAAAAAGCCCTCACTGGACCCTACCGACCTGAACAACTTAAGACCCATCTCATTACTCCCATTCACCTCTAAACTTCTAGAACGCTTAGTCTACAACCGTCTTAGCTCCTACCTCAATGAAAATAACCTTCTTGACCCCTTACAGTCTGGCTTTCGCTCGCAGCACTCCACGGAAACTACCTTACTAAAACTCACTAACGATTTACTAACTGCTAAAACCAACAGCCAGTACTCCATACTCCTACTACTTGACCTCTCTGCGGCCTTTGATACTGTTGACCACCCGCTCCTTCTCAATAAACTACATTCCCTTGGCCTCCGAGATTCTGCTCTATCCTGGTTCTCTGGCTATTTATCACAGCGCTCCTTCAGTGTCACCTACAACTCTGTCTCCTCCTCTCCATTGCCCCTTTCTGTGGGGGTCCCCCAAGGCTCGGTTCTTGGACCCCTTCTCTTCTCTATCTACACCACCTCCCTTGGTCACCTAATAACTGCCCACGGCTTCCAATACCACTTATACGCTGATGACACCCAAATCTATCTGTCTACTCCTCACCTCACTCCTTCAGTCTCCTCTCGCATTACTAACTTACTAACTGACATATCAGCATGGATGTCGCACCACTTCCTTAAACTAAATCTCTCTAAAACTGAGCTATTAATATTCCCCCCCGCCCGTGCCCCCCTCCATGACTTTTCCATCAAAATCAACAATGCAACCATCAGTCCCTCCCCTCACGCCAGGGTACTAGGTGTAATCCTAGACTCCGACTTGTCATTTCAGCCTCAAATCCAATCATTGTCAAAAGTTTGTAGAATTCACCTCCGTAACATCTCTAAAATTCGCCCTTTTTTAACAAATGAAACCACCAAGCTCCTCATTCACTCCCTTGTTATCTCTCGCCTTGACTATTGCAACTCCCTTCTCATTGGCCTACCGCTCCATAGGCTATCCCCTCTTCAGTCTATCATGAATGCTGCTGCCAGACTTATCCACCTTACCAACCGCTCAGTGTCTGCCAACCCTCTACTTCAATCCCTACACTGGCTCCCAATCACCCAGCGAATTAAATTCAAAATTCTAACCACAACATACAAAGCCATTCACAACTCTGCCCCAAGCTACATCACTAATCTTGTCTCCAAATATCACCCAAATCGTCCTCTCCGCTCCTCTCAAGACCTCCTGCTTTCAAGCTCTCTCATCTCCTCCTCCCATGCTCGTCTCCAGGATTTCTCCAGAGCCTCTCCCATCCTCTGGAACTCGCTACCTCCATCTATCCGGCTAGCCCCTACTCTTGCTACCTTCAGGCAATCCCTGAAAACTCATCTCTTCAGGAAAGCCTATCACGTCTCCAACTAATCTCCTACCACTTCCACCAGCTCATTCCCCACAGTTACAACCTTTTGTACCACCTACCCCACCCTATTAGATTGTAAGCTCTTCTGAGCAGGGCCCTCTTAATCCTATTGTATTGTATTGTATTATATTATAACTGTATTGTCTCCCTTTTATATTGTAAAGCGCTGCGTAAACTGTTGGCGCTATATAAATCCTGAATAATAATAATAATAATAATAATAATCTTTTGCATTGGTTCTGAGTAGGAATGAGCCGAACACCCCCCGGTTCGGTTCGCACCAGAACCCGCGAACGGACCGAAAGTTCGCACGAACGTTAGAACCCCATTGACGTCTATGGGACTCGAACGTTCGAAATCAAAAGTGCTCATTTTAAAGGCTAATTTGCATGGTATTGTCCTAAAAAGGGTTTGGGGACCCGGGTCCTACCCCAGGGGACATGTATCAATGCAAAAAAAACTTTTAAAAACGGCCGTTTTTTCGGGAGCAGTGATTTTAATGATGCTTAAAGTAAAAAAAAAAAAAAGTGAAATATTCCTTTAAATATCGTACCTGGGGGGTGTCTATAGTATGCCTGTAAAGTGACGCGTGTTTCCCATGTTTAGAACAGTCCCTGCACCAAATGTCATTTTTAAAGGAAAAAATCTCATTTAAAACTGCTTGCGGGTTTAATGTCATGTCGGGTCATGGCAATATGGATGAAAATCAGTGAGACAAACGGCATGGGTACCCCCCAGTCCATTACCAGGCCCTTTGGGTCTTGTATGGATATTAAGGGGAACCCCGCACCCAAATTAAAATAAGGAAAGGTGTGGGGCCACCAGGCCCTATATACTCTGAACAGCAGTATACAGGCGGTGCAAACAAGACAGGGACTGTAGGTTTGTTGTTAAGTAGAATCTCTTTGTAATTTTGAACATTTTTAACGTGTTTAGCTCCAGCCAAAAAATCTTTTCTAAGCTTTTTGGAAAACATAGGGAAGGGTTATCACCCCTGTGACATTTGTTTTGCTGTCTTTCCTCCTCTTCAGAAGATTTCACCTCACTTTTTTGTCCCAATGAAAAATGTTTTTTGAAAATTTGGTTTTTTTTGTGGAACAAGGATTGGAAAGCATCAGTGGAAAGGAGAAATTGTTTTCCCATATTAACTCTTACAGGAGAGAATTTCCCTTCCTAGGGGTAGATTTCATCTCACTTCCTGTTGTCTCCTTCCGTTTGCAAGTAGGAGTCGTTTGTAAGTTAGATGTTTGAAAGTAGGGTCCTGCCCTATATACTCAGCAGAAATTTGGGCCTTAGGTGTTGCTGTGGCCACAACACTGTAAGCCCTCACAGGGCCCTGCTGTGAAATATTAGATCAAGAATTGTAATTACATGCCCCTGTTGAACAGGGGCAGAAAAATTGGGCCTTAGGCACTGGTGCTGGTGCCACAACACTGCAACCCCTCACAGACACTCTAGTTGGAACGCAGGAACGAGCCCTGCTGCAAAGTATTGCATCAAAAATTGTAATTACACGCCCCTGTTAGACAGGGGCAGAAAAATTGGGCCTTAGGCACTGGTGCTGGTGCCACAACACTGCAACCCCTCACAGACACTCTAGTTGGAATGCAGGAACGAGCCCTGCTGCAAAGTATTACATCAAAAATTGTAATTACACGCCCCTGTTAAACAGGGGCTGAAAAATTGTGCCTTAGGCACTGGTGGTGGCACCCAGAACCAAAAATGTTCTTACAAGCTATCAGCGTGATGATTGAGGAGGAAGAGGATAATTACTCAGGGATAGTCACTCAGCATCAGCATAGGCAGTCTTTGAAGGGATCTGAGATTTCAAAAAAAAATATTCGGTTACATCAGCATCAGGTGCTTGGTAGCTGGTGGTGATCCAAGACTCATTCATTTTTATGAAGGTCAGCCGATCGACCGAGTCGGTGGACAGACGCACCCTGTGATCGGTTACCACGCCTCCAGCAGCACTGAATGTGCGTTGCGAAAGAACGCTGGATGCAGGACAGGCCAGTAGCTCAATTGCATACTGTGCAAGCTCTGGCCAGTGATCCATCCTCAAGACCCAGTAACCCAGAGGATTTTCGGTGGGAAAGGTGTCCAAGTCTGATCTTGCCCCTAGGTATTCCTGCACCATGTAAAACAGACGCTGGCGATGGTTGCTGGAACCGATCATACCTTGGGGCTGCGGACCAAAAAATTGTCTGAACGCATCGGTCAGACGGCCACCTTCTCCACCGCTCCTTCTTTGACTGACCGAAGCCTCAGCAACACGTTGTCCAGAAACAGGAGTTTGTAACCTCCCAGTCTCTGGGAACGCGTTGCACAGACCTTTCTGCAAGGCCTCCCGAAGATGTTTCATCCTCTGCTCCCTCTGCGATGGCAAGATAAGGTCCGCAACCTTACCCTTGTAACATGGATCAAGGAGGGTTGCCAGCCAGTATTGGTCCTTCTCCTTGATACCACGAATACGAGGATCCTTACGCAGGCTTTGCAGGATCAGGGAGGCCATGCAGCGTAGGTTTGCTGAGGCATTCGGTCCGGAGTCCTCTGGGTCACTAAGAACGACATGGTCCGCAGCCACCTCCTCCCAGCCACGTACAAGTCCATGTGTTTCTTGGGACTGATCCCTTAAAGACTGCTGCTGATGCTGAGTGCCAGGCTCCACCTCCATACTGACACAATCTTCCTCCTCCTCCTCTTCCTCCTCGTCCTCTTCCTGTGTGATCGGCGGGCACGCAGGAACACTGTCTGGATAAAGGGGGCCTTGAGAGCTAAGGAAGTCCTCCTCTTCCTGCCTCTGTTCTGCCTCAAGTGCCCTGTCCATTATTCCACGCAGCGTGTGCTCCAACAGGTGGACAAGGGGGACAGTGTCACTGATGCATGCACTGTCACTGCTCACCATCCTCGTGGCCTCCTCGAATGGTGACAGGACAGTGCATGCATCCCTGATCATGGCCCACTGGCGTGGGGAAAAAAAACCAAGCTCCCCTGACCCTGTCCTGGTGCCATAGTCGCACAGGTACTCATTGATGGCCCTCTGCTGCGTGTGCAGCCGCTGCAGCATGGCCAACGTTGAGTTCCACCTGGTGGGCATGTCACAGATTAGGCGGTTCTTGGGCAGGTTAAACTCCTTTTGGAGGTCCGTCAGCCGAGCACTGGCATTATATGACCGGCGGAAATGCACACAGACTTTCCTGGCCTGCCTCAGGACATCCTGTAAGCCCGGGTACCTGCCCAAGAACCGCTGCACCACCAAGTTAAGGACGTGAGCCAAACAGGGCACATGGGTCATTTGTCCCTGTCGGAGGGCAGAGAGGAGGTTGGTGCCATTGTCGCAAACCACCATTCCTGCCTTAAGTTGGCGTGGCGTCAACCACCTCTGAACCTGCCCCTGCAGAGCTGACAGAACCTCTGCCCCAGTGTGGCTCCTGTCCCCCAAGCACACCAGCTCAAGCACCGCATGGCATCTTTTGGCCTGCGTACTTGCGTAGCCCCTTGAACGCCTACGGAGCACCGCTGGTTCCGAGGAAGAGGCCATGGAGGAAGAAGAAGAGGAGGGGGTGGAGGAGAGAGGTGTGTCACAATCAGCATTTTGGAGGCGTGGTGGCGGAACAACCTCCAACACTACTGCACCTTGTCCTGCATTCTTCCCAGCTGCCAGCAGAGTCACCCAATGCGCCGTGAAACTTAGGTAACGTCCCTGTCCATGCCTGCTGGACCATGAGTCAGCGGTAATATGCACCTTACCGCTGACCGCCCTGTCCAGCGAGGCATGGACATTGCCTTCCACATGCCGGTAGAGAGCCGGAATCGCCTTCCGTGAGAAAAAGTGGCGTTTGGGTACCTGCCACTGAGGAACCGCACATTCCACAAACTCACGGAAGGGGGCAGAGTCCACCAACTGAAAAGGCAGCAGTTGAAGTGCTAGCAATTTTGCCAAGCTAGCATTCAACCGCTGGGCATGTGGATGGCTGGGAGCAAACTTCTTTCGGCGGTGCAGCAGCTGGGGCAGGGAAATTTGCCTGGTACAATCTGACGTCGGTGTACCAAAAGCAGATTGCCCACAAGTACTTGGCTGTGACACACCTAATTCTACACCTTCATTCCTCTCACTGCAGGTCTCAGAGAGGACTGAAGGTCTAGTGGGGTTGGAAATCTCAGCTGATGAGGAGCAAGGAGAGATCCTCTTTGTTCTTTGGTGTGGGTCTTTTAGATACGCTTGCCAACGAACTGCATGGCAGGTCAACATATGTCTGGTCAAGCATGTGGTACCCAAGCGGGAGATGTTTTGGCCACGCGAGATACGCTTGAGACATATGTTGCAAATAGCAGCGGTGCGATCTGATGCACTCGTCTCAAAAAAGGCCCACACCAAAGAACTTTTTGAATAACGCGCAGAGACTGCAGCGCCCTGCACATGTGGAGCTTTGGGGTGTGATGCAGTCAATGTGCTGCCCTTAGGCTGGCCCCTGGAGGGCATCCTGCCTCGTTGGTGATGTGCCGCCTCCTCCTCCTCCTCCTCCTCCTCCTCCTCCTCTCTCCTATCAGGCACCCATGTTGAGTCAGTGACCTCATCATCCCCTCCCTCCTCATCACTGGAGCAAACCTGGCAGTATGCTGCAGCAGGGGGAGCATGACTGCCAGATTGCTGTCCTTCTTGGGCACCCCCTCTTGTCCGTGCTCATGTTACTGCCTTCATCGAGCTCAGTATCGTCATCAGAGCCTTCCAAACGCTGGGCATCCTCCTGGAGCATGTACCCAACACTGTGGTCAAACAGTTCGAGGGAATCCTCATGAGGACATGGTGGAGCTAGGGAAGGAGTCACTGATGACATTGAGCTGAGGGAAGAGGCCGCTGCTTTGCCAGACAAAGCACCCTGGGCATGGGTGAGAGAGGATGAGGAGGATGAGGACGGCTTGGTCATCCACTCGACCAAGTCTTCCGCATGTTGCGGCTCAACACGGCCAGCTGCCGAAAAAAAGGCCAAGCGTGTCCCATGGCCACATGCTGATGAGGATGCACCGTCTCCACGACCAGCACTAGACACAGAGCCTGCTTGCCCTCTCTTATTGGCTTGTGACTGTCTGCCTCTCCTTCTTGGCCTTCCAGACATACTAATGGCCTGTAGCTGCACTAAGCTGGGATAGAACACCTGTAATTTTCTTCAGGTAGCTTTATATACTGTAACCAGACAAGCCTGCCTGTCAGTAGGAAGATAACAGGAACGGATCTAGCTGAACACTGTGAGCAGGACGCACTGTACTAAATGTAAATAGTCTAGCTGCCTGACCGTGGTACTAATAGGATCAAATAGAACACCTGTAATTTTCTTCAGGTAGCTTTATATACTGTAACCAGACAAGCCTGCCTGTCAGTAGGAAGATAACAGGAACGGATCTAGCTGTACACTGTGAGCAGGACGCACTGTACTAAATGTAAATAGTCTAGCTGCCTGACCGTGGTACTAATAGGATCAAATAGAACACCTGTAATTTTCTTCAGGTAGCTTTATATACTGTAACCAGACAAGCCTGCCTGTCAGTAGGAAGATAACAGGAACGGATCTAGCTGAACACTGTGAGCAGGACGCACTGCACTAAATGTAAATAGTCTAGAAGATAACAGGAACGGATCTAGCTGAACACTGTGAGCAGGACGCACTGCACTAAATGTAAATAGTCTAGAAGATAACAGGAACGGATCTAGCTGAACACTGTGAGCAGGACGCACTGCACTAAATGTAAATAGTCTAGAAGATAACAGGAACGGATCTAGCTGAACACTGTGAGCAGGACGCACTGCACTAAATGTAAATAGTCTAGAAGATAACAGGAACGGATCTAGCTGAACACTGTGAGCAGGACGCACTGCACTAAATGTAAATAGCAGGAACGGATCTAGCTGAACACTGTGAGCAGGACGCACTGCACTAAATGTAAATAGTCTAGAAGATAACAGGAACGGATCTAGCTGAACACTGTGAGCAGGACGCACTGCACTAAATGTAAATAGCAGGAACGGCTCTAGCTGAACACTGTGAGCAGGACGCACTGCACTAAATGTAAATAGCAGGAACGGATCTAGCTGAACACTGTGAGCAGGATGCACTGCACTAAATGTAAATAACAGGAACGGATCTAGCTGAACACTGTGAGCAGGACGCACTGCACTAAATGTAAATAGTCTAGAAGATAACAGGAACGGATCTAGCTGAACACTGGGAGCAGGACGCACTGCACTAAATGTAAATAGCAGGAACGGATCTAGCTGAACACTGTGAGCAGGACGCACTGCACTAAATGTAAATAGCAGGAACGGATCTAGCTGAACACTGTGAGCAGGACGCACTGCACTAAATGTAAATTGCAGGAACGGATCTAGCTGAACACTGTGAGCAGGACGCACTGCACTAAATGTAAATAGTCTAGAAGATAACAGGAACGGATCTAGCTGAACACTGTGAGCAGGACGCACTGCACTAAATGTAAATAGCAGGAACGGATCTAGCTGAACACTGTGAGCAGGACGCACTGCATTAAATGTAAATAGTCTAGATAGAAGATAACAGGAACGGATCTAGCTAAACTGAATACAGTGTATATATATATATGCAACACCTGGGATGCATATATATACACAATACACTGTAAGTGCAGCTAACTGACTGACTGTTCTGCCTAATCTATCTAACTCAAATCAAATGACACTGTCTCTCTCTCTCTCTATCTCTCAGCACACCGGAACACACACTACACAGGGCCGCCGTGCAGGCGGCCTTATATAGTGTGGGGTGTGTACTAAATCCCCTGAGCCATAATTGGCCAAAGCCACCCTGGCTTTGGCCAATTACAGCTCTCTCTACTGACGGCGCTGTGATTGGCCAAGCATGCGGGTCATAGTGCATGCTTGGCCAATCATCAGCCAGCAATGCACTGCGATGCCGCAGTGAATTATGGGCCGTGACGCGCCACACGAATTTAGCGCGAACGGCCCATATCGTTCGCAATTCGGCGAACGGGCGAACAGCCGATGTTCGAGTCGAACATGGGTTCGACTCGAACACGAAGCTCATCCCTAGTTCTGAGCATGCATGTTTGTACTTTGGACTAAAGTCCTATGGACTTGTGTACACACGATAGGATTTTGCACGATAGGACTTTTGTTGCCGGAAAGTTTGTCTGTTTGCACAGCCAACATTTGTCTGATGAAAACCGAAAAAGTTTGTCTGATGGAGCGTACACAGTCGGATGTTGCCTTAAAACAGCTAATTTGTATGTTTGTTGTCAAAAAGTCCTATCGTGTGTATGGGCCTTAAGAAGCAATAGTCTGCGGGAGTTAAGCAGAGGAGGAGCAACAGTCTGCATGGTGATGCAGGAGGAAGATCATAGCAATAATAAATGCACATCATCTCTTCGGGCTCTAACTATGTGCTAATGTGTGTAATCTTTGAAATATGATGGTAATTGAACTATCCTATGGGCATCCCATATACCCTTTTCCCCAACCAAGTTGTACCCTCCAATAAACAAGAAAACAAAACCAGCAAAAGACTGTTCATTGTCTCTGCAAGTGATGTATGGGAGTCTGGCAGTGGGGTGAATTGGTAGATTGTCTGTTACTAGTGGCAACTACACAGATGTGACAGTAAAGTGTCTTAGAATAGAAGTCCTTTGCACGTAATGACATTCTTCTGAAATGACCAAATGGTTAGAACTGAGTGTAAGATTCCCCTTTAGTGCATTAATAATGAAATTCAAAACACATATCAAATTAATAATCAATCAAAAATGAAAAAACAAAAATGATAAATAAGAGTCCATATACAAACAAAGGGGGGTCACCCAAGTGATATAAAAATATATAAAAGAGAATCTCACAAAGTTCCAAAAAACATTTCTTGCTGTGAGAAGAGAAAAGTGCTTGTTCCACCACCGTGAATGAGACTGGCCGCTTACCAGAAACCCATGATCCCCCGTTACAGAGGATCAGAGAGAGCTGTTTATCAATACTGATTCGAACCACGACCCATGGACCAGAAGCCTTATACCGAGATGAGACATCAAAGACTTAGGGGTCATACTAGGGATGTTCACACTGGCAGGTACTCAGATATCGGGAGTTGTGAAGCGCTGCGGCCTGGACTCCCCGCCAGTTCCGGCTCCTTCCTACATTCTCCACTAGACCCCTTTCTCGATGCACAGACCCTCCTTCGCCTCCTCCTCACCCTTTCCGGTCCCGGGTTGCCATACCTCCTCCTCTTCCCAGCGGAGGGGAAGAGGAGGAGGTGTGGCAACCCGGAACCATAAAGGGTGAGGAGGAGGTGAAGGAGGGTCTGTGCATCAAGAAAGGGGTCTAGTGGAGAATGTAGGAAGGAGCCAGCACCGGCGGGGAGTCCAGGCCGCAGCGCTTCACAACTCCCGATGTCTGAGTACCTGCCAGTGTGAACATCCCTAGTATGACCCCAAAGTCTTTGATGCCTCATCTCGGTATAAGGCTTCTGGTCCATGGGTCATGGTTCGAATCGGTATTGATAAACAGCTCTCTCTGATCCTCTGTAATGGAGGATCATGGGTTTCTGGTAAACGGCCAGTCTCATTCACGGTGGTGGAACAAGCACTTTTCTCTTCTCACAGCAAGAATTCATGTTTTTTGGAACTTTTTTGAGATTCTCTTTTATATATTTTTATATCACTTGGGTGGCCCCCCTTTTTTTGTATATGGACTTATTTATCATTTTAGTTTTTTCATTTTTGATTGATTATTAATATGATATGTGTTTTGAATTTCATTATTAATGCACTAAAGGGGAATCTTACACTCAGTTCTAACCATTTGGTTTGGTGATGATGTGTACGATCACCAATCCTTTTTAGCGCGATTCAACCCCTTTATTTTTTCTCATGCAGATCAATATGATGCAGTCTGATGGTCTGAGCACTGACAGGCTAACCCCCCACCCCTTCAACCTCTGCAACAATGCTGGCAGCACTCATACATCTATTTTCCAAAGACAACCTCAGGTTATGACGCTGAGCATGTACACTCATCTTCTTTGGTCGACCATGGAGAGACCTCTTCTGAGTGGAACTGGTCCTGTTAAACTGCTGTATGGTCTTGGCCACCAAGCTGCAGCTCAGTTTCAGGGTCTTGGCAATCTTCTTATAGCCTAGGCCAGTGATGGCGAACCTTGGCACCCCAGATGTTTTAGAACTACATTCTCCATGATGCTCATGCACTCTGCAGTGTAGTTGAGCCTCATGGGAAATGTAGTTCCAAAACATCTGGGGTGCCAAGGTTTGCCATCACTGGCCTAGGCCATCTTGATGTAGAGCAAGCAACAATTCTTTTTTTCAGTTCCTCAGAGTTCTTTGCCATGAGGTGCCATGTTGAACTCCCAGTTATCAGTATGAGAGAGTGAGAGAGATAACGCCACATTTAACACACCTGCTCCCCATTCACACCTGAGACCCTGTAACACTAACAAGATATGACATCGGGGAGGGAAAAAGGCTAATTGGGCCTAATTTGGACATTTTTACTTAAGGTTGTACTCACTTTTTAATAAATATATAAGTGCGCTAATAATTAACTTCCTAATAAATATTGTTAAACCGTGAAGTAATAATATGTGATAAGTGATACCAATCAAAATTCAAAATTGAAACCAATACTAATACTAATTAAAAATACAAAACCATAGCTGTCTTCATAAAAAACATCCAGGTAAAATTCAGAAGAAAAAAATAAAGAATAATACCAGCAAACATATATTTATCTCAATCCTTAATAAATCAAATAAATGTTCTCCGTATGTTCAGAGAAAAATTTTTATATATATATATATATATATATATATATATACATACATACACACACACATCCCAGTTTTGTGCAGCTACCTCTCACTGCAGGCCAATAGTATATCTGGAAGGCCAACAAGAAGAGGCAGACAGTCACAAGCCAATAAAAGAGGGCAAGCAGGCTCTGTGTCTAGAGGCAACAGTGCTGGTCGTGGAGAAGGTGCATCCTCATCAGCACGAGGCCGTGGGACACGCTTGGCCTTTTTTTCGGCAGCTGGCCATGTTGAAATGCAACATGCGGAAGACTTGGTCGAGTGGATGACCAAGCCATCCTCATCCTCTCTCACCCAGGCTCAGGGTACTTTGTCTGGCAAAGCAGCTGCCAACATAGCCTCTTCCCTCAGCTCAATGGCATCAGTGACTCCATCCCTAGCCCCACCATGTCCTCCTGAGGAGTCACTCGAACTGTTTGACCACAGTGTTGGGTACATGCTCCAGGAGGATGCCCAGCGTTTTGAAGGCTCCGATGATGGTACTTAGCTAGAGGAAGGCAGTAACGTGAGCCCAGACAGAGGGGGTGCCCAAAAAGGACAGCAATCTGGCAGTCATGATGCCCCTGCTACAACATGGGATAGTGAGCGCTGAGCCCAACACAATAATAACCCCCAACCTTACTGCTCCCTATAGGGAACTGTATGGAAACCGAAGTAATATAGAAAATAAAAATGATAAAACAAAAGGTTAAAAGGAATGGATTTAAAACAGGCATTGACATAAAAATGGAACTGTAATAGTGTCCAATAATGTTCATATAAGTAAAGTAACTGTAGAAGGCAGCCCCATTGAAGGAAAAGAAGGAATCCTCTGGGCACTATAGAGATGAGAAACAAAGGCGCCACTCTAAGTGCAGTATGTGGCATAAAGTTTAATAAATTCAGTAAAGGTAGTACTCACAAGGGTACAAGGTATCCAAGCATGTGTGGCAAGAATCTGCCGGATATCCTGGAAGGTTGGACTAATCTGGATGCTGGATGGCGTTGGTCTCCGATGGATGGGCTGCGCCGATGGATGCCGACACTTCCCGTCGTTGGAGCGCACGTAGACAACCAGGGAGATGAGGTCACTTCCGGGACCGGCAATCAATAGGCGACGCGTTTGCGGAGCTACGCTCCTTCCTCAGGCCTAACGTGAACTAGGATTGGACAAACCTTATACAGCCAGTGAGTGACGCTGATTGGTGCTTGAAGGTTTCAGATGTTACCATCACTGACTGTTACAAATTTATCAGATACCAAAGCCAATAGATAGTGAGTGTTGATTTCAATTAAAATGGACTGAAATGGGGTAAGGAACTGTGTGTGTATGTATGGTATTAAAATCAAAAAAGGGACACATTGAACAGCGTTAGTGGAGCACTGTCAGTGCTTCATAAACCCATGACCTAAAACAAACAGCACAGGGTATGTGCATAATGTAGGACCTGAAACAGAAAGACCAAACATGATACAGGAAAGGTGTCACTATATAACTGTGGGATGGAATGGTTATTGTGAGAGTATGTACATATATTGATGTATGAAATATAAAAAATGATAAAAAAATGAAAAAAAATTGAAAATAAAAATAAGAATAAGATTAAAATAGTGAATATGAAGATAAAAATAAAAATGAATATATGAAAAATAAAATAAAAAATATAGTAAAAATATATATTAAAATTAATATAAAAATGAAGATAAATATAAAAATAAAAACACTACGTTGACCTGAATGTCAAAAAGATGATATTAAGAGAAATATATAAATCAAAATATGATGATAATTGTATAATATCAGACGCTACTCAAATAAGAGTATAATGAAAAAGTATAATGGAGAAATAAGAAGACACCGAAGATACAAAGAGAAAAGGGGGGGAAAAAAAGGGGGGAATGACGGAGAGGGGCCATGATGAAACAAGTGACATCAGAGATCGGGTAGAGGAGAGTGGTCAAATTAGGCTGCTCACCTGTATTTCCTTGTTCAAACCTCCAGGGGCGAGGGAGTCCAAAGTGTATATCCAGGACGTTTCCCAGACGTTTGAAATGCTCCGCCAGTGGGAACGTACCAGAGATTAACTCAATGATCCAGACCCTGAGGCCAGATGAAGAATGGTCGTGTTTTTGAAGAAAGTGAAGGGGAACACTGTGCGTGTCATCTCCTGCCTCTACGAGGCGACGGTGTTCCCCAAACCTTTTTCTCAGGGTGCGGATGGTTCTGCCCACATAGTGAAGCCCACACGGACAGGTTAAACAATACACTACATACTCTGTGGAACAATTGAAAAAATTATTAATCTGGTAAGTATTGCCTTTCGTAGTAAATTCTTTCTGACTGTGGTGAACGTGGTTGCATGTGAGGCACAGTTTTTTACGGCACTGGTACATCCCAACCAAGGGAATGAGACATGGAAATAAAATATTAGAACCCTGTTAAGAGTTATATTTGCTGGGTGCTACCAGGTTTTTAATGTTTCTTGTTTTCCGATATGTGAATTTTGGTTTAGGTGTAATAATCGATTTGAGCTGTGGATCCTGAAGTAGGATGGACCAATGTCTGTTTAGAATCCGTTCCATTGCTTTGTGTTGAGTGTGGAACTGGGTCACAAATCTAACAGGTTGTACCGCGGGCTGATCAATGTCTCTGGTGGGTATGGGGTGCTCTGACAAAAAAAAAACAAATGCTTCATCGATGAGTTTAGATGGGAATGCTTTGTCAATGAATTTCTGTTTCAAAAGGGACCCTTCTGCGATGTAGTCAGATTCTCTGGTGCAATTCCTACGTAGATGACAAAATTGGCTTTTGGGGATGTTTGAAATCCATCTCGGATGGTGGCAGCTCTGGTGGTGTAAAAACGAATTGCCAGCTGTAGGTTTAGAGTAATTTTTAGCCAGTATTTTGCCGTCTTGGTGGAATAATGTTAGATCTAGGAATGCTAGTTGTAGATGATCATGCTCCGAGGTGAATGTGAATGTGCGTTGTTGTTGCAATGTGTCAGGAAATCCAGAAAAAGGGGCTCTGGGCCATCCCAAATGATAATATCGTCAATATACCTCCCATAGAATACTATATAGGAGGTAAAGGGATTATTGTGCCAGATGTAGTTGGCCTCCCAGAACCCCATGGTCAAATTCGCGTAACTGGGGGAAAAATTAGCCCCCATAGCTGTGCCCTTTGTTTGGAGATAAAATTCTCCATCGAACTCAAAATCATTATGAGTCAAGCAGAATTCCGTGGCCTCCAAAATGAACTCTGCCTGACCCATATTGAGTAAGGGGTCAGAAGAGAGAAAACTGGCAGTGGCTCTGAGGCCTGTTTCATGTGGGATCGAGGTATAAAGTGAGTTTACATCAAGGGAAGCCCACATGTAAGTGGGCTCCCATGTGTAATGTTCCAATAGTTCCAAAAGTTGGATACCGTCACGAATGTAGGAGGGAAGACTGGTTGCAAGAGGTTGCAGAAATTGGTCTATATACTGTGAAATGGGACTGGTAATGCTGTCTATGGCTACAACTATGGGTCGACCTGGAGGCTTAAGGGTACTCTTATGTATTTTGGGAATGTGATAAAAATAGGATGTGGAAAAGTATGATTTATTAAAAAAGGAATACTCATGTTTGGAAATAATATCATTGTTTTTAGCCTTATCCGTGAGCATTTTTACTTCTGTGATGAATTTAGACAAAGGGTCACAGCGTAATTTTTGGTATGTGTCAGACAAAGGACACTGGGCTTCAGCCAGATAATCACTGCGATCCTGGATGACAATGCCTCCGCCTTTGTCTGCAGTTTTTATGACTATATCTCGATGGTCAGTGAGATGTTTTAGAGCTATTTTTTCTTGGGGAGTAAGGTTGAACTGGTGGGAATGACCCCGCTTTTGTCTGCAGTTTTTATGACTATATCTCGATGGTCAGTGAGATGTTTTAGAGCTATTTTTTTCTTGGGGAGTAAGGTTGAACTGGTGGGAATGACTTTCATGTGTATGTTGGCATAGTTATTGCATGTCAGAGAAAACAACCTGATAAAAGGTTTGGAGATAGGGTCCCTTGGAGCGTGTGGGATTGAACAGATTTCGTCCTGAATTTGCTTTGTTGTACAGGAGGGGAAGTGGAGAGATGCTGCGTGAGGAGGAGCATGTCCTCATCTTTATCATCACTCTCTACACTATATAAGTCCTTGGGGATACTCAATTCTGGTGAATCAATGGTCCCTAAAGGGGAGATGGATTCAACAGAACTGGAATGTGTGAGACTATCAACGACCTGATGGGATTTAATATTATAATGGCGTTTTAAAGTGAGATTGCGAATGAACATGTGCAAATCTTTAAATAAACTGAAAGAATTGGGTAATGATGTTGGGGCAAAATTGAGACTGAGATACAATGTGAATATGATCTGAAGAAGCCTGTTCCACAGGAAGTGGGAGATTCAAGCTATGGAGAGATCCAAACATCTGTGTGGTGGGGTCCTGAGGCTCATTGTGGGAGGGAGACCAAACTATGAGAGGTGTGGAACTGTTAGGACTGACCAAAACAGGAGGCACAGTTGGATGTGCTGGGTGTGGTGGAGGCATTTGCCTAGGGGGAGGCCATGGTCTATGGCCTGGGGGACCTACAACACATTGCATAAGGGGCATGAGGTTGGTACACAGGTTAGATGTGGGATTGGTGTGGGGTGCACGATGACTCTTTTTCCAATTGAAAACCCTACCTAGATTGAAATCGTCCAGATCTCTCCTCATTTTCCCTAATTTCATCTGGATCAGGGTGTCTTCATCTTTCTTACTGTGATATTTGAGATTATTTAACCATGAAATGGGTAAATTGGACAATAAGGTGCTCAAATGGGATATGTTTGATTTAATTTGTTCAACTAAATCTAGATATTTTAGTTCTCTTTTTTGTATGATGACACGCATCCACTACTTATATGAACATTATGGACATTAAGATTATAGCCCATGTGGACACATATTTTTATTTATATATTTCTCTTAATATCATCTTTTTGACATTCACTTTAATTCATAATCATTATCAGTTATTATCATCTTCCACTCACTTTCATATTCAGGTCAACGTAGTATTTTTATATTTATCTTCATTTTTATATTAATTTCAATATATAATTTTACTATATTTTTTATTTTATTTTTCATATATTCATTTTTATTTTTATCTTCATATTCACTATTTTAATCTTATTCTTTTTATTTTCATTTTTTATATTTCATACATTAATATATGTACATACTCTCACAATAACCATTCCATCCCACAGTTATATAGTGACACCTTTCCTGTATCATGTTTGGTCTTTCTGTTTCAGTTCCTACATTATGCACACACCCTGTGCTGTTTGTTTTAGGTCATGGGTTTATGAAGCACTGACAGTGCTCCACTAACGCCGTTCAATGTGTCCCTTTTTTTATTTTAATACCATACATACACACACAGTTCCTTACTCCATTTCAGTCCATTTTAATTGACATCGACACTCACTATTGGCTTTGGTATCTGATAAATTTGTAACAGTGAGTGATGGTAACATCTGAAACCTTCAAGCACCAATCAGCGTCACTCACTGGCTGTATAAGTTTTGTCCAATCCTAGTTCACGTTAGGCCTGAGGAAGGTGCGTAGCTCCGCAAACGCATCGCCTATTGGTTGCCGATCCCGGAAGTGACCTCATCTCCCTGGTTGTCTACGTGCGCTCAAACGACGGGAAGTGTCGGCATCCATCAGCGCAGCCCATCCATCGGAGACCAACGCCATCCAGCATCCAGATCAGTCCAACCTTCCAGGATATCCGGCAGATTCTTGCCACACATGCTTGTATACCTTGTACCCTTGCGAGTACTACCTTTACTGAATTTATTAAACTTTATGCCACATACTGCACTTAGAGTGGCGCCTTTGCTTGTCATGTCTATGATGCCCCTGCTGCAGCATACTGCCAGGGATGATGGATGAATGATGATGATGATGATTGGCTGGATGGATGAACGATGATGATGGATGGATGATGATGATTTAATGAATGAATATGATGATGATGATGAGGAAGGCGGAAGGAAGGAGGAGGAAGAAAAGGAGGAAGAGGAGGATTGTGTCAGCATGGAAATGGAGCCTGGCACTCAGCATCAGCAGCAGTCTTTAAGGGATCATTTACAGTCCCAAGAAACCCATGGACTTGTACGTGGCTGGGAGGAGGTAGCTGCGGATCAGGTCGTCCTTAGTGACCCAGAGGACTCCGGACCGAATGCCTCAGAAAACCTACGCTGCATGGCCTCCCTGATCCTGCAAAGCCTGCGGAAGGATCCTCGTATTCGTGGTATCAAGGAGAGGGATCGTTACTGGCTGCCAACCCCCCTTGATCCACGTTACAAGAGTAAGGTTGTGGACCTTATCTTGCTGTCGCAGAGGGAGCAGAGGATGAAACATCTTCGGGAGGCCTTGCAGAAAGGTCTGTGCAACGCGTTCCCAGAGACTGGGAGGTTACAAACTCCTGTTCCTGGACAACGTGTTGCTGAGGCTTCGGTCAGTCAAAGAAGGAGCGGTGGAGAAGGTGGCCGTCTGACCGATGCATTCAGACAATATTTTAGTCCGCAGCCCCAAGGTATGATCGGTTCCAGCAAACATCGCCAGCGTCTGTTTTACATGGTGCAGGAATACCTATGGGCAAGATCTGACTTGGACACCTTTCCCACCAAAAATCCTCTGGGTTACTGGGTCTTGAGGATGGATCACTGGCCAGAGCTTGCACAGTATGCAATTGAGCTACTAGCCTGTCCTGCATCCAGCGTTCTTTCAGAACGCACATTCAGTGCTGCTGGAGGCTTTGTAACCGATCACAGGGTGTGCCTGTCCACCGACTCGGTCGATCAACTGACCTTCATAAAAATGAATCAGTCTTGGATCACTACCAGATACCAAGCACCTGATACTGATGTAACTGAATAATTTTTTAAAAAATTTCAGATCCCTTCAAGACTGCCTATGCTGATGCTGAGTGACTATCCTCTTCCTCCTCAATGATCATGCTGATAGCTTGTAAGAATATTTTTGGTTCTGGGCGCCGCCACCAGTGGCTACGGCCCAATTTTTCAGCCCCTGTTTAACAGGGGCGTGTTATTACAATTTTTGATGCAATTCTTTGCAGCAGGGCTTGTTCCTGCACTCCAATTAGAGTATATGTGAGGGGTTGCAGTGTTGTGGCACCAGCGCCAGTGCCTAAGGCCCAATTTTTCAGCCCCTGTTCAACAGGTGCATGTAATTACAATTCTTGGTCTAATATTTCACAGCAGGGCCCGTTCCAGCGCCCACCAAGAGTAACTGTGAGGACTTACAGTGTTGTGGCACCAGCACTATCACCAAAGGCCCAAATTTTTCTGCCCCTGTTCAACAAGGGCATGTAATTACAATTCTTGATCTAATATTTCACAGCAGGGCCCTGTGAGGGCTTACAGTGTTGTGGCAACACCAACACCTAAGGCCACAATTTCTGCAGAGTATATAGGGCAGGCCCCTACTTTCAAACATCCAACTTACAAACGACTCCTACTTGCAAATGGAAGGAGACAACAGGAAGTGAGATGAAATCTACCCCTAGGAAGGGAAATTCTCTCCTGTAAGAGTTAATATGGGAAAAAAGTTTCTCATTTCCACTGATGCTTTATCACCAATCCTTGTTTCACTAAAAAACACCAAATTTTCTAAAAACATTTGTCATTGTGACAGAAAGTGAGGTGAAATCTTCTGAGCACAGACAGCAAAACAAATGTCACAGGGGTGATAACCCTTCCCTATGTTTTCCAAAAAGCTTAAAAATAGATTTTTTTGCTGGAGCTACACTTTAAAAATGTACCAGTTCAAAATTACAAACAGATTCTACTTAACAAACCTACAGTCCCTGTCTTGTTTGCACCGCCTGTATACTGCTGTTCAGAGTATATGGGGCCTGGGGGCCCCATGCCTTTCCTTTTTTTAATTTGGGTGCGGGGTTCCCCTTAATATCCATACAAGACCTAAAGGGCCTGGTAATGGACTGGGGGGGTACCCATGCCGTTTGTCTCACTGATTTTCATCCATATTGTCGGAACCCGGCATTACATTAAAGCCGTAAGCAGTTTTAAATGACTTTATTCCTTTAAAAATGTAATTTTGTGCAGGGAATGTTCTAAGCACGGGAAACACACGCCACTTTACTATAGACACCCCCCCCAGGTATGATATTTAAAGGAATATTTCACTTTTTTTAACTTTAAGCATCATTAAAATCACTTTTACCGAAAAAACTGCCATTTTTTAAAACTTTTTTTTGCATTGATGCATGTCCTCTGGGGCAGGACCTGGGTCCCCAAACCTTTTTTAGGACAATACCATGCAAATTAGCCTTTAAAATTAGCACTTTTGATTTTGAACGTTCGAGTCCCATAGACTTCAATGGGGTTCTAACGTTCGTGCAAATTTTCGGTCCGTTCGCAGGTTCTGGTGCAAACCGAACCGGGGGGGGTGTTCGGCTCATCCCTAGTCACAAGGTACCAAGCCACCTAGCGTCAAAAGAGAAGTGCAGCAATTACAGACTTATGCCCCGTACACACGGTCGGATTTTCCGATGGAAAATGTCCAATCGGAGCGTGTTGTCGGAAATTCCGACCGTGTGTGGGCTCCATCGGACATTTTCCATCGGATTTTCCGACACACAAAGTTGGAGAGCAGGAGATAAAATTTTCCGACAACAAAATCCGATCGCGTCAATTCCGACCGTGTGTGGCCTGTTCCGACGCACAAAGTGCCACGCATGCTCAGAAGAAATTCCGAGACGGGACAGCTCATTCTGGTAAACTTAGCGTTCGCAATGGATACAGCACTTTCGTCACGCTGCAATGTTAAAAATGGTTTAATACAGCGCACTCTTTTCTTCTTTATAATGTGACAAGAATTAAGTAGTTTTGCTGCTCATATTCACACACACTTCTCACAAAGTTTTATTTGTGTTTTTTTAGTGGGATTCCCTGAATATATTGTTATTAGTTGTCACATCTGACAGTTTTATATTATTTATTTATTTTTATTTTTTTTGGATTTTCAGCCTTTTTTTTTCTTTAATGTTTGGATTTTTTCCAAGGCTGATCTTTGTTCAATGTTATTTTTATTTTTACTCCAGAATATTTGTGTGTGTGTTTTGTGTGTCAAGTTACCCCAACAACCATTGATATCTTGTATTATTTAATCTCCAGGAGATTGTTTGTTGTTGGTGTCCCTTGTTCATTTCACATTGTATATTTGAAATGTACCTGAATCCTCACAAACTGTCCTTTTTGAAGTAAAACACATAGGAGAGTAGAATTCAAAACAAAAATCCTTTATTAAGGGATCAGAACCAAACAAAGAGGAAGGCAACACTGGATCAACAGGAGAAATTAGCAAAGCCTGGGACCCCCACGGCAGACATCAATTCTTCAACATCAAAATTGGTGGCCTGAGGAGTCCATATGTAAGGGAGGGCAGTCTGGTCCAGAATTCGCAGAGATCCGGATAGCAGCAGATGACATCTGTGTCCCCAGGCTGTGGTACCACAAGAGGCTGCATCTTTTGGCCGACCAGACTGAACCCAGGGCAATCACTGTCTGGTCTTCTTTCCACGCCTCCTTCCGGGCTGTGGCTGTGCAGTTGGAGATGTGGCAGGAGGAGGAGGAGGAGTAGGACCTGGAGGAGGAGGAAGACTGGGAGGACCTGGAGGAGGACTGGGAGGACCTGGAGGAGAGGGAGGAGGAGGAGGAGGACCTGCAGGAGGAGGAGGAGGACCATCCCAAAGGTGTGTCTGAGGTGTCATTTGGCCCCTCATACCTTTCTCAAGAGCCTCCAATATGAGGGCCTCACACATGGCTTGTTGGCCCTCCTCCATCCTCTGCATTTTATATGCAATGAAGGCAGCAATGTTCTCCTCCATGGTGTGGGGTGCTCCCAGGACCTCTGTAGCCCTCCAAAAGAATCCTATAGCAGCCTCCTCTAGGGCACTCCTCCTACTGCCACTTTCTCTTTTCAGGGGCAGTGGAGGGACCTGCAGATCAGCCAGCCAGCTCGGCCCGGCCACCTCCTGGCTGAGACTTCCCTGTGTATGAAAAAGGGACATGGTTGTAATGTTTTGCATCATCAATCCCAATCCTAAATTAGTACTCCCAACTAACATCTAGTTAACATCATTGATTGGACAAGCAGAAATATTTAGAGGAATGCTATACCTGGCTCAATCTGGGCTCCTCCACATGTGGCCTGGAAGGCCCAGGTTGGGCGTCAGAAGCCTCAGCCGGGGGGGAAGGAAGCGTGGAAGGAAGACTGGAGAGGGATGACCTGGGTTCAGTCTGGCCTGCCAGAAAATGTAGCCTGTCGTAGTACAACATCCTGGGGACATAGATGTCATCTGCTGCTCCGGATCTCTGTGAATCCAGGACCTTCTTGCGCTCCCTTAGATATGTGCTCCTCAGGCAACCAATTAATATCTTCAAATAGGTGATGTCTGACGTGGGGATCACCTGCTTCACAATTTCACACAATTGCTCCAGTGATGCCTTCCTCTTTGCTTGGTTCTTGAAATGGGGGTGTTTAATCTCCCACAGACAGGGTAGCTCCCTTAGCATCTCTAGGAATACTGACATGAATTCATTATCTTTGAGTAGCATATCCATGTTCACTGCAAGACACAACACAAGACAAAGCCTAATGTCAGACAAAACTCTCCTAATCTTGTTACAATATAGGCCTCAATCTAGAAGCAGTATAGGCACAAGTTTGTCTCTTACCTTCGTTCTTACGATCGGCGCGTCCAATGCTCCTTCCTCCGCTCACAGATCGTACGTAATACGCACGCGTGTTACGCTTTATACACATTGCGCATGCGTGTAACTCCGCCCGCCCCTGACGTTCTTTCTAGTCTATTCCCCGCCCCTTTTCGTTCGGCGCAGTGGGTGAAGAGCACATGGCGGAGTTACAGCAGGTGTGTGCTAATTATAGCAACGAGGAGGAGGAGGAGGAAAGCCCGGATCCGGACACGTCCCGATCCAGAAGGAGACGTTTTAAGGCCACAAATATGTCCTTTGGGGAGATGTTGGAGATGGTCGACATCATGAAGAAGTCCGACTATGACGGAAAGTATGGGCCTTACCCCAACCCCAACATCAGGAAGGCAAAGATCATGGCGAAAGTGGTCAAAAGCCTTCACAAGAATTTCGGGGTACGAAGATCGAAAGATCAGCTCAGGAAGCGGTGGTCGGACCTGAAGTTAAGAGAGCCAGAGCAGTACCGAAAGATCCGGAGAGTGCTGCAAAAAAGTAAGTAGTTGTGCTGTGTTCCTATTCTTTCTGTCTTTATTGCGTTCGTGCTGCTCCATATGCTTTTCTTAATTGTACAGTTTAAAAGGGCAACTTTAATGTTCATGGGCCCATTATTCGTTCGTATCAAACATTTTTCTTTCGGCCTCTAAAACACCATTGTTTAGGCCATATGCATTTTCCCACATTTTTTTTTGGGCCTACTTGGATGCCAAATATTTGTTTGTGTAGATGGGTTTGTTACTAGAATGAAATGCCAACTAGATTGTGTGTAAGGAGAGCACACTGAGCAGCTGTTTTCACATCTGGACACTGGAGCACTAGTGTGGGACCCCAGAACACCATTTTTATTAGGGGGCCACACAGGTGCTCCAACAGTCTATAGGGGGTCTCCATCTGTGAAGCTTGTACTAAACAGGTAAAGTATTGCAGCTTGACAAAGGGCAATAAAAAAAAGACATCTTTGAACTCGGCTAAAATAGACAATTGTACCCTACTTCCAAGCAATGTTTCCTATTTCTAGTTCGGCCATCAAATATCTGTGTGCTAATTATACCATTTTTGTTTTACATAGGGGAGAAAAGACTCGGAGGACAGCCCTCATCCGAGGAGACCACAGACCCTCCACCTCTGGAAGAAGGTGAAATACCCCAAACCCAAGCTGAGCAGGAGGAAGAAGAAGACGTGGTGGAGATTGGCACCACAACAGGTGAGTGTCTGTGACCACAGGCTCAGGTAAAAGAGATGGATGGTGGCAGATTTTTGAGACCTGTTTTTTTTTTCTTTCTCTCTTTTTAGGTGATCATGATGTGAGGGATAGAGAACGCTTCAGAAAGTGCCCAGATCCTGATCGGGGAGATCATGGGGTGTAATGCCGAACTGCAAAACATCCAGCAAAAAATCCATGATGTTATTAAAAAAAATAATAACATCATTGATGTTTTGGGGCGAATTTAAAACCACACAAAATCACTTTTTGGATTGTGGTCCAATCTTTTAAATTTTTTTGCAATGTTTTGAAAAGCCAAATTTGGAGGATGCACACAGTGTGCCAACATGTGCTATCTGCCATCACGGGAGATCAATGGACGCGTTTTGGGGGTGCAACCCCTTCCTCAATTATAAAGTCGCGTTGAGGAAGGGCTTGCTCCCCCAAAACACGTCCCTTGATCCCCCCTGATGGCAGATAGCACATGTTGACATTCGTAAATTGGTGTGCATCTTCCAAATTTGGCTTTTCCAGGGGTGATTTCCCCCCATCTGAACACTATATCAAACCCAGTTCCTAAATACTGATGTCTGATATAGCCTTCAGGTTTTACCTAATGTGAACTTTGTAAGTTCTAGTTTTTTGGCTTTCTTGTTGGTTTTACACAGGCCTGTTTTATCTGAAATGGACATTTCGAATTTTGCTAATGCTACTGCAAAAATTGTTATACAACAAACATGTTGGTTTGTTTTAAAAACCTTTGGTAAATGCACATGTGATTGTGCAGGTATAAAAAAGTGGCTTACTCAAGAATGTGTGTATTATTGTCTCAACACTACAACACTTTTGGGGTGATGTAATAGCTGTTTTATGCAAAAATGGGGGTTATTTCCTAAGGGCAAATCCTCTTTGCACTACAAGTGCAGTTTCAGTGCAGTTGCAAGTGCACTTGTAGTGAAATGTGTTTTTGCATTTAGGAAATACCAGCCAACAGTGCTTTGTATAAGGTTACCCAATCACGACATTTTCTGCACTCAAAACATTTATGTCAGGGTCAGCTAAAACAAACACAAGCAGTAAATGTCCACAAAGAATTTCTTTTTTTTTTTATTATAAAAAGGCTTCACATATTGTCTGGCATATTGATAGCCCCCTACCCGCAAAGAACTCCAGGTAGCGTAACCGGACATCACGGGCACTCAGGGAGGGCAAGCCAGGACGGCCACTTTCAAGCGCCATCAGTGTGGTTTGATGTAGGATTCCGGCCTCAGGCCCAACTGAGCCAGCATAGTTGGCCGAATGTTTCCGTAAAAAGTTATGGAGAACACAGCACGCAAGTATTATATGGTTCAGTTTATACTCCGCCATATGGATAGGTGTCAGAAATAGGCGGAACCGGCTGGCCAGGATTCCAAATGTGTTCTCCACCACTCTTCGGGCTCTGGCCATTAAAAACCCTCTGTTCTGGGGTGAGGGTCCTCATTGGGAATGGCCGCATCAGGTGGTCCCCCAGCGCAAATGCTTCATCAGCAATGAACACAAATGGGAGTCCTTCCACATTGTCCTCTGGAGCTGGCAAGTCCAAGCTGCCATTCTGGAGACGCCTGTAGAACTCCGTCTGGGCGATGACTCCACCATCGGACATCCGGCCATTCTTCCCCACGTCCACATACAAGAAGTCGTAATTAGCCGACACCACCGCCAACATCACTATACTATTAAACCCCTTGTAATTATAATAGTACGACCCGAGTTGGGTGGTGGGACGATGTGGACGTGTTTCCCATCAATTGCCCCTCCGCAGTTAGGAAAGTCCCACCGCTGGGCAAAGTGGGAGGCCACAGTCTGCCATTCCTGTGGCGTGGAAGGAAACTGTTGAGGAAAAAACAATAAACATTACTATTTTTACTCTGAAACATGGCAAGCAGATTAGACACAAACATTATGGGGCAACCTCCAGAGAGCATTTATTAAGGGGAATTTAACAACACCAAAGTATAAGATACACCTATCATATTCCCCCTCCCCCCCTCTCATGGGCCATTTCTAACATTATAGGGGGTGTGTGGAAATCTTGGACAGGTAACCCTCTTCACTTCATTGAGAGATGAATGCCTAAATAATGGGGATTACTTGGAACAGCCCCTCCTTAGTTACACTATTGGCAGACCACTGGACAGGTAAGAAGTGTCTGAATACAAAGATATAAATACACACTGTACACATTTGAAGACATTTGGACATTCTGCTATTACCTATCAAGATAATAATAGGATACAAAAACTTTAAACAGTACCATTGGAAAGTATACAGGCAGGCCCTTGCACTACATGCTTTGGGTAATTCATCCATAAATCTGACCAGTAAAGAGGTGGGTATAGTGTGTATGGGTTTGGCAAAGTCAGCAGATAGATGATTGAGGATAGAGAATTGGGATCAGCTGACTTAGCAATTGGGGGAGGGAGGGTTACTAAAAATTATATGGGGACACCACAAAAAAAAGCCTCTGGCACTCTGCCTGAATTTAAAGAAAAAATAACATTTCCAAACATTTTAGGGGGTGTTTGGGGTAAAGCACTACTATGGAGCTGATAAAATACATTGTTAAGTGACTACATGAGGTGAATATAGGGCAGGAGACACCATGCTGGAGAGGTTATTGAAGGGCAAATATGTATGAAGGACCTAAAATAATAATTACATAAAAATCCAGCATGCATGAGAACAAAGGGGACATTCACAGCATATTACAATCATGGTAATTAGGGAATGAGGAAAGAAATACAAGATATTATCAAACATTCAATACAATAAAATGTGATATTAAAGGATAAAAATCTTACCTTCATATACTCCTTCTGCAGGACCTGTATGATGGCAGAACTGGTCTCTGGGATAATGATACCCAGAGCCTGGGGGGAGATGCCTGTCGAGAACTTCAAATCCTGCAGGCTTCTCCCTGTGGCCAAATACCGCAGGGTAGCGACCAACCTCTGCTCCGGAGTGATGGCTTGCCTCATGCAGGTATCCTGCCTGCTGATATAGGGGGTCAGCGAAGCCAACAAACGGTGAAACATGGGGTCCGTCATCCAGAGAAAGTTCCTGAAATCATCAGGATTATTCTCACGGATCTCACGGAGCAAAGGCATATGAGAGAACTGGTCACGCTGAAGCAACCAATTCTTGGTCCATGAACTCCTCCCCACCCTGTTCATGGACTGGACTTGTGTCAAGGTCAGGACCCCAACACCAAGCCCCCGCACAGCACGAACTCTACGAGGAGTACGCATACGAAACATGGCTAGAAAACGGTCGGCTGCTCAGAACGAAGTAACAGAACGCACTGAAGAACAGCAAGGCCTGTGAAGAGCGACCTGAAAAACAGTAACGAACGAACAAGAATACAATGACTACCTAAAGTCACGCGGAACTTGCTGCACGCACTGAAGAGCAGATACAAACCCACAAGCACAAACTGAACGGCAGAAAACGATCTGAAAGCCACGAGTCTGAAAAAGCGCGAATCGTCTCTCACCAAACTTTTACTAACACGAGATTAGCAAAAGGAGCCCAAAGGGTGCCGCGCTTGGTTCTGAACCGGCCTTTTCTAGTCTCGTCGTACGTGGTGTACGTGACCGCGTGGTTGGCGATCGGAAATTCCGACAACTTTGTGCGACCGTGTATAGGCAAAACAAGTTTGAGCCAACATCCGTCGGAAAAAATCCTAGGATTTTGTTGTCAGAATGTCCGAACAAAGTCCGACCGTGTGTACGCCCTATTAGAGTGAAATCAATTGATCCCTAACAATAGGCCAAGGTAGCTAAACCTGGCAAGTAAATTTAGGAGCAACCCTGCCTAAACACCAGGGTGCTACAATTATTATGCAAATCCTTGAGTAGATAATCTGTTCAGGACAATCCCAGGCAGATAAAAAAAAAATCTAATGATCGTTTCCTTTTAGATACAATGGGCTCCCTAATTATGCACAGATATACTGAGGTATAGGGGGGGAGGTGCTGCGCTAACCAGAAGAAAGCTGTAAATCTCTGTCTGTGGTCAATTAATAAAATGACATAAAATCGCAAAAAAAAATCGCATAAATAAGTGTTGACACTAAAAAACATTCAAGTCTTAATAATCAGCATCATGTGTATGTGAAAAAAGTGCATAAAAAATCCTTTTCAATTGGTATATACTAAATGACAAAAAAATTGCATGTTAAATCGCATAAATAAGTGTTGACACTAAAAACATATAAATCTAGATAATCATGTGTTGGTGCACAGAGGGAAAAAAACACTACTTCATGTGAATAATTCTAAATAAAAATACATAGAATAAATCAGAAATAACCATCAAAAAGATATCCTTATAAATGGTGCAAAACGTACAAAGTGCCAGTGCTTAAAGGTGATCTAGATATCGCAAATAAAACACATCAATCCAACGCAATATGGATAATAAATAATATAAATAAATGTCCCAATAATAGTGATATAAAATATATTGTGCTGGCCTGCGAAACAAATGACCAATGACATGCCAGTAAGTGCAGCACACTTAAAGTGCAAGTGGAATGCCCCGTACACACGGTCGGACTTTGTTCGGACATTCCGACAACAAAATCCTAGGATTTTTTCCGACGGATGTTGGCTTAAACTTGTCTTGCATACACACGGTCACACAAAGTTGTCGGAAAATCCGATCGTTCTAAACGCGGTGACGTAAAACACGTACGTCGGGACTATAAACGGGGCAGTGGCCAATAGCTTTCATCTCTTTATTTATTATGAGCATGCGCGGCACTTTGTCCGTCGGATTTGTGTACAAACGATCGGAATTTCCGACAACGGATTTTGTTGTCGGAAAATTTTATCTCCTGCTCTCCAACTTTGTGTGTCGGAAAATCCGATGGAAAATGTCTGATGGAGCCCACACACGGTCGGAATTTCCGACAACACGCTCCGATCGGACATTTTCCATCGGAAAATCCGACCGTGTGTACGGAGCATAAGAGTCATTGAAGGTGCAAAAGCAAGTTCTGGTGTATTCAAAAAAACAACAGTGGGGTGTCTGGGATGCAATTCACTCAGTGTCCTCTTCGTGCATAAAACACTAATGTAAGCAGTGGCCCCTTACCTAGCGGTGCTAGGTCAACCGCATGAATTGTAGCAAAAACGCCAGGTCCTGAGCCTCAATCGCATCCCTATATCACGCTTGCCGGTGTTGGGTTATCCTAATGGCAGCTGATTACAAGTGGCTATGGTCCTATCAGGGGTCCTGGACCAGCGCGGATCCTAGCTCAGCCTCCACATCTCAGGTATGTATGTACAGGAATATGCAGGACAAAGGTACTTGATAGTGAAGTATGTATTAACCAGGTAATGCTTTATTAAAAATCTTTAAGTAGATGTACTCACATAAAAACAATGCAGAGCAAACCTCTCTCCTACAAGCAGCGAACTCGTTCTGTGTCTAGCAATGTGAAACAGCCTATTCCGTCCCTACGCGTGACATCACCGATCACGTGACTTCTTCAGGGGATGAGCAAAATAGGCTTATTGTGGTCTTAAATAGTCTCTCCTATAGTGATTAATGGGCGGCCATTTTCTCGTAGCCACGCCGGCCATTACTAGGTCTCACATGGGCGCGGCCATTTTGTAGGTTAGAAACGACTACCTGATCATAACAAAGCTAATAGCTAGGTGTCTGATGGGCGCGGCCATTTTATAGGTTAGAGAAGACTTTATACTCATACCAAGGCAAATAGATACCGAATTGGCTGTATGTTTATGTAACGATATATTGCGTTGCTCATAAATATGGCTTAATGATATACAGAGGGGCTAATCTGTGGCTTCTGTGGCTTCTGTTTTCGTCTATATGTCTCGGGGGAGGGTTTTCGTGCTGTGCAACATCCTGCACAGCACGAAACTTCCGACAACACTAGGCCTTTTTTAGACAGAGGCCGGGAGAACCCTAACCCGAGACATATAGACGAAAACAGAAGCCACAGAAGAAGTCAAGAAAGAAGAGAGGAAAGCGATCTGGAAAGAGAGAGCAAAAGAAAAAGGGAGTGAAAGGAGAGGGTATCTTTAATCTGAGCGGCCAAACGTTGACACATGAGGAAATAGGGGTTCTAGATAAAGGACTAAAATATGCACCCTCCAAGAATTTGGACAAATTCCAAACCTATCTAGGGATTCAGAAATTCGTAAGGAAACTTAATATTGCCAAGTACATTGCAGGAAATCCACCAAGGCCTAGACATGTAGAGTCTTGTGCATAGTACACTACGAAACAAATCTGTTTTTAATCCTTCAATAAAGAACAACAAGTATACTGAGGTTTTTAAAAAAGTCGTTTTAGATGATATTAAAGTTTTAAAAATCAAGAAAAGAGAAGAACCAAGCCACATAAAGAGTGGTATCAAGAAACTAACAAGAAGGAAAGACTTGGTTATACGACCAGCAGATAAGGGAGGGGGAATTGTGATTTTATCGAAAGAGCAATACCACAGCAGTATGACCCAAGATGCTGGGAGATGAGACGACTTACAGCAGATTATTAAGTAACCCGATGTTCAAGTGCAGAAAAGCACTAGAAAAGGTGGTGTGCTTAGGAGTAAAGAGAAACATACTGAATAAAAAAGAAGCCAGATATCTGATACCTGATTCCTGTAGGACCCCGATCATCAATTCATAAAGATAAAATTAACCCATCACCAAGACCGATTGTAAATGGGATAGACTCACTGACATCGAGAATCGGGCAATATATAGATTATTTCCTACAGCCAGCGGTCCAGAACACAGAGGCATACCCCAGAGACACCAAGCAGATGTTGCAAATACTAGAAGATGTCCCAAAAGAAACAGGTCCATGGATTATGGCTACCGCGGATGTTTCATCCCTATATACAGTGATACCTCACCATCAAGCATGCGAAGCCCCAAAATGGGGCCTTAGGTCATACACCAAGCTACCATGCGTCCAAAGGAAGTTCATAGTGAAATATTTAGACTTCTGCCTCAAGAACAACTATTTCTGGTATGACAAGAATTACTACTATCAACAAACAGGAGTAGCGATGGGAGCTAAATTTGCCCCAAGCGTGGCAGGCCTCTTCATGGCCCAGTGGGAGGAACAGAATGTTTTTAGAGACAGGCCCACCGAACTAGCCATTTACAAGAGATATATCGATGATGTCTTTATACTCTGGAAAGGTGAACTGGATCAGCTCACCAGTTTTTTGGAAAACCTTAACATCAATGATAGAAATATTAAATTATCTTGGGAGGCCAGTGATGAAAAAGTGACATTTTTAGATTTAGAAATCATACAAGAAAACGGTATACTATGGTCACGCACGCACTTTAAAACGGTGGACAGGAACAGTTATCTCCCTATTGAAAGCTGCCACCACAGGAATTGGCTGTTCAATGTCCCTAAAGGTCAACTTATGAGGGTAAGATGGAACTGTACCCACCTTAATATTTATCTAGAACAAGCAGAATTGATTGCGCAGAGATTCGCCAAGAAAGGCTACGACCAACAATTCATAATCTTGGACTTTAACGCCCAACACAAGAGAATTGAGATTATCAAGAGACACTGGCATATACTTCTGGCAGATAAGGAATTACATGATAAGTTACCCCCCAATCCCAGGTTCATTTACAAGAAAGCACCTACTCTTAGAGACAAAATTGTGAAAAACATAATTGATCCACCAAAGAAAGTAATCTCCTTCTTTACCCGGAATGGTTTCTTTCCTTGCAAAAGGTGCTTTGCATGTTTGAGAACTAGGCGCCCCAATGAGAAGAAGTCCCACTTTACGTCGACTAGTACAGGGGAGACATATGAAATAAAAGAATTTATCTGTTGTAACACGGAAGGAGCGGTATACGCCCTAGAATGCAGTTGCGGCCTACAGTATATAGGCCGCACAAAAAGACCCCTTCGAGTTAGGATCAAAGAACACGTGAAGAATATTTTGAATGGGTATGACAAACATAGTGTTTCTAAACACTTCCTGCTGTGTCACAACAAAGACCCCACACAATTAAAATTTTGGGGAATTGAACCATATGTCAGACACTGGCAGGGGGGGACATAAGGTTAGGACCCTCAGCCAGCTCAAATCTAAGTGGATTTTCACCCTAGATACTTTTGCACCCAGAGGTTTGAACATCGAATTTGATTTGAACTGCTTTTTAAGCGATTTTTAATAGGAGTGTACATTACCAGCTCTCTTTTTTCTCTCACCAGTATTTTAAGAATATGCTTTGGCCCTCCCTCTCTCTCTTCTTATGCCCTTGGATATTGTTATTATTAGTACATGTTGTGATTTATCATTATAGGTTTACTCGCTACCCCCCTCCTTCCATTACCTCTTTACGTCTCCCCCCTCCTCCCCCCCTTCCCCGTCCCCCCTCTACCTTTCCCCTCTCCCCCCACCACCTCTTCCCTCCCCCCCCCCCAGTTTACCTCCCCTCCCTTTCCTTATGATTGCACTGTAGTTGAGATTGTAGGTATTCCATGTGATATTTATACGAGTATACATGATATGAAATAGCCCATTCCATCATCCCTCCGCGGCTATTTTAATTTGAATTTTACTGGATATTCCAGCTATTTGCACCTTGAGCCCGCATATATTTTAATCATATTTCATTAAATAATTTAATTTTAGCCTTTTCATTACCTTTCAATATATTTTACGAATTAAAATTTCCATGTATGCACTTTTAGTGTTAGCCTCCGACCATTTGGCATTTTTTAGCTTCCAATACAGCGGGATCTCTCTCTCTTTTTTAATATATGCCCACCTATGTGTCCGTCTCTGGCCAATTAGCCCCTCTGTATATCATTAAGCCATATTTATGAGCAACGCAATATATCGTTACATAAACATACAGCCAATTCGGTATCTATTTGCCTTGGTATGAGTATAAAGTCTTCTCTAACCTATAAAATGGCCACGCCCATCAGACACCTAGTTATTAGCTTTGTTATGATCAGGTAGTCGTTTCTAACCTACAAAATGGCCACGCCCATGTGAGACCTAGTAATGGCCGGCGTGGCTACGAGAAAATGGCCGCCCATTAATCACTATGGGAGAGACTATTTAAGACCACAATAAGCCTATTTTGCTCATCCCCTGAAGAAGTCACGTGATCGGTGATGTCACGCGTAGGGACGGAATAGGCTGTTTCACATTGCTAGACACAGAACGAGTTCGCTGCTCGTAGGAGAGAGGTTTGCTCTGCATTGTTTTTATGTGAGTACATCTACTTAAAGATTTTTAATAAAGCATTACCTGGTTAATACATACTTCACTATCAAGTACCTTTGTCCTGCATATTCCTGTGCATACATACCTGAGATGTGGAGGCTGAGCTAGGATCCGCGCTGGTCCAGGACCCCTGATAGGACCATAGCCACTTGTAATCAGCTGCCATTAGGATAACCCAACACCGGCAAACGTGGATATAGGGCCGCGATTGAGGCTCAGGACCTGGCGTTTTAGCTACAATTCATGCGGTTGACCTAGCATCGCTAGGTAAGGGGCCACTGCTTACATTAGTGTTTTATGCACGAAGAGGACACTGAGTGAATTGCATCCCAGACACCCCACTGTTGTTTTATTGAATACACCAGAACTTGCTTTTGCACCTTCAATGACTCTTACACTGGCACTTTAAGTTTGCTGCACTTACTGGCATGTCATTGGTCATTTGTTTCTCAGGCCAGCACAATATATTTTATATCACTATTATTGGGACATTTATTTATATTATTTATTATCCATATTGCGTTGGATTGATGTGTTTTATTTGCGATATCTAGATCACCTTTAAGCACTGGCACTTTGTACGTTTTGCACCATTTATAAGGATATGTTTTTGATGGTTATTTCTGATTTATTCTATGTATTTTTATTTAGAATTATTCACATGAAGTAGTGTTTATATCCCTTTGTGCACCAACACATGATTATCTAGATTTATATGTTTTTAGTGTCAAAGTGGTCAATGCGATTTATTATGCAATTTTATGTCATTTTATTAATTGACCACAGACAGAGATTTACAGCTTTCTTCTGGTTAGCGCAGCACCTCCCCCCCCTATACCTCAGTTTGATTTTGGGCTTATGTCTGACCCTTGCTTCGGTGCATGCAGCTGTCCAGTCGCATACGTGCGTTTTTACTATTTTTCTGAGTTCTTGTTTTCTTTTATTTTTCCAATTGGGTAGCGCAGGAATATTCTTATTACATATGCACAGATATAACTGCAATTACCACTAACATCACAGTTAATAGGATAGGATGAGGATGTAGCAATTCTTAGACTGAGTGCAAATCATCCTCGGCTTCAGCATCCCAGGACCCCACCCATACAGTGGGATGGCAGGGATGGGTTTTTCCCAGCAATCGGTTCAGGCAGGCAGTTTTGCAGGAGCCGCTGTCCCTAGGGTGAGGGATGAACAAAGTGAGGGAGCCCAAGGTGGTATAGTAACGTCCTCTACTGAGGAGGGAAGAGCAACAGCTAACACATACGTGAGAATCAGGTTCCCATAACCTCCCCTAGTGTTTTGAGAAGGGGTATTTTAATTAGGCCAAGTGCCTCCACTCCAGTCGCTGGGCCCTGTACCTCTTTCCCCATTGAATGCAACTTCACATCTGCAGATTTAACACCACATTATATCATACCCCAGATACTCTCAAAAAATCCTTCAGCTACCATAAACGATTTGAAGAGAGCTACAAACGGGTAGGCAGTGTTCTATAGACTAACTATAGATGGCATATTAGGATCTGAAATGGAATCAGGATGGAGTAGGGATAATGTGGTGTAAAGTTTGGGGAACCAGCTAGATTGCAGGACACAGGCTTTGCAATCCAAAGAATGTTTTATTTAAACAGCTTCAAAGCAGCAAAAACAGAAAGAAATATCTCACCGACTTGCAGAGCTCAGAACTGCTACCGCAGTTAAACAGTCCTTGTTTTTTTAATCGCAGGTAACTTTCCCTGCTAGCAGGCTTCCAGGCAGGACACCAACGTGCACTTTTACCACTGTACACAAAACCACCATCCACAGTCTCCTCTATACTCCTCCACACCCACCTACAACTTCCTGTCTTTTTTTTAAACTCACTTCCTCTGACAGGTGAAGTTAACCCTTTTGCTTACTCAAAGGGACCACAGTCCAAACAGAGGGGAAATATAGCATCCTTTAAGGATGCCCTGTACATATCCCCCCCCCAGGAGTCAACGAGTAATCCTGGCATTAGTCCCTTTACCTTGTCCCATCCATGTTAGGGGGGCATGGTCTGAAATCAGCTTAAACTTTCTCCAAGAGATAATATCTGAGGGATTCCAGAGCACACTTAATGGGCAGACAATCTCGCTCATCTATAGCGTAGTTTTTCTCCGCTGGTGTAAACTTCCTACTGAGGCTCCTCACTATGAACAACCTGTGATAGAACCGCTCACAACCCTACATCGGAAGCATAAGTCTGGACAATGAACTCTTTTGAAAAATTTGGTGCTAGCAGGGCAGGGTGTTGGCACAGTGCCGACTTGAGCTCCAAAAATGCCTTTTCAGCATCTGCATTCCACTCAACCATGACCGATTTTCGACCCTTAATCAGATCGGTCAACACAGCCGCCAATGTGGCAAAGTTGGGTACAAACCTCCTGTAATATCCCACCATGCCCAAGAATGCATGTACCTGCTTCTTTGTGAGGGGGCAGGGCCAGTTCTGTATAGCCTCTACCTTGCTGACCTGAGGTTTCACCACCCCTCTACCCATGATATATCCCAGGTATTTCACCTCCTCCATTTCCAAAGCACATTTTTCAGGGTTTATTGTAAACCCCTCCTTCAAAAGGGAGTCCAGCACTGCCTGGACTTTGGGCAAGTGTGATTCCTAGTCTTTGCTAAAAATGTTGTCCAAGTACACAGAGGCATACTCCCGGTGAAGTCGTAAAATCCTATCCATTGCTCGCTGTACCATGGCTGGAGCAGTTTATAGTCCAAAAGGCATTCTTTTGTACTGAAAACTCCCCTCTGGGGTAGGAAAAGCAGTTTTCTCTCTAGCAGCCTTAGTCAATGGGATTTGCCAATACCCCTTAGTAAGGTCTAATGTAGTGATATACCTGGCTGGACCTAGTCTCTCAATAAGCTCAACTACCTGGGGCATGGGGTAGGCATCAAATCTTAAAACTTCATTAAGTTTCCAGAAATCATTGCAGAATCACAGAGTCCTGTTGGGCTTCGGTACCAACACAATCGGGCTCGACCACTCACTCCGATTCTTCAATATCAAAAAATATGTTAAAAAAAACCCCAAAAAGTCTTTCAAACATTAGCAGGGCTTAAGAAGTTCATATGTGAAAAAAAATACAAATAAAGATAAAAAGTTCCACTTGTGTCTTAATTGTGTACAGCAAGGTGTGGGGTGGTAGCTGATCCGTTTATAAAGAATGTTGAACACCAACTCTCTGCTGATCAGAATCCCCGATAAATCCTTCACCACATTGCTTTTATAGGGATCCCCTATAGGTAATTCACCTACCAGAAGGTGATGGGTTAACAGTGTGCCTTTCACTGGTTTAATATCGACGGACTTAGTTCACTCAAATAGGACCGGATCCGTGAAAGGATATTTGGATAGCTGTCAGTGCACTCTGCATACTTCCATCTAAATTAAGCTCATAACGAGCGAAGAAATAGAAGTGCCCATAGAGTAATCCAGTAAATTAAAATACTTTTATTTAAAAAACAAAGTGATCCCATATAGATGTACACTTACAATGTATTAAAATGTTATAAGCATGTATCATAGATCGCTGAGTCCCGATATACCTTACTACCGCTGAAAGCAGTATTCCCGTGTAAGGTATCACAGAAGATCAACGGCGTGGGTAGCTGTATGGTCATGCCCTGACGCGCATTTCCAGCTGCTGTCAATATGCAAATGAGTGCAATAATCGAAACTATATTTGAGTTTATTGTAATTGAATACAACCTGTGATAGAATCACTCCCAACCTTACATTGGAAGCACAAGTCTGGACAATGAACTCTTTTGAAAAATTTGGTGCTAGCAGGACAGGGTGTTGGCATAGTGCCGACTTGAGCTCCAAAAAAAGCCTTTTCAGCATCTGCATTCCACTCAACTATGACTGATTTTCGACCCTTAATCAGATCGGTCAACGGAGCCGCCAATCACATATTAAAATTACTCCATACATTAGGAAATCATGTATTAAAATTCAGTAAATGCAATCAATTATTAGGGCAAGTTCACACCACAATGCAGTCCAGTGCGTTCCCCCCCCTTTCCTTCCGCATCAAAAACGCATGTAAAGTAAGTTATATGGTTTTCAATGGCATAGTTCACACCAGTGCTTGCAGTTCCAAAAATAAATAAATAAAGCAGAACATGCTGCATCTTTTCTCCACTGGTTGATTGCATTTACTGA
The DNA here is from genome assembly GCF_042186555.1 of Aquarana catesbeiana. NCBI lineage: Eukaryota > Metazoa > Chordata > Amphibia > Anura > Ranidae > Aquarana > Aquarana catesbeiana. Next base: position 241,364,676 of record NC_133331.1, on the reverse strand, counting down.
ATTTTAATACGTGATTGCCTAAAGTATGGAGTTAGTGTAAAATAATTAATGCATTTGCAGAATTTTTTTTTGGCTTAAGGATACTCATTTTGTTATTAAACTTACTGGATTGATATCATCCTGATATCAAGTGAATACTAGTGGGGGTATTCAATTACAATAAACTCAAACATAGTTGCGATTATTGCACTCATTTGCATATTGAGAGCAGCTGGCTCCACACATTGAATGATCAATCACGCTTACTATCGGCCTAGGTTTTTTTTATCACACCAATCCATCCGTTGTAGATAGAAATAGGTATTGGAGGTGTATTTTAAAGTTGGGTATTTTTAATACTTATGATAATAGGTACTTATTGCTTTGTTATTGGCATAAGGACGATGAATGGCCATGTGGTGTCATGATTAAAGATACGAGCATGAACGGGTCAATTACCGGTCGGTAATGCATGTATAAAAGCCAGGAGCTGTGCTGTGTGGTCACGCCCTCTGACGAAAGCATTGAGGAATCGCGCGTCAGGGAATGACCATATAGCTACCCACGCCCGTTGATCTGTGATACCTTACCCAGGAATACCGCTTTCAGCGGTAATAAGGTATATCGGGACTCAACGATCTATGATACATGCTTATAATATTTTAATACATTGTAAGTGTACATCTGTATGGGATCATTTTGTTTTTTAAAAGTATTTTAATTTACTGGATTACACTATGGGCACTTCTATTTCTTCGCTCGTTATGAGCTTAATTTAGATGGAAGTATGCAGAGTGCACTGACAGCTATCCAAATATCCATTCATGGATCCAGTCCTATTTGAGTGAACTAAGTCCGTCGATATTAAACCAGTGAAAGGCATGCTGTTAACCCATCACCTTCTGGTAAGTGAATTACCTAGGGGATCCCCATAAAAGCAATGTGGTGAAGGATTTATCTGGGATTCTGATCAGCAGAGAGTTGGTGTTCAACATTCTTTATAAACGGATCAGCTACCACCCCACACCCTGCTGTACACCATTAAGACACAAGTGGAACTTTATATATTTGTATTTTATTTCACATATGAATTTCTTAAGCGCTGCTAATGTTTGAAAGACTGTTTTTTTAACATTTTTTTTTATATAGCTTATTTTTTATAGTAGCAGCTTTAACACCTTATTTATTTTTTTTGCATGAGTGGTGTGGGAGAAATACTTTGCATCTGTTTATTTCTCTTCTTGTTTGTGAAAGTAATTCTTCAATAATCTCAAGGTCTAACATTTTCTTCACTTCCTCCGAAACGGCCTTTCTTTGGGCTATCTGGGATGTGATAGGCCGGGCCAGACAAAAACTTTGACTCCTGGTTCCTTGATAATATCCTGCTCTGTGGCAGTGGTCATCAACCCTGTCCTCAGGGCCCACCAACAGGCCAGGTTTGCAAGATAACTGAAACAGGTGATATCATTTGCTGCTTAGTGAATGGAGTATTCTAGTCTTTATCTCCCCAAGGTAATACATAAAACCTGGCCTGTTAGTGGGCCCTGAGGACGGGGGTTGATGACCACTGCTCTATGGCACTAGTTAGACCTGGCAAGTCTGAAAATGTTTATTTCTCTGCAAAAACTCCTTTGCCTGCTGACTTTTGCTTTTTGATAGGATATTTGCTACTTGGACACTCTCCACCCCAACCTGAGGTTCAAATCTTGCAGCAGCCAGCCACCGGTTGCCTGTCCGTCCAGGGCTTTTTCAAGTTCACATGCTATAACTGATACAATTTCCTCTTTCCTGGCTGGTGGACTCTATAAATTTACCTACCCCATTTTTTCCACAACTTCAAAAGGGGCCTTGCCAACTGGCCAAGAATTTGCTTTCCACTGTGGGAATCAACACCACTATGCGATCCCCGACTTGGAAGTGCCTTATTTTAGCGGCCCTATTATAGACCCCTCGTTGAGTCTCCTGGGCTTTTTGCAAATGTTCCTTGACCAGTGGCATCACGGTTTAGGACCCTTTCCTGCATTTGGGGACATATTGAACACTCTTATGCTGAATAGGTTCACTTTCCCCGTCCTCTTTAACAAAGTCCAGTAGTCTGTGAGGTCTCCACCCATACACCAACGCAAAGGGTGAAAACCTTGTGGAGGCCTGGAGCACTTCCCAGATAGCAAACAGGAGAGCTGGCAGCAGGCAGTCCCAGTCTTTCCCATCCCTTTGTACACCATTCTCTTGAGCAAAGACTTAAAGAGTCTTATTAAAACTTTCTACCAAGCTGTCCGTTTGGGGGTGGTAGACTGATGTGGACAGCTGTTTAATACGAATATATGAATATTGCAGAGTATGGCTGAGTATGGCTGAGTATGGCTGAGTATGGCTGGGTATGGCTGGGTATGGCGGGGTATTGCTGAGCATGGGGGGGGGATGGCTGAGCATGGATGGATGGATGGATCCATGGATGTGACTGTATTTGTCACAGAGCAGCACTGTGGGCACTACACATCCAGCCCACAGCGCTGCTGCCATCTGATCCCTCCCCCTCTGTACAGAGAGGGGAGGAGAGGAACCGGCGTCATGACATGACGCCGGTTTGTTTACATGTGATTGCTCGGAGCGATCACATGGTAAACGTCCACGATCAGAGGCCGTTTACCGGGATCCGTGATGCGCCGGGTCCTCTGGACCCGGCGGTCACGGATGTTCTCGGGGGCACGTGAGAGCAGGATTCTGGGAGGACGTCACTGTACGCCCTCCCATAGTTATCCAACCACCCTGCAGCCGTCATTTGGCTATGGGCGGTCCAGCATGACCCGCTCCATGATTTGGGGCCCAGACAACACCTTGGGCTGCAGCCATTTTTTTTTACTAGTTGCAAGCAGGTCATGCATTTGCGGCCTGGGTGGCCGATCTGGACGATACTTCCATCGGTGCACTCGTTGGGCCTGAACGGCCGTAGTCACCCCCAGGCGAGCCGGAATTTCTGCCTTTAGCTTTTGATAATCTTTCGCCTCATCTGGTGGCAGGTTGAAGTAGGCTTTTTGGATCCCTGGTGAGGAAAGGAGCAATGAGGCTGGCCCGCTAGTCCTGGTGCCACCCTGCTCTCTCTGCCATCCTCTCAAATGTAGCAAGAAATGCCTCTACATCACTCAGGGACAACTTCTGCAGAAAATGGCTTGCCCTCACGGTCACTTGGTTGCCAGGGGCAACAGCCATTTGCTCACAGCCTTGAGATAGCTGCTGCACTGCTTGTTGTAAGGCAGTCACCTGAGCCTGCATAATCCCTTGCTGGGTCGCCCATTTACAACTTCCTGTCTTATTTTAAACTCACTTCCTCTGACAGATGAGTTAACCCTTTTGCTTACTTAAAGGGACCACGGTCCAAACATTGTGAAAATATAGCATCCTTTGAGGACACAGCCAGTGTCCTGTACAGTAGATAAATTAGACTTAATAGCACCAGGGTGTAGAGCAGCAGATTATCCTTTGTTAACAGATACCAATGTGTAAAAAAAAATGTGGAAGCAAGTTGAGGCAGCAATGAAACAACTATGGCAGGATAAGAAATCAATTTCCACAGCTATAGCATGTAAGCAAGGTCCTAAATAGTCAGTAACTAACTTTATTAAAAAAGGTTTAAAAAGGTGTGGAAGGAAGAAGCAGGAATGACCACTGAAGGTGATATGGGCATGATATACGCACAGACCATTATGCAGGCATTTAAACCAGAAGTTTCCCTCTTGATTAAGCAGCTAGTTGCTAAATGGCCTGAGCTGGATACAAAAGGATTTGAGAAGTAGTTATGTTAAAGGATTCAGCGGGTTGTTTTGATATTCCCAAAACCTCAAAAGGCACAATTCCAGGGATGTCAGTATAGCCCAGGGAACTTTGATAATTCCCAACATGGAAATAGAGGGGGATACAGAGGTAGGGGGGGATACAGAGGAAAAAGAAGAGGGAGTTCAGGAGGAAGAAACAAGAAATTCTTCAATTGTGGGGAATTAGGACACTGGAGTAAACAATGCCATCGGTCCAAGGATTGTACTTCAGGATATAATCCTGGAAACCACCCCCAACAAAGACAGCAATTCCGGGGTTATAATGAGCAGTATACTATTAAATACCAATTACAATGGCAGGGAAAACCATAGGGTTGCCCAGAAGGTAATCCCCTCATGCTCCCTCAGATATCCTCTCAATAATCTAATCAGCTAACAATACCTTTAATGGTAGATGGCATCATTCTCCATTTTAGAATTGACACATGAGTGACCCGGTGCACCATATGATCAGAATCATATGAAGGGTACCTGTCAGTGTAAACCCCATTTATCCCCACATAAATGGGGTATTGACTCATACCTGGGAGACCCCACACCTTGAGGTAAACAACCCTTATGGTAAAGGTAACTTTTTATAACATTCATTCAGAATTATCCCAGACTGCTCTGTGAATTTACTTGGACTTATTAGGCAAATTAGAGAAAATAGGAGGTAGACCCCAATAGTGGCATACACATGGAATCACCTTGCTTCCTAGCAGCTGGTGAACTTGATATAAATCCACAGGTATGGGCAAAGGACAAGTTAAACATAGGGTTCATTGCATGCACACCCCATAAAGCTACACTAATCCTGTGTACCAGAAACAATACCCTTTGTCACAGGAGAAAATAGAGAGAATTAGGCCAATAATTGAGTCCTTATTAGAACAAGGAATCTCAAGGCCTGTGATATCTCCCTACAATACACCAATAAATCCAGTGAAGACTGATAACTCTTATAGATTTACCCAAGACCTTAGGACTATTATTAACTTGATAGTCTCAGTTGCATCAATTGTCCCAGATGTACCATCGTTGATTACCTCTATTCGCTGTGCTGGACATGTCATACGCCTTTTTTCCATCCATGTAGGCAAAGTTATATGAAAAAACTACTTTTTATGAAAAAGTTTAATGTACCTTCGTCCTATAACTAGATAAAAAGAACTATTGTGCAGGCAGCATGGACTTTCGTGGTACGATATGAACTTACAGAAAGTTTACAAAAAATTAATTTATTGTACAAAAATACACATAATAAAAAGCCTTGAATAAGTAGATACTAGACACTGGATGCTACCAAAAGTGGAGCGTCCACTTATCTGACACATAATTGGAAGAAGTTAGATGTATATAATGGTTCCGTACTGTTATACACGGAAACTGTTCTTCCAGTTGCGCACGCTACATGCTTCGGGGTTACCCCCTTCTTCAGAAGTATATTAGGTCAGAAAAAGATCTACAAAAAAGCATATGAATCAGATATAAATTGTTAACATCAGAAAAACACAACTGATAAACTTAGGTTTACAGGGTAAAAACGAATGGTTATCTATAGAGGGTCACTAAGTTTTGCGGATAAAATAGTGCGGAAAGTGTTGGACCCCATATCTAGGCCCCCTACTTTTTGGGATAGAAATGTTTTTTTCAGCTGTAGGAGGTGCCGTGCGTGCAGGGAAGTGGATAGACCATAGTTTTTATCAATTAATTTTATATATATATATATATATATATATATATATATATATATATATATATATATATATATATATATTATATATAGAGTATGTCTTATTTAATACTGTATACAGTGTGTATTCACTGTATATTGTGTTTTTTATCGTGTTTTCCTATTATATGCCTCTTCTCTATTTTTGTCCTTTTTAAATGCATTTAGATGCATTTTTATCTGTACTCTAGTTTTGTAGAAATGATTTGCCTGCAGCCGATTGGTGTATATTTTAGAAATAAGTCACATTATAATACCTTAATTTTTAATTATTTATATTTGGTATTGCTTATTTGCTATTTTAATGAGGACTAATTTTCTTTTTTTTCTTTTTTTCTTTCAAATATAAGTTTATTCAAAAGCAGGAAGGGCAAGGGCCCACAGTGTCAATAGATACATAAACAGGGTCGAGGACGCAGCCTCTTACAGCAACATAACTGAAAGCGTAACAATGTGTTTTCCCATTTCAGGGTCATATATATATAAATTATTACAGTTTGTACGTTAAATTCACCCTTGATATGGGTCTCAAGTAGGTCTGGGTATCCCCATTCCTCCCGCCATTTTTCTTTTTTTTAAGAGAAAGGAAAAGGGAGTAGTAGAAATAAGAGAGAAAGAGAGAAGGCAGAGAATTAGGAGGATGAAAAAGTGAGGAGGGGAAGATGTGGGGGGCGGGTGTGTGGAGGGGGCGGCCATCCATTGGTTAATATGTATATGTCCATAAGGAGGCTGCTGTCAGTAGATTCCCACCTACTGCATCAATCATGGGCTTGCCAGCAGGCTTTGACCCTCAGTGGAGAATATGTATATAAGCCATTGCAACCAGGTCTTAGTGTATAGTTCAGCTTGATTACGGTCTGTAAGGATGAGGTCCTCCATCTTCCTTATATCCTCTACTTTTTTTAACCACATCCCCGGAGTAGGGGGTCTGGTGGTCTTCCACAGCAGGGGGATGCACGCCTTGGCTGCATCTAGGAGATGTCTAATCAGAGATTTTTTGTAAGACTTTCTAGGCACAGTAGTGGCATGCAGCAAGAAGAAACCAGGATCTGCTACAATGTGGTGTTACGTAAATTTCTGTATTATCAACTGTATGGACTTCTAGAACTGCTCCAGCCTCCGACATGTCCAAAAGACATGGAGGATTGTGCCCTGTTCCTCTCCGCATCTCCAGCAGATTCCTGAGGAAGATGGAAAAGATTTCCACAATTTGTCCGGGGTGTTGTACCATCTATTTACTATTTTGTAATTAGTTTCCTGCATTTTCGTGCATATGGAGGATTTAAATGTAAAGTAGAGTATGTTTTGTTTTTGCCTTGATGTAAAATTACACTGCATATCTCTCTCCCATGACCGTAGTGTGGGTGTTTGGTAGTTCTCTGATGGTGTGATCAATAGTTGATATGCTGCTGACAATGTATGAGGGAGATCACCCTCTCCTGAGCAATATATTTCATATGTGGTCAAGGCTCTGTCAAAATTTACAGGAGAGGGTAGTGTCTTGAGAAAGTGGTTAAGCTGCAGAGCTCTCCAAAAATCTAAGTGAAACTGTCCCTCCGGTCTCATCAACTCTCCTATTGAGGTCCACTGTCCATTTGTAATGTAATGGGATGCTTGTGAGTGACCTGCTTTACGTAGGGAGCGAAATATTGGATCCGTACACCCTGGGTTAAATTCTGGGGTACCCAGAATTGGGCGTAGTGGGGAATTAAGGGATGTAAGATGCAGTCTAGCAAAAAGAGATGAGCAGATTCGTGTGGTGACTCCTATCAGGGGATGATGCTTCATATTCCTAGGTAATAAGTCATAGCATAAATAAAAAAGGTGCAGCGCTAAATCAATAAATGACCATAAAGAAAAATATATTAACACAGGGAGCAAAAAGAAATGTCCAATAATAAATGTCCAAATAAGCTGGCATAAATCCACCAGGAGTGTGATGATAACAGCAAACAATTGTGACTGATACTGGAACCCTTCACCATGAATCGAGTGGCCTCTCACCTGGTCCTAAAGGTAATCAGGCAATCATACAAACAGCAGGTAGCAGGAGATCTTTATAACAAGGGACTCCTCCGGGTGATCAGGTGGCAGGTGGGTATCATTAGCATGAAATCACAAAAGGGAAAGACATAGTGCTCTCCGTATGCAACAATTTATTATAAAACGAATAAAATCAGACTTACATAGCAAGCACTTCTCAAGTGCCAGGGAACGAACATGGACACACAGTGCAGTGTGTGAGCAGTAGAGCATGCGCAGTAGCCGCGGATGACGTCACGACGTCACGTTCTAGACGCGTTGCGTCCCAGTGGGCGGGGACTTCCTCAGCAGATGTCGTGACTACGTGGGCACCCGCGCTATAAAGAGGTGAGTTGTTATGGCAACACCAAAAACAACTACAAATGACGTATACCGGAAATGGGCGGGCTCCGGAAGTGTCTCCACACACATCATTCCGAGCCAGTGCAGCCCAATTTAGTATTGAAAAAGCTCAAAAATACATATGAGATAAAATTTTAGATAGGACTATATAAAACAAGTACAATCTGGTGTCAGCACAAGACACACACAAAGTGTAGTCTTGAAAGAACAGTGACAGAACACCATAATACCTAAAATAAATAAATGACTAAAACAATGCACAAAAATGCATAATAACTGTCATCCGCGACCACCGACTGCTCACCAACATGATATAGTAAAATGAGAACATTATTACCATCATAGTACTTCTCGTTATATGATATAGTAAAATGAGAACATTATTACCGTCACAATACTTCTCGTTACACAGATAATCAAAGAAAAAGAAAACTTTATCGATCAGATATAAAGCAATTGGTATCGAATTCTACATTTAACCCATCGGGGTACATGACCCCTGTCTCATAAATCCAGTGGGATTCTCTTTTACTAAGCTGCCGGATAAAATTACCCCCTCTCCAGTGCTTAGTAACCCTTTCAATGCCCCAGAATTTTAAACACTTAGGGTTTTGCTGGTGGAAGATCTTGAAATGTCTGGACACGTTATGGGTCTTGAGACCTTTCTTAATATTATTAACGTGTTCAGCCAATCTGACATGTAAGGGTCTTGACGTTCTTCCAACATACTGTAGACCACAGCTACACTCCAGCATGTAGACCACCCCAATAGTGTCACATGTGATGAGCTGTTTAATCTCATACTCCCTGTTAGTAACCGAAGCCAAGAATTTTTTTCTCTTTTTGATATTTCCCTTGGCATGCTTACAGGGGACACATCTACCACAGGCGTAAAAACCTCCCAAGAAGGAAAAAAGCTTATCTGAAGTGGGTACTGGGGGGTTAAGAACACTGGGTGCCAAACGATCCCTGAGCGTAGGGGCTTTTTTGTATATAAACTGAGGTCTATCAGGTAGTATAGGGCCTAAGACTCTGTCTTGTTTCAAAATAGCCCAATTTTTTTGAATAATTTTCTCAAATTTCCGGTATTGAATATTGTAATCCAATACCATTTTAAAATTGTGGCTATCACCAGCAGGGGGCTTAAAGGTGTTGGCAATGAGTTCATTCCTCTCTAATAACATGATTTTAGATACCTCTTCATCTAATGAAGCCCTATTGTACCCCTTCTGTTCGAATCTCGAGGTGAGGACCTCAGACTGGCTAACGAAATCCTCCACAGTGGTACAATTCCGACGCAGTCTAATATATTGCCCCCTGGGAATGTTGCACAACCAGGAGCTGTGATGGCAACTCCCCAGGGGAATATAAGAATTGCGGTCGGTGGGCTTAAAATGGTTGGTAAGAGAGAACCTATCATGCAAAATACTAATAGATAAATCCAAAAACACTACCTTTTCAGAGCTGATGGTCCATGTGAGAGATATATTTCTGGAGTTGTTATTTAGTGATTGAATGAAATCATCCAACCTGGATCTCTCACCATTCCAGATTAAGATGAGATCATCAATGAATCTCCTGTAGCACAACAGCTCGGGGGGGCGACGGAGAAAGACCCCTTCATCCTCCCAGTGGGCCATAAAAATATTGGCCACACTGGGAGCAAAGCGGGCCCCCATGGCAACACCCCTGGTCTGCAGATAATATTCTCTGTTATACCAGAAATAGTTCCTCTTGAGGCAGAAGTCCAAGCAACTCAAGAGGAACTCCTGGTGACCACCAGATAGGGAAGACGAAGCTAATGCCCATTCAACTGAGGTCATTGCATCCTCATGGCCAATAATGGTATACAGTGAACCTACGTCCGCTGTTACCAAAAACGTGGAAGGCGAGCATTTCAAAGTTTCAAGAATCTGAATGATATGTTTTGTGTCCTTCAGAAATGCTGGAGTTTGCATAACTAAGGGCTGCAAAAAAAAGTCGATATATTGTCCCAATCTGGCAGATACAGAATCGATCCCATTAACAATGGGTCGTCCAGGGGGGTTGGCCGTGTCCTTATGAATTTTTGGTAAGAAATATATGACGGGTGTTCGACAAAATAAAGGATCTAAGTATAAGGCCTCTTTTTTATTCAGGATCTTACGGTCTTTACCGTCCTCAACAATGCTATGTAGCTCGTCCTTAAAAGATAGCATGGGATCTTTGTTCAGGATATGATAAGTATCACGATCAGATAAGAGGCGGGACATTTCATTTTGGTAATATTCTTTACTTAGAATAACCAGCCCCCCTCCTTTATCCACCGGACGGATCACAATGTCCTTTCGTTCAGTTAAAGATTTTATTCCCCGTTTAATAAACAATGGATCAGAAACTTTTTTAATATGTAACTTCTCCAGATCTTTGGAGACCATATTTTTAAAAACATCTAAATGTTTATTATCTGAAATCTGGGGGTTAAATGTAGATCTGTTACGCAGAGTGGAGTAATTCTGTCCAGAGGGCCTGGGCCCTTGAGAAGGATGAGATAGAAAATATTTTTTCATATTCAATGTTCTAATGTATTTTTGAATACTGACATAAACACTGAATTTGTTAAGATTTTTTATGGGTGCGAATTTTAGACCACGATCAAGGACCTTAACTTCATCGTCACTAAGAACAACATGACTGAGATTATAAATCCCTAAACCTGATGTGGCTTGGATTTTTTGTATTCGCTTCCCCCCTCTGCTTCCTCTCTTTGTTTTCGCTTTAGGGGGGGGTTTGGGTTTGATGGTGTGTGTGGTACCCGGTGTCGCCAGGGTTCCCCTTGGGCAGCCGGATACTGAGAAGGGGGGTATCTCGGTGCCCCCCGTTGTCCTAAAAAATCATCATCGTTGTAACGGTAATTATATTCTGTGAGCGGTGCATACCTATTCTGTGTGGTGATAGGCCTTTCGTACACAGGATGAGGACTATTTCTAAACTGACCCTCTCTTCTATCATTTGGATAACTGTTCCTGTAAGGAGGGGGGTCAGGGAGGGGTGGACCCCTCAGATTCTGTGATTGTTGAGTGTATGGCCTGGAGCTTCCTCCTCTCCCTCTTCCCTTTGTGTTTTTCCCTCTTTTGTTATTAACTTTCCTAAAACCATTGTGATTATGGTAAGGTTGGGGTTCAGTGGGGTAGGGGAGGTCATATTCATAAACAGGATTCACTCTAGGAGTATTGAAAGAAGCAGTTTCAGTACTCAGTTGAGTGGTTTGAGAATTAGGGGCAGTGTCCTCTACTGTGGGAGTATTTTGCCATTTAAAAATCACCCCTCCATTAAAATCATCAAAGTCCCTGATGAATTTTTTCTTTTTCTTATTCTGCGTCTCTAGATCCCATTTTGCAAGTTTATTTTTGAGTTCACCTGACAGTCTCAAAAATTCTTCACTATCCTTTGATGCTTCAATAGTTTGGGTAATCTCCCCAATTTGAGAGTCAAGAGCCGACATTCTTTTCCTTTTACGTATTAGAAGAAATTCCAATAATTCAAAGCCTCTCTTGATAAAAAAATCGCTCCATTCTGACATGGACTGAACGTCCGTGAGCCCATCGTTAGGGGGTAAATCCCACCTTAACCGTCTCGGAATCAGTCTGGCAGCCAAATATTGCTCAAAAGAGGTGATGTCCCACCATGTTTTAATTTTTTTCTCATAAATATAACCTAATTTCCTAAACGATTGGGGGAGATCATTGCGGGACTCAAATGTGGGATTCCTAGAGAATACTTCATTAATCTTAATATCTCTTTGGTCAAAGTACCTAAACACATCCATACTGCAGCTAGATATGTGAACGTTGTGAATAAGCAAAAATATAAAAAAATATATCAGCGCACATATGACACAAAAATGAAAATAACTGAAGCAGCTGAACACCAGGGTAAACCCCTCCCTGACCCCCCTCCTTACAGGAACAGTTATCCAAATGATAGAAGAGAGGGTCAGTTTAGAAATAGTCCTCATCCTGTGTACGAAAGGCCTATCACCACACAGAATAGGTATGCACCGCTCACAGAATATAATTACCGTTACAACGATGATGATTTTTTAGGACAACGGGGGGCACCGAGATACCCCCCTTCTCAGTATCCGGCTGCCCAAGGGGAACCCTGGCGACACCGGGTACCACACACACCATCAAACCCAAACCCCCCCCTAAAGCGAAAACAAAGAGAGGAAGCAGAGGGGGGAAGCGAATACAAAAAATCCAAGCCACATCAGGTTTAGGGATTTATAATCTCAGTCATGTTGTTCTTAGTGACGATGAAGTTAAGGTCCTTGATCGTGGTCTAAAATTCGCACCCATAAAAAATCTTAACAAATTCAGTGTTTATGTCAGTATTCAAAAATACATTAGAACATTGAATATGAAAAAATATTTTCTATCTCATCCTTCTCAAGGGCCCAGGCCCTCTGGACAGAATTACTCCACTCTGCGTAACAGATCTACATTTAACCCCCAGATTTCAGATAATAAACATTTAGATGTTTTTAAAAATATGGTCTCCAAAGATCTGGAGAAGTTACATATTAAAAAAGTTTCTGATCCATTGTTTATTAAACGGGGAATAAAATCTTTAACTGAACGAAAGGACATTGTGATCCGTCCGGCGGATAAAGGAGGGGGGCTGGTTATTCTAAGTAAAGAATATTACCAAAATGAAATGTCCCGCCTCTTATCTGATCGTGATACTTATCATATCCTGAACAAAGATCCCATGCTATCTTTTAAGGACGAGCTACATAGCATTGTTGAGGACGGTAAAGACCTTAAGATCCTGAATAAAAAAGAGGCCTTATACTTAGATCCTTTATTTTGTCGAACACCCGTCATATATTTCTTACCAAAAATTCATAAGGACACGGCCAACCCCCCTGGACGACCCATTGTTAATGGGATCGATTCTGTATCTGCCAGATTGGGACAATATATCGACTTTTTTTTGCAGCCCTTAGTTATGCAAACTCCAGCATTTCTGAAGGACACAAAACATATCATTCAGATTCTTGAAACTTTGAAATGCTCGCCTTCCACGTTTTTGGTAACAGCGGACGTAGGTTCACTGTATACCATTATTGGCCATGAGGATGCAATGACCTCAGTTGAATGGGCATTAGCTTCGTCTTCCCTATCTGGTGGTCACCAGGAGTTCCTCTTGAGTTGCTTGGACTTCTGCCTCAAGAGGAACTATTTCTGGTATAACAGAGAATATTATCTGCAGACCAGGGGTGTTGCCATGGGGGCCCGCTTTGCTCCCAGTGTGGCCAATATTTTTATGGCCCACTGGGAGGATGAAGCGGTCTTTCTCCGTCGCCCCCCCGAGCTGTTGTGCTACAGGAGATTCATTGATGATCTCATCTTAATCTGGAATGGTGAGAGATCCAGGTTGGATGATTTCATTCAATCACTAAATAACAACTCCAGAAATATATCTCTCACATGGACCATCAGCTCTGAAAAGGTAGTGTTTTTGGATTTATCTATTAGTATTTTGCATGATAGGTTCTCTCTTACCAACCATTTTAAGCCCACCGACCGCAATTCTTATATTCCCCTGGGGAGTTGCCATCACAGCTCCTGGTTGTGCAACATTCCCAGGGGGCAATATATTAGACTGCGTCGGAATTGTACCACTGTGGAGGATTTCGTTAGCCAGTCTGAGGTCCTCACCTCGAGATTCGAACAGAAGGGGTACAATAGGGCTTCATTAGATGAAGAGGTATCTAAAATCATGTTATTAGAGAGGAATGAACTCATTGCCAACACCTCTAAGCCCCCTGCTGGTGATAGACACAATTTTAAAATGGTATTGGATTACAATATTCAATACCGGAAATTTGAGAAAATTATTCAAAAAAATTGGGCTATTTTGAAACAAGATAGAGTCTTAGGCCCTATACTACCTGATAGACCTCAGTTTATATACAAAAAAGCCCCTACGCTCAGGGATCGTTTGGCACCCAGTGTTCTTAACCCCCCAGTACCCACTTCAGATAAGCTTTTTTCCTTCTTGGGAGGTTTTTACGCCTGTGGTAGATGTGTCCCCTGTAAGCATGCCAAGGGAAATATCAAAAAGAGAAAAAAATTCTTGGCTTCGGTTACTAACAGGGAGTATGAGATTAAACAGCTCATCACATGTGACACTATTGGGGTGGTCTACATGCTGGAGTGTAGCTGTGGTCTACAGTATGTTGGAAGAACGTCAAGACCCTTACATGTCAGATTGGCTGAACACGTTAATAATATTAAGAAAGGTCTCAAGACCCATAACGTGTCCAGACATTTCAAGATCTTCCACCAGCAAAACCCTAAGTGTTTAAAATTCTGGGGCATTGAAAGGGTTACTAAGCACTGGAGAGGGGGTAATTTTATCCGGCAGCTTAGTAAAAGAGAATCCCACTGGATTTATGAGACAGGGGTCATGTACCCCGATGGGTTAAATGTAGAATTCGATACCAATTGCTTTATATCTGATCGATAAAGTTTTCTTTTTCTTTGATTATCTGTGTAACGAGAAGTATTGTGACGGTAATAATGTTCTCATTTTACTATATCATATAACGAGAAGTACTATGATGGTAATAATGTTCTCATTTTACTATATCATGTTGGTGAGCAGTCGGTGGTCGCGGATGACAGTTATTATGCATTTTTGTGCATCGTTTTAGTCATTTATTTATTTTAGGTATTATGGTGTTCTGTCACTGTTCTTTCAAGACTACACTTTGTGTGTGTCTTGTGCTGACACCAGATTGTACTTGTTTTATATAGTCCTATCTAAAATTTTATCTCATATGTATTTTTGAGCTTTTTCAATACTAAATTGGGCTGCACTGGCTCGGAATGATGTGTGTGGAGACACTTCCGGAGCCCGCCCATTTCCGGTATACGTCATTTGTAGTTGTTTTTGGTGTTGCCATAACAACTCACCTCTTTATAGCGCGGGTGCCCACGTAGTCACGACATCTGCTGAGGAAGTCCCCGCCCACTGGGACGCAACGCGTCTAGAACGTGACGTCGTGACGTCATCCGCGGCTACTGCGCATGCTCTACTGCTCACACACTGCACTGTGTGTCCATGTTCGTTCCCTGGCACTTGAGAAGTGCTTGCTATGTAAGTCTGATTTTATTCGTTTTATAATAAATTGTTGCATACGGAGAGCACTATGTCTGTCCCTTTTGTGATTTCATGCTAATGATACCCACCTGCCACCTGATCACCCGGAGGAGTCCCTTGTTATAAAGATCTCCTGCTACCTGCTGTTTGTATGATTGCCTGATTACCTTTAGGACCAGGTGAGAGGCCACTCGATTCATGGTGAAGGGTTCCAGTATCAGTCACAATTGTTTGCTGTTATCATCACACTCCTGGTGGATTTATGCCAGCTTATTTGGACATTTATTATTGGACATTTCTTTTTGCTCCCTGTGTTAATATATTTTTCTTTATGGTCATTTATTGATTTAGCGCTGCACCTTTTTTATTTATTTTTCTGGAGGGATTTGATCGTTTACCCTGGTGTTCAGCTGCTTCAGCTATTTTCATTTTTGTGTCATATGTGCGCTGATATATTTTTTTATATTTTTGCTTATTCACAACGTTCACATATCTAGCTGCAGTATGGATGTGTTTAGGTACTTTGACCAAAGAGATATTAAGATTAATGAAGTATTCTCTAGGAATCCCACATTTGAGTCCCGCAATGATCTCCCCCAATCGTTTAGGAAATTAGGTTATATTTATGAGAAAAAAATTAAAACATGGTGGGACATCACCTCTTTTGAGCAATATTTGGCTGCCAGACTGATTCCGAGACGGTTAAGGTGGGATTTACCCCCTAACGATGGGCTCACAGACGTTCAGTCCATGTCAGAATGGAGCGATTTTTTTATCAAGAGAGGCTTTGAATTATTGGAATTTCTTCTAATACGTAAAAGGAAAAGAATGTCGGCTCTTGACTCTCAAATTGGGGAGATTACCCAAACTATTGAAGCATCAAAGGATAGTGAAGAATTTTTGAGACTATCAGGTGAACTCAAAAATAAACTTGCAAAATGGGATCTAGAGACGCAGAATAAGAAAAAGAAAAAATTCATCAGGGACTTTGATGATTTTAATGGAGGGGTGATTTTTAAATGGCAAAATACTCCCACAGTAGAGGACACTGCCCCTAATTCTCAAACCACTCAACTGAGTACTGAAACTGCTTCTTTCAATACTCCTAGAGTGAATCCTGTTTATGAATATGACCTCCCCTACCCCACTGAACCCCAACCTTACCATAATCACAATGGTTTTAGGAAAGTTAATAACAAAAGAGGGAAAAACACAAAGGGAAGAGGGAGAGGAGGAAGCTCCAGGCCATACACTCAACAATCACAGAATCTGAGGGGTCCACCCCTCCCTGACCCCCCTCCTTACAGGAACAGTTATCCAAATGATAGAAGAGAGGGTCAGTTTAGAAATAGTCCTCATCCTGTGTACGAAAGGCCTATCACCACACAGAATAGGTATGCACCGCTCACAGAATATAATTACCGTTACAACGATGATGATTTTTTAGGACAACGGGGGGCACCGAGATACCCCCCTTCTCAGTATCCGGCTGCCCAAGGGGAACCCTGGCGACACCGGGTACCACACACACCATCAAACCCAAACCCCCCCCAAAGCGAAAACAAAGAGAGGAAGCAGAGGGGGGAAGCGAATACAAAAAATCCAAGCCACATCAGGTTTAGGGATTTATAATCTCAGTCATGTTGTTCTTAGTGACGATGAAGTTAAGGTCCTTGATCGTGGTCTAAAATTCGCACCCATAAAAAATCTTAACAAATTCAGTGTTTATGTCAGTATTCAAAAATACATTAGAACATTGAATATGAAAAAATATTTTCTATCTCATCCTTCTCAAGGGCCCAGGCCCTCTGGACAGAATTACTCCACTCTGCGTAACAGATCTACATTTAACCCCCAGATTTCAGATAATAAACATTTAGATGTTTTTAAAAATATGGTCTCCAAAGATCTGGAGAAGTTACATATTAAAAAAGTTTCTGATCCATTGTTTATTAAACGGGGAATAAAATCTTTAACTGAACGAAAGGACATTGTGATCCGTCCGGCGGATAAAGGAGGGGGGCTGGTTATTCTAAGTAAAGAATATTACCAAAATGAAATGTCCCGCCTCTTATCTGATCGTGATACTTATCATATCCTGAACAAAGATCCCATGCTATCTTTTAAGGACGAGCTACATAGCATTGTTGAGGACGGTAAAGACCGTAAGATCCTGAATAAAAAAGAGGCCTTATACTTAGATCCTTTATTTTGTCGAACACCCGTCATATATTTCTTACCAAAAATTCATAAGGACACGGCCAACCCCCCTGGACGACCCATTGTTAATGGGATCGATTCTGTATCTGCCAGATTGGGACAATATATCGACTTTTTTTTGCAGCCCTTAGTTATGCAAACTCCAGCATTTCTGAAGGACACAAAACATATCATTCAGATTCTTGAAACTTTGAAATGCTCGCCTTCCACGTTTTTGGTAACAGCGGACGTAGGTTCACTGTATACCATTATTGGCCATGAGGATGCAATGACCTCAGTTGAATGGGCATTAGCTTCGTCTTCCCTATCTGGTGGTCACCAGGAGTTCCTCTTGAGTTGCTTGGACTTCTGCCTCAGGAGGAACTATTTCTGGTATAACAGAGAATATTATCTGCAGACCAGGGGTGTTGCCATGGGGGCCCGCTTTGCTCCCAGTGTGGCCAATATTTTTATGGCCCACTGGGAGGATGAAGCGGTCTTTCTCCGTCGCCCCCCCGAGCTGTTGTGCTACAGGAGATTCATTGATGATCTCATCTTAATCTGGAATGGTGAGAGATCCAGGTTGGATGATTTCATTCAATCACTAAATAACAACTCCAGAAATATATCTCTCACATGGACCATCAGCTCTGAAAAGGTAGTGTTTTTGGATTTATCTATTAGTATTTTGCATGATAGGTTCTCTCTTACCAACCATTTTAAGCCCACCGACCGCAATTCTTATATTCCCCTGGGGAGTTGCCATCACAGCTCCTGGTTGTGCAACATTCCCAGGGGGCAATATATTAGACTGCGTCGGAATTGTACCACTGTGGAGGATTTCGTTAGCCAGTCTGAGGTCCTCACCTCGAGATTCGAACAGAAGGGGTACAATAGGGCTTCATTAGATGAAGAGGTATCTAAAATCATGTTATTAGAGAGGAATGAACTCATTGCCAACACCTCTAAGCCCCCTGCTGGTGATAGCCACAATTTTAAAATGGTATTGGATTACAATATTCAATACCGGAAATTTGAGAAAATTATTCAAAAAAATTGGGCTATTTTGAAACAAGACAGAGTCTTAGGCCCTATACTACCTGATAGACCTCAGTTTATATACAAAAAAGCCCCTACGCTCAGGGATCGTTTGGCACCCAGTGTTCTTAACCCCCCAGTACCCACTTCAGATAAGCTTTTTTCCTTCTTGGGAGGTTTTTACGCCTGTGGTAGATGTGTCCCCTGTAAGCATGCCAAGGGAAATATCAAAAAGAGAAAAAAATTCTTGGCTTCGGTTACTAACAGGGAGTATGAGATTAAACAGCTCATCACATGTGACACTATTGGGGTGGTCTACATGCTGGAGTGTAGCTGTGGTCTACAGTATGTTGGAAGAACGTCAAGACCCTTACATGTCAGATTGGCTGAACACGTTAATAATATTAAGAAAGGTCTCAAGACCCATAACGTGTCCAGACATTTCAAGATCTTCCACCAGCAAAACCCTAAGTGTTTAAAATTCTGGGGCATTGAAAGGGTTACTAAGCACTGGAGAGGGGGTAATTTTATCCGGCAGCTTAGTAAAAGAGAATCCCACTGGATTTATGAGACAGGGGTCATGTACCCCGATGGGTTAAATGTAGAATTCGATACCAATTGCTTTATATCTGATCGATAAAGTTTTCTTTTTCTTTGATTATCTGTGTAACGAGAAGTATTGTGACGGTAATAATGTTCTCATTTTACTATATCATATAACGAGAAGTACTATGATGGTAATAATGTTCTCATTTTACTATATCATGTTGGTGAGCAGTCGGTGGTCGCGGATGACAGTTATTATGCATTTTTGTGCATCGTTTTAGTCATTTATTTATTTTAGGTATTATGGTGTTCTGTCACTGTTCTTTCAAGACTACACTTTGTGTGTGTCTTGTGCTGACACCAGATTGTACTTGTTTTATATAGTCCTATCTAAAATTTTATCTCATATGTATTTTTGAGCTTTTTCAATACTAAATTGGGCTGCACTGGCTCGGAATGATGTGTGTGGAGACACTTCCGGAGCCCGCCCATTTCCGGTATACGTCATTTGTAGTTGTTTTTGGTGTTGCCATAACAACTCACCTCTTTATAGCGCGGGTGCCCACGTAGTCACGACATCTGCTGAGGAAGTCCCCGCCCACTGGGACGCAACGCGTCTAGAACGTGACGTCGTGACGTCATCCGCGGCTACTGCGCATGCTCTACTGCTCACACACTGCACTGTGTGTCCATGTTCGTTCCCTGGCACTTGAGAAGTGCTTGCTATGTAAGTCTGATTTTATTCGTTTTATAATAAATTGTTGCATACGGAGAGCACTATGTCTGTCCCTTTTGTGATTTCATGCTAATGATACCCACCTGCCACCTGATCACCCGGAGGAGTCCCTTGTTATAAAGATCTCCTGCTACCTGCTGTTTGTATGATTGCCTGATTACCTTTAGGACCAGGTGAGAGGCCACTCGATTCATGGTGAAGGGTTCCAGTATCAGTCACAATTGTTTGCTGTTATCATCACACTCCTGGTGGATTTATGCCAGCTTATTTGGACATTTATTATTGGACATTTCTTTTTGCTCCCTGTGTTAATATATTTTTCTTTATGGTCATTTATTGATTTAGCGCTGCACCTTTTTTATTTATTTTTCTGGAGGGATTTGATCGTTTACCCTGGTGTTCAGCTGCTTCAGTTATTTTCATTTTTGTGTCATATGTGCGCTGATATATTTTTTTATATAAATAAGTCATAGCACCAGGGAGCTCTGTCTAAGGGTACAGTACATTGGGCTTGTTCTAATTGGGTCCATAGCTTGGTGGAGCTATGTCGGTTCTAGTCAATGAGTCTGGACAAATGAACTGCTTGTTGGTATTTTCGGAGATCTGGGACTGCCAATCCTCCATAAAGTTTGGGTAATGTGAGCTGTCGTCTGTTAATCCTAGGTCTCTTATGTGCCCAAATAAAATCCAAGAACAAAGTGTTGGTTTGGTCAAAATAGTAGGCGGGAATTTGGATCGGAAGGGCCTGTAGGAGGTATAAGAACTTTGGCAGAATGCACATTTTAAGAATATTGCACCTACCAAACCAAGAATGTAGCCCTGTGGTCCAGGTTTTCAGTAGAGATCTGACCGTGGATAATAATGGAGGGAAATTCATGGCAAATATTTGGGACAATTTGGAGGGAATATAGGTTCCCAGATATTTCAGGGCGGTAGTAGTCCATTTAAATTTAAAACTGTTCTGCAAGGTGTTGAGGTTGCGTGGTGGGAGCCCAATACTCATGGCTTCTGATTTGTTAAAATTTATCTTTAAATTAGCTATATTCCCATATATTTTAAATTCATGAAGAAGATTGGGGAGAGAGATGATCGGATTTGTGAGAGTAAACAGCATATCGTCCGCGTAGGCGGCTATTTTCTGCTGCGTCTCTCCCATGTTTACTCCAGAGATATCTGGATGGGCCCGAACTGTTCTCAGGAAGGGTTCCAGTGACAGGGCGAATAGAAGTGGGGATAGCGGGCACCCCTGGCGGGTACCAGTCTTGATCTCAAAGGGGGCAGACAGATTCCCATTTGCCCTAACTCTTGCTGTGGGGTTGGTGTAAACTGAGGTAATCCAATTTAACATCCTAGTCCCCAGGCCTACATGTCTTAAAACTGAAGTCATGAAGTTTCAATTCACCCTGTCAAAGGCCTTCTCTGCGTCTGTACTTAGAAATATGCAGGGGGTCTTATTCTGATTGACTACATGTAGGATGTTGAGGGCTTTAATTGTATTGTCCCTGGCCTCTCTGGAGGGGACAAAGCCTACCTGATCTAGATGGATCAGTGACGGAAGGTATATTTGAAGTCTAGTTGATAATATTTTCGTAAAGACTTTAAGATCGACATTGAGAAGCGAGATTGGTCTGTAGCTCCCGCACAATGTCGTATCTTTCCCTTCCTTGGGTATCACTGCGATATGGGCTATCAATGTGTCTCTGGGGAAATGAGTGCTGGAGTCCAGTGAGTTAAAGAGTTTGTGCATGGGTTCGCCCAGGGATGATAACAGAGTTTTGTAGTATAGGGCTGTAAAGCCATCCGGGCCTGGGGCTTTCCCTAGTTTCATGGATGCAATTGCTTTTTGTATCTCTTCCATGGTAATAGGTTCTTCTAGTAACTCACTGGATTCAGCCGGTAGTTTAGGCATGTCAGCTTTGGTTATATAGTCTTCTATTTGCGACTGTGGTGCAGATTGGTGTTGTAAGTTATAAAGGGAGGAGTAGAATTCTTTGAATTCATCTGCGATCGCCTGAGGTAGTGTAGTCTTTTGACCGGAGGACGACATAATGTGGGGTATGTAGTTCGCTAAGGTTTGTTCGTGTAATGATTTGGCAAGTACTTTACCACATTTATTTCCCGATTCATATGTCACGCGTTTACATTTTTGTAATGCGGCTTTTGCTCGAAACTGCATTAAGTCCGTGATTTTATTGCGTAGAAGCAGAATGTCCGCTTCCCCCGCCGGTGTCTGTGCGTGTTTGTGTCTTGCCTCTGCCAGGTGCAAGTCCTGCAGAAGGGTTGTTATCTGGGCCGATCTTATTCGTTTAATGCGTGCTCCATGCTTTATCAAAACCCCGCGGATCACCGCTTTATGTGCCTCCCAGACTATTCCGGGATCACTACTGGGAGTATAGTTGGTTTGGAAATAGCAATCTAATTCCTTCTTGACGTCAGTAAGTACCTCCTCATCTTGCATGAGACTTTCGTTCAGTCGGCAAGTCTTTTGTCTGTCAGTGGGGTTGTCAGTAAGGGCATAGGTCAGTAGGACAGGAGCATGGTCAGACCACGTGATGGAAAGTATCCTAGAGTCTCGAAGAGCATGTAGTTGGGCGTGGGGAATTAGAAAATAGTCAATTCTGGAGTATTGTTTGTAAGGTTTGGAATAAAAAGTGTAGTCCCAATCGGTTGGGTGTAGGAGTCGCCAGGCGTCGATCAATTGTGCCTTGTGTAGTGTCCTGGAAATACGTTTCCTTCCAGTGGGGGTGATAGAGGAGGTTCCTGAGGAAGTGTCCTCAGAGGGGATCAGAGGGACGTTAAAGTCGCCTCCTACTATAAGGTGACCACTGGCGAACTCCAACAGAGTTTCTATGATCTTATTAATAAACCTATTTTGGTGGATGTTAGGTGTGTAGATGTTCACCAGTGTCACTTGTGCCCCTCCTATTTCTCCCTTGAGAAACAGATATCTTCCCTCCGGGTCTGATAATAGAGCTGTACATTTCCAGGGTACCCTGTTGGCTATGAGTATAGACACACCACGTGTCTTAGTAGACCCATTGGTGGAGTGGTAGACCGTTGGAAAAAATCTGTTTTTCAGGATGGGAAAATTACTGTCTTTAAAATGAGTTTCTTGTATTAGAGCCAAGTTTACTCTATTGCTTTTCAGATCTTGGAGCAACATGCGCCTCTTTTCCGGCACATTTAAGCCGTTTGCATTCAGTGTAAATATATTCACCTCCTCCATGTTTCCCTGGGTTTAGAAAGACAGGGGAAGGGGAGAACTAAGAGAGTGGGGGTAAGATCAGGTGGGGGAGATGTAGGGTAGGATAGTCAGTTGAGAAAAGAAAGAAGCTAGAGTCTAAGAGGTACCAGTAAAGTACAGTTAGTTGTTCTAAAAGAAACGCACAATAGTGCTATGACACTCACCGGAGTAGCTCTGGTAACTGAGCGTTGGCCTATTTGGGGTTGTGGAAAACAATAACCAGCGAGGAGTCTACCTGCCACCCCTTTCCATACCTGTGTATAGCTGCATATGATTCATTAAATGTGTTGACGGATTTTGTGCAGGATATTATGAGGCAGAAACCAATTTTCATATAAACAAGGAACGATATATTGTAAAAGAAATAAAAGGAATCGATTATAAAATTAAAAAAAAAAGGAAAAGAGAAAAACCATTGTGTGCAAAGGTTAGTGTGTCTCTAGTCAGTACACTTTATATAGTCAAACGCATAATAGCAAAAAACATATTTTCCATCCCTGCATGGTTACTCAAACCAAAAATTTAAAACTTGTGAGCCCACTAGTATACGTCGTTTGCGGACCAATCCCCAGTTCCCGAATAGGGGTGGTGGTGGGGGTTTCCACTTATAGGCTTAGGATAAGGGGAGAGGCCGCAGACTGTCTAGCCAAGCTAATGATCTCCCATGTGACCAAATATCATTTCCTCCCTTCTTATCTACTAGACGTGATAAACATGGGTCTTGCACTCGCTAAGTCCTATAATTTTAATCCACATACCTCTTCCATATCTATGTGCTGACTTGTAAGTGAAGCCGGTAAACTCCGTCTAGAATTACCCCCCCTCCCTCATTACTCACCAGCCTCCTCCGGTTCTAGTATTATGTCCATATTAGAGTCAGAGGTAGGGAGGCACCTCAACATCATTCGTCCCTTGGGGTATCAAGGCGTCCTTAATTCCGGCATTTTTGGTGTCGCAGATCAAGCCTAGCATTCCCTATGGCAAGGTGTCCGGGAGTTTGCTGGCCATAAGATTCCTCTGCCTCCACTTGTGGCCGGCTGCATGTGTATGTCTGTGTTGCCCAGTTCTTGATCTTCTTCGAGAGACCAAGTGTAGTATAGTCCCAGATTACCTGTATTTCCGGTTTGGCGCCGAGTCGCCTGTAGCCCTCTGTTTGTGTGACGCATCTGGAGACCCTGCGAGGAGGGTAGGGTACCTTCGTTCCCCTGGGAAGGTGGTAGTGTGCTCACCTCCGCTCGAGACAGGAGACGCTCGGTGGCGTTAGAGTGTGACGTATAGGGGGGGAGTTTGCACCGAGGTGCAGTCTGGACAGCTTCCTTCAGGGGGACAGCAGCAATCCATACATTACAAGGCTACCCTTATTGGTGTGTGGGACTCAGTCAACCGAGCAGGGATAAAGAAAAAACAAAATGGTAAAAAATAAAGGAAACCATGAAACTGACTATGAACTAATGCCTGATCTTTGGAGGTTCTTTATGTTCACGCTTCCCGAGAGTCTTCAGCTGATACTGTGCGGGTTCTCCTTCGAGATCTCTGCTGGCGTGGGTGTTGGTAATTCCTTTGGGTGTTGGGTCTCGAGCGCGTCAACATCCTGGGGATGAAGGCTAGCCAGTCCGGGACTTGGATCGGTTCTGTGCCCAGGAATTCAAAGAAAGCTGGCAAGTCCGCGGGCGAGCGTATGGTGAAAGATGATGCTCCGTTTCGGAATGTTACTGCCAAGGGGTATCCCCAGCGGTACGTTCATCCCTGTCTCCTGGCCAGTTCCAGTGCCGGTTTCAGTAAGGCTCTCCGTAATAGCGTGGCTCTCGACAGATCCGGGAGTATCTTGATTATTGCACCATCGAACTCCACTTCTCCTTGTTCCCATGCTTTGCGGAGGATGAGCTCTTTTTGCGTGTATCTGTGGATTCTGCAAAGCACGTCCCGCGGCCTATCTGGGTCCTGCAATCTAGGCCCAAGAGTCCTGTGTACCCGGTCCAGCTCCAGCTGCGGTGGGACGGTGCCTAGGACTTTGTGGAAGATGGCCCTAACCGACGCCGCTAGGTCCTCCGAGCCTGTAGCTTCTGGAATGCCCCGCAGCCGCAGGTTGCTGCGGCGGCTGCGGTCTTCCAGGTCCTCCGCATGCAGCTGTAGATCGATGGTCTGTGAGGTTTGTGATTCCTGCAGGCGCTCCAGGGCCAGGACTCGCTGTGTAAGAGACGAGATCGTCAAGTCGCCATTGTCTACTCGTTCTGTGAGGTCCTGTAGCTTGGTTCTCAGTTCCTGGATGTCCCGAGCATGAGCCTCTTCCACCCTCAAGATAAGGGACTCCATGTCTGCTCGTGAGGGTAAGGCCTCAATGTCAGCCTTCGTGGGGAGGGCCTGTAATATGCTCCGGAGATCATCTGGGATGCCATTCTGATGTTTTTGATGATCCTGCCATGTCCTCCTGAAAGACTGCTGGTGTTGTGAACGAAAAGTCCTGTGCTGGAGAGTCGTGAGAAGGAGTTGGTAAGTCTGTTTCTGGCCTAGGGCCTACACGTGATGCTGTTGCAATGGCGCCTGGCGAGATCGCCAGTGAATCTTTAAAATATCGTTTGATGCTATACCGGGGGGTTAAGGACCGAGAACCGCTGGTTGATGATCGTGTCCTGCATCGTTTGGACGATAGCATGCCTTGTTTTCGCTTTGTAAATCCCGTCAGATTACAGGTTGAAGAGGGGTATAGCCAAGAGCTCTCCCAAAGTGCTTCCTCACTCGGCCATTGCTAAGCCACGCCCCCCAGGACTAATTTTCTTGTTAAAAGCATTATGATTACAATTAGTTGATATACTGATGACAGAACTGTATAAACTATGTGGGCTCTGTTATACCTATTATTCCGCTCAGTATGTGTTAATTATGTGGGCGGGTGTATTTATTAGTGCGCTTAATATGTGCCATTTTGCATATCTGCATATTAATTCATTCAATATGTGTTATTTTGTATATCCACATATTTTTTAGCCCCTATGAGAAGAGCGCAGTGTCATTTTGCATACTTGCTTATTAGCTCGCTTAGCTTGTGGGAATGTGTATATCTACATATCTTGTATTCTATATGTAAAAAGTGCAGTGTGGCTGATTGTCCCTCTCCCCCTCCTGTAGGAAGCCATCCATGTTTACTTCGGCTGACGATGTGCGCCTGTCGTCATGCCGAATGCACTGTGATTGGCCATGGAGGTCGGGGCGGGACGATTTAAGCCTGTCCGTCTGTCGTGTAGGCACGCCCTCTGTTGAAGTCAGGATATGACGAAATGCGTCAGAGCGTGGCATACACGACGCTGGAAGTGACGTTTGTGCTCCACCGCAGCTGGATCCACAACAAGGAAGTGGAGTTCGCTCCTTGGGATGCTGAGCAGGCTGATTTCTGCTACGGTGAAGTGCACATTTTAAACACTTCCTTTGCTTTGTTGATTGCAGTGTTGCTGTACGTATTTCTATTGAGGGGGGTTTTTTGTGTGATGTAATTTATTCAATAAACAGGATTACGCTATGTGCGCTTTTCTTTTGTTATTGATTCATTTTTGAGCCCTGATCATCTGTGAATCCCCTCGGAGTGGTGTTGGCAGCAACTTGTGGCTTGGATGTTTCTTTCCTTGGAGGCTTATTATTGCTTAGCTCTGGTGAGTGTAACCCCCTGAGGGGAGTGTGTTCTCACATGGTGGAATTGGACTGACCGGTGGAAGGTGTACACTGAGATTCTGTTTCATGATCACCTATGAACACTCTCTGAACCACTTTTCAAACTCCTCACTACTCTTAAAGGACTTTCGTGTGAAGTTGGCCACATGTATGTATATTTTAGCTCAACATTAGCGCTGTTTTTAGTGTCATATTATAGTCTAATTTATTGATTATTTTATACCACTATTTATTATGTATTGTCATGTATCTATATAGATGAAGATAAAATCTAATATAACCCCGCTGTACATTCAGCAACAAAATATAAGGATTAGACCCAGGTAGGATTAAGAAAGAAAAAAAAAAAAAAAAAACACCCTCACCCACATAGCCGGCACCAGTAATCTGGGCATCTCAAGGCTAAAATAGGCAATCTCCCGGGCGAGTGCTGGAACCAGGAAAAGTGAAGCAGCATAGAAAAACTTTTTTCATAAAGAAAAAAAAAAAAGTGTTTAAGTAGAAACTTATATTGAAAAAATTAATGTTCGACAGGGACTGCTATCTCCAGAAGTGCAGAGCCTCTATGGGTGCCAAATTCTCACTGTCCTTGGCCAACTTGTATATGGGATAGTGGGAGAGGCTCCACATTTTTTGGGGTTGATAGTCCCCATCAAAAAGACACTATTTTAGGGCAGATATATAGACAATCTCTTATTCATGGTTTCAGATCCTCATATAAACCTACCGGAAAACTCAATACAAAGTCTATGGAGTTCCTAGATGTCAAATTGACAGGGGAAAATAATTAGATTGTCTCTAATCTGTATAGAAAGCCTAGAGAGTAGTCTAGAGTAGGCAACACACTCCTACGAGCTGACTCTAGCCATCCAGGACATACTGTCAACAGTATCCCAGTTGGCAAATTCCTCAGACTCAGAAGACTTTGTAGTAAACAAGCAAATTTTGACCTAGAAGCTGCATCCATGTCAGCTAGGTTTGAGGAAAGAGGATACCCAAAATCAGTTATTAACAAAGGATTGATTATTGCAAAAAAAAAAAGTACCCCGGCATAAATTACTTGCTGACAAACCTATCGTTAAAAATAGACAATGTAGAGGGCGTGGCCTGGACCGGCATGGTGTAGGGAGTGTGGAACAGGAGCTCTGCTTGCCTAACATCCGTATCTATATATCCTGGGGCAAAGCTTGCTAACTTTCTCTACAATACCGGGTCCCAGGACTACCGCGGTATCGAGGAACATGTCACCGCCAAAAAAAGCAACGGATTCAGCTGCTAAATTGGCTAAATATCGTCATGCAGAAAAGGAGGCCGAGGAGGATAATGGCGCCGGATCTCCAGCTGCGATGAGCTCTTCTACAGAAGACACTGCACGAAAGCTAGAGGCAATAGGGGATTGCAAAAGTACTTTAACGGGCAAAATTGAAGAGGTAAAAATTGATGTCTCACTTATACGCCAGGACTTACAGAAACTCCGGGACTGGGTTACTGAGACAGAGAACCGTATCAGCCACGTGGAAGACGACATGCATCAGTTACAAGTGTCTACAGAACAGCTACAACACCAGCTCCACACGGTCCTAGCAAAACAGGACAATACGGAGAATCGCCTCAGAGGGTGTAACCTACGGTTTGTAGGTTTACCCGAAGGCTCAGAAGGTATGGTCCCCCCTTCGTTTCTTGAGAATCTTCTTATTAATAACTTCGGAAGGGCTGAATTCTCCACATCTTTTGTGGACGAATGAGCACACAGGCTGGCTGCCAAACCTCCCCCTCAAGGGGCACCACCCAGGACACTTATAGCTAAACTGCTTAATTTTCGGGATCGAGATGCAGTTCTCCGACTTACCAGATTGAAAGGCAATATTCCTTATAAGAACGGCGAGATCAAGGTCTTTCCAGATTTTTCAGCCGAGGTCCAGAAAAAGAGAGCGCAATTCACCGAAGCAAAACGTCAACTAAGGATACGCCACTACTCTTAAGCGATGTTGTTCCCAGCTAGACTTCGGGTGGTCGGGGAGGACCTTTGAAACACCAAAAGCTGTCTTTTCCTGGCTTGAAAACGCGGCGGCGCCGGCACGAGAACCCGCTTGATGATTCAGCTGTGCTCCCCCCTTATGTTCTTTTTGGATGACCCTTCAGCCTAAGATGCCTATACGGACGAATAATTTCTCTTATTAATGCTGAAAACATTTAGAACCAGAAACTCTGCAGGTACTGTGTTATTTTGTGCCCCTTTGTACCCCGGGACTGGTGTCCCCCCCCATGGAGGGGCAAAAGTCTTCACCAATCTGCCTCACTCAAGTACAATTTCCCCTTCATTATCACCTATTTCATCCTTCCCCCAAGTCCTCACATAGATAGGTACTGCACTGGATATTTATGGCCCCGATTTTCTAGTTTCAATGGCAAGACGGCAACCGGTATGTCATCTGAGATATGGCCTCGACATTCCATATCCTTCAGATTACCCCGAATACTTCATCCTGAAGCCACAAGAACGGATGTCATACTACCTGTGCTGTTGTATGTTCTTCAGCGGTTAATCGTCCCCTTGGATGCGGTGACCCTTAGGGGATCCGCCATTGTTACTAATGACTGCAATGTGTATTGGTTGTCTCAAGTACGGTTTCCCTAGCCTGCCCGGTTTTCAAGCACCACATTTGATAGATATCTGATGTGCTGTCTTGCCGGGCAATCCAGCGTGTTAATTTTTGTTGTTTTAAGTTTAATTACGTGGGTTTTTTCTTTGTTTTTTTGGTACAATGCCTACTACATATATGATGCACCTGAAATTATTGCTGGTCATGTTTGCAGGCAAGCAGAGATACTATTTACAAAGTTGTGCATTTCTTATAATGTCTATATGCTGCAGATATGGTGGTGTATGCTGTTCCGGGGGCCCCGGGCTTCGCGGGCGGTCCTGCACGTCGTCCCATTCGCGGGGGGGTTTGTGGGGTGGGCGCGTGGGCTTGGGGCGCTCGGGTTCCGGATATCTGTGCCCTATTAACATGCCTGATGTAAAGTGTATCACATGGAATGTACGTGGCCTCAGAGCTAGACCCAAGCGTAATGCAGTCTTGTCCTACCTAAAAAGGCAGCAAGCTGGGATTATGGTGTTGGTAGAGACCCACCTCACAGGCCAGCTTATGCTGGCACTTAAAAAAACATGGGTGGGATGGATATACCAAGCTCCATTTATTGCAAACTCTAGGGGCGTGGCTGTCTTGGTGGCCAAAATGGTGCAATTTGTACTTTTAACGCTCAAATCTGACCCCCAGGGCAGGTTTTTGTTCTTGCATGCCAAAGTACACGGGTTGGAACTCCTAATCCTGTACATACCTCCCCCGTTTCAATTTGGGGTTCTGACAGAGGGGCTGACATTTATGTCCCAATACCCTAATGTCCCTGTGCTCTGGCTAGGGGATTTCAATAACAATATCAACAAAGACTTGGATAGACTGACGCTGACACCTTCTAGTAACCAAAATCAATCTTATACCAGATTCGGTAAACTCCTTTCAGACCTTAACCTAGTGGATACCTGGCGGCACCGGCACCCAAATGACAGGGTATTTTCCTGCTTTTCTTCATCATATACTTCAATGTTGCGTATAGATTTAATTTTACTATCTCACACCCTCCTCCCCATTTTGGGTGAGGTGGGTTTTAACCCACGGGTCCTGTCTGATCATGCTCCATATTGGATTTCACTGCGTATAGACTCCTCCCCTACGACGTATACATGGAAATTAAACCCTTTTTGGCAGACAGTTATCCCTGGGCTAGAGGAAATTGGGACTGAATGGGAGTTGTTCTTCCAGACCAACCGGAACACTGCGCCACTAGAGCTGATTTGGGATGCCTTTAAAATGCACGCTAGGAAGATATTATCACAGCACATTTCTAGGTACCGTCAGAACTCGTCTCGGGTAATAAGACAGGCGGAACAATCCCTTGCAGAGGTGGAGAGAGACTTCTTAGCTGACCCATCTCCATCCACAGCAGATCAATTAAAACTACAAACCAGACTTGTGAATGGTCTTCATTTCCAAAAAGCTGAAAGGAAGATCTTTTATAATAAGCAGAGGGTGTATGAGAGTGGAGAGAGGGCGGGACGTCTTTTGGCTTACCTTGCTCACTTGGACCATAGGCCTCCCATTGTGGTGTCTCTTCGGGCTGTTGATGGGACTCTGATTACTGACCCAAATATGGTGGCCGGGGAGTTTCGTTCCTTCTTTGCTGCTCTCTACACTTCCACTGCCACCAATCCCCATGAAGAATTAGCGACACTCTTGGCTAATATAGAAGTGCCCACCCTGACGAGTGAACAATGTGAGATGCTGGAGGCTCCCATATCTAAAGATGACATAATAGAAGCCATGAACTTACTTAACACGTCTAAAGCACCAGGCTCTGATGGTCTCCCCCTTGAGTTCTACATGACATATGCTGAAACCCTAGTTCCCAGTCTTCATGACTTATTTTCCCATATCTTCAAAACTGGTAACTTGCCCCCTTCCATGAGTGAAGCTTATATTGTGCTGATACCCAAACCAGGGAAAAATCCAACTTTCCCCGAATCGTACCGGCCAATATCCCTGCTCCAACTGGATATTAAGATATTGGCCAAGGTCTTGGCACTGCGTTTGAACAAAGTGATAATGACTTTATCCACCCAGACCAAACCGGGTTCATGCCAGCCAAAAACACAGCCTATAATCTGCGTAGGCTACACATGAACATGACCATTTAGGCTCCAGAGTAGTAGTGTCCCTTGACGCCACCAAGGCGTTCGACTCTGTCGAGTGGGACTATCTTTGGGAATGCTTACGACGCTTCGGTTTTGGGCCTAGGTACGTCAGGTGGATTCAACTCCTATATCAGAACCCATGTGCCAGGATCTTGGTCAACGGAAAAGTGTCTGACTCCTTCCCCCTTTCTAGGGGCACGCGCCAGGGGTGCCCCCTATCCCCTTTATTATATGCCTTAGCGGTGGAGCCCCTTGCTTCCTCCATCAGGGCACATGCTGGTGTCCAGGGACTGAGACGTGGACACTTGGTAGAAAAGATCAGCCTATACGCGGACGACATGTTGTTGTATTTAGCAGACGCCGGCCCCTCCCTAAAAATGGTCCTTGAGCTTATTCAAAATTTCGGTAAATATTCTGGCCTCAAGATCAATTGGGATAAAACCTTGATTATCCCCATTGATATTAGTGTTCCCACTGCTATGATGGCTTCTTCTCCTCTCCTTAGAGTTAGCTCCATGACATATCTTGGGGTCATCATAACCCGTGCACCAGAAGACTATGTCAGGCTTAATATAGAACCCCTGATAGCACGATTAAAAGCTAAAACTCAAACATGGGCCAAACTACCACTGGGGGTTACGGGTCGGGTAAATCTTATTAAGATGGTCCTCCTCCCCAAATTCTTGTACATCCTTTGGCATGCTCCAGCTTATATACCCCTTAGGCTTTTCAAATCAATAGAAGCTCTTCTTAACTCCTTCGTATGGGGATCGTCACGGCATAAATTGTCCTGGCAAGCACTCAAGAACCCAACTGAGTTAGGGGGTGCGGCACTGCCAGACTTTAACATGTATTACCTGGCTGCACAATTGTCTCATTTTTTCTTTTTAGATAAGCAGGACAAAGAGCGTTATTTATCCTTGACGTGTTCCTCTTATACCCGGGGAATAACACACCCCTTCCAAATTCTGCTTAAAGACCGTAAGGGAACTGAGAATCTGGGTGGATGTAAAAGTCTATTATATCATCACTGGAAAATATGGGAGGTCATAGGCCGCAAACTGAAAATACCGCCTACACATTACCATACACCACTATGGGACAACCCTGGTTTGCAAGAACTATTAACTATCCCTGATGTTAGGATATGGTTAAATCAAGGAGTAAGGTATTTATCCGATGTGTACTGTGATAATGTACTTAAATCATTTCAACAACTCAAGGGGGAATTTCACCTTCCCAACTCAATGCACTTTAGGTACCTCCAGCTCCACCACGCCCTCCAAACACAGTTTAGTTCTGAATCCCCTAATGTGGAGTGTCTTGATGTTTTATGCATTATAACTGGCCAGGATTCCCGTAAGCTTATATCATTGTTCTACAATTCTTTACTCCGCCATTCCGCAACCATTCTAGCATATAATCTAAAAGAACGTTGGGCCCAGGATGTGGGAGAGTTGGAGGATGACGAATGGGAGGATGCATTGAGCACCAATAAAAAGGTATCCACTAGACTATCTGATCACGCCACGCAATTGTACATCATGCATAGGTCATATTTAACCCCCCATAGACTGGCTAAATTTAAACCCAACCAGAATCCATTATGCCCTAGATGTGATGGCCCCTCGAGCACTTTTTTCCATCTTTTATGGACGTGCCCGGTGATACAGGACTATTGGTCCCAAATAGTTAAGTTTATACACGATGAGATGGGATCGCCTCTGACGCTTTGTCCGAAACAATGCCTATTGGGAATATTCCCTGACCCCGACTCGGACAAATTCCATAAAATATTTTTACAGGAGGTATTGTTCATGGCTAGGTTACTTATAGCGAGAAAGTGGCTACAAGCCACACCACTGACACTCCAGGAATGGATCTCAGCGGTCAACCAGGTCCTGCCATATAAAAAAGAGATATACGTGCATAGGAAATGTCCTGCTAAATATGGTAGGATTTGGGATACGTGCCTGGGGAATGCAGATACGTGTACAGAAATATCTAGGGATCCACCATAATCTAACTCCTGTATAGAGATATTTATGGGTCTTGTATGTGAGATATGTGCATATCCATATTTGCTATATATTCCATGATGACAGGATGTGATATCTATGACTTGTATATAATCTGTAATCGGGCTATGCCTTCTTGTTGACTGCATATACTGTATGACTGCATTGTTGTAGTATGTATATCATATGTATATCATTCCTTTTTTTCAAATAAAAACACCACGTTATTTGTAAAAAAAAAAAATAGACAATGTAAGATTGATAACTCCAACTTTATCCCTATGTTTTCCACTCCCTACAGTGTTGAATTTAACAAAATCCCAAAAATTGTTACCAAGTATCTTCCAGTACTGTGCCACGATCCCGTGTATTCCCAGATCTTGACTAAAGGCATTTGTACAGTGTCCAGAAGGGCTCCCTCATTAGGCAGCCTTTTGTCACCTAGTCTTTTCTTCAGCACCAATACTTCTAAGAATTGGCTATCCTTTCAGGGAACCTTCAAAATGTGGTGGCCGAGGCTGTGCCTATTGCCCTTTCATCCAAAAGGTAAATACTATTACATCTGCAGCAACAGGTAAAATTCATAAGATACACTCCTTTATAAACTGTAACACACATTACATTATATATGCCATTACCAGCAACATGTATACAATATGTTGGCAGGACAACACGCAGACTAAAAGATAGTCTTTATGATCTCCACGATATCGAGAAAGACCATGCCACAAATGTTGCACAACATTGGAACGAAATCCATCAGAAAGATACATCTAGCCTTTGCATTCAAGGTATTGACAAGATTATGAAACCACTGAGAGGCGGTGATAAGTTTAATATTTTATGCAAACGTGAAGTCCGGTGCATTTTCATTTTGAATACCAGATGTCCCTTAGGGCTTAATTATGAATGGGATGTATCTCACTTTTACCAATAGACTACGTCCAGTAATTTGTAATTTATTCTAGATCCTATATTCCCACATTATTCGTTGTTCCTTTGGTAGCCCATTATATACTCATCCCTGTAACACATCTATTATATTGCTATGGGTTTCCCAAGTGGAATTTTGTTTGCAGTGGGCGGGGTGAGACTCTGCATTTTACCATAAACCCGCTCACAATTCTGTATCGTCCCTGAAGCCTATATCACCGTTTAGTATTTTTCCAATACACACTTGTATAACTACTACGGCCTTCAGATACGACCAGGATTCTATCTACAGCGGGTGGGGTGAGACTTTGAGTCTTGATAAGCACCTGCTTATTATTTTTCACCAACCTCGCGGGGCCAGTTTAATGATTCTTTCATGTTCTTTTATCTTAGGTCCCGTTCTCTTATAATACTCTCATAGATGAGTTCAAGTGAGATGCATCCCATTCTGGTTCATTCTGGTCCATTTTCATTCTTGTTTATTTTATTTTTATTTTTGCCCATTGGTAATTCAAATACATTTTTTACGTGTACACATACTAGATTCTTCCACTATCAGCTATTTTTCATTTCAAAAATGTATTGGCAACAGACAAATTTCAAATACAGACAGCTTAGGTTTAGCTTAAAATGGATGTAAAACTGAAAATTTCTCTCCTTTTTTTTTTTTTTTTTTTTATATTATACTGTAGACTATAAGATTTCCCACCCCAGTCTTGCCACACAGAGTTAATCCATCTCTGAGCATTCCTCTTTTATTGTTCAGTGAGATAAATCTTGACAAACTGAGAAAAACTTTGTCAAATACTCCCCCTTGCTGTGAGTGACAGGTGATTTACATATCTCAGTGCACTAGCCTAAGTTATGTAGTATTTTTTAATTCCCTTCCACTCCTTTCTTCAGCAGCTCTGCAAGGATTGGCTGTTCCACACCTCAGCATGATTTGGCATGCTGAAGTCATGTTGTTACTTTCCTGTCTTTTCAATGGATGTTAGAGATCATAGCAGAAGTTCAGTGTAATAAATACACAGGGGAAAATGCATATTGACAAGGTGGGCGGGGAGTCTACTGACATCACGACTCCACCCACCGAGCTCCAGACAACAGACCCACCCACAGAATCTGCAGTTTTTGGGTTCTCATAACAGACAGAGGGGAGACATTTGACAGGTAAAGATACATGCAGGAGGCATGTATATCCTTATAGATAACCCCTATGGCAGTAGTTTAGAAAGGATGACATTGGGTTTACATCCACTTTAAGGAAAGTTACAGTAAACAGGAGTACATTTTGGTGGGTATGTATAATGATGGCAAATTGAGGGAGACAACAAAGTTGTATAAATTAACAAAAAGAACATATACATGCAGGTTGATATAATTGTTTGCTTTGTCAGTGGGGGGCCGAGCCCTTAATTACGGTCAGGTTTTTTTAAGGAGGTACTCCGTAGTAGGGGGGGACATGGTATTAGCTAAACGACATACATCATTTAATAACGTTACCAGTGGTAAGCTTTTGGGATATGAGTTGGACTGGAAAGAGTAATGGGTGTTAACGTGTAAAGGTTAGAGAAAAGAAAGAGGTAAAGAGGCATAAGGAAGGGTGGTCAGCTGGCTCGCACAGACCACACACGTCTTCAGAGTCAATTTTCAGTAGGGGGGTGGGGTATTTTACGGTACTAAAAGGTGTTTGTCAAAATCAGGGGGTAAAAAGTGGTCTATCCAGGGGCGCCAGATTTTGAGGTGCTGGGGAATCTTATCAAGAATAATGGCTTAAATTTTACTATGAATCATGGCCTGTGTGACCCTATTTTTCACCTCTGCTATGTTTAAAGTTGGGGTTTTCCAAGCTCTAGTTATTGTTTGCTTGGCTGCAGTGGTGAGCTGGAGAAGACGTAACTGAGATCTGGTTTAGTCTGGTGGTAAATAGTTTAGTAAGGCAAAGGATGGATCAAGGTCAAGAGGTCCCCGAAGCAGGGTAGAGGCCATTTGAAATATAGTTGCCCAGAAGTTTTGTACAATCGGGCATGTCCACCATATATGAGAATGTGTGCCTCTTTTGCCACAACCCCAGAAACAGCCTGGTGGGTATGATGGTAGGAATATGGCAATCCTGACCGGGACCAAATAGCACCACATAAGGACCTTATAGTTTGCTTCTAATGCGACTATATTTATTTTGGGATGAAATTTTAGTGTTAGCCCATATTTGCCCAGTCTTCTGCTTCTATGTCTATAGCTAAGTCTTTGGTCCACTGCTGAGTATATAATGGAAGTGTAGCAGGAGGGGATGTGAGATGGGAATAGAGACGGGAAATGATGCCTGGAGCATGCGGGTCCGAGTCGCTCATACCCTCAAATATTGAAAGATTAACCAGCTTAGTGTGCGGTCCAATAATAGTTTGAACAAAATGGGAGATTTGTATTAAACCAAAGCACTCCTGATGTGGGATTTGAGCTTGTGCCTCTAGGGCTGGAAAGGTCTTAAGAGCTCCGTCAGTGACTAGATCGCATATGCGGCTCAGACCCTCCCAAATCCAGGGTTGGAATGAGGCTGGTGCGGTGTAGGCTGGGTAGAAGAGTGCGTGGCCAAGAAAGAAAGAGTAATAGAGAGTGCGGTGATATTAGTTTGAAGGGCCTCTTTAATTTGTCCCATATTTTTAGGGAATACTGTGTTATAGGATTTGTGATAGGGCCACGAGCTGAGGCAGGTAGCCATAGCAAGTTGGACACTGAGGGGGTGAAGATCTATTGCTTCCAGGCTAACCCGGAGAGGAGTTTCATCTTTTGCATGATAGAGTGCGATTTGGGCTAGCTGGGCTGCATGGAAGTATCGCAGAACATTAGGCACCCCTAGGCCTCCGTTAAGCTTGTTGCAAAGCAAAACGGATCGAGAGACCCTGGGTTTTGTAGAGCCCCAAATTTATTTGAATACTCAATTCTGTATAACTCGATGAAAGTAGGGAGGAATCGCTATCGGGTGGACTCTATAAAGATACAAGAGCTTGGGAAGTAGTGACATTTTCACTGCCACTATCTGCTCAAGCCAAGAGACACATAGGGGTTGCCAGGTATTAAGTAGCGAAGACAGATAGTTCAGCATTGGGAGGTAATGTGTGGAATAGGTAGGCCGGATTACTAGTCAATTTTATTCCTGAGTATCGTATAGATGAGATGGACCATAGAAAGGGGAAATTCTCTTGAAAGAGGTTAAGCTCCGTCTGCGATAGGGATACGTTGAGGGCCTTAGATTTTGTTTAGTTGACCTCTAAGCCTGTGACCAGAGCAAAAATTTGTCCAGAAGTTGTATGAGGTTTGGAAGAGTAATATGTGGTGAGGTAATGAACAATAGTGCGTCGTCCGCAAAAAGACACAATTTATGAGACATGGAGGCTATCTCCAGACCTCGGATATTTGGGTTTGCTCTGATCAAGGCACAGTGGTCTGACCAGGTGATGGGGTGGATGTTAGAATGAAGTAAGATCTTTGAGGATGCTATCAGGATTAGTATATGATCGATCCTAGAGAAAGATTTGTGCGGGTAGGAGTAGAACGTGTAGTTCTTTAAGAGATTGCATTCCCCCCAAGTGTTGATAAGGAAAGCCTGGTAAAGTTGTTTGTGAAGTTGGGCGGAGGGGGAATAGTGTTCTGGCGAGTAAGGAGATTTATCCAAGTGTGGATGGAGTACCAGATTAGAGTCTCCGCACATAAAAAGCATGCCTTTGCAGTGTGTTTTTATTATCTGCAGGAGATGCGAAAAGAAGGGGTTCGGGTTAGTGTTGGGGGCATAGTAGGAGACAAATGTTGTTTCTATATCCTGTAGTAGGCCAACCAAGACTATGTAGCCACCCTCAGGATCTTTGATTTCTGATATTGGGGTAAATGGTAGAGTGCAGTGGAAGGCTAACAGAACCCCTCTTTGCTTTGTTGCAGAGGAGGCAGTAAATACCTGAGGATACTGAGAGCTGTAGAATTTGGGAGCATTTTGGTTTGTAAAATGGGTTTCTTGGAGGGCAGCAAGGCTGGCCCTCAGGGATGCAAAGTCTGAAAGGCCTTAACCCTTTTATTGGGAGAATTAAGACCCTTAACATTGAGAGCATATTTAGGGGGGGGCCATGGGTAAGAGCAGGGATGTCTGATACTACAGGACGTGGGAGCTATACGAACCAGCCGACCAGAAAAAGTAAGAAAAGGAGTAGAAGTAGAAGAGAGAATAGAGGAAAGGAGGGAGAGGGGAGAGAATGTTTGTCGTCTAGGGCAAACCATTAAGTAGCAATTGCTGGAAGGGTAGATCTGTATCACCCGACCAAGTGGCGCACAGACCATACAGTCAAGGAACTAACCGAATGGTGGGTGCACCTTGGAGAGGGGGAGCAGTGACAGCTCCCCGCTGCAGACGGGAGAAATAAAGATAAAACAATAAACTCAGGTCTAAAACGTAAACAT
Organism: Aquarana catesbeiana; assembly: GCF_042186555.1. NCBI lineage: Eukaryota > Metazoa > Chordata > Amphibia > Anura > Ranidae > Aquarana > Aquarana catesbeiana. The sequence continues at coordinate 241,326,037 of NC_133331.1, read as the reverse complement.
TAACTGTCTTGTCCAGTCTTATTAACAGAAGAAATAAGTACTTTAATAAATATACAATAGGAGCAGCTTTGGGTTGGGATGGGTTGGGAAAGGGTGGAGGGGCAGGAAGGGTGGCTAGACTGGGAATGAGAAGAAGAGGGGGAAGGGGGAGGGAGAGAGGGAGGGGAAAGGGGAAGGAGGGTAAAGAAGGGATAGGGGATATGTAAAACGTTATTCCATAATAGCAGTCTACATCCTGTATAGAGGGAATAATGGGTTATCCCCTGGGATCCGTGAGGGTGTTCCCTTGCGAATCGAAGATGATCCCGGCAGATTGAGTTTTGGTGTAGCTGGGTATGGGTGGGCAGCAGAACGGGCTGGCGTGCATGGCAACAGTCTCCGATTGCTGGGGCGGAGGTGTTAGGTGAAGGGTTTCCAGAAGGTGCTGCAGAAACTCGGATGATGTGCAGGAATGTTGAGGAAACCTCCAGGTATATTTGAGCTGGTGCTGCAACAGAATCTGAAGCTGCGGCTTCATAGCATGGCGTTTAGCTATGGTGAGAGGTGCCAGGTCAGAGAAAAGTTGGTAACTATGACCCCAGAACAGGAGTGAGTCCTTGTTGCGGGCTGCAGAAAGTAACTGCTCCTTCGCACGAAAAAAAGTGCAGTTTGATAATGATATCACATGGTGGTCCATCAGTTTGGCGACGGGTGAGGGCCCTATGTATTCTATCAAACTCCAACCGCTCTATAGGGATGGCTGGTGAGAATTCTGTCCCAGGTTGGACCTGCGGGAGCTGTTTTCTTCGGCTTTTGTGGGTATTCGTGTATTTTTGTGATAACAATGTTTTTTCAAACATATATTTTTAATATTACACTTAATATTTTATAACACATCCTCTAGAATGACAGAGATAATTCTCTTATCTCTTCTCATTTAGATGTGTGTAGAATAGGTGGATATGATCTTTTGTCTATTTTGCATATACACCTATACATGTTTCTCATGAACATATCTTTTTATCTCCAGCTCTGATATTATCACAAAATGTGTATTTCGTAAGATATTTTTTTATGTTTGTATGTTTCAGGAATTAATATCCATTTTTGGATTGTTGGTTCCCACTTATATGTGTGCACTGTAATGGAAATTATGGCTTTTTTATCAATTCATGAATTTATAATTTATTTATATTATTATTATATTATTTATATTAACATCACTACAGACACTTTTCTCAGTACTTCTCCATGTATTGGTTCTGGTCTGTGTGTTCTCATTCCACAGGTGCATCCTATTTTTGGGGATTTCAAGAACCAATCGTGCAGAAGGTGTGGCCAACCAATTTTCTAATTTTGATTGGTGTATTCTTTTTCAACTCCCCTTTATATGCACTTGGTTTTTGTTAGATTAGCTATGAGTAAGCATCATTTGATGTGAAACGCGTTAGCATTATGATCCCTGTTTCATCCACTTTTTGATGTGACTATTTTGGATTTTTATTTATTTATTTTTGCAAATAAAGATGCCTTTTCTATGGAGTATGGCAGTCCTGGATCTTTTTCCCTCTTCGTCTCAAGGCTAAAATAGGCAATCTCCCGGGCGAGTGCAGGAACCAGGAAAAGTGAAGTAGCATAGAAAAACTGTTTCATAATGAAAAAAAAAAAAAATGTTTAAGTAGAAACTAATATTTAAAAAATTCATAAGGTGGAGATATCCATCTTGCAACCATTATTAAATTACTTGAACCATAATGGAGATAGATATATCCACCTTATGAAGCTAGTAACAACGCCTGGAAAAAAGCAGCATTAAAAGCGCAATTTTATTAGCATTTTGACTTGGCGTCAATGCGCGTTTGTCGTTTGGAAGCGTTAAACGCTAAGGCGCTTTTTAAAAAAAAAATCCCTCTGCTATTTTCCACTCCCAAATTACCCAGAATGACAAGGAAAATTAATAAACAACTTGCAATATCATTTGAGGGGGCCATTTTGGTTGGAGAGAGATAGTCTGTGTGAGTTTGAGTATTTGTGGAGTTTTACCATTTTGCATGCGTTTTCCCGCAGATTTTTGCATTATGGATCCTGTTGTGCAAAAGATTGATGAAGCAATCCTGCTTATTATCTTGCAGAGGATTCATAGAAGGAGACAGTTGGAGGAGGACAGAAGCAATAGACAACTTCGCATCTGGACCCATCTACTGATATCCCAGTGGCTGTCAGTGGGGCACTTCACCCAGATGTATGCAGAACTGCACATACACCCGGCAAAGTTTTACAACTTTACTAGGATGTCTGTGATGCTGTTTGATGAGCTCTTGGAGAGACTCCAGCCAAGATTGACCAGGATGGACATTGTCATGCATCGCTCTGTGTCACTGAGGTAAGTGAAATAAGTACTCATGGGTTAGGGGATAAGGGTTAGGTTTTAGAGAATAGGACTAGTGGTAGGGTTTATGGGTTATGAGGTAGGGTTGGGGGTAGGGTTTAGGGAATAGTGGATTGGGTTTAGGCAATAGAAGTTTGGGGTTAGGATTTAGGGGTAGGGGGTAAGGGTTAGTATTAAGGAGTAGGTATAGTGAATAGTGGGTTGGGTTTAGGGGTAGGACTTTTTATTTGTATGCCGTTTTAATTAAATATTTTAAAATTGTTATGTTAGGTTCCTTGCCACTGGACAAAGTTTTGTGTCCCTTCACCATTATTTCCTCCTTTGTGTCGCAACTGTCTCTGCAGTAACAAGGTCAACATGTACGGAAATTTGGGCGGAGCTACACGACTCAGTCATGCAGGAGCCGACTAAAGAAATCTGGGAGTCTGTTGTGGATGGATTTTGGGAAAAAACACAATTTCCTAATTGCATCTGTGTCCTGGATGGGAAACACATCAGGGTGAAGAAAGCTCCCCACTCCGGATCATCTTATTTTAATAAGAAATATTTTTCCGTGGTACTCCTGGCATTGACTGATGCCAATCTAAAATTCCTTGCCGTGGATGTAGGAGCTTATGGCAGCCCAAGGTGACTCCTGCATATTCAGAGAGTCTGCATTCGGACGTCGTCTGCATGCGGGACGCCTCAACATACCAGCCAATAAGCCTCTACCCTGCACTGATGAACCAAGTTTGCTGTTGTTGATGGTTGCAGATGAAGCTTTTGGATTGGCGGAAAACCTTATGAGGCCATATAGTGGATGGCCATGAACAAAGAATTTACAATTATAGGCTCAGCCGTGCATGCCGTGTGGTTGAGTGCGCGTTTGGTGTTTTGACGGCCAAATGGAGGATTTTGCTGTCCTCCATGCAACTGGATGTGGAGAATGCAATTAAGGTGGTCCTGGCATGCTGCATGCTTCATAATCTTCTGAAGAACAATGATAGGAGCAATGTGGAACCGGAGCCCAGCAACCCCACACAGTGTTCAATTTATGGACTTGCGGTCAACAGCATGGGTCATGACAATCCACAACCAATTTGCCCAATATTTTGTATCTCTTGATGGAGAGGTATCATGGCAAGATGATCATATTTAAAAAACAATGTTGACATTGAATAAATCAACTTGGATTTTGGTCTTTTAATAAAACACAAAACTAAAAAGCAAATTTAAGTGCAGCGCAAATGATGATAAATGAATAAAGTACATAAATTAAAAGAGAAATCCCTTGTGATGAAGCCAATCCTTCTAAGTGAAACAGCGATCCTCTCCACTCACACACATATAGTATGCTTACCAGATAGGATGGACCTCTTAAATTACAGGAGGTCAAATGGGCATAGCATGACCCCTCTGGTTGTCCTCAATAGTTATCGGCAGATACCTCTTCAATGCAGTAATGAAACGGGTGAGTCGAATCCAAAGAACCCTAATTATAGAGGTCACAAGCACTCTTTTATAATAAGCAGAAGGTAGCCAGTAAGGGAATTACTCCAACAGATTCAAGTTATTCCTCTTCGTAGTTTTAAGATTTCGGGAGGTCCATCTCTCTTTTTAAAACCTGTAAACATAAACAACAGGCTGATGCAACAGGCTCCCATGATCTCTCTAATTTGAGGTCCAACTGATCTGGAATCCAAGGCCATTAACATTTCTGGAAACCACATTTATGTTTACAGGTGTTAAAAAGAGAGATGGACCTCCCGAAATCTTAAAACTACGAAGAGGAATAACTTGAAACTGTTGGAGTAATTCCCTTACTGGCTACCTTCTGCTTATTATAAAAGAGTGCTTGTGACCTCTATAATTAGGGTTCTTTGGATTCGACTCACCCGTTTCATTGCCGCATTGAAGAGGTATCTGCCGATAACTATTGAGGACAACCAGAGGGGTCGTGCTATGTCTATCCAGTTTATATGGAACCCATGCCCATTTGACCTCCTGTAATTTAAGAGGTCCATCCTATCTGGTAAGCATACTATATGTGTGTGAGTGGAGAGGATCGCTGTTTTACTTAGAAGGATTGGCTTCATCACAAGGGATTTCTTTTAATTTATGGACTTTATTCATTTATCATCATTTGCGCTGCACTTAAATTTGTTTTTTAGTTTGATGTATAGGCTTGGTGAAAACCTATAGTGTTCAGCTTGCATTAACCTTTTATATATTTTAGTTTGCGCTGATTGTTCCTATTTTTAGTATATTTTAATAAAACACGTTGTCATATTCATGTTACTTTTGTGTCCATGTTTCTTCTTTTGTTCCTCGTGTCCATTACATTCTGCGTGAGGCAAACGCATGCTGGGCCTATTAGGGCTCAGCATGCTTTTGTCTCAAGCAGAGTGCAAAGTGCAAATGACTGCTGTTGTGCATCCTATAAAAAAAATTAAAACAGACAGAATTTCTCAAGCAAAAAATGTTTTATTGACCAGGAAAATAATGACTGGTGATAGGTTTGCTGGGATGTGGGGATTGGGGACGGGGGAAGGAATGGGGATGGCGCCTATGCATACAAGATGGTGGTGTAAATTCTTCGTAGGAGGGTGGGGGTTACAATGGGGTCTGAGGCATGATGGGCGGCGTCTGATGGAGAGGAGAGGGCTGATACAGAGAGGGGTGTGCTTGCACTGCTGAGGTCCCAGGGGCCATTGGGGGATCCTGAGATACAGTGTATGGATCGACTGAAGGTGGCACACCACTGTATTTTAACTGTCTGTATTGAACACAGATGGTGTTCAATTGATCCATGCACTGTATCTCAAGGTCTCCACCCATGTCCTCCATTAAGTTGTACATGTGGCGGCAGTAGCAGGCGCGCTTGTTGCTTGGGTCAAGGAAGGGATCAATGCTGCGCCTCTCCTGCCGCACTTCCTGCAGAAGTGCAAGCACCCTGTTCTCAGTCTCAGAAACAAACTCGCCCACCCTCTGCCGCTGGTTACGCCCATGACCATGCACCTGCCCGTGTTAGCTGACGCTGGATTCCAGCAAAAGAAAAAATATATAAATTGGCAGGCATGTAGGTAGATGGACAGACAGGCTGACATAATGGATGGACAGTTACCTCATGTGTTGTCTCAGCATGGCTTTCAACACTGCCGTCACAGGGAGATGTGTGGGCTGAGCTGTCCGTGGCACTAGTTGTGGGTCTGTCCACTGCCCAAACTCTTCTCTCGCCAATATTGGACATCGTCCTACAAAAAATAGAATTAAATAGATAGTTGACATTATACATAGAAAAATGCATATTGCCTGCAAATAAACGCACAGGGTTAATTAAATGCACCGGGTTAATTATATAAAAAACACAATAACTTACTGATGCTGTTGATCATCACTTGCCTTACGAAGGCCAGGTTTTGGTGGTAGACATGCGGCTTCCTTTTGGGCGCTGGGGCTCAGAGTAAGGCTAAATTTTTCCTCTTCAGTGAGGTCCCTTCTCACACAATCACAGAGGGATTTCCACCGCCGCTGAAGGACTTTGCCTAAGAATAGTGGACAAGAATAGAAAAGTGGAAAGGAAGAGGTTAATTATGCATTCTACATTTGTTACATTACAGAATAGACAGATCATGCATTCCATGAACATAGACTTACTTGTTTGTTTTTGGGTACCATGTGACACATCTTCCCACCCCGGAGTGATCGATGCGCTTATCTCCATCCACAATTGAGTCTTTAAAATGTGGTCTCCATGCTGTGGGAGAGCAAGGTCCCACAGCTTGGGATGGGCCTCCACAGCTGTAATGAGAGCTGGCCATACCTTGTTCCTCCTCTTTCTATTTCTCACAATCCTGCAGGTGTTCAAGGGACCTTTGGGTAATTATAGACAGGAATTTCCCGTTTTCCTTACATACAGTGACCAATCACATAATAAACATTTTTACAGCTTAAAAACGCTGACTCTAACAAATGTCGGTATATCGCTAATGCGCATTTGAGCTTTTTTCTGCGTCAAAACAGCTCTAGCGCTGGAGCCTCAGAACGCGCTGGTCCTTGGTTTTTATTGGAGCTTAAAAAATGACCATGCCTGTTACAGCTCAAAAACGCCATGTGTGTATGAGCCCACAGAACATGGAGTGGCGTTCTTAAGCACAGGGGCGTTGCTAGGTCTACAAAAGATCTTGGGCTAGAGCCCACAGCAGCATAGTAAAGAAAGTCATACGCTTGGGCAGGCATACACATGTATATACAGTAATATACGTGTGTGTGTGTAATATATATCCCCAGACAGCCCCCCATTTACATCAGGGTCCCCAGAGAGCCTCCCCCTTGCATCAGAGTTCCCAGAGAGCCCCCCTTACATTAGGGTCTCCAGAGAGCCTCCGCCTTAAAATCAGGATCCCCAGAGAGCCCCCCACTTACATCAGGGTCCCCAGAGAGCCTCCCCTCCCCTTGGGGACCCCTGCAGAGACTCGAGGCTATGGGCCCCAGATTCTGGGCTATAGCCCCAAAAGCCACCCCCTAGCAAAGCCCCTGCTTAAGCAGCAAAAAAAGCTAAAAAAAAGCAGCTGTTAAAACATTCCTGTGTATGAGGCCTAACACCGTATATCTGATTCAATAGCTTTTTTTGTAGATCATTTTCTGACCTAATATACTCCTGAAGAAGGGGGTAACCCCGAAACGAAACATGTAGAGTGTGCAACTGGAAGAGCAGTTTCCGTGTCCAACAGTGCGGAACCATTATATACATCTAACTTCTTCCATTGTGTGTCAGATAAGTGGACGCTCCACTATTAGTAGCATCCAATGTCTAGTATCTACTTATTCAAGGCTTTTTATTGTGTATTTTTGTACAATTTATATTTTTTGTAAACAGACTTCTGTAAGTTCATATCGTACCACAAAAGTCCATGCTGCCTCCACAATAGTCCTTTTTATCATGTGGACAAAGACACAACCATTAGTGAGTTTCACATTTGGCAGTGTCCAGCTTACATGGCGGAGAATGCCTCAAGGCTACATAGACTCACATGAGGTGTACTCTATGGCCCTCCGTGCATCCTTACAGGGTTGGTTCCCACCCCATGGTTCTGTGTTGCTCCAGTATGTGGACAATATATTTGAGCAGCCCGAGCAGAGGGGCATGTAGACAGTATAGTAGATCTGTTAGAATACCTGGGTAATGAAGGACACAAGGTAGCAAAACACAAAATGCAATATTACCTGGAATCTGTTCAGTATCTGTGTTTCACGTTAACAAAAAGGCACACAGAAAGTGAGTCAGTCCGGGATCCAAGCCATTCTGGGTCTGCCCTGCCCAGCTACTAAGACAGACATGCTATCCTTTCTTGGTATGATAAACTACTGCAGGCAATGGATACCTGACTGTTCTTACTATGATCACATACTCAGAGAAGCAACTAGGGTCGAGGCACCCATCCAAATTGAGTGGACCCACGAGCTGACAGATGCCTTTAAAACCTTGATGTCCTTTTTAGTTTCCTCTTCTGCGTTGGGCTTGCCTTGCTATACGCCACCTTTTTATGTGTATGCTAGAGATGGCGGTACAACTATGGCGGTAGTGGTGGCCCAAGTGTAGGGGTGGGCTACGAGACCTGAAGCCCATTTTCCCAGAGTAGTCCCTTTACCGGTACAAGGCATGCTGGCATGTCTACATGCACTTGCTGTTTGCATGATGGGGGTGGAGACGTCTATGTCAGTAAGTTCGACCAGTAACTGGGCTATTAAATATTCTTCCCCAACTTGAGGTCCCATAGCCACTCTTTTTTGCATCACATAATTTGTATTTTATTTTCCATTATACAAGAAAAAAAAAAAAAAACCTCTTCAAAAACACACAAAGCATTCCCACAGAGCCAACCCCATCAAAAAACAAAAATAAACAAAAAACACAAAAGAATTGGTCCTTTACAGTTGTACCTTGACTATGTAAAAGTCTCACACATGTGGTATCGCCATACTCAGGAGGAGTAGCAGAATGTATTTTGGGGTGTCATTTTTGCTATTTACAAGCTATGTGTTGGAAATATCTTATGAATGGACAACTTTGTGTAAAAAAAAAAAATGTGTTTTCAACACATAGCTTGTAAATAGCAAAAATGACACCCCAAAATACATTCTGCTACTCCTCCTGAGTATGGCGATACCACATGTGTGAGACTTTTAGTCTGGCCACATACAGAGGCCCAACATCCAAGTAGCACTGTCAGTTGTTCTAGGAGCATACATTACACACAAATTCCTGCCAACCTATCACATTGTTGAATGCCCTTCATATTTCTAACACATAGCATGTACTGTACATACCAATTACAAGCCAAAATACATTCTGCTGAGTAAAGGGTAAAGAAAAGATTACCTGCAGTTTTAGTAGTGCAGTGGTCCACAGAGAAGAGCATTGGTCCAGGCAGCAGGCAGGAACGTGGACAGCGACAGCAAAACAGGCAGCAGGCAGGAATAGTCAGTACAGGTAGAGATGTCAGCACAGCCAAAGCATTAGTCCAGATAGCAGGCAGGGATGTGGTCAGCAGCAGCAAAAGGATCAAAGGATCGTCCATGCAGCAGGCAGGAATACTGTCCATAGTTAGTACATGCAGCAGGCAGAGGTATGGTCAGCACAGCCAGAGTATTTGTCCAGGGAGCAGGCAGTACCATCAAGCTTAGGGCATCGGTCAGGAAAGAATGGGGACAGGGGTAGAGGCTTCTCCCACCCAAATCGCTTTGAAGCCTTCGGGCAACCAGACCCTGTTATGGGAACACAGAAAACCAAAAACTGGTTTTCTGAACTCCGAACACTATTCTGGAGCCCCTCACATATGTGAGACCCCTGTGTAGCAGGGTGAAAGATCAATCCAAGGGGCAGGCAAAAACATGGTCAACAGGCCGAGGTCAGTGCAGGTAAAAGGCAGAAATAGACGGTAGGCAGAGGCATAGTCGATACAGTCCAGGTCAGGCCCGGACTGGGACAAAAAATAGGCCCGGGCATTTTGAAATGAGCAGCCCATGACATCTTAACCAGTCCCTTCCCCACTCTCCATCCTGGCGGATCCCCTGGGAGACGGGAGGGGGAAACCCGGCAAAGGTGCGGGGGCGAGGGGGACAGGGAAAGAGTGGGGGGCAGAGAGCACAGGGAAGAACCTTGATAACATGGGGTGGGACGAGAGCACGGGGGGCTGGAGAGCACTGTGGGGGGAGGCGGAGAGCATGGGGGGGCAGAGAGCACAGGGGAGAGACAGAGAACACAGGGAGGAAGAAGGAGAGGAGAGCACAAGGGGGCCAGAGAGCATGAGGGGGCTGGAGAGCACAGGGAGTGGGGGTTGGAGAGCACAGGGGGAAGCAAAAACACGGGGTGGGGCGGAGAGCACAGGGAGGGCAGGAGAGCACAATGGGCGGAGAGCACAGGAGGGAGGTGGAGAGCACAGGGGGGAGGAGGAGACAACTGGGGGGCTGTAGAGCACTGGGGGGAGGCGGAGACAACTGGGGGGCAGCAGGGGGCACAGGGGGGTAGCAGATAGCATGGGAGGTGGTGGAGAGCACAGGGGGTAGGCAGAGATCAATGGGGGGCTGGAGAGCACTGGGGGAGAGGCGTAGGGCACAGGGGGGCAGCGTAGAGCATGGGGGAAATGGAGATCACAGGGGGGGCTGGAGAGCACTGGGGGGCTAGAGAGCACTGGGGGAGAGGCAGAGGGCACAGGGGGCACCATAGAGCATGGGGGAGGTGGAGAGCACTGGGAGGGCTAGAGAGCACCTGGGGGGGCTGGAGAGCACTGGGAGAGAGGCAGAGGGCACAGGGGGGCAGCGTAGAGCATGGGGGAGGTGGAGAGCACAGGGGGAGAGACGGAGGGCACAGGGGGGCAGTGTAGAGCACAGGAGGGAGGTGGAGAGAAGAGGGGGGCTGGAGAGCACTGGGGGGGTCGGAGAGCATTGGGGGGAGGTGAAGAGCACAGGGGGAGGTGGAGAGCACAGGGGGTGAGGCAGAGGGCAAAGGGGGCAGCGTAGAGCATGGAGGGAGGTGGAGAGCACAGGATGGAGGTGGAGAGCACAGGGGGAGAGGCAGAGGGCACAGGGGGAGAGGCATAGGGCACAGGGGCACAGCGTAGAGCATAGGGGGAGGTGGAGAGCACAGGGGGAGGTGAAAAGCACAGGGGGAGAGGCGGAGGGCACAGGGGGCAGCACAGGGAGAGAGAGAGGAGAGCACCTGGAGAGAGACGGAGGGCACATGGGGGCAGCATAGAGCATGGGGGAGGTGGAGAGCACAGGAGGGAGATGGAGAGAACAGGGGGGCTGGAGATCACTGGGGGGGTGCTAGAGAGCACTGGGGGGCTGGAGAGCATTGGGGGGAGGTGAAGAGCACAGGGGGGCAGCATAGCGCATGGGGGGAGGTGGGGAGCACAGAAGGCAGGTGGAGAGCACTGGGGGAGGTGAAGAGCATAGGGGGAGAGGCGAAGGGCATGGGGGAGGTGGAGAGCACAGGGGGAGGTAAAAAGAACAGGGGGAGAGGCAGAGGGCACAGGGGGCAGTGCAGAGCATGGGGAGAGGTTGAGAGCACAGGAGGGAGGAGGAGAGCACAGGGGGAGAAGTGGAGGGCACAGCGGGCAGCAGAGAGCACGGGGGAGGTGGAAAGCACTGGGGGGGCTAGAGAGCACTGTGGGGGCAGCAGAGATAAGCAGGATAGGAGGAGCAGTGGGGTGGCTGCATGTAGAAGAATTATTCTCTCCATCTTCCTCCCGCAGTACCTGAAAGCCTGCGAGAGGGAGAGGAGTAGAAGCAGGCATTCAGAGACTGCGGGAGGAAGATGGAGAGAATAATTCTTCTATATGCAGCCACCCCACTGCTCCCCCTATTCAGGTTACAGGGAGCCGCAGGGAGTTCTCTCTGATCTGGCTGCAGCAGTCTCCTCTCCCCTTCATGGTCACGCCCCCCGGCACCAACGGCTGAACTATACTGGCGGCCGTGGAGAGGTGTAGCTCCTCCCCCTTCATGTTTCCGTCCCCCTGGTGCCGATGGCTGAGCCTGAGCTGAACTGGCAGCCGGGCGGCCGCAGAAAGGTCGGGGGACTGGCACGGGCTTAAAGAGCAGCCTGCCTTGGCCCCTCAAGCAAGGACATGCGGCCCAGCGGCCCCGGCCCACCGGGCAAATGCCCGGTTTGCCCTATGGCCAATCCGGGCCTGGTCCAGGGTCAGTTCACGTGAAAGGCAAAAACATGGCGGAAAAACAATGCAGACGGTAGGCAGAGGCATAGTCGAGAAACAGGCCAGGGTCGGTTCACATGGAAGGCAATGATATGGTTGGTTGAGGAAGGGAAATATTCAGGACAGAAATTAAAAACAGGGAAATGGCAGTATTAGAAATATGGACTAATAATTTTCCAGAGTGTGATATTGCCTGAAGCATTCTCCGATGCAAAGGCCAGGTTGGGAGGGACAGTCGGTACAATGGAAGCTGGTATCTTTCCTAATTCCTTTTTTGGTGCACACCCGACATTTTTTTTGGCGTCGTCTTCCGGATCCTGTTGGTGGAATATGGTCCGGGAAATGGCGCTCATGTACTCTGCTGACAGAATCGGAGCGAATGCTTTCTGGGGGGGATACTTGCTGATAAATCAGGGCAGTGACAATGTCTTCAATAAACTTTATGAAGGTGGTGGGTGTTTCTGTTGATTTTTGGTAGATTATGAATGAATTTAAAAGGGCCAAATGAAAAAAGTAAATTTTTTTGTACCAGAATAAGGATTTTCTTGTTGAAAGATAGAGCTGCAACAACTGATCGTTTAAATCCACCCCCCCCCCCCCCCCCCATGTATTTATTGTACTCAGTGATACAGGTAGGCTTGCGAACGGTACCCGCGTCTTCTGTGAAGTTCCACCGAGGTGTCATCGTGGATGGTGGACATGATGTACACATCTTTTCTATCCCTCCACTTCACAGCCAACACTTCTTCGTTCCTCAAACTTGTCGATTCCCCCCTTGGAATGTTTGTGGTGACAAGACACTGTGGCCAGGCCAAAGTTTGTTTGAGATATAGGTGGCGGAGAAGGGGCAAACTAGTATAATAATTGTCCATATAAATATGGTACCCCTTTTGGAGGAGTGGGAATGCCAACTCCCAAACAATTTTCCCCACTTATTACCATGTACGAGGGACACTCAGGGGGCTGGAGCTGGGAATCTTTGCCTTCGTACACGCGGAATGCGTGCACATAACCGGTGGCGCTTTCACAAAGCTTGTTAAGCTTCAAGCCATACCTCGCCCTCTTACTGGGGATATATTGCTTGATTCCCAGCCGGTCTGTGAAATGCACCAGGGATTCGTCCACAGATATGTTTTTTTTAGGGACATAAACTTCCGCAAACTTCTGGGAAAAAAAATGAATTAGGGGGCGAACTTTATATAGTTTGTCAAAGTTTGGGTGATTTGGGGGGGGGGGGGGGCACTGTGAGTTGTCATTGAAATGCAAGAAGCGCATTATGATTTCGTATCGGGACCTGGACATGGCTGATGAAAAAACTGGCATATGGTGGATGGGTTTGGTCGACCAATACTTTTTTTTGTAAGCCCCATGTTGAGGGTTAGGCCTAAAAACAATTTTAGCTCCACTACTGTTAGGGGTCTCCATTCAAAAGGGCGGGCATAGCTGGAGCTGGGGTTGGTTGCAATAAATTGTTGGGCAAAGAGATTAGTTTGGTCCACGATACCTTGAATCAATTTGTTAGGGAAAAATAAATTTAAAAAATCCATTTGTGAAAATCCTGCAGTGTTGACCTGCACACCCGGCTGTGCTGTAAAAGTGGGGATCGTGGCTGACCCTGTGGTAGAAGGCAGCCACAATGGGTTTGCCAAGGAATCTGGAAGATGGATTTGGACCCTACTTCTTTGGCGTCCACTTGTGCTGGGCCTTTCCTCTTGGGGTCTAGCAGCGCTTATACTGGGCCCCTCCTCCTGGGGTCTACCGCCGCTGGCACTGCTGGTAGCCTGGTGTTCAGATCGTCGTCTTTTTGGATGGACTACTTCCTCCTCTGATTCGGATCCTGATGTGCTGCCTTCGGGGGGCTCATATTCCGAATCAGAACCAGAATCTGAACTGAGCGGTGAGAGCTCCCCATTGCTCTCATCGGTCAGACTCAGTATTTGGTATGCCTCTTCTGGGGTGTACATCTTTCTGGACATAGTGGCTGACTGGCTGTATGTACTCTGGGGGCAGGTACTCTGGTGGCAGGTGATGAGGTGGCGGGTACTCTGGTGGCAGGTGAAGAGGTGGCAGGTACTCTGGTGGCAGGTGATGAGATGGCGGGTACTCTGGTGGCAGGTACTCTGGTGGTGAGGTGGCGGGTACTCTGGTGGCAAGTACTCTGGTGGCAGGTGATGAGGTGGCGGGTACTCTGGTGGCAGGTGATGAGATGGCGGGTACTCTGGTGGCAGGTACTCTGGTGGTGAGGTGGTGGGTACTCTGGTGGCAAGTACTCTGGTGGCAGGTGATGAGGTGGCGGGTACTCTGGTGGCAGGTGATGAGGTGGCTGGTACTCTGGTGGCAGGTGGTGAGGTGGCGGGTACTCCTGATGGACAGGTACTCTGAGGTGACAGGTACTCTGAGGTGACAGGTACTCTGAGGTGACAGGTACTCTTTTTATTTAGGAGGGGCGATCTGGGCACAGTAGTACATATGTGGTAACTCACTGTTAGCTGATCTCTTCTCCTCACACTGGATCGGTGTGTGAGGAGAAGAGCCCAGCAACAGCAGTTACTCACAGTGCTGTTTACATTAGTGACCAGCTGTGATTGGACACAGCCGGTCATGTGATGAAGAGCCATGTCATTGGCTACAGTGATCGGGGCTAAGCTGTATCCAGGGGAAAAGCCTCAGCCCCGATCAGCGCCCCGATCACCGCTCTGCATCCGTCGGAACCGGTAGAATACATGCCGCTTCCCAATGCCGCTCTGCATTGACATTCGCCGTTACCGACGATCCACCGCCCGCCGCTTCAATACCCCCATCGGGGAATGGCTGTGTCCTGAGGGACACAACGGTACCCTGATCGCTGCTCTGCGGGCCCCCGGGGACCCGCAGTAGCGGTGGAAAGCCGAGGCCGTCATATGACGTCCACCCAGGATGGGAGATCCCATCTGAGGACGTCATTTGACTATGGCCGGGTATTGAAGCGGTTAAACAATAAGTTGGGATGCTTTTCATCGTTACCCTTGCTAAAATATACTAAACTAAAAAAAATATAAACAAAGATACTCCTCAATACTCCTCATTCTTTGGTGTGGTTGAGCAGCTTCTTGCAGTGGCTGGTGTGGATCCAGTTGTCTCATCCCTCAAGCTAACGACCCAATCCCCTGGTTGGAAAGAATCTAAACCAGTTGTGTCAGGGTCCAGGAGGGACTCATGAACCCTGTGGTGGACCTTTTGAAGTTCACGTTGCAGTGCCTGAACCCAGAGGCGTATCTAGCGAAAATGGTGCCTATGGCAAGCACTGAAACTGCACCCCTGTCAAAACAGTTTGCATGTTCTCTAGGTGTGGGCATCCTCCAGGTACTCCAGTTTCCTGGCACACTCCAAAGCCATGTTGGTAGGTGATGGTCCCCTGTCTGTATGAAGCGGCAATGTACATGGGTGATCATATTCTGCATGCCACCCCCCATGTCCAAAAAATGATCCAAGATGAGTGCTGGCCCAGAGCTGAACAGGACTGAATGGAAGTATTCATAGATATGTGTAGGGTCCTCTATGATTGTAGGGTCAGTGTAGAATGTAATCAGCCATGTACACTGCCAGTCTGTACACAAGGTACAATTCACCTACCTGCATGTGTTTGGAGTGGGAGAGGAATCCCACAGGGGGAACATGTTAAGTACATGCAGCTAATGTCCTGGGCAGGAGTGAAGCCCAGTATATAAATATATATAACTAGGGGTAGACATTGGTGGGGGGGGGGGTACCTGCTTCTCCTTGCTCTCCTATGGGTGGGGGATTCCTCTTGCAGCTGGCACCCTCCAGCATGTAGAGTCCGGAGGCATGCCCAGGATGCAGGCTAACAATAAAATGTCAAAGAGAACATAAAGCACACAGGCAGTGTCAGCAGGCATGGCCGGCCACCTACACCCCATGTAAGTGTAGAAATGGAATGAGAGGCACTTACCTAGGAGGAGCAGTCTATGGGTCTGCTTGTGTGCTCCCTCTTCTGCTCCTTCAGTACCCGATCTATGCTCTTGCTGACTTTCTTGCCCTCCTTCTCCTCCAGTCAGAGTTTGTCCCATCCCTTCTGCAGAGGATGTTGCTGGTGCACCTGCTGGCCCTTGCTGTCCCCGGTGCCGCTGCCTCCCCCGTTCTGTAGTAGTAGAAGCAGCCTGTCTGGATTGTCCCCTCTGGCCGCTTTGCACAGCTCCCCCCGAGGTTGAGGTTGTCCATCCCTGAGCTGCTGTGATCTGGCCAGGGTCCCATGCAGATCCCCATGCCTCAGGTCCCCGGCTCTTATAGGCACTGACAGCTCTGGGGCTGCTCGGTGTTCGAGTTAGTGGCGGCGTTAGAGATGGAGCCGCTGGGATCACATGGCTCCGGGAGATGTACACGTGCTGGAGCTCTGTGATCGATAGCCACAGATCAATGGGCAGAGAACGGGTAAGAGAGAGATCGGGGGCAGATTTGGCGATGGGCGCACCCCGGATGAATGGAGAGACATTCTTAGAGATGGCAATGTGGGGCAGCGGGATGGAGCTTAGCTCTTCATCATCCAGCCGGGGATCCCGGGAGGAGCGGGGAATACAGATCCCAGCAGCTCATCACATTGCCAGCGGGCCATCGTGCATCTTCTCCGCTAAGCTCCATACACACAGCACAGATCACCTGACACTGCCAGGGACCTCAGCAGGCCGGTCCACCTTACCGTAATCACCGCACACCTTGCGCATCCCCCACACTCAGCTTGCGCAATGGCGACACCAGGGGCGCAGCTTTTCTGAGCAATACACCAGTTTTAACATTCTCACTTTTCTCCATCATGCGCCCCCTTTACATGGCGCCCATGGCACTTGCCATATGTGCCATACCTTAGATACGCCACTGCCTGCACCTACCCCATCAGCTGAGAGGAAAGTACAACCCTGTTTTTGGTTGACCTCCAAACAAACCTCTTATGGAGATAACCCAGACATGTGGGAACTCAATGAACCCTTTTTCACCGACTGGGATCACTGAACCTGTGTGTGGCTTACCATCTGGGGTGTAATACCTGGAACCATTGACAAATAAGGTTCTTAGCGTCTGGGATGGGAGCTTCCTTCACTGGACTGCTGGTTGCGGATTCAAATTCCATCAAAGACAGTCGTAGAACATTTTGTCCTACTAGGTCACAAACTTGGTTAGAATTAGAAAGGTTAGTATTGTTGGTTTGAAAATGGTCATTTTTACCTTTATCTCCCCATTTTCTTCCTCATTACAAACCGGGAAGAGGAAACGACGCGGGGTTTAGAAATTAAAAAAAAAAAAAAAGGACACAATGAAACAGCCTATTGCACTTTTACTTTTAGGCGTGTGTATTTATGCATGTGTACAGCTTACATACACCTTCAGAAACTCACTGGACCTGAAAAAGATACATAAAACAAAGTTATTACTCTATCCTTCATCTTTGTCAGGGCTGGCTCCCTTCTGAGCTGGCTGCTCAGCTGTCAGCTAATTGCCAGCTCTCATCTCTCCACAGTTAAACCAGCTGTTGTGGATCGGCTCAGTTTGCCATGGCGTTACAAACACTCCTGAGTCGCACGGCTCACCTGGAATCCCCCACTGTGGCTGCTCCAGTACAACCTGAGTTGCAGGCCATCCCTGCTGCGCCAGTCTGTGCAGGCACCCGCCTTGAGTATTACCTCTATAAGAGGTATGTCTGGTTCCTCCCTGCTTCCACAGCGATTTGGGGGCAATCCAGTTCAATGCAGAGGGTTTCTCAACCAAGTTGAGATATACTTTGAGATGCTGCCCCAGGCGTTTTCCACGGACAGAAGCAAAGTAGGGTTCGTGATTTCTGAGAGAGCTTTGGCCTGGGCTAACCCTCTATGAGAGATGCAAAAGCCCGTTGTCTTGAGTTACCCCAAGTTTGTGGCCTCCTTTAAAAGGGTATTTGACATTCCCGCACACTCCGCTTCTGCTACCAAGTGCCTCATGTCCATCGAACAGTACGAGAACTGTTGCCGACTACGCCATTGAGTTCCGTACTCTGGCAGCAGAGGTTGCTTGGAACAATGAGGCCCTCGTGGCTGCTTTTTCTTATGGTCTCTCGGATTCCATCAAGGATGAAATAGCAGCCCGAGATATACCCACTGAGCTGGAGAGCTTGATCTCGTTTACCATCCTCATGGACTCCAGACTCAGAGAAAGAGTTAAGGAGCACTTGCGGAAGCCTCCTGTACGTTTGCCTCAGAGCTTTGCAGTCCCACCCGTGCCTCCCGGTAACGAGTCGGTCAGTGAAGATAAACCCATGCACTTGGGCTTCACATGTCTCTGCGGATGAGAGAGCCTTTAGGAGGAGGGAGAAATTGTGCCTTTAATTGTGGCCAGGCAGGTCACTTTTTGAAGTCTTGTCCTACCCATCCTGGGAACACCCGAACCTTGAGGTCCTGTCATGGACAGACCTTAGGTGGTGTGGTGTCATCCCCAGTTATCCAGAAGGATAAGCCCCTGGTTTTGGTCACCCTTTCTTGGGCCAAGTCGTCTATCGAGATACAGGCTCTAATTGACTCTGGGGCTGCAGACCTGTTCATTGATGCTGCCTTTGTATCAGGCGAGGAGAGCTCAGCACTCACATCCACCACTGACACTTCTCTCAGAGGTTCTCCAGGGCCCCCAACACAGTGCAGGGCCCCCAGCACACCCAGTGGTGCTCCAGTTTTACCTGGACAGGATTTTCAGCTTGTATCGGACCCTCTGCACACAGGAGTAAAGAAAAGCAGAACAGAGCAAAAGGTCCTGTGACCAGAAGCTGCAGTCCAAGCCCAACATCGCCTGTGAGGATCGCTCAGCTGAGCTACAAATCAGGTGTGAATGTGGTGCAAGAATAACTGCTGGGGAGCTGACTACCGCTCAGAGACAAACTGCAGCTTAAAAGGTAACCACATCACTCTGCTGTGATTCATGGTGAGGATCCCCACGAACGCTGCGGTATCCAGTGCCTGCCTGTGAGATCCTGGGCTGGGGTTACAGCCATCTGCTCAGTGTGGCCCCCTGTAATAAGGGACCATCGCTCTCCGGTAAGCGGCAGTGTTTTCCTAAGGTGGAGGTTCCATCAATGCACTTGTCACCTTAATGAGAATTCACATCACCCATCACTCTGGGATCTGTTTTTAACTATATGGACTTTCCTATGTTAAAATCATTACTACTTTACTTTTCTGTGCATTTATTGTATGGACAATTTTTAAATATTTTTTATGTTTGCACGTTTGTTTTGATTCAAACTGTCAGAACATTTGGGGTTAAAAGAATTTATATTCATATATATATATATATTTTTTTTTTTTTATATTTTTGTTTGTGATTTTTTTTTTTTTTTTTTACACTTTTTTTTGTAACTGTAACTTTTATAACTGTAACCGGTTCCAGGTTCGAGTCTCTCAAAATGCGATAGCATCTTGTGAGACCCTGTGAAAGTGTACCTAGTCTGCGCAATGCTGTACCCTACGCTAATACTCAACTAGTGTATGGTAGCGTTCAAAACATTCACCAATGCAAAGACCAGGATTGTCAGGACAGGAGGGACAATAATAGCGGGTGTCACGTCTATATCCGCGCTTGCTGCAGACACAACATCTTTTTTGGGGGGGTTCGTTGGGTAGGGGTACTCGGGAGGACATAAAGAAAATGCCTCTCATGCAGCCGACTGCATTTGGTTGGGGATGTAAACTGGGGAAGTACGGGCGCTGCAGAAGCGGTGGGTTCCCAATTAGGATTGGCGAATGCAGTAGGAAGGGCATTATGGGCACGACGGCCTGTGTTTGTCTTTTTAGTGGCAGTGGGACACTACTAGTGCTTGCCACCTCACCAGCTTGAACTGCACTTATGGGACTCGCCACGTCACCAAGTGTTACTGCAGTGCTGGTTTGACTACGACCGGGGTGCACTAGGCTGCTAATGCTTGCCAGTTCACCAAAACGCTACCAAAAAAACTGTTAGTGATCGCAGGGATCAGGCCTGGCTCTGCGAACGCTGCAGTTATGCGTTTAGTTTTTTGTAAGTGTCAGTGATCGATCGATACTGCACTTGGATGGGCTGGTCTGGGCCGGGCGGAGGGGCAAAACGCAGGTGCTAGGTATCTGTGCTGATCCCGCTAACACTGCATTTTTGGGAACCCTAAACTGCTGGGGACGCTAGTATAGATCTGATCGGATCAGATATTGATCCGTTCAGATACTATACCACTAAGAGAGACGTATGCTGCGTGCGTGGGTGTTAGCGGTACTGGCGCTAATCTGACGCTGCCTTGGGCAACGCATATCACCACCGGGTGATCAGGGGGCTAAACCTTTATTCGGTAATAAACGGCGGGTGCCCTGACACTATAAAAAATAAACGAACTAACCAGCGTCACCCGTAATGGTTATACGGCGATCAGTGGTGAAAGGGTTAACTAGGGGGCAATCAAGGGGTTAAAACATTTATTAGGTAGTATATGGGGGGTCCCTGTCGCTATAAAACGCTGACGGCGAACCTAAATATTTACGTCCCTAACTAGCGTCACCAGCGACACTAATACAACGATCAGAAAAATGATCGCTTAGCGACACTGGTGACAGGGGGTGATCAAGGGGTTAAAACTTTATTTGGGGGGGTTAGGGGGGTACCCTAGACCTAAAGGGGGCTAATACTAACTGCCCTACCACTTCTAACTGTCACAAACTGACACCATGCAGTAATCAGAAGAAAAAAAAAAAAACCTGCTTGGTGTCAGTGTGACGGGGGGGAGGGCTGATTGAGGGGTGATCGGGGGGCGATCGAGGGGGGATCGGGGGTGTAATGTATGCCTGGCATGTTCTACTGTGTGCGTGTGTGTTTTACACTTACTCAGATGTCTTCTCTCCTCGGCGCCGGAACGGAAATTGCCGAGCCGAGGAGAGATGACATCACATCCTCTGCCTCTGTGTACTATACAGAGGCAGGGGATGTTTCTCATTGGCTGGGAGCGATCGCGAGGGGGGGCCACGATCGGATGGCCTCCCCCTCGCCTCTCAATGCTCCCAGACCAAAGCCGATTGCCGCTGGCACCGGGGGGGTCCTATCGGACCCCCCGCCCACGGGAAGGCAATCACGTACCAGGTACGTGATTTTGCCTGCCCGTGCCATTTTGTTGACGTATATATGCGTTAGGCGGTCGGCAAGTGGTTATGGAAAAAAAAAAACTTACATTAAAATGCCCATCAATGCAGCCTTATCGTGTCCATCTGCAGCCTTGTCAGTGTCATTGCAGCCTTTTCAGTGTCAGTGCAGCCTTGCCCCAATGTCCATTGCAGCCTTGTCAGTGCAGCTTTGCCCCAGTGCAGCCTTGTCATTTCAGACTTGCCCCAGTGTCCATTACAGGCTTGGACAGATTTAAATATAGCGCCGAGATTGCAGGGACTCAGCGGAGAGGAACGAGCATCACCGAGATCACAGGGACTGGGCGGAGCCGAGATACACATAGCCGAGTGTACTCGGCTCTTCTCGGCGCTGCTCACAGTCACGCCCAGTCCCACCCTATGATGGACATAATACAGGTCCAATGGCGGGACTGGGCATCACTGAGCGGCGCCGAGAAGAGCTGAGTACACTCCCCTGATTTTAAGTGGAAAAAAGTGCGTGTTATACGCCGATAAATACGGTATTTATCATCATTTACAGTTACATATCTGTTACCGTATGTTATTTTTATATTACATTTCTTTAGGAGACTATACAGTTCTAATTATCTATGTTCATTCATAAACATACTAAACTATTATGCAAGTCTAAACGTACTCTGCATTGGCCTAGTGGTCTGCGCTCATGAACAAAAAGCACTTTCCACACAATAATATTTTTGCTAAATAACATACCATTGTATGCAATTGAGCACACAAATTATGGAAACAACCATGCTGACGTGGCAGTGGCAATTAGGTGTTCGCCTATTTTCAGCATACTATGCTTACCGTATATACTCGAGTATAGGTCGTTCCGAGTATAAGGTCGAGGCCCTAATTTACCACAAAAAAAAAAAAAATATGGGAAAAACTTATTGACCCGAGTATAAGACGAGAGTGAGAAATGCAGCAGCTACTGTAAGTGGAAAAAGAGGGTCAACAATGCCCATCTGCAGCTGTATGTGTGCAAGTGTCATGTGTGCATGTGCCCTGTGTGCATGTGTCCTGTGTGCATGTGTCCTGTGTGCCGCTCTGCACCGATCAGCGTGTGCTATTACTATTCGGCGGCCATTCACTGTTCAAAAGCCGCGCTTCCTCCTCGTCCATGATGGGCAAAAAACTCAATTTCCCAGCGGTCAGCCTATCACGGACATTCTCTCATCCTCATACCATGGACGAGGATGAGAGAATCTCCGTGATAGGCTTACACTGACTGCCTATCACAGACGAGGAGGAGGCGAGGAGGTAGTCTATTGTGTGTCGGGACAGCTTGTCTCTCAATATTTATCCAATTGGGTTTCTCAACTCTGAAATATACCAATGAGAGTTGGGCCAGTCTGGCTGCTTGGTAATAGCTAAATAGGTCTGGCAGACCTAGTCCCCCCCTTGTTTTGGCACTATAAAGAATATTGCGGGCTAGCCTGTAACCTTTTTTTCCCCATATGAATTTGATAATCTTCCCTTGTAACGCCTTGAGATGATATTTTCTAATGTCTATCGGGAGTTTATGTAAATATGACCTTGGTGGTATGGATGTGTCATTGCCATCATCCCAAATACATATGTAGAAAAATATATAATACCTCTTAGGGGATTTTTAAGGCAATGAATTTAAAGTTTTATTTAAGATAAAATCCAATTTTATTTGGTATCGTTCAACATTAAAATATAAATTTTACACAGAAAACAATAAATCAATAAACATATGAATATAAATTGACATTCAAGACAGAAAGATAATTCTACAAGTACATCCAATAACGGTTGTGGTATAGAATTCACATATGAAAAGTTTTTAAGAGAAAGAAAGTGATGTATCACACTACCCAATGCGATCACCCTGGGTGACCACCCTGGTATGGAGTAGTGGAATTTCCAACACGTTTCAACGTTTATGTCTTAACAGAGAAAAGTCTTCTTCAGGGAAAATACATCACAGTCTAAAAAGTCAGAAAAATCAAAAAATTATACTGTTACAATTTGTACACATAAGTACCATACATATCTCCTGCATTGGTTAGATTCTCATGCGACTTACGTTCTCCCAAGGCATCCCAGGTTGAGCGCATTGCATGCCAGGGGCCAGAGATACCCCACACCAAAATAGCCTGGACTGTCCTATTACTCTACAAGATGGTTGGATATGTGATAGAAATCCCAACATTGGCGTCCTCAGCCTTAGAAAATTGAAGCCATCCTTATCAAAAAGGAGAAAAAGTACTGGAGAGACAAAAATGCCTTCAGGGAAGGCAGAGCCCATAGATGGAACACAACCAATACCAAAAAAAACAGAAAAAGAAGAACTCCATATCAAGAAAATACCAACAAGTCTCCTCGGATACACAATCCAACTCCTCCTCATCAGCATCCTCACACACTGGCCACTTCAGAGGCAAAAGAAAGGGACCTCTAGAAAGACAACAGGAGACCGAGGGAGAGGTCAAACAAACCAACAAAAAACGTACTACGGAGCATGAGACAATGGAGTCACAACAGGGCAACAGATCTAATACGCACAAAGGTATAAATCAGGGTAATACATGAGGCCTTTTCCCTAATTTAGGAAGAGGAAGTCGGAAAGACCTAGGGGCTATTCCCAAGACTCAACAAACACAACTTGATAGTTTTTTAGACAAAAACATCACACCTTTTACCCAGCCCAATGCCCCCTACTCAACTGCCCCCTACTCAATGATACCCATGGATCCTCCAACCCAAAAGAACTAAACATTATCAATCTCTCCTCACATCAACTAACTGATGAGAAGAGAAAAGTGTTATCACTGGGCCTCTCCTTCTGCCCCAACCAAGGTATGGACAGCTTTGAAAGAACGAAGGATATTCATCTCTTTGCCCGGAAACTGTTGCTGAAAAGCCTATATGTGAAACAAAAAGTCACCCAACCGGAATTAGCACCGAATTTAAAAACAGCGGACTTTAAGGCTCTCAGAGACCTGAACCTCCTTCTACAAGAGAGCAACTTCACAGAAAATCTTTGGGAAGAAGAGCTGGAAGATGGGGAGAGTGATGAAGAAGAATCAAAAGAAGAAGCCGCCAAATCTAATATAAAAACTGATAAGAAAGTTAAAAAGAAAATCACATAATTTCCCCCGCTGAATCTTAATCCAGCGATATCGCTTTTCGTGAAACAGACGACTAGAGAAATTGAAAAACTAGATAGACAAACAACCAAAAATAACCTCAATCCAGAATTGCGACATGCACCTAATACCTTGAAGAATGATATGAACATCACAGTCAAAGCATCGGACAAAGGTGGAAATATTGTCCTTATGGACAACGAAAATTATGAAAAAACGTGCCTTAAAATTCTCAACAACACCAAATGCTATAAGAAAATTTCCCCAGCAATAGTTGAGAGATTCAACCAGGAATTTCTACACCTGGTGTATGAATCGTTCAACGAAGGGGCCATTAATAAAGAGATGTGGGAGTTTATACGAACACAGCACCCTCGTTTACCCACATTCTATGCCCTGCCTAAGGTGCATAAAAGATTGGATGACCCCCAGGGAGGCCGATCATCTCTGGTAATGGGTCCATCACGGAAGGCATCAGCCATCAGCCATCAGCCATTATCATCTTAGACCCCACGTCATGGACTTACCGTCTTACACCAAAGACACGATCCATCTACTGCAGATAATAGACATTCTAACTATCCCCAACTCTGCTTTCTTGGTCACCATCGATGTGGAGTGTCTGTATAACAGCATTCCACATGACGCAGGAGTAGCAGCTGTTGAACGGGTATTAAGACAAAGAGCAACCACTGATTGGAAGTTCAATGCCTTCATACTCCAAATGTTGGAATTCATCTTAAAACACAATGTTTTTCTATTTAAGGGCTCCCACTACCTCCAGGTACAGGGGGTGGCTATGGGGACATGCTGCGCTCCCTCATACGCCAACCTGTACCTGGGGGAGTGGGAGAAGGCCTTTTTGCTAGGAGAGGGATCGCCTGTGTACTCTGACCACATTTGTTTGTGGCAGAGGTACATAGACGATATCTTCATCATCTGGGATGGCCCTGAACTCAAGGAATGCTTGAGTTCTATGAATCTAAACAGCATTAATCTCTTTCTTACTATGACCTATGACTCCAAAGAAGTTAACTTCTTGGATATCACCATTTCCAAAGATCCAACTGGAGGACTCTTGAGTAATTTGTATAGAAAAGAGACAGCGGGGAATACTCTGCTACATGCAGATAGTTTCCACCCAGAGCCGCTGAAGAAATCCATACCTTTTAGTCATTTTCTAAGACTCAAAAGAAATTGCAGTACACATGAGAACTTCCAGCAGGAATCCAATAAACTCACTGCCAGACTGCTTGAGAGGGGTTATACAAAAAACAGCCGTCAAAAAAGCATTCAATCATGTAAAAAACATTCATAGACGAAATCTAATTTTCAAAAAGAAAAACTTGACAAAAGAAGACAACTCAACTAGAATTATCATGAAATTCTCCAATGAACATAAACAAATAAGAAAAATCATCTCCAAACACTGGTTAATCCTTACAGAGGATCCCATCTTAGGTGATCTGGTCACTTCCAGACCCCAAATTACCTACAAAAAATCCGGTTCTATAGGAAATATACTCACACAGAGCAAATATAAAGGAAGTACAAGAACAGACCCCTGTAGAACCTGGGGCACATACCCATGCGGATCATGCACACAGTGTGGAGTCATTGGCAGGAGAACCATGATCACATTACCCAATGGGGAAAATTTCCAATTACGGCACTTCGCGAATTGCAGAACACGGGGAGTCGTTTATCTAATGCAATGTCAATGTGGGGCCTTTTATGTGGGGAAAACCCGACAGGAACTCACTAAGAGAGTAGAAAAGCACATCCACAGTATGAGCATTGGCAACCTTTACTTACCATTGGGCAGGCAAGTAGCAAAACAGCACAACTACAGGATGCCCAAGGTAAACTTCACAGTCGTGGATAGACTACACATACCCACCAGGGGGGTGACTGGAACAAGGTCCTGCTCCAGCGCGAAATGCGCTGGATCAGGCGCCTTGGGGCCACCACCCCCCGGGTCTCAATGAAACAGAGAGCTTTAGGCCGTTTCTGGAGGGCTTTAGATTGGGTAAAACTGACTAAGGGCACCCCCTTCATTCCACTTTGTCTACAATTCAAACCATTCACTCCTTTCCTCCCCTCCCCTTCCCTCCTTTTTACACCGTCTGCCCCCTAGCTGCCACCCGAACACTAGTTGGAGATTGCGTAGCCTTTTCTGGGGTTTTTTTTTATTTTACTTACTATGTTAGCATAATTTCAATCTTGTGTAACCTACAAATTTGTTACTATATTACAACAAGGGTGGGATTTATATCTTCCAAAAAACCCCACCAAGTGGAATTACTCTATAAATGTACTATTTTGTGTTTTCATTCGATATTGTTATTTTTTCATTTTGTTTCCATTAATATCACTGCATGCCTTGGTTGGTTTGTCTCTGGTGTTCTGCCGTCCCCATGGTTTATTCCCTTGGGGGGAGTCATGTCATGCGGGGATCTAGGGCTCCCCATTAGCCCCGAGGTTATGCTCTGGAAGGTCCTGTACCTACCCGACACAGAGGGGGCCCCGCGGTTCCAGCTGACTTTGGGGCCCTCTTGCTTATCCTGCCTTGCTTATATGCCAGGCAGGAACGTCTGTGTCAGTGGTTATAAGTCCTCTGTCCCCCCTCTTGCCCCCTTTCACCCTTTTCCATCTTGGCGCAAGAGGGGGGATCTTATATGGTTTAGTCAAATACTTAAAAGGCTCTAATTTATTTATCTTTATAATTCTTTTCTCGTCCCCCCCCCCCGGTCTTTAAACCCACCTCATATGGTGGGACATCTCACCAGGGAGGACACTAGGGGACTAATAGGATAGGTGTCTATCCACTATCTTTCTACCATGGGCATAATCTCATACCACGATGGACAGTTTTATTGATATATTGCATCCAGTGTGGGCACGGCCCCTCTCCAAAATGGTGGTTGGTTCCCACACCATTACCCTACGTCTAAACCTCCAAGTATTCCGCTACGGAGGCACGTAACTGGATGTGCGCCACTACGTCGCACATGCGCGGGCCTCCGAGCGGAGTTGGTTACCTAGGTAGCATCTGGCGTCCTCACGTCAGATGCTCCTGACAGCAACAAAATCAGGCAAGCCGCGCTATTGGACAACGCAGTGGCCTGTCTCCGCCCACAAGCCGGCCCACACCATATATAGGACGCCAGAGATGGCAAATTGCGCCATTCTCCCTGTGACAATCCACCTATGCACATCAGGGCTATCTTTTGTTCTGGTTTGAGCTCCATGGACCCTCCCTGTTCTAGGCTAAGCGATCCACAATCTACCTAAAAGTAAGTGTCTCACTCCATACCTACAAGGA
The DNA here is from genome assembly GCF_042186555.1 of Aquarana catesbeiana. Classification (NCBI taxonomy): domain Eukaryota; kingdom Metazoa; phylum Chordata; class Amphibia; order Anura; family Ranidae; genus Aquarana; species Aquarana catesbeiana. The sequence goes on along the minus strand of NC_133331.1, from coordinate 241,298,876 downwards.
ATGGGATCCCCCGATTTTGGGGTGTTTATACTATATGCCTAACCTGTTTGTTTAAAAATAAAGGGGGGACCTCTCTATATGTGGTACCTACTGTGGGGTTAGCCCACAATTAATTAAAGGATACCACTCATTTCTACCCTTTGCCCTATTACAGACAGCCATCAATTTTCTAAGGCTGAGGACGCCAATGTTGGGATTTTATCACATATCCAGCCGTCTTGTAGAGTAATAGGACAGTCCAGGCTATTTTGGTGTGGGGTATCTCTGGCCCCTGGCATGCAATGCGCTCAACCTGGGATGCCTTGGGAGAATCTAACCAATGCAGGAGATATGTATGGTACATATGTGTACAAATTGTAACAGTATAATTTTTTTGATTTTTCTGACTTTTTAGACTGTGATGTATTTTCCCTGAAGAAGACTTTTCTCTGTTAAGACATAAACGTTGAAGCGCGTTGGAAATTCCACTACTCCATACCAGGGTGGTCACCCAGGATGATCGCATTGGGTAGTGTGATACATCACTTTCTTTCTCTTAAAAACTTTTCATATGTGAATTCTATACCACAACCGTTATTGGATGTACTTGTAGAATTATCTTTCTGTCTTGAATGTCAATTTATATTCATTGTTTATTGATTTATCGTTTTCTGTTGAAAATTTATATTTTAATGTTGAACGATACCAAATAAAATTGGATTTTATCTTACATAAAACTTTAAATTCATTGCCTTAAAAATCCCCTAAGAGGTATGTCTGTCGGGAGTGACCTAAATAAATAGAGGAGCCTGGGCAACAGGGTCATTTTAGTAGAATGTACTCTACCTAGCCATGATATATTGTATCGGGACCAGGATAGGAGATCAGATTCTAATTTGCGGAACATGGGAGGGAAATTAGCCTGATAAAGCTGCTCAAACTTGGGGTTGAGGTTTATCCCAAGATACCGGATCAATGAGTCGCTCCATTTAAATTTGAATGAAGGTTTGAGCCTGTCTACTTCTGCCGGTTGAAGTGAAATGTTTAGAGCTTGGGATTTGTCCATGTTGACCCGAAGACCCGACAAGGACCCAAAGGTTTCTAAGAGTTTGCATAAATTAGGGAGGGAGGTAGTTGGGGATGTGACAAATAAAAGGATGTCATCAGCAAAAAGAGCGCACTTGTGGGTGTGCGGACCACATTGTACACCTTTGATGTTTTGGTTAGACCTGATTGCAATGGCAAGAACCTCTATAGCCAATGCAAATATCAGAGGGGAAAGGGGGCACCCCTGGCTATTTGAATGGGGTCCGAATAGTACCCCTGTAGTTTGACCTTGGCAATAGGAGCGGAATATAGAGCTTTCAAAGTTCCTATGAACTTTTCCCCAAATCCCCAGCGTCTCTGAACTATAGGTAAGACCATGAAAGGGAGTCGAAGGCCTTTTGAAGGTCCAACGACAATAATAAGCCTTCCTGTCACGAGCCTCCATCCCATCCCGATTGTAGTAATGAGACAATGTCGACCGCCCGTCTAACTTGATCTGGGCCTTGTCTTCCTGGGATAAAACCCACTTGGTCTTTGTGTATATATTGGTTGATGAATGGAATTTATTCTGTTAGCTAGGATTTTAGTAAGTATTTTCGTCATTGTTAATAAGGGATATCGGTCTGTAGTTTTCTACTAGAGTTGGGTCCTTGTCGGGTTTGGGAATGACTGAGATGAAAGCCATATTTAGTTGGGATTCCACTGGTATCCCTTCCCTTTTGGAGTTGAAAAATTTAGTAATATGGGGTGCTAAGGTGTCTGCGAAGGTTTTGTAATATTGATTGGAGAAGCCATCGGGGCCGGGAGCTGAACCCCCTTTTAATGTTTTAATCACATCTAATGTTTCTTCTGTGGAGAAGGGTTTTTCCATGAATTCTACATGGTCTTTACTTAGAGTGGGTATATTAAGATCATCTAGGAAGGATTTTATGGAAGATTCTTCCATAGAGTCATTTTTCTGATATAGTTTAGAATAGAAAGACTGAAATGCTTGCATTCTGATTTTTGGAAGTGTAGAGTTACTAAATGTGGGGGAGAGCTTTCTTGCTAATAGCGTACTCATCTTGTCTCTCTGAAAGTAGAATTTCGCATTATTCCAGTTTAGAGATCTCTCGGCCCCTACTGTGTGAGCTAAGTTTAAAGCTATTCTAGCTGCGTCTAATTGTGCTATTTGGACCTTAGAAGGGTCCCTTTTGTGTTGTTTACATAGGGCCGAGAAGTCCCTCTCAAGGTTCTCTGTCTCTGCTATTTTTTCTTTCTTCCGTTGAGAAGACATTTGAATGAGCTTTCCCCGGATGGTAGCTTTATGAGCTGCCCAGAGAGTCTCCGCCGAGATTCCCTCCACATTATTCCGCAAAAAATATTCTTTCAACTCCCTCTCAATCTCTGTCACCGAAATAGGATCATTAAGGAGAATTTAATTGAGTCTCCAATGGGTAGTGGGTGGTCTGTGGAATCTGCCTTGTAACTCTTCACATGGAATGGTCTGATAGGGCTGTGTCCTTGAGATAGGCCAGAGCACACAAGGGATATGGATCGCTGAAAGCAGGATGTGGTCAATCCTGGAATATGTTCTATGTGGGTTTGAGTAATGGGTAAGATCCCTCTTTGTTGGGTTATGTTCTCTCCAAATGTCGGCTAAGCCTTGTTGATAAATAAGTTTCGCTATCTTGGAACTTGTTTTCGTGGGACGGACTGGTTGTGCGGCAAGAGGTTTAGACTTATCTAGTCCTGGGTCGAAAGCGACACAGTTAGTACTCCTCTGGTATGCCCTCAGAATGTCCCCCTAGAGTCTTTGGAAAATCCTTTGCGGGGTTCTTTCATGTCTGTCTCCCGATCTTCAATTCCAATAGCTGGCGTTGAATAAATCTAAGAGGGGAGGGGGGTCGAAGTACTAGTTCTCTGGGGAATGTTGTTATGTTGAGAGATAGAGAACAGGGTAATCCTCTTGAAGATGGGGGAGGGCCAATGGTAGTCCGACCCGCTTGTGTAGGGCCCAAAGGGCAAGCAGAAGTACTAGCTTTGCGTGGAGTGCCAATCTTGTGGGTAGGTGGAACCTTTCAGGCCTGAGGTCTCAGAGTCGTTAGGTGAACTGGATTTGGGGGGGCTCCGTTATCCCTTAGGGAACCGTAGAATGGTCACACAAAACATGGGGGGGGGGAGTCTGGGGGGGCCCCCAAATCAGAGAGTAGAATTATTAGGGAGAATAGCACCCTGGACTTGTCCCTGAGGAGTTTGATGTATGATAACATAGAGTTACTTTCAGAATCAGGTGGGCAGAGGTTCCCTCAAGTGTCTGCTTTTGGTAGTTTTCCATAATGGGGAAACTGGACTGGTAGGTGTGGGTCTCTTGTAGGATCCTGTTTGTATATTTGACGTATCCATCTCTGAGTCCTGAGATATGAGCTTCAGGGAAAGGAGGACCTGTTCTTCTTCATGTAGATTGGTGAATGAGTGGGTTTTACCTTTGTAGGTAAATTTTAAAGCAAAGGGAAAAGCCCACCAGTATCTAATTTCCTTCTGTGCCAGGATCAGTAAAAGTGGTTTGAGGGCTCTGCGCTTTTGTATCGTCATAGGAGAAATGTCCGCAAATATTTGAACATCGTGTCCTTGGAATGAGATGTGCGGTTGCTGACGAGAAAGCTTCATAATGTCCTCTTTAACTCCATAGTAGTGCGGCTTTAACACCACATCCCTGGGGGACCCATCCTTCCTGGGGGGTCCCAGTGATCTGTGGGCTCTGTCTAACTCCAGCTTGTGTGTAGAAATAGCAGGAATGAGGGTTTTGATCAGATCTTGGACCGCTGTGGGGACATCCGTGCAAGATTCTGGGATGCCTCTGACCCTAAAATTCTCCCTTCTCGATCGGTTTTCCAGATCATCGATCCTATTTAAGGCCACATCCAACTGTTCCTGTATGACCTGAATATGATCAGTGTTTTGATTGGCCCTTGCGACTGTGAAATCGAGTTTCTGTTCGATCACTTCTATTCTGGTGCCCAGGTTCTGGAAATCAGAGCGAATGTCATTTGTAATTTTGTGCGCTGTGTTAGCTAATCCCCGCTCCAAAAGCTCAGATAGTTTGATAAAGAGATCACCTGCATTCTGGGGCATGTCAGGGTCTGGGCCTCCCATATTGTTGCTAGTGTGCTGGAGGGTTGAGATATGTCCCATAAGAGATAACATGAGAGTAGCCAGGGAGTGATCATCTAGTGTGTCCGTGCTATGAATTGAGGGGGATGCGTTGAGGGGGGCTGTGGAGATCGCTGGAGGAGGGAATGCTAGTGTAGCAGGAGCGATCACTTGCCTGTTATCCGTCATTCCCCCTGAGACTGTGTCTCGTGGCTGAGGCGCGGTCGCCATCTTGGATTCGGCCTGCACTCCTCCGGCGTCGAATCGGGACCCAAATCCGTTTTTACTGCGCCACCTGGCATAGGGGAGATGCTGCCGAGTTCTCCGATCAGATTCTGCTATGTTCGGGGTCGTGGCTGGTTTTGAAACGGCGCTAGGGCGGCTGACTGGCTGAGGTAGTGAGGAGCTCCCGGCTTACACTGCCATCTTGGAGTCCCTTGCGCATGCGCCTCCTCTTGTTTTCAATACTACAGCTCTATCCATATAGGCTGTTATCTGATCTCTCATTTCCTGTACTCTCCAAATGAACAGATGTATGCAAGATTAATTTAACCACGGACCATTTGGCTGCCCAAAGACCAGAGCGTTTTTTGAGATTCAGCACTGCGTCGCTTTAACTGACAATAGCACGGTTGTGCGACGCTGAACCCAAACAAAATTGACGTCCTTTTTTCCCACAAATAGAGCTTTCTTTTGATGGTATTTTATCGCCTCGGCGGTTTTTATTTTTTGCGCTATAAACAAAAAAAGCGACAATTTTGAAAAAAAAAAAAGTATTTTTTACTTTTTGCTATAATAAAAATCCCCCAAAAATATATAAAACTATTTTTTTTCTCAATTTAGGCAGACGTATTCTACACATTTTTTTTCCCCCCGCAAAAAAAAAAAAAAAAAAAAATCGCAATAAGCGTATATTGATTGGTTTGCCCAAAAATATATAGCGTCTACAAAAATAATGGATAGTCTTATGTCTTTTTTTGATTTTTTTTTATCAGTAATGGTGGCGATCTGCGATTTTTATCGGGACTGCGACATTATGGCAGACAGCGGACATTGACACATTTTTGGGACCATTGTCATTTATACAGCGATCAGATCAATTAAAAATGCATAGATTACTGTGTAAATGGCAGTGAAGGGGTTAAGTGTAGAGGTCGACCGATATGGGTTTTTCTCTGGCCGATGCCGATATTTAGAAATCGCGGCGGCCGATGGCCGATATATGATGCCGATTTTTTTGGGCCGATATGTTAAGCCGATTTTTTTTTCTTTCCCCCCCCCCCCTTCATCTCATAAAATCTAACAGTTAGACCCCTTTCACACCGGGGCATTTTTCCGGGCGCTTTTGGGCTAAAAATAGTGCCTGTAAAACGGCTCCCCTGCAGTCTCAGTGTGAAAGCCCGAGTGCTTTCACACTGAGGCGATGCGCTGGCAGGATGTTAAAGTCCTGCAAGCAGCATCTGCGGAGCGGTGTATACCGCTCCTCCACCACTCCTGCCCATTGAAATGAATGCGCACCGCTGCCGAAGCACCTGCAAAGTGATTCGGCAGCGGCGCTTCACGGGCACATTCAACCCCCTCCTCGAGTGCTAGCTGGGTTATAGGCGCCCCGCTAGCAGCCGAATAGCGCCACTAAAACTAGCAGTGTTTTACCGTCAAGGCCTGCCCACTCCAGTGAGAAAGCAACCTTAAGTAATAAGTGATACAGAAAATTTCTCACATTTAAATATTTATTAAACAAAACAAACCTCCAATCAGTTCACTTGTATGTATAATTTAGATTAAAAAAAAAAAAACACTATCTTAAAAATATTAAATACACAAAAACAGGTAATCAAAACTTTTGGACGAAAAAAAAAAAAGGGCTAACTTTACTGCTTAGTTTTTTTTTTTTTTTTTTTTTATTCATTAGTAAGAAGGCTAGCCTGCATTTGTGGGAGGAGTCTGAGGGGTACATATACCTCCTCCTCCTCTGCCTGATTCATGTCGGCTTGTGTTCAGGGTTTCCATGGTTACGGCCAGCAAGCGTCATTTCCGGTGCGCCAGCTGATGGCGCGCCTGCATTGGAATCGTCAGTCAGGCAGCATCGCTTCTCCTAGCACTTATTGCAGTGCTCCAGGTTTCGGTCGGGGGGGGCCTCATGGACATGCATGCTGTTATCGGCGTCCGCATCCGGGGGGGGAGATGTCATGCTGCATGGGGAGTCCTGTAGGGGAGGGGGGGTCTTCTTCAGCTGGACTGATTGCTCCTCGGTGCTAGTGGAAGGACAGCTGCTGTCAGGCCAGTGAGCGGGGTGGCTGCGGGTCCCAACAGGTTAATCATTCACAGCAGGGGGGTTCTCTATTCATCTGCTGGTCGTATGTGTGGGTGGGGGAGGGACACTTGATATCTTGCAGCCATTGTTGTCAGGTGTTCTGGTTAGGCTGCTGGTGGTTCAGTCCTCAGGGTGGTCTGGACCTCGGCTCAGGTTTGTTACCCTGCTTGTTTACGAATGGCTCTGTTTCCATTTGTGTCCCTTCTCCTGCACAGGCTGCCGAGCCTCGCTCCAGCTGGTCGGGTTTGACCCGACACTAGGGCGCATACTTGTGTGCGTTTTTCTTTCTAGTGACAGGACAGCCATCGAGCTCTCCACATGCTGTCACTTGTCCATCAAGACCCTAGGCTACACTGGTAGGCGTTTCCTTTCATCAGTGTAGGGTGCAAGTTCCATCAGCGGTTTTCATTTTGGGGTTTGACTAGTGCTCAGTGTTCATGAAGAAGCTTCCTTCACTCAGGATGGGTTTGGCAGGGACTTGTAGTTCCACAGCATTTTCAGTTTGTCACACCATGTTCAGCCACAGTGGTTCAGTTTAGCTCCTCAGTCTCAGTGTTTCAGTCACAGCGGTTCTCATAGCGTTCAGTCACAGGGGTTCTGTCACAGCATTGTCAGGTTCAGCGTTTTTCAGTCATAGCGGTTCTGTCATAGCATTGTCAGGTTCAGCGCTTTTCAGTCATAGCGGTTCTGTCACAGCATTTTCAGTCACAGCATTTTCAGTTGCAGCATTTTTCAGTCAGTGATTCTGTCACAGCGTTGTCAGTGTTAGTTTTCGGTCATAGCGGTTCTCTCCAGCGTTCATAGTGTTTTAGTTTAGCGGTTCACTCATAGCATTTTTGTCACAGTGTTGCAGTCATAATGGTTCTGTCACAACGGTTCAGCCAGAGCAGTTCTGTCATAGGGTGTTCAGTTGCAACATCCAGTCGCAACCTTTCAGTCGCTACATTCAGTGCGTTCAGTCATGGTGTTCCAGTCACAGCATGTTGCTGGCATAGCAGATCGGTCACAGTATTTCTTTTCTGCGTGGTCTGCGTTCTGTCATAGCTATTCTGCCATAGCTATTCTGCCATAGCGGTCATGTCCTGCATGTTCTGTCGTTTGTCGGTGCCATACAAGCTACAGCACATACCAATAGCTGTTTCATCTTTGTTTCCATGTCTCATCGTACCTTCGTTCTGTGTTCTTCGCACACCTGGGTTTAGTTAGCAGCGCTCACATCTCAGGATCTGTCACGGCTACAGATCCATATGGGCTGAGGTTTCATACGTCATACGATGCATGTTCATTTCATTACACCTCTGGGTACACTAGCCCCGAGGGTTTTAGTTTAACTGCTCGTCTCTGCGCTGCAGGTTACTCGGGCTCACTTACCACATACACTGGGGGGGGGGGGGGGGAGAACCGTCATCGGGTTCATTCACGCGCTGTGGTCTTGCCATTCTGGTCACGCCATCATACTTGTTGTATACGTCTCATGTCTGGTTGTCACTTCCATAGTTTGTTTTCCTTGGGTTGGTCATGCTGCATTTTTTCGGAAGCAACTATTCATGTTCATCCCTCAACCGCACGTGGACGTTCGGAGCAAGGTAGCACTCCGTCAAGGAGTTGGTCCATACACATGCACAGGGGAGCTTTGTCACAGGGTTTTTTCCTTTCCCAGCCACAGTAGGGAAGGTGGTTCACTTTAGTTTTTCTAATGCCATCCCAGCACTCCCATCCACCGGCATGGTACAGGTTCCAGGCATTATTCTTCAATGCAGGTTCATGTGGGCTAACATGCTCTCCACGGTCTGTTTCGGTTCCATGACAGGATGGAGGTGTTTAAAGCTTGCTCGGCCAGGGACGGGTTGTCAGCTCTCCCCCAGCTCCTGCTCTTTCTATTTCCCCTCAGTTCACCAGGTTTGTTAAGCCTTCTGGTTTAGGATGTTCCTTGTCAGGGGCGGTGTTGGGATCTTCCATTCCCGGTCTTCAGACAGGCCTGCCGGAAGTATTGCCAGGCCTGCACGTGGGCCTCATCACCATATTGTCAGATTCTGTTGTCCTAATATCTTGGCGTGAGCAGACAGTCATGCTTTCGGTCTGGTCTGGTTCTTTACCTTCATTCTGAAGGTAGGGGGCCGGGCCACCAGGGTGCCCAGTGACAAGTTTCCAATGTCGTTGTTACATTTGGGCTGCTCTCTTTCCTGCGGAAACATGTTTATCAAGGTACTCATCCGTGGATTGTCAATGCAGCACTTGCACAACTGTGGGAGGAGGAGTGGGTGTAGTGACATCCAGACTGTTATCATGCTTGCGCTTACTTCCATCAGACCTGCCTGTTGGTAGGGTGAGTCTATGGTGGGAAGTTCATTGCTCCACTGGGCTTACCCTTGAGCCGAAAGCTGTCCATGCTTCGAAGCCTCGCCTAGCACTCCTTTGGGTCTTTGGTACCTGCAGGAGGGTCAGGGGTTTATTCATTAGGTCATCTCCTGTTTCATGGAGACCCTGGTTCAGCCCAGGGATCCAGTCTTGCAGGATGGGTGCTGGGCCAATGCCCCCTTGACTGCCCGTAAGTGGTAGGTTCGGGCCGAACGTCATCTCATTCTGGGTTCCATTCTCGGCGTAATCTCTTGAGTATGATGTTGCCTGGAGATCTGCTCAGGTACATCAGACCAGTCATCTGTTGTCTGACTCCCCGGCCTGTTTCAAATAGGGGGGGCTCACTGTCACTTTGGGCATGCTGTATCATGCCATGAGACTTATTCCCCAGGATGGTGTCCGGCCCTCCTTCCAGGACTCAAATTGGTGGTCAGGTCGCAAGCAGGAGCTCGACCCGGGATATATAGGGTGGGACCAGGTTCTGGGTGTCGGGTAGGGTTCTCCATGTTTGGACGGTGCTTATTGCCAAAGCACATTGGCCTTATTTGCCAACACCATCAAACACATACATCTGGTATCCAGCACTTCAGACCCCTGCATACTCCTGGCAGGTCATCCTTTTGCGGCTTATCCTTTCAAACTTCCCCATACCAAGCATAGACAGGCTAGGGGTTGGTAGGAATTTCACTGAGTTATGTAACTGGTGTCCATTCAAAGTGTTCGATCTTCTCTGCCATTATGTTGCAAGGGATCCTCGGGTCAGCCCTTGCTCCTTTTTCCATCACGCACAAGCAATTTGTTCCCAGCCGTCACACAAATAGAGCTTTCTTTTGATGGTATTTGACTGCCTCTGCAATTTTTATTTTTTGCGATATAAACGGAAAAAGACTGAAAATTTTGAAGAAAAATATTTTCTACTTTTTGTTATAAAGAAAAAAAAAATCCAATAAACTCAATTTCATACATTTAGGCCAAAATGTATTCAGCCACATGTCTTTGGTAAAAAAAAATGTCAATAAGCGTATATTGGTTTGTGCAAAAGTTATAGCGTCTACAAACTAGGGTACATTTTCTGGAATATATGCAGCTTTTAGTTTGACTGCCTATCTCATTTCTTGAGGTGCTAAAATGGCAGGGCAGTACAACCCCCCCCCCCCCCCCAAATGACCCCATTTTGGAAAATAGACAACCTAAGGAAATTGCTAAGAGGCATGTTGAGCTCATTGTATGTATATATATATAGATATATATATATATATATATATCTATATATATATAGATATATATAGATATAGATATATATCTATATATATCTATATCTATATATATCTATATATATATAATTTTTATTTTTTATTTTTTGTCCTAAGTGATTGAATAATAAAAAAATAAATTTTTTTTTTTTTTTTTTCAAAAAGTTGTCACTAAATGATATATATTACTCAAACATGCCATGGGCATATGTGGAATTGCACCCCAAAAGACATTCTTCTGCTTCTCCCGCGTATGGGGATACCACATGTATGGGACTTTTTGGGAGCCTAGCCGTGCACGGGGCCCCGAAAACCAATCACTGCCTTTAGGATTTCTAAGGGCATACATTTTTTGATTTCACGCCTCACTACCTATCAGTTTTGAAGGCCATAAAATGCCAAGATGTGGCACAAAACCCCCCAATTTGATTTGTACAAACCGTCAAACCCCCGTCATTTGTTTTTGAAAATGAAGAAAGTAAATTTTTTTTTTTTTTTTCATTTTTCAAAACTGTGACAAAAAATGAGATCTGCAAAATACTCATACTTCTCAGCAAATAGCTTGGGATGTCTACTTTCCAAAATGGGGGTCATTTGGGGGGGTTGTGCCATCTGGGCATTTCACGGCCTCCGAAGGCAGTGAGGAGTGAAATCAAAATTTACACCCTTAGCCTGAAGGCGGTGCTTGGTTTTCGGGGTGTCTACTTTCCATTTGGGGGGGGGGGTTTGAACTGTCCTGGTATTTTATGCACAACATTTAGAAGCTTATGTCACACATCACCCACTCTTCTAACCACTTGAAGACAGAGCCCTTTCTGACAGTTTACATGAGAAGTTTTTTCGCAAGAAAATTACTTTGAACCCCTAAAGATTTATATATTTTAACGCAAAGGCCCTACAGATTAAAATGGTGGGTGTTTAATTTTTTTTTTTTCACACAGTATTTGGGCAGTGATTTTTCAAACGCATTTTTTTTTTTTTTTGGAAAAAAAACACACTTTTTAAAAAAAAAAATGTTAATGCACTAAAACACACTATATTGCCCAAATGTTTGATGAAATAAAAAAGATGATCTTAGGCCAAGTACATGGATACCAAACACAACATGCTTTAAAATTGCGCACAAACGTGCAGCGGCGACAAACTACATTTGTTTTTAAAAGTCTTTACAGGTTACCACTTTAGATCTATGGAGGAGGTTGTTTACATATGATGCCAGACCGACGCTAAATCTCTCCTCCCCTCGAAGCATCTGACCACACCAAGATCGGTGTGATAAAATGCTTTACCAATTTCCCAATGGCGCTGTTTATATCCGGCGAAATCTAAGTCATGAAATGCTTGTAGCTTCCGGTTTCTTAGGCATGGAGATGATTGGAGCCTTCTGGTCTCTGATCAGCTGTATTGACAGTTGGCGGAACCACCGGCTGCATTCTCAGGTTCCCTGTTGGGACAGGAGAGCCAGAGAAAACCATGGAAGACTGTGGGAGGGGGGGACATTCCCTCCCACTGCTTGTAAAAGCAGTCCAGAGGCTAATTAGTCGCTAGGATTGCATTTAGATGAAAGGCGACCGCTGGCTGAAAAGAGTGATAACTAAACCCGCAGGCATCATTCTGGTATAACCACTCAGTCCAGCAACATACCAGTACGTTGCTAGTCCTTGTTGGGCATATATTTGTAATCCTATTTTTTTTTTCCATGCAGCCCGTGGGCTGAACAAAAAAAAGATTGATCGGTGGGTATGCCCACCATTAGAATACCTCCCTTAATCCACCCACTTCTAATGATAGGCATACATGCACCATTTTGTTAACTGTGGTGGTGAAATCACCTACAGCGCTGGAGTCACGGCTTTATGTATCGTGGGAGCAAACCCTGTTGCTGTCAAGATAACTAAATCTGCGCTGCAGCCGAATGGCGTACCTGAAAACAAAAAATGGTTAACACTAAAACACAATAAAACATTGCAGAATAGAAAATGGTAGAAAAGAACTCTATAGAATAGAGAACCATAAAACGACGACTATCTTTTTTTTTCCTAATTTGTAACTAACTGTAGTGATTCGGTTCCAGGTTTGGGTCTCTCAAAATGCGATGGTATCTTGGGAGACCCTGTGAATGTGTGCCTAGTCTGCAATGCTGTACCCTACACTAATACTCAACTAGTGTATGGTAGCGTTCAAAACATTCACCAATGCAAAGACCAGGATTGTCAGGACAGGAGGGACAAAAATGGCACGTTATGCCTATATCCGTGCTTTCCACAGACACAACATTTTTCTTTGGGGGTGCTTGTTGGGGAGGGGTACTCGGGAGAACATACAGAAAATGCCTCTCATGCAGCCAGGTTACTGCATTTGGATTGGGAAGGTGAGGTGAAGTACTGTCTGGAAACAGAAGGGCTCTGATGATCTCTTCCTGGAATTTAAGGAAGGATCCAGTCCGTCCTGAAGCTCTGTATAGCATTCAGCAAAGCTAATTGAAATAAGTATACAGACAATTTCTTGTACCAGGGTCTGGCCTTACGGGCAATTGGGTACGGTGCCAACAACTGGTTGTTTAGGTCCACCCCTCCCATATTAAGGTTGTATTCGTGGACACAGAGGGGTTTCTCCAACACCAGTCGTCGTAGGAATTTGGACCGTAGTGTCTGCATGAAGGGAGGAAAGAACGAAAACCATTCTTATTATCCCTCCACTTCACAGCGAGCAAATTTATTACACTTGAAGCAGGCTCTCTCCCCCAGCCTAAGACTGGAATCTACAAGCCGATATGGGGAAAGCCCTGGCGATTAGGTCGCATGTGCCAATCTGACTAAACAAGTGACTAAAAAGTGGCACGCTCGTGTAATTGTCCACATACAAATGGTACCCCTTTCCGAATAAGGGTGACACCAAGTCCCACACAATCTTGCCAGAGCTCCCTATGTAGTCAGGGCAGTTTGTCGGCTCTATGTGACTTCCCTCGTAAACCATAAAACTACATGTACAGTGGGGACGGAAAGTATCCAGACCCTCTTAAATTTTTCACTCTTTATTATATTGCAGCCATTTGCTAAAATCATTGAAGTTCATCTTTTTCTTTTTTTTTTTTTCCTCAATGTACACACAGCACCCCATATTGACAGAAAAACACAGAATTGTTGACATTTTTGCAGATTTATTAAAGAAAAACTGAAATCTCACATGGTCCTAAGTATTCAGACCCTTTGCTGTGACACTCATATATTTTAACTCAGGTGCTGTCCATTTCTTCTGATCATCCTTGAGATGGTTCTACACCTTCATTTGAGTCCAGCTTTGTTTGATTATACTGATTGCACTTGATTAGGAAAGCCACACACCTGTCTATATAAGACCTTACAGCTCACAGTGCATGTCAGAGCAAATGAGAATGATGAGGTCAAAGGAACTGCCTGAAGAGCTCAGACAGAATTGTGGCAAGGCACAGATCTGGCCAAGGTTACAAAATTTTTTTTGCTGCACTTAAGGTTCCTAAGAGCACAGTGGCCTCCATAATTCTTAAATGGAAGACGTTTGGGACGACTTGAACCCTTCCTAGAGCTGGCCGTCCGGCCAAACTGAGCTATCGGGGGAGAAGAGCCTTGGTGAGAGAGTTAAAGAACCCAAAGATCACTGTGGCTGAGCTCCAGAGATGCAGTTGGGAGATGGGAGAAAGTTGTAGAAAGTCAACTATCACTGCAGCCCTCCACCAGTCGGGGCTTCATGGCAGAATGGCCGAACGGAAGTCTCTCCTCAGTGCAAGACAAAAAAACACCTGAAGGAGTCCAAGATGGTGAGAAATAAGATTCTCTGGTCTGATGAGACCAAAATAGAACTTTTTGGCCATAATTCTAAGTGGTATGTGTATAGATAACCAGGCAGTGCTCATCGCTTGTCCAATACAGTCCCAACAGTGAAGCATAGTGGTGGCTGCATCATGCTGTGGGGGTGTTTTTCAGCTGCAGGGACAGGACAACTGGTTGCAATCGAGGGAAAGATGAATGCGGCCAAGCATATCCTGGACTAAAACCTTCTCCAGAGTGCTCAGGACCTCATACTGGGCTGAAGGTTTACCTTCCAACAAGACAATGACCCTAAGCACACAGCTAAAATAACGAAGGAGTGGCTTCACAACAACTTTGACTGTTCTTGAATGGCCCAGCCAGTGCCCTGACTTAAACCCAATAGAGCATCTATGGAGAGACCTAAAAATGGCTGTCCACCAACGTTTACCATCCAACCTGGGAGGAATGGCAGAGGATCCCCAAATCCAGGTGTGAAACTTGTTGCATCTTTCCCAAAAAGACTCATGGCTGTATTAGATCAAAAGGGTGCTTCTACTAAATACTGAGCAAAGGGTCTGAATACTTAGGACCATGTGATATTTCAGTTTTTCTTTTTTAATCTGCAAAAATGTCAACAATTCTGTGTTTTTATGTCAATATGGGGTGCTGTGTGTACATTAATGAGGGAAAAAATGAACTTAAATTATTTTAGCAAATGGCTGCAATATAACAGAGTGAAAAATTTAAGGGGGTCTGAATACTTTTCCCCACTGTATATGCCTGTGGCCCTGTCACAGAGCTTGTACATCTTGACCCCCTATCTGGCACGCTTGCTGGGAAGATACTGTTTGAATGGAAAGCGGGCAGAAAACATAATCGGGGACTCATCAATGCAGACAACTTGATGGGGAGTAAACAAGTCTGCAAAACGTTGGTTGAAGTGGTTTACGAGGGGCTGAATTTTGCAGAGCCGATCGTATCCAGGGTCTTCACGAGGACGACAGAGTTAATTGTTGAAGTGTATAAACCGCAAAATCTGCTTGTATCGTGCCCTGGCCATGGAAGTGGAGAACAGGGGCATATGATGAATTGAGTCAGTGGACACACCACACAACTCACTCTTTTTAGTTATGCCCATGTTGAGGGATAGGCCCAGAAAGATCTTAAATTCTGAAACTGTAATTGGTTTCCAATCTCTGGCAAGGGAGGACTGGGGATTAGCAGTGATGTATTGAACAGCATACAAATTGCTTTGGTCCACAATAGATCTATAGAGATCTTCGGTGAAAAACAGCGAATAAAGTTTCCACCTGAATGCCAGGTTGGCTAGTGAATGGGGGAAGTACGGGTGCTGCAGAAGTGGTGGGCTCCTAATTAGGATTGGCGAATTCTGCAGGAAGGACACTATGGGCACGAGGGGCCTGTCTTTGTGTTCTTGGTGGCAGCGGGACACTACTTGTGCTTGCCATCTCGCCAGCGTGAACTGCACTTATGGGACTCTCCTCGTGTTACTGCAGTGCTGGTTTGACTACGACCAGGGTGTACTAGGCCACTGGTGTTTGCCAGTTCACCAGAGGAATAGCGGCGCTAGTACTTTGCTTCATACGAGAGCCCTGCAGTTCTTGCACCTCAACAGCAGAAGATTGGGTCTGGTACGCCTGACCTTGGCAGGGACCACAACTCTGTCGTCAGAGCTATCTGTCATGGAGTCGCTGTCTACAGGATTGTATGCTAAGCCAGAATCTGACAGATGAGTGACTTCCTCTTCACTATCTGTCATGCTCAGAAACGTGTAGGCCTCTTTACTAGTGTACCTTCAACTTGCCATTTTGGGCTCTAAATTTACTGGTACACTAGTGAGACTAACAGGTAAAAAAGCTCCTAGGCTGTCAGCAACTATATCAAAACACTACCAAAAAACTGTTGGCGATCGCAGGGATCAGGCCTGACTCTGCAAATGCTGCAGTTATGTGTGTTGTGTTTTGTAAGTGACAGTGATCGATTGATACTGCACTGGGTGGGCTGGGCGGAGGGGCAAAACGCAGGTGCTAGTATAGATCTGATCAGATACTATGCCACTAAGGGAGGTGTATGGTGCGTGGGTGTCAGCGGTACTGGCACTGATCTGATGCTGCCTGGGGCGATGCAGACCATACCTGACGCTAAAACTGATATCACCCGCCAGGCAATCAGGGGGTTAAACCTTTATTGGGTAATAAATGACAGGTATAAAAAACAAACTAACCAGCTTCACCCCTAACACTTTTATACGGTGATCACTGGTGAAAGGGTTAACTAGGAGGCAATCAGGGGGTTAAAACCTTTATTAGGTAGTATATGGGGGTACCTGACGCTATAAAAAGCTGATGGTGAACCTATATTCTTACCTGGCGAAGTAGCGTCACCTGTGACACTAATACGGCGATCAGAAAAAAGATTGCTTGATGTCACTGGCGACAGGGGATGAAAGGGTTAACTGGGGGTGACCAAGGGGTTAAACCTTTTTTTAGGGGGGCCTACCGCTAACTGCCCTAACACTTATAACAGTCACAAATGACACCAGTGCAGTAGAGCTGCATGGTTAATCGCAGAGAATCGTTATCGCGATTCTCCACCCGCTGTGATCGCAACTCCGGATTTGTGCGATTCTGACCATCAAGCAATTTGAATGCCGTGTGAGCTGAAAAGAGCGATCCGCACCGACGCGCACTGATCAATGTTATCCCCGGCATGTTTCCCTGTTTCAGAGCGCAGGGGAAGCCGTCGGAGCCAGCATGCTGACGTCACTCGGCAAAGAAGAATGTGATTGGTCAGGTAAGTAATCTTCCACAGAGGTCTCGGGGACAAGCACTGAGGACAGCGCTGAGGAAATGTGAGCAGCTTTTACACTTTTTTTTTCCCTAGAATCATCAAATGCTTAATCTCTCACAATCAATCACTCTCAGAGATTGAGTCTCTCTCTCTGTCTATCTGTCTCTGTGACAGGGGGTGCAGGGGGGGTGATTTGTGTGCCTACGTGTTCTACTGTTGGTGCAGACTCACATTGATGTCTTCTCTCTTAGGGCGCTGAAACAAAAAGGCTGCATGAGGCGAGATGACATCACTTCCTGTGCTTCTGTTTACATTACAGAAGCAGAGGAAGCTTCTCATTCGTCAGGAGCGATCGCGAGGGGGTGGCCTCCCCCCCTCAGCACGGATCGCTCCTGGAACGATTCCGACCGCCACAGGCACTGGGGGCCTGATCGGACCGCCACGCCTGCTGGGAGGCAGGGACGTATAGGTACGCCCATATGCCTGCCCATGCCATTCTGTCGACTTACATCTTCGTGCGGTGGTTGGCAACTGGTTAAGGTGTGTCCACTTTAAGTGTTTCTTTTAGATTGTAGCGCGAGCCTGGATGACTACAGAACCTGGATACGATGAATCAACTGTGACAGGATAAACACCAAGTCCCATGAATTGATACCAAGGAGGGACCCCCTGCTTGAAACCAGCAACTGCCCAGAACCCAGATGAATATCCCGTGGTTGATTTGGATGACGCCTGCCTCTGAGAAAACCCAAACCTGGGAACAAATTGCTTGTGCGTGATGGAAAAAGGAGCAAGGGCTGACCCGAGGATCGCTTGCAACATAATGGCAGAGAAGATCGAACACTTTGAATGGACACCAGTTACGTAACTCAGTGAAATTTCTACCAACCCCTAGCCTGTCTATGCTTGGTATGGGGAAGTTTGAAAAGATAAGCCGCAAAAGGACGACCTGCCAGGAGTATGCAGGGGTCTGAAGTGCTGGATACCAGATGTATGTGTTTGATGGTGTTGGCAAATAAGGCCAATGTGCTTTGGCAATAAGCACCGTTCAAACATGGAGAACCCTACCCGACACCCAGAACCTGGTCCCACCCTATATATCCCGGGTCGAGCTCCTGCTTGCGACCTGACCACCAATTTGAGTCCTGGAAGGAGGGCCGGACACCATCCTGGGGAATAAGTCTCATGGCATGATACAGCATGCCCAAAGTGACAGTGAGCCCCCCCTATTTGAAACAGGCCGGGGGTCGGACAACAGATGACTGGTCTGATGTACCTGAGCAGATCTCCAGGCAAGATCATGCTCAAGAGATTACGCCAAGAATGGAACCCAGAATGAGATGACGTTCGGCCCGAAACTACCACTTACGGGCAGTCAAGGGGGCATTGGCCCAGCACCCATCCTGCAAGACTGGATCCCTGGGCTGAACCAGGGTCTCCATGAAACAGGAGATGACCTAATGAATAAACCCCTGACCCTCCTGCAGGTACCAAAGACCCAAAGGAGTGCTAGGCGAGGTTTCGAAGCACGGACAGCTTTCGGCTCAAGGGTAAGTCCAGTGGAGCAACGAACTCCCCACCATAGACTTACCCTACCAACAGGCAGGTCTGATGGAAGTAAGCGCAAGCATGATAACAGTCTGGATGTCACTACACCCCCTCCTCAACTGTGCAAGTGCTGCATTGACAATCCACGGATGAGTAACTTGATAAACATGTTTCCGCAGGAAAGAGCAGCCCAAATGTAATAACGACATTGAAAACTTGTCACTGGGCACCCTGGTGGCCCGGCCCCCTACCTTCAGAATTAAGGTAAAGAACCAGACCAGAACCCCTAGGAAAATACTGCCTCCAGTAACTAGGCAACGAAAGCATGACTGTCTGCTCATGCCAAGATATTAGGACAACAGAATCTGACATTATGGTGATGAGGCCCACGTGCAGGCCTGGCAATACTTCCGGCAGGCCTGTCTGAAGACCGGGAATGGGAGATCCCAACACCGCCCCTGACAAGGAACATCCTAAACCAGAAGGCTTAACAAGCCTGGTGAACTGAGGGGAAATAGAAAGAGCAGGAGCTGGGGGAGAGCTGACAACCCGTCCCTGGCCGAGCAAGCTTTGAACACCTCCATCCTGTCATGGAACCGAAACAGACCGTGGAGAGCATGTTAGCCCACATGAACCTGCATTGAAGAATAATGCCTGTAACCTGTACCATGCCGGTGGATGGGAGTGCTGGGATGGCATTAGAAAAACTAAAGTGAACCACCTTCCCTACTGTGGCTGGGAAAGGAAAAAACCCAGTGACAAAGCTCCCCTGTGCATGTGTATGGACCAACTCCTTGACGGAGTGCTACCTTGCTCCGAATGTCCACGTGAGGTTGAGGGATGAACATGAATAGTTGCTTCCGAAAAAATGCAGCATGACCAACCCAAGGAAAACAAACTATGGAAGTGACAACAGACAACCAGACATGATAAGTATACAACAGGTATGATGACGTGACCAGAATGGCAAGACCACAGCGCGTGAATGAACCTGATGACGGTTCTCTCTCCAATCCCCTCCCCCCCCCCCCAGTGTATGTGGTAAGTGAGCCAGAGTAACCTGCAGCGCAGAGACGAGCAATTAAACTAAAACCCTCAGGGCTAGTGTACCCACAGGTGTAATGAAATGAATGTGCATCGTATGATGTATGTTATATGGGCGAGAAGATTGTGATCAACAATCATTTAAAAAAAGAAACCTCAGCCCATATGGATCTGTAGCCGTGACAGATCCTGAGATGTGAGCGCTGCTAACTTTGCGAAGAACACATAACGAAGGTACGATGAGACATGGAAACAAAGGTGAAACAGCTATTGGTATGTGCTGTAGCTTGTATGGCACCGACAAACAACAGAACATGCAGGAAATGACCGCTATGGCAGAATCGCTACGACAGAACGCAGACCACGCTGAAAAGAAATACTGTGACCGATCTGCTATGCCAGCAACATGCTGTGACTGGAACACCATGACTGAACGCAGAATGACAGAGCCTACTATGACAGTGCCTGATGTGACTGACACACTGTGGCAGTCCCCTTCGGACAGAACACGCTGGACAGGAATGCTGTGAGTGAACACATGTGACCAAGAGGCTGAGACTGGACACGCTGACTGACCATGCTAGGAGAGCACCCGCTATGACTAAACCTGCTAGACTAGAACGCTATGTCTGAACACATGACAGCATCGGCTGTGACTGGAAAGGTTGCGACTGAATGTAGCAACTGAAAGGTTGCGACTGGATGTTGCAACTGAACACCCTATGACAGAACTGCTGTGGCTGAACCGTTGTGACAGAAACATTATGACTGCAACACTGTGACAAAAATGCTATGAGTGAACCGCTAAACTAAAACACTATGAACGCTGGAGAGAACCGCTATGACTGAAAACTAACACTGACAACGCTGTGACAGAATCACTGACTGAAAAATGCTGCAACTGAAAATGCTGTGACAGAACCGCTATGACTGAAAAGCGCTGAACCTGACAACACTATGACAGAACCGCTATGACTGAAAAACGCTGAACCTGACAATGCTGTGACAGAACCCCTGTGACTGAACGCTATGAGAACCGCTGTGACTGAAACACTGAGACTGAGGAGCTAAACTGAACCACTGTGGCTGAACATGGTGTGACAAACTGAAAATGCTGTGGAACTACAAGTCCCTGCCAAACCCATCCTGAGTGAAGGAAGCTTCTGCATGAACACTGAGCACTAGCCAAACCCCAAAATGAAAACCGCTGATGGAACTTGCACCCTACAATGATGAAAGGAAACGCCTAGCAGTGTAGCCTAGGGTCTTGATGGACAAGTGACAGCATGTGGAGAGCTCGATGGCTGTCCTGTCACTAGAAAGAAAAACGCACACAAGTATGCGCCCTAGTGTCGGGTCAAACCCGACCAGCTGGAGCGAGGCTCGGCAGCCTGTGCAGGAGAACAATCGAAAGTTTTTTCCTCTTAAATGGGATTTTGATCAGCACTAACTCTAATGTATTGGCTTTTGTCAAACTAACGTGCAATGAGATTCGGAAGATCAGCACTTGCTCCAAAAAACAGTCCAATCTTAGTCAAGACAAACGCAAGGCCCTCAAATCATTAGCCTCCAATCCAAATGTTACTATAAAACCTTCGAACAAGGGGGGCAACATAGTCATTTTGGATAATGATCAATACGTTGCAATTTGCAACAAAATACTATCAAACCAACAATGGTATTCAAAAATTTCCTCAAACAAAATTGATAAATTTATTTAAAAATTCTACAAACTGGTAGATGAAGCATACTCTGCCGGTATACTCCCTAAATCTGAACATGACTTTGTTAGGATCAACCAGCCCCGCATCCCAACATTCTACGCTCTCCCAAAACTTCATAAAGACTTATGTAAACCATCGGGACGACCAATTATCTCTGGCAACGGCTCTCTGACTGAGAATCTAAGCCAGTTTATAGATGGCCATCTACGACCATATGTATTAAACATACCCAGCTATACCAAGGATACTCTGCATCTTCTAAAATTATAGATAAGATCCAAGTCCCACCTAAGTCGTTATTGGTAGCGTTGGATGTGGAAGCTCTTTATAGTTCGATACCCCATGACAAGGGGCTGGCATGCATCCGGCATGTGCTGTCACGCGATAGCCATCTCGATGTAAAGAAAAAATACTTTCTGATTGATGCCCTTGATTTCGTCCTAAATTACAACTACTTTACGTTTAATGGCAGTTTTTTCCTACAGGTACAGGGGGTTGCGATGGGGACCTCTTGTGCCCCATCGTATGCCAACCTGTACCTGGGGGAATGGGAGACTATGTTGAATCAATCCGAGTCTACACGCCCATACATGTACAATGTAGTCATGTGGCGTTGTTACATTGATGACATGCTGATTGTATGGGACAGTACCTCTGATGACCTTCAGAGATTCCTGCAGGTACTCAATAACAATCCCTTCAACCTTACTTTTACTATGACGTTCCACGAATGGGACATTACTTTTCTGGACGTAACAATCCATAAACAACAAGATGGTTCACTTCTTAGTTCACTATTCCGTAAACCAACTTCTGGTAATTCCATCTTGCACGCCACCAGCTTCCACCCTCAACCCCTGATCCAATCGATTCCTTACAGTCAGTACCTGCGTGTCAGGCATAACTGTACAAGTGATGAAGTCTTCAGACGTGAGGCCAACTTGCTGAGGGAGAGACTCCTGACACGGGGGTACTCTAAAAAATGCCTGAAAACCAGACATGAACTCATCTTTAGCATGGAATCTAAAGTAATCTAAACTAATCCTATTCGCATAATTACCAAGTTTTCAAATCAACACAAAACCGTCAAAAACATAATTGAACGCTATTGGCACGTTTTGAAATTGGATCCTACTATTGGTCCATACATACAAGACAAACTGTCATTTACTTTCAAACGTGCCAGGTCCATCAAGGATAACTTGGTGTCTAGCGAATATGTGGGGGGTGGGGCAGGAAAGCGGGACCCTTGTAAACGCTTTGGAACTTTTCGCTGTGGCGGGTGCCCGTATTGCCAGTTTATGAATACCAAACCAAATATTAAATTACCTGATGGCTGCAAATACACACCAAAACACTTTGCTAACTGCAAAACATTTGGTGTGGTATATCTCCTCATGCGCGACTGTGCATGCTACTAATGCTACTACGTCGGTAAGACGAACCAGGAATTCTGGCGGAGAGCTTACCGCCACATCATTTCTATGAAAACGTGTAACCCCAGTCTACCCTTGGGCAGACACGTCTCCACATTTCACTCTGGAATATTTCCCAAGCTGTCCTTCCTAATTTTGGACCGTGTCCACCCAGGGCTGCGTGGGGGGGACTGGAATAAAATTCTGCTGCAAAAAGAACAAAAGTGGATTTTTCGTCTCCAGGCCACCAGGGCACCAGGCCTCAATTAAACCACGTCCTTTAGACCTTTTCTAGAGGACTTCACTTCGGGGGGGGTCTGAGTGGGAACCCCCCGGCGTGAATACCCCTCTATTTTTGTAGAACCAGTAGTATTGGGATGGCTTTGGTTGGGTATTGAGTACCATTAGTGGGATAGGTGTGGTGACAGCAGAAGTGATGCAACATCTCTTTCTCTGTACATGTCACAAGTGCATTTATATATACATTGCTGTTATTGATATGTCCAGATGTGTTTTCATCTCCATTCATCCCTTTTCCCTTTCTCCCTTTTTTTCCCTACAGCTCTGTTTTCAGCCATCCGTCCCTGCTTGTTCCTCCCCCCCGTCCCTCTTTTCTGTCCTCTCCACATGGCCATCCATGGGTTAACATTGTGCACTTTGTTTGCACTGTAGGGACGAGGCTGTCTGCGCTATCGAGGTTTCAGGTCTGGGATCAGTGCGGCCCCGTGGGACCATGTCCGTCGTCGTTCGGGTCTGACACTCGGCGC
Source organism: Aquarana catesbeiana (assembly GCF_042186555.1). NCBI lineage: Eukaryota > Metazoa > Chordata > Amphibia > Anura > Ranidae > Aquarana > Aquarana catesbeiana. Next base: position 241,275,696 of record NC_133331.1, on the reverse strand, counting down.
ACGGGGGCCAAGGCTGCCACTTTCAGTCTGGCAATGCTTTGGCCTCCCTCTTCATGATCGCCTACGGCCGGGATGTGCTCATCCCGTTGCCATGGCGATCAGAGCGCCGCGGGTGCCTGACGTGGATGCCAGTCCCCTCCCAGCACGGGTCTTCTCCTCTCTCCAGGATGTGACGCTCCCTGCTCCTGGATTGGACCCCTGTGTGGGGCGGGGGGGCTGGTCTGCACGCCGGGGACTCGGAGGGCGGCTCCTCCTGTCAGGGATGATGCTGCTCCCAGTGGAGTCAGCTGTTCATCCTATGCTCCTAATTAGCAGCACTATTTAAATCACACGCCAGGCTATCAGCTCACACACTGGTGGAGACACCGGACCAAGTGTCCAGCTGCCAGGATCTTTCAAGGTAAACAATATAGCCCTTCTTTTTATCTCTTATGTGTGCCTATAATGTCTTTTGGAGCTGCAATGTGTATATACACACTGAGCACCAGGACTGCTCTTTCAGTCCAGGACATTTTTATACTTTGTGCTCTGGAATACATCCAAGAGCCCTCATTAATTATTACAATCTATGCTTTTTTTGCCATTGCAGCCGCTGAACATAGGCGCTTTATTACTTTATCCTTCTGCATTGTGGCCTCTGCCAGCTAATAGCCGTCATAGACCACATCCCTTCGTGAGCCAGCATAGGGACTAACCACCTACTATGCATTACTAGGTACAGTATGTTTACCCGACCCCTGTAGGTGTGTACTTATAAGACGAAAGTATTCATCTGAGCAACACCCCCCCTGTTTTTACTATGCTGCTCTCTCTTTCTCTTTTTTATTTTTAGTCCGTAACACCTTTCATTTACCCTATATACCTGGCATGGTGTCAGTTGACGGACAATTATTCTTGAAAACGGAATAGAGACATTTTCAGTCTTCATGCACCTAATAGGTATGTATACAAGAAAATATCCATTAGAGCCCCCCTTTTCTAAATTCATTAAAGGGTATTTTATGCAACAAAATAAAAGGGCACTCCTTCGGGACGATGGGTTATAACATATACTCTTTTTGGTCCTTAGCCCACTAGATCATTCATTATTCAGCTGACGGACGTGACGCCCTTTGTGTCCGATCTTGTTCTGCTGACGGTTTTGGTCTCGTGGTAGGGGCACCGATATTCGGGTCTGGACCCCGGTGGCTAACAGGTTCTTCCCTCCCCCTCCTTAATCGGATGCCATGTGATGCTGTTTTCTATGGTTAGAATGCTTTTTTGCTATTACATCACGATTTTTCTATGTTGTAAATAGTTGCATATAAAGTAACACTTTTGATATACAATGTGCTTCACTGTATGTTTCTCGGTTCTTTTCTATGACATGGTCTCTAGAAAGATATATATCTCATCTCCAGCCCCAGAAGAAGAGGTCGTAACCATTATAAAAACCTCGAAACGCGTCGGACCTGCACTGTCAATTAGCTCCTGTTTGCTGAAACAGCGTTTTGTGGGTTAAGTGCAGTTCTGTTGATTTGTTTTGTATATCTTTATTGTATTATCATCAATTGTAAACTGCGGCATCCATTTTGTTCCCACTGTTGTTTTTCATACAATATGTGTCATATTTTTAACTTTTTGATATAATAAAACAAATATTTTTTATACTCTTTGATACATTATTTGAGACTTCCGCCCCTCAAAATCCCATTTAAGAGGAAAAAACTTTCGATTGTATATGAATACAGGGATGTGGGCGGATTGTCTCCTTCCATAAAGTCCCCGTCACCACCCTCTGTGCCTGTGCAGGAGAAGGGACACAAATGGAAACAGAGCCATTCGTAAACAAGCAGGGTAACAAACCTGAGCCGAGGTCCAGACCACCCTGAGGACTGAACCACCAGCAGCCTAACCAGAACACCTGACAACAATGGCTGCAAGATATCAAGTCCCCCTCCCCCACCCACACATACGACCAGCAGATGAATAGAGAACCCCCCTGCTGTGAATGATTAACCTGTTGGGACCCGCAGCCACCCCAATCACTGACCTGACAGCAGCTGTCCTTCCACTAGCACCGAGGAGCAATCAGTCCAGCAAAAGAAGACCCCCCTCCCCTACAGGACTCCCCCTGCAGCATGACATCTCCCCCCCCGCATGCAGACGCCGATAACAGCATGCATGTCCACGAGGCCCCCCGACCGAAACCTGGAGCACTGCGATAAGTGCCAGGAGAAGCGATGCTGCCTGACCGACGATTCCAATGCAGGCGCGCCATCAGCTGGCGCACCGGAAATGATGCTTGCTGGCCGTAACCATGGAAACCCTGAACACAAGCCAACATGAATCAGGCAGAGGAGGAGGAGGTAAATGTACCCCTCAGACTTCTCCCACAAATGCAGGCTAGCCTTCTTATTAATGAATTAACCACTTCAGCCCCGGACCATTATGCTGCATAAGGACCAGAGGACTTTTTCCAATTTGGCACTGCGTCGCTTTAACTGCTAATTGCGCGGTCATGCAAAGCTGTACCCAAACGAAATTTGTGTCCTTTTCTTCCTACAAATAGAGCTTTCTTTTGATGGTATTTGATTACCTCTGCCGTTTTTATTTTTTGCGCTATAAACGGAAAAAGACCCGAAAATTTTGAAAAAAAATTATATTTTCTACTTTTTGCTATAAAAAAAATCCAATAAACTCAATTTTAATCATACATTTAGGCCAAAATGTATTCGGCCACATGTCTTTAGTAAAAAAAATGTCAATAAGCGTATATTTATTGGTTTGCGCAAAAGTTATAGCGTCTACAAACTAGGGTGCATTTTCTGGAATTTACACAGCTTTTAGTTTATGACTGCCTATGTCATTTCTTGAGGTGCTAAAATGGCAGGGCAGTACAAAACCCCCCCAAATGATCCCATTTTGGAAAGTAGACACCCCAAGGAAATTGCTGAGAGGCATGTTGAGCCCATTGAATATTAATTTTTTTTGTCCCAAGTGATTGAATAATGACAAAAAATTACAAAAAGTTGTCACTAAATGATATATTGCTCACACAGGCAATGGGCATATGTGAAATTGCACCCCAAAATATATTCAGCTGGTTCTCCTGAGTACGGGGATACCACATTTGTGGGACTTTTTGGGAGCCTAGCCGCGTACGGGGCCCCGAAAACCAATCACCGCCTTCAGGATTTCTAAGGGTGTAAATTTTTGATTTCACTCTTCACTGCCTATCACAGTTTGGGAGACCATGGAATGCCCAGATGGCACAAACCCCCCCCAAATGACCCCATTTTGGAAAGTAGACACCCCAAGCTATTTGCTGAGAGGCATGGTGAGTATTTTGCAGCTCTTATTTGTTTTTGAAAATGAAGAAAGACAAGAAAAAAATTTTTTTTTTCTTTTTTCAATTTTCTAAATTTTGTGACAAAAAGTGGGGTCTGCAACATACTCACTATAGCTCTCAGCAAATAGCTTGGAGTGTCTACTTTCCAAAATGGGGTCCTTTGGGGGGGTTTTGTGCCACCTGGGCATTCCATGGCCTCCGAAACTGTGATAGGCAGTGAAGAGTGAAATCAAAAATTTACGCACTTAGAAAGCCTGAAGGCGGTGCTTGGTTTTTGGGGGTCCCATACGCGGCTAGGTTCCCAAAAAGTCTCACACATGTGGTATCCCCGTACTCAGGAGAAGCAACAGAATGCATTTTGGGGTGTAATTTCACATATTCCCATGGCATGTTTGAGCAATATATCATTTAGTGACAACTTTGTGCAAAAAAAAAAAAAAATTGTCTCTTTCCCGCAGCTTGTGTCACAATATAAAATATTCCATGGACTCGACATGCCACTCAGCAAATAGCTTGGGTTGTTTACTTTCCAAAATGGGGTCATTTGGGGGGGGTTTGAACTGTCCTGGCATTTTATGCACAACATTTAGAAGCTTATGTCACACATCACCCACTCTTCTAACCACTTGAAGACAAAGCCCCTTCTGACACTTTTTGTTTACATGAAAAAATTATTTTTTTTTGCAAGAAAATTACTTTGAACCCCCAAACATTATATATTTTTTTAAAGCAAATGCCCTACAGATTAAAATGTTGGGTGTTTCATTTTTTTTTCACACAGTATTTGCGCAGCGATTTTTCAAACGCATTTTTTGGGGAAAAAACACACCTTTTAAAATTTTAATGCACTAAAACACACTATATTGCCCAAATGTTTGATGAAATAAAAAAGATGATCTTAGGCCGAGTACATGAATACCAAACATGACATGCTTTAAAATTGCGCACAAACGTGCAGTGGCAACAAAATAAATACATTTTTAAAAGCCTTTAAAAGCCTTTACAGGTTACCACTTTAGATTTACAGAGGAGGTCTACTGCTAAACTTACTGCCCTTGATCTGACCTTCGCGGTGATACCTCACATGCATGGTGCAATTGCTGTTTACATTTGACGCCAGACCGACGCTTGCGTTCACCTTAGCGCGAGAGCAGGGGGGGACAGGGGTGCTTTTTTTTTTTTTTTTTTTTTTTTTCTTTATTATTTTTTTTCTTTTTTATCTTATTTGTAAACTGTTCCTTTCATTTTTTTTTTTAAATCATTTTTATTGTTATCTCAGGGAATGTAAATATCCCCTATGATAGCAATTGACAGGTACTCTTTTTTGAAAAAATTGGGGTCTATTAGACCCTAGATCTCTCCTCTGCCCTCAAAGCATCTGACCACACCAAGATCTGTGTGATAAAATGCTTTCCCAATTTCCCAATGGCGCTGTTTACATCCGGCGAAATCTAAGTCATAAAATGCTCGTAGCTTCCGGTTTCTTAGGCCATAGAGATGTTTGGAGCCACTCTGGTCTCTGATCAGCTCTATGGTCAGCTGGCTGAATCACCGGCTGCATTCTCAGGTTCCCTGTTGAGACAGGAGAGCTAGAGAAAAACACGGAAGACAGTGGGGGGGGGGCATTCCCTCCCACTGCTTGTAAAAGCAGTCTAGAGGCTAATTAGCCGCTAGAATTGCTTTTACATGAAAGCCGACCGCTGGCTGAAAAGAATGATTGTAGCGCTAATAAACTCATATATAAATAGTCTCTGTGCACATGAACATAATGTCCCAATGGTGACGTGTTGTTAAAACAACAAAAACAGTCCACAGAGAATATGTCTGATCCGTGTGGCAGTTCTTTCAGCTTCTCAACGGTCAGCTCAGGTATCAACAAGATAAACGAATAGATGGAATACGCTTACCGGACAAGTTGGATTCTACTGCCATGAGCATAGAATCAATGAGGCTTTGTGCCACCAAGGGCAAAGGTGTGAAGTGATGGAGGCAAGGGTAGAGCCTCTGCCAGACCTGGACGTCCCTCTCGGTCCACCGGAACAGGATCCAAACAGTTCCCAAAGGAGAGTGATTCACCAGGGCATGTGGATAAAAGAGGGATGCTTCCACATAGTGTGACTCAGGTAGTTTTATTGTTAAAAAACCACAATACATAAAACAAAGCGTGATCACGAAATAAAAAGCAGTGTATGGGGTATAAAAACGCCCTACGCGTTTCGATCAAAGGATCTTCAACAGGGGCATATAAGACCCCCATAGCACTGCCAATATTTATAAAATAGTATATGTAATCAAACATAATACAAGACCAATCAGCTATCAACATTTAAACAATAGTGGATCCTATTGGGCAGAGAAGGGGGTCATCTGATAATATAGGGCCCACCTTCTCCTCCTGGCCAATCACTATGTCTATAACAAAATAGACATCCAGCCTTCAGCAACTGAGAACAGGCCACATACTCTACTCAGTTTAGGGAAATAAAGGCCATTTTTAGAAAACACTGGAAAGTGCTCAAGAGTGACCGACTTCTGGGCCCTGAACTACCTGAAAATGCGGGAGTTATTTTTAGAGGGGCTCGTTCTATACAAGGACAAATTGCCCCCAACATTATAGACCCTCCAAAGAAAATTTATTTTTTTCAGCAGTGCCAAGGTTTTTATCAATGCCGTAGATGTAATGTATGCGCACACAATACCCTAATAGGACGTAAAATTTACACCTTTAGTTCTACCATTACTTCACAGATCTATCGCATGAAAGAGTTTGCCACCTGTGCCACTCAATACGTAGTATACTTGATTACTTGCCCTTGCAAGAAACAATATGTGGGTAGGACCATTAGAACGTTCACCACACGTGTCAATGAGCATATTGCAGGCATTAAAGGTGGCAAAGATAAACATACAGTACCCCGACACTATTTACTCCATCATAATAGGGACCCTAGGGGAAGTATATTTCAGGTGATTGATAAGTTTGTCCCTCATTGGCGGGGGGGAATCGCGCTTACGGGGGGTATCCAAGTTAGAAACTTACTGGATACATGAGCTTAGATCTTATTTTCCCTTCGGGCTCAATGTAGAGTGGGATTTGAACTCATTTATCAATCTTTCATAATATCATAATTTTTTTTTTTTTTTTTTTTCTGATTTCATCATTTTAATCAGAATTCATTTCACATTTCATTTCCACATTACTTCATTTGACACATCCCATGTTTGTCACCAAAGTCATTTATTATAGCACATCATTTATTATAGCACATTATTAATATATTCACCACATATGTTTCCATTTATCCCAGTCTGGTTGTGTTATAACACATCAGGCTGTAATCTTTCCCTCATGCACTCACTTCACACTATGTATTTCAATATTTCATCATTTTCACAATTTAGTATTTGACCGTTATCATCATGTGCCCATGTGTATCCCCATTTGTGTTGTTCTTTACCCGTTTGGTTTTCCAGTGGGTACATTATTTTTTGTTTTCCCTAGCACCCAGATGTGTTATTGTATACCCATGGTTAGGTCTCACATCCGCAGAGAGTCAGGTGATTGCAGTGCGGACACGCCCACGTTGTGTGGACCTCTCCGACACTGCGTCAGCGTTGCCGTGAGACCTGTGTGTACCGCCCAATTGAGAATGACGTTATACGTCATAAGGGACGGGCACTGGGGTCACGTAACGGCCGCGCGAACACGTGGTTTGTGTTCGCGGGCTTTCTGGACGCAACGTGCATGGTTGCTAGGCAACCTCCACGTGCGTCCTGTACACTTCCCGGTTTTGGCATTGCATGCGGAAGTCCCGCCCAGCTCCCGGGCTCCCAGCATGCAAATGCCTATTGACAATTCCACCAATCACAATAGATTTAGGTGGGAAGTGCCTGTTCTCAGTTGCTGAAGGCTGGATGTCTATTTTGTTATAGACATAGTGATTGGCCAGGAGGAGAAGGTGGGCCCTATACTATCAGATGACCCCCTTCTCTGCCCAATAGGATCCACTATTGTTTAAATGTTGATAGCTGATTGGTCTTGTATTATGTTTGATTACATATACTATTTTATAAATATTGGCAGTGCTATGGGGGTCTTATATGCCCCTGTTGAAGATCCTTTGATCGAAACGCGTAGGGTGTTTTTATACCCCATACACTGCTTTTTATTTCGTGATCACGCTTTGTTTTATGTATTGTGGTTTTTTAACAATAAAACTACCTGAGTCAAACTATGTGGAAGCATCCCTCTTTTATCCACATGCCCTGGTGAATCACTCTCCTTTGGGAACTGTTTGGATCCTGTTCCGGTGGACCGAGAGGGACGTCCAGGTCTGGCAGAGGCTCTACCCTTGCCTCCATCACTTCACACCTTTGCCTTGGTGGCACAAAGCCTCATTGATTCTATGCTCATGGCAGTAGAATCCAACTTGTCCGGTAAGCGTATTCCATCTATTCGTTTATCTTGTTGATACCTGAGCTGACCGTTGACATGGCTACCTTTACACATACCTCACTTATATACTTAATGATACAAAAGTGATTAAAACCTTTTATCTATATATGAATCAACCCATGAAATTAAGGACGAATGATACCTGTTCGAAAAGGGTAACGATCTAATTTATTTAAACTTACTATTGTACAGAAAAGAAACTTGTGTTAATATGAGATTAGCAACTATAACATAAATGATACAACCTTAAAAACAACAATGTTACCAATGATAATAAATATTGCTATAATGGTCATACCCATGCTATCAAGAGATTAATAAGGTATTACGGCCAAATCCTACGATAGAAAAGGTTACAGGAGAGAAAAGAGACATAGAGATACATTGTATGGAGAAGTCTTACGTAACCATCCTGCATCTAGACCGTCCGCCGGAGAGAGCTAGCCTCTCCAGGTTTTTGGTTGTATATTGTTAGAACCCACTCCCACTCAATCAGAACTCAGGGTCACCTCATTGGTTCAGAAGTGGCATTGAATCCTGATTGGCTACCCCTGAAGCCTAAAGTTTATTGGTTAAGTTGGCTTAACTTCTGCTTTAAACATTAGACTCTCTGGTGCCTCTGAGTCTGCCTTAAACCAGTTAGCTCTGTTTGAACTCAATATAACCAATTCGGAAATTAGCATGTCAAAAGACCCCCCATCCAGGTGGTGAATTATCACCTGCCTAAAACATTTTTTGAGAACCAGGATAAATCTAAGCTGGGCTCAACCTGATATCACAAAATATAGTACTTTTGTTAGAGAGTTCCCCTGAAGATATAAATATGGATTGCAAAATCTCCACCACACCGTTGAGAAGCTGAAAGAACTGCCACACGGATCAGACATATTCTCTGTGGACTGTTTTTGTTGTTTTAACAACACGTCACCATTGGGACATTATGTTCATGTGCACAGAGACTATTTATATATGAGTTTATTAGCGCTACAATTTTTTTTAATTTTAGCTCACATTTTTGTCACATGTTTGTAGCAGCTCACTTATTTTTTATTTTTTTTTTTTTGGGTAGCGCATTAACCATCCCCCTTTTTCTGAAAAGAATGATACCAAGATGATACCTAAACCTGCAGGCATCATTCTGGTATAACCACTCAAATTCGTGAATGGCGTACCTGAAGACAAAAAATGGTTAACAATAAAGCACAGTAAACGGTAAAGTATAAAAAATTGCATACCTGAAAAGCAAACATGATAAAACATAACAATAAAACATTGCAGAATAGAATACAGTAAAAAAGAGCAGAACAATAGAGAGAGAATAGAGAGAGAGAGAACAATAAAACGACAACTATTTTTTTTTATTTTATATTTTTTTTGTGTTTTTTTTTTTTTTTTACACTGTTTTTGTAACTGTAACTTTTATAACGACTGGTTCCAGGTTCGGGTCCCTCAAAATGCGATGGAATCTTGGGAGACCCTGTGAAAGTGTGCCTAGTTTGTGCAATGCTGTACCCTACGCTAATACTCAACTAGTGTATGGTAGCATTTAAAACATTCACCAATGCAAAGACCAGGCTTGTCAGGACAGGAGGGACAATAATAGCGGGTGTCACGCCTATATCTGCGCTTGCTGCAGACACATCTTTTTTGGGGGGGTTCGTTGGGTAGGGGTACTCGGGAGGACATAAAGAAAATGCCTCTCATGCACCGCTCCTCCACCACTCCTGCCCATTGAAATGAATGCGCACCACTGCCGAAGCACCTGCAAAGTGATTCAGCAGCGGCGCTTCACGGGCACATTCACCCCTTCCTCGAGCGCTAGCTGGGTTATAAGCGCCCCGCTAGCAGCCGAATAGCGCCGCTAAAACTAGCAGTGTTTTACCGTCAACGCCTGCCCACTCCAGTGGGAAAGCAACCTTAAGTAATAAGTGATACAGAAAATTTCTCACATTTAAACATTTATTAAACAAAACAAACCTCCAATCAGTTCACTTGTATGTATAATTTAGATTAAAAAAAAAAAAAAACACACTATCTTAAAAATATTAAATACACAAAAACAGGTAATCAAAACTTTTGGATGAAAAAAAAAAAAAGGGCTAACTTTACTGCTTAGTTTTTTTTTTGTTTTTTTTTAACCACTTGACGACCGCCTCACGCTGATGTACGTCAGCAGAATGGCACGGGCAGGCAAAATCACGTACCTGGTACGTGATTGCCTTCCTGCGGGCGGGGGGGTCCGATCGGACCCCCCCGGTGCCTGAGGCGGTCGCCGTTGGTCTGGCAGTGATCAGAGATGAGGGGGAGGCCATCCGATTGTGGCCCCCCCCTCGCGATCGCTCCCAGCCAATGAGAATCCTCCCCTGCCTGTGTGTAGTACAGTGTGCAGTTTCCGTTCCGGCGTTGAGGAGAGAAGACTGTAATGTAAGTACACAAACACACACAGTAGAACATGCCAGGCACACTTTACACCCCCGATCGCCCCCCGATCACCCCCCCCCCCCGTCACACTGACACCAAGCAGTTTTTTTTATTTTTATTTTTTTATGATTACTGCATGGTGTCAGTTTGTGACAGTTACTGTGTTAGGGCAGTTAGTATTAGCCCCCTTTAGGTCTAGGGTACCCCCCTAACACCCCCTAATAAAGTTTTAACCCCTTGATCACCCCCTGTCGCCAGTGTCGCTAAGCGATCATTTTTCTGATCGCTGTATTAGTGTCGCTGGTGACGCTAGTTAGGGACGTAAATATTTAGGTTCGCCGTCAGTGTTTTATAGCGACAGGGACCCCATATACTACCTAATAAATGTTTTAACCCCTTGATTGCCCCCTAGTTAACCCTTTCACCACTGATCACCGTATAACCGTTACGGGTGACGCTGGTTAGTTTGTTTATTTTTATAGTGTCAGAGCACCGCCGTTTATTACCTAATAAAGGTTTAGCCCCCTGATCGCCCGGCAGTGATATGCGTTGCCCCAGGCAGCGTCAGATTAGCGCCAGTACCGCTAACACCCACGCACGCAGCATACGCCTCCCTTAGTGGTATAGTATCTGAACGCATCAATATCTGATCCGATCAGATCTATACTAGCATCCCCAGCAGTTTAGGGTTCCCAAAAATGCAGTGTTAGCGGGATCAGCCCAGATACCTGCTAGCACCTGCGTTTTGCCCCTCCGCCCAGCCCAGCCCACCCAAGTGCAGTATCGATCGATCACTGTCACTTACAAAACATTAACGCATAACTGCAGCGTTCGCAGAGTCAGGCCTGATCCCTGCGATCGCTAACAGTTTTTTTGGTAGCGTTTTGGTGAACTGGCAAGCACCAGCCCCAAGCAGCGTCAGGTTAGCGCCAGTAGCGCCAACACCCACGCACGCACCGTACACCACCCTTAGTAGTATAGTATCTGAACGGATCAATATCTGATCCGATCAGATCTATACTAGCGTCCCCAGCAGTTTAGGGTTCCCAAAAACGCAGTGTTAGTGGGATCAGCCCAGATACCTGCTAGCACCTGCGTTTTGCCCCTCCGCCCGGCCCAGCCCAGCCCACCCAAGTGCAGTATTGATCGATCACTGTCACTTACAAAACACTAAACGCATAACTGCAGCGTTCGCAGAGTCAGGCCTGATCCCTGCGATCGCTAACAGTTTTTTTGGTAGCATGGTGAACTGGCAAGCGCCAGCGGCCTAGTACACCACGGTCATAGTCAAACCAGCACTGCAGTAACACTTGGTGACATGGCGAGTCCCATAAGTGCAGTTCAAGCTGGTGAGGTGGCAAGCACAAGTAGTGTCCCGCTGCCACCAAGAAGAAAAACACAGGCCCGTCGTGCCCATAATGCCCTTCCTGCTGCATTCGCCAATCCTAATTGGGAACCCACCACTTCTGCAGCACCCGTACTTCCCCCATTCACATCTCCAACCAAATGCAGTCGGCGCCTGAAAAATGCCCCGGTGTGAAAGGGGTCTAACTGTTATGCCCCGTACACACGGTCGGACTTTGTTCGGACATTCCGACAACAAAATCCTAGGATTTTTTCCGATGGATGTTGGCTCAAACTTGTCTTGCATACACACGGTCACACAAAGTTGTCAGAAAATCCGATCGTTCTAAACGCGGTGACGTAAAACACGTATGTCGGGACTATAAACGGGGCAGTGGCCATAGCTTTCATCTCTTTATTTATTCTGAGCATGCGTGGCACTTTGTCCGTCGGATTTGTGTACACATGATCGGAATTTCCGACAACGGATTTTGTTGTCGGAAAATTTTATCTCCTGCTCTCCAACTTTGTGTGTCGGAAAATCCGATGGAAAATGTCCGATGGAGCCCACACACGGTCGGAATTTCCAACAACACGCTCCGATCGGACATTTTCCATCGGAAAATCCGACCGTGTGTACGGGGCATTAGATTTTAGGAGATGAAGGGGGGGGGGGGGGGGGGAGAAAAAAAAAAAATCGGCTTAACATATCGGCCCAAAAAAATCGGCATCATATATCGGCCATCGGCCGCCACGATTTATAAATATCGGCATCGGCCAGAGAAAAACCCATATCGGTCGACCTCTACACTTAACCCCTTCACTGCCATTTACACAGTAATCTATGCATTTTTAATTGCTCTGATCGCTGTATAAATGACAATGGTCCCAAAAATGTGTCAATGTCTGCTGTCTGCCATAATGTCGCAGTCCCGATAAAAATCGCAGATCACCACCATTACTGATAAAAAAAAAATTAAAAAAAAGACATAAAACTATCCATTATTTTGTAGACGCTATTTAATTTTTGGGCAAACCAATCAATATACGCTTATTGCGATTTTTTTTTGGGGGGGGGGAAATGTGTAGAATACATGTCTGCCTAAATTGAGAAAAAAAATTGTTTTATATATTTTTGGGGATTTTTATTATAGCAAAAAGTAAAAAATACTTTTTTTTTTCTCCCAAAATTGTCGCTTTTTTTGTTTATAGCGCAAAAAATAAAAACCGCCGAGGAGATAAAATACCATCAAAAGAAAGCTCTATTTGTGGGAAAAAAGGACGTCAATTTCGTTTGGGTTCAGCGTCGCACAACCGTGCTATTGTCAGTTAAAGCGACGCAGTGCTGAATCTCAAAAAACGCTCTGGTCTTTGGGCAGCCAAATGGTCCGTGGTTAAATTAATATTGCATACATCTGTTCATTTGGAGAGTGCAGGAAATGAGAGATCAGATAACAGCCTATATGGATAGAGCTGTAGTATTGAAAACAAGAGGAGGCGCATGCGCAAGGGACTCCAAGATGGCCGTGTAAGCCGGGAGCTCCTCACTACCTCAGCCAGTCAGCCGCCCTAGCGCCGTTTCAGAGCCAGCCGCGACCCCCCACATAGCGCAATCTGATCGGGGAACTCGGCAGCATCTCCCCTATGCCAGGTGGCGCAGTAAAAAGGGATCTGGGACCCCGATTCGACGCCGGAGGAGTGCAGGCCGAATCCAAGATGGCGGCCGCGCCTCAGCCACGAGACACAGTCTCAGGGGGAATGACGGATAACAGGCAAGTGATCGCCCCTGCTTACACTAGCATTCCCTCCTCCAGCGATCTCCACAGCCCCCCTCAACGCATCCCCCTCAGTTCATAGCACGGACACACTAGATGATCACTCCCTGGCTACCCTCATGTTATCTCTTATGGGACATATCTCAACCCTCCAGCACACTAGCAACAATATGGGAGGCCCAGACCCTGACATGCCCCAGAATGCAGTTGATCTCTTTATCAAATTATCTGAGCTTTTGGAGTGGGGATTAGCTAATGCGGCCCACAAAATTACAAATGACATTCGCTCTGATTTCCAGAACCTGGGCACCAGAATAGAAGTGATCGAACAGAAACTCGATTTCACAGTCGCAAGGGCCAATCAAAACACTGATCATATTCAGGTCATACAGGAACAGTTGGATGTGGCCTTAAATAGGATCGATGATCTGGAAAACCGATCAAGAAGGGAGAATTTTAGGGTCAGAGGCATCCCAGAATCTTGCACGGATGTCCCCACAGCGGTCCAAGATCTGATCAAAACCCTCATTCCTGCTATTTCTACACACAAGCTGGAGTTAGACAGAGCCCACAGATCACTGGGACCCCCAAGGAAGGATGGGTCCCCCAGGGATGTGGTGGTAAAGCCGCACTACTATGGAGTTAAAGAGGACATTATGAAGCTTTCTCGTCAGCAACCGCACATCTCATTCCAAGGACACGATGTTCAAATATTTGCGGACATTTCTCCTATGACGATACAAAAGCGCAGAACCCTCAAACCACTTTTACTGATCCTGGCACAGAAGGAAATTAGATACTGGTGGGCTTTTCCCTTTGCTTTAAAATTTACCTACAAAGGTAAAACCCACTCATTCACCAATCTACATGAAGGAGAACGGGTCCTCCTTTCCCTGAAGCTCATATCTCAGGACTCAGAGATGGATACGTCAAATATACAAACAGGATCCTACAAGAGACCCACACCTACCAGTCCAGTTTCCCCATTATGGAAAACTACCAAAAGTAACTCTATGTTATCATACATCAAACTCCTCAGGGACAAGTCCAGGGTGCTATTCTCCCTAATAATTCTACTCTTTGATTTGGGGCCCCCCCAGACTCCCCCCCATGTTTTGTGTGACCATTCTATGGTTCCCTAAGGGATAACGGAGTCCCCCAAATCCAGTTCACCTAACGACTCTGACTCAGGCCTGAAAGGTTCCACCTACCCACAAGATTGGCACTCCACGCAAAGCTAGTACTTCTGCTTGCCCTTTGGGCCCTACACAAGCGGGTCGGACTACCATTGGCCCTCCCCCATCTTCAAGAGGATTACCCTGTTCTCTATCTCTCAACATTACAACATGCCCCAGAGAACTAGTACTTCGACCCCCCTCCCCTCTTAGATTTATTCAACGCCAGCTATTGGAATTGAAGATCGGGAGACGGACATGAAAGAACCCCGCGAAGGATTTTCCAAAGACTCTAGGGGGAAATTCTGAGGGCATACCAGAGGACTACTAACTTATACCCCTTACAACCCAGGACTAGGAATACGTATCCCTTAGTAGCTTTGGATGCATCCCTTCCCACAATCCTCCCCCTCATTCCTCTCGCTCATCCCCCAATCCCCTCCTTTTACCTCCCCACCTTTACCCATCACCCCCTTTTCCCCCATACCTCTCCATGGCTTCTTAGGCCTATCATTGGAATAATTCAGCCGGCTGGCTTTGACTCATGCATTTTATAATGTTATAGTTCTTAATTGGTTATCCAGGTTGACCAATTGGGTTGGCGCTGACTGGGGTAGCAGTCATGCACCTCCATCCATCCCATGATAATGGGTACCCCATTTTCGGGAGATGGACAGTTAGCCCCTTTGGAGGGCTACTATTGTTTATGGTTTGGCGTCATTGGGAGGCACCTTTTGCCCTCCCGATGCCACAGGAACTTTTTGGGCCACCTTGCACTACATCATCCGCTTTCTTTCTTTTTATTTTTCTTTTCTTCTGTTCTTTTCGTCTAACCTTCTCTTCTCATGTGCCAGTCCATAGATGATGCTGTTTCGCTCCTCTCCTTCAGGTTCCAGGTTCTGCTCCATACCTCGAGAAACAACACTCCACAACAACCCAGAGCAGGTAAGAAATATTGATCTTCACATGCTTCCCCTCCTCAGCCACTATGTCAAGTAACACCGTGCCCCTAACATCCATAGGTTAGCATCACACAATGCCCAAGGTCTGAATTCAGCGGTAAAGAGACGTAAATTATTCCAGTCTTATCATGCCCAAAAAATGGCAGTAGTTATGATTCAAGAAACCCATTTTCCCTCAAGATATAACCCGACTTTTCTGCATGCTCAATACCCCCTATTCTTCCTAGCTAACGCAGAAGATAAAACCAAAGGTGTGGCAATACTGTTTGCAAAAACTTGTAAATTTAAGCCCAGTCTGGTTCACAGGGACCCAGAGGGTAGGTTTATTTTAGTCAAGGGCATGATAGATGAGTGCTTGTACTCGTTCATATCATATTACTCTCCCAACAAGGGCCAGACGAAATTTTTTCAAGCAATGTTTCAAACCCTAAGCCCCCTGTTGGAAAGAACAGTAATATTCGGAGGTGACTCTAATGTCGCTTTTGACCCAGGACTAGATAAGTCTAAACCTCTTGCCGCACAACCAGTCCTTCCCATGAAAACAAGTTCCAAGATAGCGAAACTTATTTATCAACAAGGCTTAGCCGACATTTGGAGAGAACATAACCCAACAAAGATGGATTTTACCCATTACTCAAACCCACATAGAACATATTCCAGGATTGACCACATCCTGCTTTCAGCGATCCATATCCCTTGTGTGCTCAAGGCCTATATCAAGGACACAGCCCTATCAGACCATTCCATGGTGGTCATCTCTTTACAAGGCAGATTCCACAGACCACCCACTACCCATTGGAGATTCAATTAAATTCTCCTTAATGATCCTATTTCAGTGACAGAGATTGAGAGGGAGTTGAAAGAATATTTTTTGCGGAATAACGTGGAGGGAATCTCTGTGGAGACTCTCTGGGCAGCTCATAAAGCTACCATCCGAGGAAAGCTCATTTAAATGTCTTCTCAACGGAAGAAAGAAAAAATAGCGGAGATAGAGAACCTTGAGAGGGACTTCTCGGCCCTATGTAAACAACACAAAAGGGACCCTTCTAAGGTCCAAATAGCACAATTAGACGCAGCTAGAATAGCTTTAAACTTAGCTCACACAGTAGGGGCCGAGAGATCTCTAAAATGGAATAATGCGAAATTCTACTTTCAGAGAGACAAGATGAGTACGCTATTAGCAAGAAAGCTCTCCCCCACATTTAGTAACTCTACACTTCCAAAAATCAGAATGCAGGATGGCTCCACAACACTTAATCCTCAAAAAACCCTACAAGCATTTCAGTCTGTCTTTCTATTCTAAACTATATCAGAAAAATGACTATGGAAGAATCTTCCATAAAATCCTCCCTAGATGATCTTAATATACCCACTCTAAGTAAAGACCATGTAGAATTCATGGAAACACCCTTCTCCACAGAAGAAACATTAGATGTGATTAAAACATTAAAAGGGGGTTCAGCTCCCAACCCCGATGGCTTCTCCAATCAATATTACAAAACCTTTGCAGACACCTTAGCACCCCATATTACTAAATTTTTCAACTCCAAAAGGGAAGGGATACCAGTGGAATCCCAACTAAATATGGCTTTCATCTCAGTCATTCCCAAACCCGACAAGGACCCAACTCTAGTAGAAAACTACAGACCGATATCCCTTATTAACAACGACGAAAATACTTACTAAAATCCTAGCTAACAGAATAAATTCATTCATCAACCAATATATACACAAAGACCAAGTGGGTTTTATCCCAGGAAGACAAGGCCCAGATCAAGTTAGACGGGCGGTCGACATTGTCTCATTACTACAATCGGGATGGGATGGAGGCTCACAACAGGAAGGCTTATTATTGTCGTTGGACCTTCAAAAGGCCTTCGACTCCCTTTCATGGTCTTACCTATTTATAGTCCTGAGACGCTGGGGATTCGGGGAAAAGTTCATAAGAACTTTGAAAGCTCTATATTCCGCTCCTATTGCCAAGGTCAAACTACAGGGGTACTATTCGGACCCCATTCAAATAGCCAGGGGTGCCAGACAGGGGTGCCCCCTTTCCCCTCTGATATTTGCATTGGCTATAGAGGTTCTTGCCATTGCGATCAGGTCTAACCAAAACATAAAAGGTGTACAATGTGGTCTGCACACCCACAAGTGCACTCTTTTTGCTGATGACATCCTTTTAATTTGTCACATCCCCAACAACCTCCCTCCCTAATTTATGCAAACTCTTAGAAACCTTTGGGTCCTTGTCAGGTCTTCGGGTCAACATGGACAAATCCCAAGCTCTAAACATTTCACTTCAACCGGCAGAAGTAGACAGGCTCAAACCTTCATTCAAATTTAAATGGAGCGACTCATCGATCTGGTATCTTGGGATAAACTTCACCCCCAAGTTTGAGCAGCTTTATCAGGCTAATTTCCCTCCCATGTTCCACAAATTAGAATCTGATCTCCTATCCTGGTCCCGAGACAATATATCATGGCTAGGTAGAGTACATTCTACTAAAATGACCCTGTTGCCCAGGCTCCTCTATTTATTTAGGTCACTCCCGATAGACATACCTCTTAGGGGATTTTAAAGGCAATGAATTTAAAGTTTTATTTAAGATAAAATCCAATTTTATTTGGTATCGTTCAACATTAAAATATAAATTTTACACAGAAAACGATAAATCAATAAACATATGAATATAAATTGACATTGAAGACTGAAAGATAATTCTACAAGTACATCCAATAACGGTTGTGGTATAGAATTCACATATGAAAAGTTTTTAAGAGAAAGAAAGTGATGTATCACACTACCCAATGCGATCACCCTGGGTGACCACCCTGGTATGGAGTAGTGGAATTTCCAACGCGTTTCAACGTTTATGTCTTAACAGAGAAAAGTCTTCTTCAGGGAAAATACATCACAGTCTAAAAAGTCAGAAAAATCAAAAAAATTATACTGTTACAATTTGTACACATATGTACCATACATATCTCCTGCATTGGTTAGATTCTCATGCGACTTACGTTCTCCCAAGGCATCCCAGGTTGAGCGCATTGCATGCCAGGGGCCAAAGATACCCCACACCAAAATAGCCTGGACTGTCCTATTACTCTACAAGATGGCTGGATATGTGATAAAAATCCCAACATTGGTGTCCTCAGCCTTAGAAAATTGATGGCTGACTGTAATAGGGCAAAGGGTATTAATGAGTGGTATCCTTTAATTAATTGTGGGCTAACCCCACAGTAGGTACCACATATAGAGAGGTCCCCCCCTTTATTTTTAAACAAACAGGTTAGGCATATAGTATAAACACCCCAAAATCGGGGGATCCCATTCCTTGTAGGTATGGAGTGAGACACTTACTTTTAGGTAGATTGTGGATCGCTTAGCCTAGAACAGGGAGGGTCCATGGAGCTCAAACCAGAACAAAAGATAGCCCTGATGTGCATAGGTGGATGTCACAGGGAGAATGGCGCCATTTGCCGTCTCTGGTGTCCTATATATGGTGTGGGCCGGCTTGTGGGCGGAGACAGGGCGCCGCGCTGGACAATAGCGCAGCTTGCCTGTAATTGCTGCTGTCAGGAGCATTCGACGTAAAGACGCCGGGTGCTACCTTGGCAACCAACTCCGCTCAGAGGCCCGCGCATGCGCGACATGGTGGCGCGCATCCAGTTACGTGCCTCCACCGCGTTGTCCAATAGCGCGGCTTGCCTGATTTTGTTGCTGTCAGGAGCATCTGACGTGAGGACGCCAGATGCCACCTAGGTAACCAACTCCGCTCGGAGGCACGTGCATGTGCTACATGGTGGCGCGCATCCAGTTACGTGCCTCCGCCGCGTTGTCCAATAGCGCGGCTTGCCTGATTTTGTTGCTGTCAGGAGCATCTGACGTGAGGACGCCAGATGCTACCTAGGTAACCAACTCCACTTGGAGGCCCGCGCATGTGCGACATAGTGGCGCGCATCCAGTTACGTGCCTCCGTAGCGGAATACTTGGAGGTTTAGACGTAGGGTAATGGTGTGGGAACCAACCACCATTTTGGAGAGGGGCCCGTGCCCACACTGGATGCAATATATCAATAAAACTGTCCATCGTGGTATGAGATTATGCCCATGGTAGAAAGATAGTGGATAGACACCTATCCTATTAGTCCCCCAGTGTCCTCCCTGGTAAGATATATGAGGTGGGTTTAAAGACCAGGGGGGACGAGAAAAGAATTATAAAGATAAATAAATTAGAGCCTTTTAAGTAGTTGACTAAACCATATAAGATCCCCCCTCTTGCGCCAAGATGGAAAAGGGCGAAAGGGGGCAAGAGGGGGGACAGAGGACTTATAACCACTGATACAGACGTTCCTGCCTGGCATATAAGCAAGGCAGGATAAGCAAGAGGGCCCCAAAGTCAGCTGGAACCGCGGGGCCCCCCTGTGTCGGGTAGGTACAGGACCTTCCAGAGCATAACCTCGGGGCTAATGGGGAGCCCTAGATCCCCGCATGACATGACTCCCCCCAAGGGAATAAATCATGGGGACGGCAGAACACCAGAGACAAACCAAGGCATTCAGTGATATTAATGGAAACAAAATGAAAAAATAACAATATTGAATGAAAACACAAAATAGTACATTTATAGAGTAATTCCACTTGGTGGGGTTTTTTGGAAGATATAAATCCCACCCTTGTTGTAATATAGTAACACATTTGTAGGTTACACAAGATTGAAATTATGCTAACATAGTAAGTAAAATTAAAAAAAAACCCCCACAGAAAAGGCTAAGCAATCTCCAACTAGTGTTTGGGTGGCAGCTAGGGGGCAGACAGTGTAAAAAGGAGGGAAGGGGGAGGGGAGGAAAGGAGTGAATGGTTTGAATTGTAGACAAAGTGGAATGAAGGGGGTGCCCTTAGTCAGTTTTACCCAATCTAAAGCCCTCCAGAAATGGCCTAAAGCTCTCTGTTTCATTGAGACCCGGGGGGGGGTGGTGGCCCTAAGGCGCCTGATCCAGCGCATTTCGCGCTAGAGCAGGACCTTGTTCCAGTCACCCCCCCCCCTGGTGGGTATGTGTAGTCTATCCACGACTGTGAAGTTTACCTTGGGCATCCTGTAGTTGTGTTGTTTTGCTACATGCCTGCCCAATGGTAAGTAAAGGTTGCCAATGCTCATACTGTGGATGTGCTTCTCTACTCTCTTAGTGAGTTCCTGTCGGGTTTTCCCCACATAAAAGGCCCCACATTGACATTGCATTAGATAAACGACTCCCCGTGTTCTGCAATTCGCGAAGTGCCGTAATTGGAAATTTTCCCCATTGGGTAATGTGATCATGGTTCTCCTGCCAATGACTCCACACTGTGTGCATGATCCGCATGGGTATGTGCCCCAGGTTCTACAGGGGTCTGTTCTTGTACTTCCTTTATATTTGCTCTGTGTGAGTATATTTCCTATAGAACAGGATTTTTTGTAGGTAATTTGGGGTCTGGAAGTGACCAGATCACCTAAGATGGGATCCTCTGTAAGGATTGACCAGTGTTTGGAGATGATTTTTCTTATTTGTTTATGTTCATTGGAGAATTTCATGATAATTCTAGTTGAGTTGTCTTCTTTTGTCAAGTTTTTCTTTTTGAAAATTAGATTTCGTCTATCAATGTTTTTTACACGATTGAATGCTTTTTTGAGGGCGGTTTTTGTATAACCCCTCTCAATCAGTCTGGCAGTGAGTTTATTGGATTCCTGCTGGAAGTTCTCATGTGTACTGCAATTTCTTTTGAGTCTTAGAAATTGACTAAAAGGTATGGATTTCTTCAGTGGCTCTGGGTGGAAACTGTCTGCATGTAGCAGAGTATTCCCCGCTGTCTCTTTTCTATACAAATTACTCAAGAGTCCTCCAGTTGGATCTTTGGAAATGGTGATATCCAAGAAGTTAACTTCTTTGGAGTCATAGGTCATAGTAAAAAAGAGATTAAAGCTGTTTAGATTCATAGAACTCAAGCATTCCTTGAGTCTCTCTTCAGGGCCATCCCAGATGATGAAGATATCATCTATGTACCTCTGCCTCAAACAAATGTGGTCAGAGTACACAGACGATCCCTCTCCTAGCAAAAAGGCCATCTCCCACTCTCCCAGGTACAGGTTGGCGTATGAGGGAGCGCAGCATGTCCCCATAGCCACCCCCTGTACCTGGAGGTAGTGGGAGCCCTTAAATAGAAAAACATTGTGTTTTAAGATGAATTCCAACATTTGGAGTATGAAGGCATTGAACTTCCAATCAGTGGTTGCTCTTTGTCTTAATACCCGTTCAACAGCTGCTACTCCTGCGTCATGTGGAATGCTGTTATACAGACACTCCACATCGATGGTGACCAAGAAAGCAGAGTCGGGGATTGTCAGATTGTCTATTATCTGCAGTAGATGGATCGTGTCTTTGGTGTAAGGTGGTAAGTCCTTGACGTGGGGTCTAAGATGATAATCTATGACCTGGCTGATGCCTTCCGTGATGGACCCATTACCAGAGATGATCGGCCTCCCTGGGGGTCATCCAATCTTTTATGCACCTTAGGCAGGGCATAGAATGTGGGTAAACGAGGGTGCTGTGTTCGTATAAACTCCCACATCTCTTTATTAATGGCCCCTTCGTTGAACGATTCATACACCAGGTGTAGAAATTCCTGGTTGAATCTCTCAACTATTGCTGGGGAAATTTTCTTATAGCATTTGGTGTTGTTGAGAATTTTAAGGCACATTTTTTCTTAATTCTCGTTATCCATAAGGACAATATTTCCACCTTTGTCCGATGCTTTGATTGTGATGTTCATATCATTCTTCAAGGTATTAAGTGCATGTCGCAATTCTGGATTGAGGTTATTTTTGGTTGTTTGTCTATCTAGTTTTTCAATTTCTCTAGTCGTCTGTTTCACGAAAAGCGCTATCGCTGGATTAAGATTCAGCGGGGGAAATTTATGTGATTTTCTTTTTAAATTTCTTATCAGTTTTTTTTTTTTTTATTAAATTGTTTATTTAGGTCAAGAACACGGCCCACATGGGCCCACAGATACATAAATATATATTCGTTTGAACATACACATGGTATAGTATCGTGACATAAATTCTTACAAAACTCTTATTCAACAGATCTACATCCAGCTTGTTAATCCAAGACCAAACCTTGATACTTATATGGCTATAGCAAGTTAAACTATAGTGTCGAAGTGTACATGTGACAACTTTCAGTGCTGGTTCCCATTGCGCCGGTCCTCTATTTTCTATATTAATTAAGAATAGAAATTAAGAGAAATTGAGGGTAGAGTGACAGGAAAGAAAGGGAGGGAAGAAGTGCAGGAGAATGTAGGGGGGGGTGGAGAGGAAGGGGGGGGAGTTAGGGGGGGGGCAGAGAGGGATGGGGAAAGGGGGATGATTCTCGCGAACATGTAGGCGCAAAAAATACCCAGAACTCGAACAACCACGGCTCTGTTCACAGGATGCTGATGACTCAGCCTGCAGGTCCGTATAATCACCGGGCCACGTCTGCACCTCTCAAAGATTGACCTGCCGCCGAGTATATAAACATCAACCATAATTGCCATGTCTTAGAGAATGCTTCTTCCCTATGTTGTGCCGTGTGGATCAGGTCCTCCATTTGCCTTATGTCTTCCACCTTACCAAGCCACATGTCAATAGACGGTGGTGTGGTGAGTTTCCAGCAGAGAGGTATGCAAGCTCTGGCTGCATCTAACAGATGTCGTATGACTGAACGTTTGTACACTTTGTCTGGTATGTCAGTGGCATGTAGTAGAAAGAATGCCGGATCTTTTGGAATTGTCCTGTCTGTAAACAGTTGTATCGTCTCGTGTACTACCTTCCAGAACCGTGAGAGCTTAGGGCATGACCAAAATATGTGTAACAGGGTTCCCTTGTCTCTCAGACATCTCCAACACTCTTCAGATGTAGTAGGAAATATTTTATGTAAAAGTGTTGGGGTTCTGTACCACCTAGAAAGAATTTTATAGTTTGTTTCTTGGGTTTTAGCACAGATGGATGACTTGTGTGTGAAGCGAAGTATGCGTTGTCTCTGCGTGAGGTTGAAGCTGCAGCCCAGCTCTTCTGCCCATTTGGACAAACCCGGGGGTATGTAGTCTGAGGGAGGTGTAATCAAAAGACTGTACATTAGTGAGATTGTATGTGGTAGAATACCTGTGTTAGTGCAGATTTCTTCTAGGGTCGTGAGTCCTTGGTCTGCGTCTGCGGGGGGTGTAATGGAATGAAGGAAGTGTCCTAGTTGAAGAGTTCGCATGAAATCTAGGCGGAACATCCCTTGCGGGTTAGATAGTTCCGCATATGTTTTCCAAACCCCTCCTGAGCTGAAATGGGAGGCCGAGTGTATTCCTGTTTCCCCTAATGACCGAAAGACTCTATCCTGTAATCCAGGGGTGAATAGGGGATGTCCTATAATTGGGAATAGGGGCGAGTTTCGAGATGAAATGTGTGGTTTAGAGATTAGTTTAGCACAGATTCTGGCTGTGTTGCCTATCAGAGGATGTTGTTTGAGTTCCCTAGGTAGGCTAGAGTAACACCATGGTGTACCTCCCAATGGGATTCTGGTGTGGGATTGCTCAAGATGGGTCCATAATTTAGTCTCTCTGTGTCTACGCCAGTCAATGAGTCTACCCAGGTGTACTGCTTGGTGGTAGACGCGCATATCGGGTATCGCTAACCCCCCGTGCGATTTGGGGAGGACAAGTAATTTGTTTGGCAGTCGGGGTTTTTTCTTAGCCCATACAAATTCAGTAAATATTGTTTGAATTTGCTTGAAGAAACCGGGGGGGATACGTATCGGAATGGCCTGCATTAGGTATAGTATTTTTGGTAAAATAGACATTTTCAGGATGTTACCACGCCCCATCCAGGAGTGAAGGCCCGATTGCCAAGTATTTAGCAGTGTTTTTATTTTTGTAAGTAGTGGTGGGAAATTAATTTCATACAGCTTTGCCATTGTTTGGGGGATGTACGTGCCCAGATATTTTAGGGCTTTGTCTGTCCATTTCAGTTTAAAACTGGCTTTAAGGGGCGTGAGCATTGAAGCAGGGATTCCTACACTCATAGCTTCTGATTTGGCCCAATTAATTTTCAGGTAGGCTAAGGAGCCGTATTCGGAAAATTCTTTTAGCAAGTTTGGAAGGGATATCACTGGGTTTGTTAATGAAAACATCAAGTCATCAGCGTATGCTGATATTTTATATTGAGTATTGTCTATGATAAGGCCGGTAATGTCCGGGTTTAGTCTTATGTGGCAGAGGAATGGTTCCAGTGATAATGCAAAAAGGAGGGGGGAGAGCGGGCAGCCCTGTCTTGTGCCATTCGAAATCTGGAAAACATCTGACATTACTCCGTTTACCCTTACTCTAGCCGTCGGTGCTGCGTATATTGCTGAAATCCAATTTAACATGGAGTCACCTAGGCCAATGTGTCTTAACGTTGAAAGCATAAAAGACCAATTTACCCGGTCAAATGCTTTTTCAGCATCAGTACTGAGCAAGACCAATGGCGTGGCTGTCTTAGTGGCGTGATAGAGCAGGTTCAGGACCTTAGTAGTGTTGTCCCTCGCCTCCCTGGTAGGGACAAAACCTACCTGGTCTAGGTGTATTAAGCTGGTTATGTGCTGTTGTAGTCTAATGGCCAGGATTTTTGTGAATAGCTTCAGGTCTGTGTTTAGTAGGGATATAGGACGGTAGCTACCGCAATGGGTCGGGTCCTTATCTTCTTTGTGGATTACAGTTATTTGGGCTTGTAGTGTGTTATTGTGTAGTAATTTCCCTTTGCCTAAGTCATTAAATAGTTTGGCTAGGTGTTGTCCTAGTGATGGGAGTAGCGTTTTGTAATATTGGAGTGTGAGTCCGTCAGGTCCGGGAGCTTTCCCTTGCTTAGTATTTTTTATCGCCATTTGTATGTCTGTCAGAGTAATGGGTTCGTCTAGTAGGTCTCTCGTCTCAGTCGATAGGGATGGCATTTTGGAGTCTGCTAAATATTCTGCTATTTTCTCTGGGGAGGGTTGTGACATGTTTAAATTGTATAGGTTTTCGTAGTATGATCTAAACTCTTGTGTGATTTGTTGGGGCAAGGCAGCTCTTTGTCCCGTAGGAGAGTTAATGTGCGGGATATATGATGCCATGTTTTGTGATTTAAGAGATTGGGCCAGAAGTCTGCCACACTTGTTGCCCGATTCGTAGATCTTTTTCCGGGAGATCTGGAGAGCCGCCTTAGCCTTGAATTGGAGTAGGTCTGTTATTTGCATACGTATCGTATCTAATTCGCTACCCAGGGGTCTAGTCGGCATTGTTTTATGGGCAGATTCTAGTTTATGGAGTTTGTCAAATAGTGATGCTAATTGCACTGACTTTTGTTTTTTAACTCTTGACCCGTGCTTAATAAGCACTCCGCGGATCACCGCTTTGTGTGCTTCCCATGTTAGGCCAAAGTCTCCGTCTTCTAAGGTGTTAGTGTGGAAGTAGTGTGAAATTTCTTTTGTGATGTCTGCAACTATGGCTGGGTCTTGTAAAAGACTTTCATTTAGTCTCCAGGGTTTCCTTTGACCTTTGAAAAAGTCTGTAAGGTCGTATTGCATGGACACTGGGGCGTGGTCGGACCATGTAATGGATCCGATGGCTGTGTTTTTGACCGCCCGGAGTTGGTTGTGTGGAACTAAGAGGAAGTCAATACGAGAATACACCTGGTGCGGGCGAGAGAAGAAAGTGTAGTCTCGTTCCCCAGGGTGAAAAAGGCGCCAGGTGTCTATTAGCTGTGCCGCATGGAGGGCTAAAGACATTTCCCTGCGGGTGCCACGTGTGATGGAGGAAGAGCCTGTCGAGGTATCTTCTGCCGGGATTAAGGGGATGTTAAGATCGCCTCCTACAATCAATTGGCCCTCAGAGAAATTCTGTAGTGTTTTGAGATGTCGTTTCATGAATGTGTCTTGGTGTTCATTTGGGGCGTAAAAGTTTGCGATGGTCACTTTGGTGCCACCTATCAGGCCTTTTATAAAAAGGAACCTGCCTGCCGGGTCTGACTTTTTGTCCACTAATGTCCACGGTACTGATGCGGAAATCTGGATAGATACCCCTCTGGATTTAGCGGCTATGTGGGTGGAGTGGTATGCAGTCGGGTAATACCTACTTTTTAAAATTGGGAACTTGTTTTCCCTGAAGTGTGTCTCTTGTATTAGTACTATGTCGGCTTTCATGTGTCTCATGTCATTTAGAAGCATTCTCCGCTTTTCCGGGACGTTCAGTCCCTTTGCATTAAGGGTGACCACGTTGAGTACCCCCATGCTCGCGAGAACCAATTATAGGTATGGGGAGGGAGAGAGGTGGGGGGAAAGGTGTAGGGGGGGGAAAGGTGGTTGACTAGAAAGGGGGGAAAAGTTTAGAAAGAGGCAAAAGCCCACCCTGATTGCAAAAGGTGTCGTGAAGGGAAATCTCCCCGATCACCCAAAACAAAGAGTGGATGATTTCTATTGACTGAAGTTATTCTTCCACGCACACCAGTATTACCTGGGTGTAGTCGTTTTCCTAAGTGGGGAAGTGTCAAGCCAGGACCTCGGAAGGAGGGCTATGTCCTCCCCGAGCCCCCGGATCTATGATATAATTGGTACTCCAGGCAAAATATACTTTAACTCTCGGAGCATATCTAAAACTGAAACTGTGATGTTATGTATGAGCATACGTTCTGTGTAACATGAGCAACACTGTATTCATAATAGGCTAACAATAAACAAGCAATCTATAATTAACCGTGTGATACTCCCATACCGACTCAACTAGTTGGTTGACATAAATACTTAACCAGCAAACATACCCTGCATATATGTAATGTTGATGGTAGAGCCCCTCTGATGGGCTTCAGCGTAACTCTTATAAGTGTTGTTTTTACAGGTGGTGGCTGCCGGTAATATTCCAGCGATGCAAAGACTGCGCGTGGGGTCGCCGGTCACAAGAACATTAAACTAGTTATTTTCTGCACCCCCACTGCAGCCAGTGCACCGCACAGCCTTCGTCTCTCCATCCTATTCACAACCCAATTTGTTCGAGTTAACGTCTACTTACAGATTATATGTGCCCTACTACTTAATAGCACTGCTGTACTCCCCATCCAGCCCCCCCGGCTCAAGTCCCCCTCCCCCCTCCCCCCGAAAAACCAGCAAGGAACCGCTGCGCCCCCCAGGTCTGCCATATACCACAATAAGGTCACCGAGCTTGTTTGTTACCAATAGATCTTGCAATAGAATAACGTTCCCAATGCAGCAACTCACTTCCCCCCAATCTAGTCGGGAGTATCAAATATGTCATTTCTTCACTGCTGCGCTTATTTCAACATCAGGGTGGGCGAGAGGTGGGGGGGGGGAGGGCAAACACATCTCCCAGGTATTCCGTCTATTCAGATGATCATCTAGGGCAAGGGGGGAGGGGCCGCCCAGTAGGCACCAGGCACTCTCCAGTCTCCCCGCAGACTTCTCCCAGCCAAGTTTGTCCCTTGCTGTGTCCAACCGGGGTGGGCCAGGTGACTCAAGAATATCCCTGGCAATCACGTGATCGGGACATTCTATGCCACGAGGGGCAGGGGAGCAGGCATAGTCCGACAGCATGTAGAGGTGCAAAGGTCAGCTGGCGGCTTACAAACCGCCTGGATAGGGCAGAAACGCCAACTGTTTAAGGGACCACCAAGCAAGTGGGTGTAGAATGCCCAACTGTAACTGTCAAAAGGAGTAGGTGTATGGTAGACACAATGTACACGGTTACTTACAGTAGCCTCATGACTCACGTGCACCGTTATCTGATCTGGCGCGGGATCTTCCTCGGGACCTCTGTGGGCGGGTGGACGGGCTGATTCTGCTCGTGTTCAGGCCCGATCGGCCGGTTGGTCTCGGGATTCTCGATAGCCAATTCGGGACCTGGATCGGTACCGCCCCCATGAAGTCGAAGAGGGCCGGTAGGTCTGCTGGGGTGCGAAGTGTGTAGTGGGCCCGATCGTTGCGGAATGTCACTGCCAGCGGGTAGCCCCATCTGTACGTGCAGCCATGTCTCCTTGCTAGTTCCAAGATGGGCTTCAGCATGGTACGGCGCTGTAACGTAGCCCTCGACAGGTCAGGCAGAATTTGGATGTGGGCCCCGTCAAATTCTATCTCTCCCTGGTCCCATGCTTTCCTGAGCAGAGTCTCCTTCTGAGCAAAGCGGTGTAAGCGGCATAAAACATCCCGCGGCCTGGCTGGGTCTGAGGGTTTTGGGCCTAGGGTGCGGTGGATCCTGTCGATCTCCAGATGCGGCGGTGGGTGGTCCAGTAGGCCCTGGAAGATCGCCGTTGCCGTCGCCGCCAGGTCCTCCGGGCCCGTGGCCTCTGGTATCCCCCGTAGCCGCAGGTTGTTGCGGCGGCTACGGTCCTCCAACTCCTCCAGGTGGAGCTGCATTTCTTGTGCTTCCAGAATATGCGTCTGCTGCGAGTGCTCCATCGTCTGCATCCTCTCCTCCAGGGCAGCAATCTTAGTTTCGCCAGAGGTGACTCGGGTTTCCACAGTTTGTAAGTCATCCCTTACTTCTTGGATGTCTTTCCTGTGTGCCTCCTCAATCCTCAGGATCATGGTCTCAAAGTCCGCTCTCGTGGGTAGGGCCTCCAGGTCTGCTCTTGTGGGGAGAACCCTGAGCATGCTGCGGAGGTCGTCTTCCAGGATGTTTTGACTGCCCGGGTGTCTCTCCATCTCCGTGCAGAGTATGGCTGGCGTGCCCGTGAGAAGTAAGGGCGTCGGGGTCTGTGTGGGGGAAGCCATCAGGGATTCCGTGCAGAACGGAGGAGTATTGGGCCCACGTGGCGCGGCAGCTACGGCGCCGGGAGATAGGTCCGCCTGACCTCTGAAAAAATGTGGAATGCCCGTTTGTGTGGTCCGGTGGTGGGTTCCCCGGGACGACGATCTCGTTCTGTAGCGTTTGGGGTTGCTCATGCCGTGCTCACTGGAGTAAAAAGGCGTCTTGTGATCCGTGCAGGCCGAGTTGGACAGGGAGCTCCTTCAAAGCACGTCTTCACTCGGCCATAGCTAAGCCACGCCCCTTCTTATCAGTTTTTATATTAGATTTGGCGGCTTCTTCTTTTGATTCTTCTTCATCACTCTCACCATCTTCCAGCTCTTCTTCCCAAAGATTTTCTGTGAAGTTGCTCTCTTGTAGAAGGAGGTTCAGGTCTCTGAGAGCCTTAAAGTCCGCTGTTTTTAAATTCGGTGCGAATTCCGGTTGGGTGACTTTTTGTTTCACATATAGGCTTTTCAGCAACAGTTTCCGGGCAAAGAGATGAATATCCTTCGTTGTTTCAAAGCTGTCCATACCTTGGTTGGGGCAGAAGGAGAGACCCAGTGATAACACTTTTCTCTCCTCATCAGTTAGTTGATGTGAGGAGAGATTGATAATGTTTAGTTCTTTTGGGTTGGAGGATCCATGGGTATCATCATTAGTTGAGTAGGGGGCATTGGGCTGGGTAAAGGTGTGATGTTTTTGTCTAAAAAACTATCAAGTTGTGTTTGTTGAGTCTTGGGAATAGCCCCTAGGTCTTTCCGACTTCCTCTTCCTAAATTAGGGAAAAGGCCTCGTGTATTACCCTGATTTATACCTTTGTGCGTATTAGATCTGTTACCCTGTTGTGACTCCATTGTCTCATGCTCCGTAGTACGTTTTTTGTTGGTTTGTTTGACCTCTCCCTTGGTCTCCTGTTGTCTTCCTAGAGGTCCCTTTCTTTTGCCTCTGAAGTGGCCAGTGTGTGAGGATGCTGATGAGGAGGAGTTGGATTGTGTATCCGATGAGTAGTCATTAGACTTGGTATTTTCTTGATATGGAGTTCTTCTTTTTCTGTTTTTTTTGGTATTGGTTGTGTTCCATCAATAGGCTCTGCCTTCCCTGAAGGCATTTTTGTCTCTCCAGTACTTTTTCTCCTTTTTGATAAGGATGGCTTCAATTTTCTAAGGCTGAGGACACCAATGTTGGGATTTTTATCACATATCCAGCCGTCTTGTAGAGTAATAGGACAGTCCTTTCTATTTTGGTGTGGGGTATCTCTGGCCCCTGGCATGCAATGCACTTAACCTGGGATGCCTTGGGAGAACGTAAGTGGCATGAGAATCTAACCAATGCAGGAGATATGTCTGGTACATATGTGTACAAATTGTAACAGTATAATTTTTTGATTTTTCTGACTTTTTAGACTGTGATGTATTTTCCCTGAAGAAGACTTTTCTCTGTTAAGACATAAACGTTGAAACGCGTTGGAAATTCCACCACTCCATACCAGGGTGGTCACCCAGGGTGATCGCATTGGGTAGTGTGATACATCACTTTCTTTCTCTTAAAAACTTTTCATATGTGAATTCTATACCACAACCGTTATTGGATGTACTTGTAGAATTATCTTTCTGTCTTGAATGTCAATTTATATTCATATGTTTATTGATTTATCATTTTCGTGTAAAATTTATATTTTAATGTTGAACGATACCAAATAAAATTGGATTTTATCTTAAATAAAACTTTAAATTCATTGCCTTAAAAATCCCCTAAGAGGTATTATATATTTTTCTACATATGTATTTGGGATGATGGCAATGACACATCCATACCACCAAGGTCATATTTACATAAACTCCCGATAGACATTAGAAAATATCATCTCAGAGTTGAGAAACCCGACTGGATAAATATTGAAAGACAAGCTGTCCCGACACACACCATAGACTACCTCCTCTGGTGCTCCATGAAATCAAGGCCCTCTATATTATCACCGGCATTATCCCAATCCTTTAAATTATGGGACACCATGAAACATTTACCAGCACTGACCTCAATCATCCACCCTCTAGACCATATTTTTCATAATCCCTGATTTGGACCGGGCATGGACATCAAGTCCTTCCAATGGTGGCTGGACAAGGGGTTGTACCGTATTGGCCATTTTTTTACTCCCTCTGGTCCGATTATGTTGAAACATTGTATTGATAAACTTGAACTCACAGGCTCAGAGAGATTCAGATTCATCCAGATCTCTCACTTCCTCTCCTCACTAATGAGGGGGCAGACGCACCCTCTGGAATTTACACAATATGAGCGCTGGTGCGGCCAAGCCTTAGACATAAAGGGGGGCATATCTCTCATATACGCATCTCTTTTGGAACCCACCACCAAATTTTCTTACATGGAGGCATGGGAGAGGGACCTGCAGGAGACCTGGAACCTGGAGGAGTGGCACCGGAGGGGAACTAGAGCCTTTCAAGGTATTATAAATATTTCTTTGAGAGAAGCTAATTTAAAAGTGTTAATGAGATGGTATCTTGTACCCTCCAGACTGGCAACTATGTTTTCTTCTGCCTCCCCATTGTGCTTCAGAGATTGTCAAGCCCCAGTGCTCCATGCTCCATATATGGTGGGAATGCCCGAGATTAAGAGGATTCTGGAACAAAGTGTACGCCATGATTCGAAAAGTCTCGGGCCTTCCCGTTACGAAATCTCCCCAGGTAGCATTACTCAATGCCCCAATTCCTAGGATAGCAAAACATACACAAAAGTTGATAACCTTTATGCTGCTAGGAGCTAAAATTACCATAGCTAAGGCCTGGAAGAAACCCGCGGTATCTTTTCAGGCAGCCAAAAGAAAGATTTTGTGGATCATGTCCCAAGAAAAACTGGTCAGTACTATGACGGACACCACTAAATCCTTCCAGGCAACATGGGAGCCCTGGGCTAGACATATAGGCATATCCTTTATTCCTGGAATACGAACGACACGGACGAGTTAGTGAAAGACCGGACCTGGCACAATTCTACTCAACCCTTCTCTCTCTCTTCTTTCCTTCTTCTCTATCCTTTATTCCTTCTACTACTATGATTCGCTATCACATTCGCAGTGTACCAGTACTTTTTCTCTTACTATTCCTCAATGGAGTAGAATAATTAAAGTCAACATAAGCTTTTGAGTCTTGCGTAGGAGTCATAGACTCAAAGCGGATCATCTCCAGTTAGAGAGGAGCTGTTGGAGAGGATCATATGCCTCTCTAGCAGCCCCTACAATCTCCTCAGGGACTATTGTGGGCCATTGGACGCAGGGCCAGCAGGGGTCCCTGGGGAGCCAGAACTCTTTCCCTGGAGATGGGGAGGCACCTGACACAGTGTGAGCCCATAAGGGGTGTTGGGAATGCCAACCCACTCAGGGGTCATGAGATACCGCTTTTCCTACATCTCCAGTTGCATTTATAAGTCGTTGTGATTAACATTACTGTACATTTCGATTGCTATTCCCTTACTGGTACGGGATATGTCAGTATGTATTTTGATTTACACTGTACTGCACTGCTCTTTAATAAAGCTTTTTTTAAATCGAAAAAAAAAGAGAAGCATGTTCTGGGTTCTATAAAGCTCAGCTTACACTATACAATCTGATTGTACAATCTCGTTTAGCTCTGCCATCAATTATGTAGTGCAAGGGCCTGCCTGATCCGATACCAAGTGATCGGATAGCTGGTGTGTCCTCCCATTATATAGTTTTGGTAAATCTAAAGGAGACTGTACAGAGCTTGTAATATCAGATTGTATAGTATGGTCACCTTTAGCCACCTAAAATGAACTAGTTGCTAATTACTTCTAATCCTTGTTTGCTTTGCAACAACATTTTCAAAATACAAATCCACTTCAGTAACATTTAGAAAGTTAGGGGTAGCTCTTAAATGTGTCCAGGGACCTCTGCGTAGCTTTGTGGAGTTGTGCTAACTGCCACAAGTGGGTATAAAAACACAAATTTTATCGGAAAAAAAAATCTGCATGGGGGTCCCCCCAAGCCAAACCAGGCTCTTAGGTCTCTATTATATGATAAATAATTGTTAATGTCTAAATAGCATTTTATTAGAATGTTGACCTCTAGTTATATATACGTTTTTAGCTTTCATCATGGTACTACTATATATTCTAGGTAGAAATCTGATCAACTTAGTGGTTAGCACTCTGATCTAGCAACAGTGAGGTCACATGCTACCTACCACCTCCCTTAATTTTCAATGCCGAATGGATATGTACGTAAGCCAACGCATGCAATTTTATCTCTCGCTGATGGTACACATGTGTTTGGACATACAATTCTATACCTACAACTCACTCCCTAACTTCACACAGAAGTGGTCCAGTGATTTAGGCGCAGTGATATCTCCGGAACAATGGTATACCTCATTCACACTCACACACAAATCGTCCATCTCCAGGTTCTTACAAGAGAACAACTACAAACTTATCTTGTGGTACAGGGGTCCAGTCACAGTGAAGAAGATGTACCCCAATACTCCGGATGCTTGCAGGCGCTGTCACAGAGGAAAAGGATCTTGCATCCACGTGTGGTGGGAGTGCGCCCGGGTTCGCCTTTTTTGGGACAAAGTTTTTGGCATATATAAAGACTTATAAAATGTCTCTTGTGCCCTCTCCTACAGTGGCTCTTTTATCCATCCTACCAGGCCCTATTAATTCTCACAAAAATAACCTCCTCAGATTTTCTATCTGCAGCCTGCCGTGTCATATTGCCACAATGGAAGACAGAAACTATCCCTCCTATTACCAGATGGATAGATGTCCTTAATGATACTATGCTCATGGAGGAGCTGCAGGCAAAGATGGGAGATACCTGGGATAAACAGTTATGGTACCTTTTGGCTTCACTACTCATCTTCGGACTTCCTCAACATAATTTCTGTTTGAGGAATAGGTCCTATATTATACAGATATAGGAGGAATCTCTGATGAAGGTGGTTTTGATACTCATCTAAGACTTAAAGCGGTGTTTCACTGTCTCCACATAATTTTTTTTTTCTAACACTGACAATGTTTAATCTATTTCAATCTTGAACTTACTTGTTCCATTTCTGCATCTTACTGCTCTCATTTTTAACTTATAAAAGTTCCTGTTGTCGGTTTTCATCTTGCCTGTGGGCATGTGAAGCCCACAGGCATCCTCTTCCAGGATACGGTGCTGCTGATCGACCAGCATGCACCGCCCGTTCTATCCCCGATCTCGCGCATGCGCAGTGAATACAAATCGGAGCGCCGTCAAGAGCTCAGGTTGCCATCACAGGAAGTCCCGCCCCATTGTGATGGCAACGGAGATAAGCCAAAACCAAGAAGATCCATAGAGGAGAGAGCGGCGCTGCATTTAAAGGAAAGGTAAGTATTAAAATATCTTATTCCATGTAGCCAACATTTTTATATATGTAATATCCATTCTCTTGGCATTAACATTTTTAAAATATAAGGATATATATATAAATATTTTTTTAAATTAAAATGGCATCCATAACATCTCCATCTCCGTGTGTGTATATACATATACACACACACACAGATATAAATAGATAGGTGTGTGTGTGTACACACACACACACACACACACACACACACACACACACACACACACACATCTATATATACACATCTATCTATCATTATTTTTAATTATTAGAATAACCTTTTTTTTATCTGTACGTTAATCGATTATTTAAATAATTTAAGGGGTGCTAGACACAGAGTCTTTTTATATCTAAATTTAATTTGACTTTTGTAAAGGCTGTTTATTTTTTTTCTATAGTAGATTTGATTGTAGCCGTATTAGTGCAATTGTGACAGAGAAAATTGAGTACTGTCCGTGATACTTTTTTTTTTATTTGCACTAACATACAATTTTTCAGGACAAGCTTTCGGGGTATGTCCCCTTCTTCAAGGTCCAAGCAGTACTCGCTTGGACCTTGAAGAAGGGGACATACCCCGAAAGCTTGTCCTGAAAAATTGTATGTTAGTGCAAATAAAAAAAAGTATCACGGACAGTACTCATTTTTTTCTTTTCTATAGTAAAAAGAATTGGATTTTGAACTTTTCTTGTCAACACAATGCTTATCTATTTTCCCTTCGCAAAGTGGCAGGCAATGACTTATCTTATTGTCTGCCACTTTGATAAGGCAACAGAGATAAGCATTGTGTTGACAAGAAAAGGGTCCAGATAATTCTTTATGCAATAGACAAAACTAATCAGCCTTTGAAAAAATAAAACAACATTAGAAATACAAAAGGGACTGTAAATTTTATATATATAATTTTTTATATCAATTAAAAAAAAAAATTTACTTTTTTTTGGCGATAGACACAGTTTTTTTTTTCTTATGTAAATTTGTTTTGTCAAGGCTGTTAACTTTTGTCTATTGTTAAAAAAAAATGTTATCATGACCTTTTCTTGTCAACACAATGCTTATCACTCAATTATTTCATGGATTGCATGTTATCTAATCTGTTACAAAACAGAGGTGGAGATAAGTATTTCCCTCCCAACCATTTTAAAGTGTATTGCACAAACCAAACAGATAGATAAGGATAGATAGAGAAGATAGAGAAGATTAGGATAGATAGAGAAGATTAGGATAGATAGAGAAGATTAGGATAGCTAGATGATTAGATTAGGATAGATATATATAATATTATTTTAATATTTCTATCTATACAGTATATATCTATATATTTATACACCTTTGTTATGGCATCATATTAAATTAAACATTGAAGCAATTGTTTTTGTGAAAAATCACAAAGCTATTGTACTCGAACTTATTACAGCTATGTATGTGTGTATAAATTTTAATGTAATTTGTAAATTTTTTTTTTAATTTATCTATATGAGTTTTTGGTGTTTATGTCTATATACAGCATCATTCTAATATATAGATGCACCTCACATTCTTTAAATTTTTTTTTTCCTCTTATTAAAAGTGACTATTCACAAACTTTACCTTGTCCAATTTGGGCTCAAAGTGTCAATGTTTACAATAGTTATAATTTTTTATAATGACTAATTCAGAGACTGGAGTTGTTTTCCAATGATCAATGATGTAATTACGTTGCGGATGGATTTTAGAGACCTTGTGTTCTTTAAATTATTGTTTATGGATTATACACATATGTTCAATAGCGTTTAGGTCTGGAGACATGCTTGACCAGTCCATCACCTTTTCCCTCGGCTTCTTTGTCAAGTGTAAACTTCCACTATTCCTTGTCCTTGTTCTGCTTATTTAGAAAAAACATTTTAGATGCGTTTTTTTTCCCCATCTAGAACATGGGTTTATTTCTATTACTTTGTATAATTTCAGAACATATATTGAAAAATATTAACAGAAGATTTTGATATTTAAATTAAAATGGTAAGCAAATTACAAAACTTATTTAAATTATTTTGCTATATCTTCTATAAATTTATGTAATTTTTTTTTTGTACTTTATGTATATTTTTAGGCGCAAACTCCACAACTCACAACATCGGTGTCCGAAAATTATAATTCGTTGACTCAAGAGGAAAGAGTAATTAATAATTTTAATTTTCTTCCGAATTATTCACACATAATTTTTCGCATTGTCTTTTATCCAAAATATTGGTCTAAATATTTATTTATCTATTCTATTATTGTGTATCTGATTTATTAGATAGATATAGAGAGAGATATACACACACACAGACACCTTTTTTTAATATACTGACACAGAGATATTTTATATAGACTGTCACATAGAGAGATAGAGATCATTTTTTGGGGTGAGTATACTTTTTGTAGACAATAATAAATATTATGGTAATTTTTATATTGACATAAAAATAATTTTGTTCTCTATTTGATTCGATTATTTTAATTATATATATATATGTTATTATTTTAATTTATATATGTAAATTATTTTTAATTTTTTGAATTTTGCCTGTTTTTATTATTTAGAGAAATATTATAATAAAGCAACTTTTGGTGAGGTATCCTCCTCCTGAAACATATCGTGCCTTTCCAAGGAATCCAACCATGCCTTCTTCAAGTATGAGTTCTTCAGACTCCCAAATCACAAGATATACCAGATGACAGAATAGGCAATGTAGAGTGGTGTATCTGTCAGTGCCGTATAAAAATGCCTACCCAAGTTGAATCCGTGTGTTTTCAAGAGATTGAAGAGGTCAAAGAATGAATCCCTGATGGAAAAAAAAAAAATGCATAACGGAAGCAGATATGTTCTGTTCTCAAATTTCAACAGAGAAAACTGTACGCTTGATGTTTACAATGTTGCATCTCGAGAGCCTACCTGTAGTAGATGCAGACAATAACCGGTAATATTTTTTAAAATCTTTTTGTTGAAGAAAAAACAAATAATCCTTGTGATTGTAATAATGTACAATATGTATGTTAGTATTTTATAACTTTTTTTTTTTTTTTTTTACAGGAGATTGAGAAAAACAGCTTACCGTGCCTTCATAGCTTGGATCTATGGTTTTTTAGGGAAGGGTAACAGAAGGGTGATACCCTCATGTGCAGTGAAAATTGTCAGAGAAGTTTTTCCTGATCCTAATGCCTGTTATGTTGGTTTCCTTTATTCTGACGACTACGATGCTTCAGAGATGGCATTTCATTAAAGCTGTATTAAAAATAATTAAAATATGATTTTTTTTTTTTAATAATTTTTTTTTTAATTCAAAAAGTTTATTTTTTTAAAAATTAAAAAATTGTTTTTTTTGTTAAGTGTAATAAAAATTATATTCATAACAAAAATTTGAGTAAATTTATTTTTTAAAGGTACTTTATTATAGCAAAAATTAAACAATATATTTAACATATCACAAAAAACAAAGTTGGTTAAATTTAGAGTAATTTGACAGAATAATAGATTAAAAAAAAGGTAATTTATACATATGACCATTTATGGTTTAGCAACAGTTGGAAAGCGTGCCATGTGTTCTTTCACTGCAACACTTGTTTCCGGCCTCTCAATTGGAGCAATATTTTTTGGCATGTCCGGGTTTTTGGCTTTCCATGAACTTTTTATGGTGCCCTCCACAATGCAAATCATATGTGAAAGCATTACTTTAGCATGTTCATTATCCATTTTCTGGAAAACATTTCGCACTATCCACTTTTTTCTGCCTCTTGGGAACTCCAAGTTTTTTCGTTCCACTAAAACTTCCTCACCACTGTCATCTTTTTTTTGTCAGAGCCGGTTTACGTATCACATTATGATTGTGGCTTAATGCCGCCAATTTTGTCCTGGCATCCATTGAATCAAATTTATAATGAATTCGTTTAGGACGATATTTTAGAATCATACTGTGATACGTTTCTATCACACTAGTTTGACAAAAAAAAAAAATAAGATGTTTCATGTCTTTTTCTAATTTAGGATCCAAAACAATTGTGGATAATGCATGAAATGCAGGTGACTGTTGGATTAACCAGGGAACCTTTGGATCATCCACATTAATCTCATCGTGCAAGCATTTGTGTTCTATATCGCCAATTTTCCATGCACGAACATTTACTATATGATGTAATAGAGAATGCCATAGTTGTTTAAAAACTTCCTTGTTTCCTTGACAAGCTCTACTACACCAATAAAAATGGTTTAGTATGGGTCCAATCCACGGCAAAATTGGACTATTTTTTGGGGAAATTTGCATCAATTTTCATTTCAAATTTTTTACATAATGCCAAATTGATGATTTATATTTTGATATTTTTCATTTAATAATTTTGTTATGCCAGTGTGTCGATCGGTTCCCACAAATTGAATATCTAATTTTTCTTCAATTAATCTATCTAAACTTTTTTGAAATCCAAATTTCTCCATTGCGACAGATGAGGTTGTTTGTGACACCTGCACCAACTCAAAATCCACAATTTTTTTGTAAAAAAGATCCATAAATGTGTAAGTGGAGTATTTGGCAGAAAAGCCAGGGCTGTCACATTGGCCATCACCGAGAAGAAACAACGGTTTTCCAGACAATTCTTTGATTACATTGCCATTGTTTTCTTGCCAGCTATGGTCAATAGCCTTAAAAATGTATAGGTTTTGAGCTCGATTGTACGATGTTTGTCCAAAAATCTCAATCCCACAGAGTTCAAACATTTCTCTTATTTTTTTGTAGCTACCTCCACTTACACAAATGGCGTCAGCTAGTAAAATGTTACCTGCAGGATATTGTTTTATTTTTGGCTGGCTTTCCCAGATCTTCTTTCGATGTGCAGCAGAACATGTCGAAAACACAGAAACCATTGTTCCAATTATTTGTTTGTCAATCTTTTTGATTTTCGAAATACAGTCTGGATCTGGACAACGCATTTGATACAGCAATTGATCCAGACTGCTTTCGAAAATAAATTTTCTTACTTTAACTAAATTAAGGGGATATGGAATTGCTTCTTCACTTTCTATTTCTTCAACACTTTCGCAAATGCTAATGTCATCTTTTAGTGGTGTATCACAATCAGAAACGTGGAAAATTGGGTCTTCATAATAGGCCAATTTTCTTTTCGGTCTGATTTCAGGACTGTCAACCTCGGACTGAAAAGGAGAATCTATCATTGTTCTTGTTTGCAATATTGTTGTGAAGTCAGCTGATGCCGATAGTGGCACCGGAGGTGGTGTCATTAAACCAGCCACAGAACTGCTGTATGGATGATCTAAAGCTATAGATCTTCCACTTGCAATTTTACAATGTCCTGTGATCCTGTGATTCTGGGAGATTGACATCAAAAAGGTCTGTTTGGGTTTCTGCATCTTTCATTTGCATTTTAGTACATTGGCATGTACATGTTGTGCTGACAAGAGAAGATGTAGATGTTTCCGCCTTCATGTAAGACAATTGTCTAATTTTATTCAGTCTTGTGTTCCATTTATTTTTTGCTGGTGTCATTGTAGATCTTTCCGAAAATAGTGTTGGCACCGCTTCAGCTTTCAATTTTCTTTTTTTTCCTTGTCCAATAAAACACTCCCACGCAAGTCTGCTTTGAATAATGGAATGTATTCCTCAATCATCTCTGGCTCCATACCAGCATTTTGAAGCCATATTTTAATTGCTGGACTGTCCTTGGGAAATATATAGTAGTTTATATTGGGAGGATTATTATGAGAACCACTGTTGAGGCTGCAAAATAGAGCAAAGCAGCTAGGCATTTCTATAAAATAAATAAGATGTTGATTAGTGCATGAAAAATATA